>NC_141691.1:1360494430-1361119698 GCF_964263255.1 Lissotriton vulgaris
CCTGCATTTCGTTCGGTAACTCACTAATACAAATATAAAATAATGGATTAAATGCTTGAATTAATCTTAGCATCTGGTAATTACCATGGGTTGCTTTTATGTCAACATTTCCTATTATTGATTATGCTTTACAGAGCGGTCTGTAGGGATTCCTGTATTTTTGAGGCGTGTACCCTATACACACAAAATTGAACAGAATTTGAATTAAGTTCAGTATGGTTAAGAGGTGCAACTTTTTTTAGATGCGAAAAAAACAAGACATCGAAATTGTGTAAGCTTTGGCCAAACATAGGTGCTGCATTTGCTACAATAGGTCCTGTGGTTGTTGTGCCAACAGTCTTGTGCTACAGCTCACAGATGAGGCTCAACAAATACTAAAATATCTGGGGTTGTGTTTATTTCCCTTTGGGGATTTGGTCTGGCAATTCAGGATGAAAGCTTCCTTCTATAATATGTCCAAGGCTGGTTTCCATAAGGCTGCCTGCTGTATGAAGAGGCATAGTGAGGAAAAGAGGATTGATTCGAATGTAGCCCGAGTAATTTTCAATGGCTGAGATTCACCCAGGCAAACCACCAACCACTTTTTTGGTTTACTTCTTCTGTTAGATGCCGCATAATGGAATCAGAAGTGCATTTTCAGTAGCAAGAAGTTGCTTTCGTTTCACTGGTCTTTATTTCTGCCAAGAATAAGGCGCTGAAAGGATGGAAAGACAGCTTTGTTTTTTAACATGGTTGAATACTAATGCGTCCTGGGTCGTCTCATTTGAACCTAATCCTACTTTGGACATGCCTGTCGCAACGTGCACAACTAAATCTTGTAAACGTCATGTCGTCATCTCGAGCAATATTTATTGTCCCAGATGGTGCAACGTGAATTCCAATAGGGACCATGTGCTAAACAATTTTACAGATGTGTAGTATTGTTGTCTTTTCTAGCGGTGATGCACTGATTTGCATTTGTTGAACGTGTAATAAAGGTTATATCAAACCAGAAAAGGGTGTGAATGTATATTTTACTATGTGATAATACTTTATTTAATTAATTTTTAACAAATTACATTGCACATAGGTCCACGTTCAAAACACACCCGCAGAGCCTACATGCATTGTGCATAATCAATACTAACACACAGAACAATACATCAGCAGTAACACATCAAACATTCATATTACAAAAAAAAAAAAAAGGCAGCGGTCAATAAAGAGTCTTTAAAAATGTCAGCAACTCCGCAGGAACCTGCCTGATCCTGTCTTGGTCTCTGGTGACAGGAAGATGCCGGGAAAACATCCTCGGTTTTCAGGCCGGCTTTTAATATTCTATTTTGGTTTTGACATAATGTGTAAATCACCTCAGGAGATACCAAATGCCACATTACCTCCGACCTGGGCTTCCTTCCGTCCACCTGAACATTATTTTTCGGCTGATGCCATTTCCCGGCATTCCTGTGTATCCTGCCTGGCCAGCACCACCTTTCCGGATCCCAACATCATCATGAAGCTCTTCGAGGGGAAGTAAGCTGCTTTAAGGTGTCACCGGTTCGGACTAAGCAGTTTTTAAGTCTGGTCTCAGATGGATTTATGCTGAAGTTAGGTATTGTGCATATAAGCATGTTTGCAATGCATATTGCTCAGCATTTCAAAAGCATTTTTGGAAAACACACCCTTCAATTATATGCTGCTTATGGTATAGCTGAGCCCCCCCCTTCCCACTGTGCTTAGGGTGACCAACTGGCATGGGTGCTAATTCAGGACAGTGAGTGTAAAAATTCATGACAAAGGGTCAAAATTCAGGACAAAAATTCAGGACAGGAGGTCAAAATTCAGGACAAAACTTCGTGACAAAAGGTAAGTTTTACAGACACGTCAAAGGAGGTTGCGCAATACTATGCAAGTCAGTAAATAGACGGAACCACGCCATCATGAGTCACGGGCGGCGTGTGCTCATGACTGCGTGGTTCCGTCTTGCGGCTGCCGCTCCGCCCACGCAGTATTCATTTTCCGCCTGTGCAGGCTAATTAATGAGCGGACGGGGTCATGACAGAACCACGCCGTCATGAGCACATGCTGCCCGTGACTCATGACGCCGTGGTTCCGTCATGATCACCGCAGCGCTGCGCTCACCCCCTACCCCACCCCCATGCGCCGCGGCGAAGGGGTTAAGCATTAGTCAAAATAAGTTTATATTAGGTTGAAACTTCACGGTTTTTCAGTATGAAAGCAGCTTTGGTCAACTGTGCAGGTTTTTTGAGGTATTTCATATGATAATAATCTATATATATGGTTACAGCACTGGGTTGTCCAGTCTGATATTTTGTTTTCAATTCATGTTCCTGAGCAGGCATGTTTGGGGAGAGAAATGGTCGGGAAGATCTGCTCGGATAGACATTGTGAAATTTAAAGTGGCAAGCATAAGATGCAGCTAATCCAGATCCAAATATATTCAACCATTTGCAAACCTATCCATCATGTATCCTTCCATCCATCATTTCACTCATCGATCCCTCCATCCACACTTTTACACATCCATCCATTATCCATCCATCCACCCCTTCACCCTATCTAGCTACACACTCATCCATCCACTCTTCCACCCATCCATCCTCACTCATCTAGCCAGTCATTTACCCTTTCACCCATCCGGCCACCCTTTCACTTACTCATCCATCCACCCAGTAACTCACCCTTCCACACATTCACCCTTTCAGTCATCCAAACATCCATCCTCCCTTTCTCTCTCCATTGAGTGTTTCACTTAGCCATCCATCCGTCCTTCCATCGAACCATCCATCTGCTCATCCACTCATGAATCCATCCATTGACTCTATCACTCATCCATCCTTTCAATCATCCATCCATCTTTTCTCTCATCCATCCACCCTTTCACTCCTTGACTCATGTATCCAACCTTTTGCCCATGCACCCTCCCCTTCACTCACTCATCCATCCTTACATCCACCCATTCACACATGTGTCCATCCATTCACCCTTTCACTTATCAATTCATCAATCCATTCATCCACCCATCCCTTCACTTACTCTCTCACCCACCTTTTCTTATTATATGTGAGCTGAGCATTCGGCTGCAGAGTTGCAGACAGAAGAGACCCATCAGGAACTCACCCCTCACTGTAGTTCCTAAAGCAAAGGGAGGGGTTCATGATGCCCCTGCACATAGTCAATCTGAAACCTTTTCAGTCATGCTTGATGCACAGTGCTAGAACGTGAGATGACTATGGCCTGGTGTTGTTTCCAGGGCTTTAAGTGGGATGACAAAACTGTGGGGACTCTCCAAAGCGGGGTGTTCAATGTAATTAAGGGTGTAGCTTAAAACACCTAAGCTAAAATGCTGTGCTTAGCATAGTGTGCCGCCCGACTGGTATTCTGCTACTTCTGTTATTGCAACTAGATATATAATAAATCACACCTACAACAAGCCATGACTATTGGCTTTGTCAATTGTTGTTATTTTCAAAAAATCAAAAAAGCAGAAACAATGGCTTCCTTGAATATAATATTGAAAATGCATCCGTTCTAAAACGATGAGACTGTGAAAGAACTATAACCCTTTTGTTAAAGTTCTTTCACTGCCTTATTTTTATGAACTGGATTGTCTCCTAGCAGCATGGGTGCTTTCCTACATTTCTTCCTTCTGACAAGATGCCCGAGGCTGGAGGAGGCCCACCACTTGCTGTGCCAGCCCAGACTGACCCATTGTCATTCTGTATGTGGCAATCAGCCCCACACAGAATGGCAATGGGCGAGGTGGGGCTACTCTTGCGCTCAGAGGAGTGCAAGGCGTTCCCATCTGGGCGTTGAGGATCCTCAAAGGCCAAAATTACGGACGAAAGGCGTCCGCAAAAGGGATCATCACGGACAACGGACGTGAGGTCCCAATTACGGACTGTCCATTAAATTTACGGACGGTTGGTCACCCTAACTGCGCTCCTCCTTTCACCTTCACTTGAAAGATGGGGTCTGTGACTGAGACAGGAGTCCTCCAAAGGCTGCTTTAGTTCTGAACTACCCTACAGATATTTGTTGTGGCAGTACAGCCCATTGCCCGACATACATCAGACATGGCATTAAACACTGAAAGGTCCTCATTTAGAAAGGGTGAGATTTGTGTCAAAGCAATTTTAAATTGATTCAGAAAAAAAGTGCTGCAGGACCCAGCAGGAGAAGTGTCCTACTCACTATAGGTCTGGCCATCAGCGTAGTAATGCTTCGTGAACGCATGCATTGAAGCCCATTCCACAGCCTGCCAGATGTCAAGGACAGGCACTCCAAGAGCTAACACAGTGACAGCAGCCTCACCCCTAGTAGAATGGGCTATCAGAACTTTAGGGGTCTGTTTATTGGCCAGTACTTACCCAATCTTGATGCAGAGGACTATTCAACTCAACAGGATCCACTTCTGCACAGCCTTCCCTTTCTTTGCCCCTGATAACCTAAAAAAAAGTTGATCGTTCTCATGGTGGAGCTCTTCGCTTTCCAGGGGTGAGGGAAAGAAAAAAAAGGTGGGCAGGGTGATGGATTGCTCTGTGTCAGAGGTCTTCAATCTGTGAGGCGCGACCCCCAGGGGGCCATGAAGTCCTGGGAAAGGGGTTGGGCATTCCCCAGCTTCACCTCTGCCTCCAATCCAAAACATTTACTTTGGTTTTGGAAAAAGACAGCGTCCTGGGACGGCTAATTTAGATCATTAGCAGCTAAGGTTTTATCAATTGAGTCTCTAGTGCCGTGCCAGGGTGCCTTCTTCCCTGAATGAAATGCAAATGTGCCCATCAGTTAATCTGCAAGTATAAAGGATGCTTGGGAGCTGGTTTTGGCATTAATTGTTAAAATCCCTCCAAGCTTTGTGATGACAAAGATGTTGTTTAACTGGTACTCATAAAGAGGTGTTAAAGGGCCAGTTAATGTAAAAAAAAAAAAAAAAGAACTACATACACTGGTATTACTAAAATCTACATTTTGGAAGCACTATTTTATTGTAAAACTATTTTACGTTTTGCAGCACTCTCTCTTACATTGTGTGTGGCAAACACCCTAAATATTGATTCCAAAATATAGACTGCCCAAAATATTGAATCAAAAATATAGACTGCCCAGAATATCGAATTATCAAAATATAGTCAGTCAGAATATCGAATTTGGGGTATGAAATATCGAATTCCATAATATCTCATTTAAAATATCTATTCCCATAATATCAAATTTAAAATATCTATTCCCATAATATCGATTTTTTAGTGTTATGTATTGTAGTATATGTATTAAAATTATGTATTAATTTTGTAATGTATGTTTATTTTTTTTTAAAGTTATGAATGTTATGTAATTTTATTTTTGTGTAAATTAATTCCGTAGCGGGTTGTGGGTTTATAGGGGAATAGGGTGGGAAGTAATTTAATTATAGTACATTAAATATCACATTTTATTTTTATGTATTGATAATTATTAATTGGTAAGTAATTTTTATTAATTGGTAATTATTTTTTTTAATTTGTAATTAATTTGTATTCATTGGTAAATAATTGTTTATGCATTGATAATTATGTTAATTGTATTATTTATTTGGAGCGGGTTGTGGGTTTATAGGGGAATAGGGTGGGAAGTAATTTAATTGTAATAAAGTTAATATTTATTTTTATTTATATGTATCGATAATTAATTGCTTGATAATTAATTATTAATTGGTAATTAAATTATTAGTTGGCAGCTCGTGGTCCAGGCATCGATTCTATCCCGGCTGGACTAGGGAAGTTCGCTGATGTTAGGGGTAAACCAGGCTGAAGCATCCAGGCTCCAAAGGGTTCAAAAGGCCGCGGCGCGGGCCATTGTGGGTCTTCCCAGACATTGTTCTGCTTCGGGTACCATCTCGGCCCTACATTGGCTCCCGGTCAGACAGCGGATTAAGTTTAAGGCGCTCTGTCTGGCCTTTAAAATCATGAAACTTTCTTCGCCGCCGGCACTTGCCAACCTGCTCATTCCCTACATCCCTCCGAGATCACTAAGATCAGAGGCTCTTCATCTGGCAGTCTGCCCCCGTTTTAAACTTAGCAGAATGGGTGGTCGCTCCTACCGGGTGCTTGCAGCGGGGCTGTGGAACTCGCTCCCGGTGCACATCCGAGCTCTGAATGATTTGTCCACCTTCAGGCGCGCTATTAAAACTTTCCTGTTCCCCGCTTCCGAGTAGCCGCCCCCCCCTTTCTTTTTCCTTTTGTGTGTTATGTTATAGTACCTGTCTAAGCGCCAGGACGCCCCTTGGCTGGGGCAGCTGTGCGCTATAAAAATAATATTAACATAACATAACATAATTAATTTTTATTAATTGTCATTAATTTTTTATTAATTGGTAAATAATTTGTTTTAATTGATTCATTGATAACTATGTTAATTGTATTATTTTTTTGGAGCGGGTTGTGGGTTTATAAGGGAATAGGGTGGGAAGTAATTTAATTGTTATAAAGTAAATATGTATTTTTATTTATATTTATTGATAATTAATTATTAATTGATAATTAATTTTTATTAATTTGTAATTATTTTTAATTGGTAATTAATTTTTATTAATAGATAATTATTTTAATTAATTTTTATTGGTATTCATAATTAATGTAATTTTATTTTAATATTAAATCATTACTTTTCCTACTGTTGCACTCTCTGGAGTGGGAATAGTAATTTTTACCCCCCGCTATCCAACGCTTTCCCTACTGTTGCACTCTCTGGAGTGGGAATAGTAATTTTTACCCCTACGCTATCCAACGCTTTCCCTATTGTTGCACTCACTGGAGTGGGAATAGTACTTTTTGCCCCTACCCTATCCAACTCTTTCCCTACTGTTGCACTCACTGGAGTGGGAATAGTAATTTTTACCCTCCTGCTATCGAACACTTTCCCTACTGTTGCACTCTCTGGAGTGGGAATAGTAATTTTTACCTCCCCCGCTATCCAACGATTTCCCTACTGTTGCACTCTCTGGAGTGGGGATAGTAATTTTTACCTCTACGCTATCCAACGCTTTCCCTACTGTTGCACTCTTTGGTGTGGGAATAGTAATTTTTACCCTCTCGCTATCCAACGCTTTCCCTACTGTTGCACTCTCTGGAGTGGGAATAGTAATTTTTACCCACCCGCTATCCAACGCTTTCCCTACTGTTGCACTCTCTGGAGTGGGGATAGTAATTTTTACCCCTACGCTATCCAACGCTTTCCCTACTGTTGCACTCTTTGGAGTGGGAATAGTAATTTTTACACCTACGCTATCCAACGCTTTCCCTACTGTTGCACTCTCTGGAGCGGGAATAGTAATTTTTACCGGCCCGCTATCCAACGCTTTCCCTACTGTTGCACTCTCTGGAGTGGGAATAGTAATTTTTACCCCTACGCTATCCAACGCTTTCCCTACTGTTGCACTCACTGGAGTGGGAATAGTAACTTTTACCCACTCACTATCCAACAAATTCTCTACTTCTTTTACATTACATTTATTATTTTGACATTTTAAGTTTTTTACATTATTTTAAGTATTTTTTATTTAATTGTTTTTAATATTTAATTAATTTTATATTATTTTTAATACATTTACAAAATTCAATATTTTAGTTAACTATATTTTTAACAATCTATATTTTGGATTCGATATTTTGGTACTTACTTGTTTGTAGATAGGGATTCGATATTCTGTACTTAAATATTTTGGATTCAATATTTTGGGCATTCTATATTATGTCCCTCGATATTAAGTCACTGATCCATTGTGTGTAATGCAAGTATAAAATAATGACTTACATATTCACAGTGCTTTCAAAAATACATGTCACTAGTCTGCACTGCGCCAATCAGATTTAGCTTTATTCGATTTTTAGTTTAGTTTAAAAAACCATAAAAGCAACAATAGATATCTCAACATTTCGTTACAAGGTTAATATCATCTATTAAAACAAGATTAAATCAATGTGACGAGTCAACTAATCATTGTTCATGCATATTCAAGACTAGTTGGAGGCTAGAGGGTTAATGGCACAGGGTACACGGGATCCCCTTCTCCAGGATTTATAGTTCATTGTCATTTGTCTTGGTAACGGAATATGTTGGAGGCTCGGATAAAAATCATACAAGTCCCAGATACAAATGGGACCATCTCCTTCTTTGGGCTGGCAAAATCGTAGGTAGGGGACAATGTTCCTATTCTTAAATTTGATTAAAATCAGGTCCCCCGAAATGTCTTTGGGCAACGTACCTAGCCACCCCACCCTCCTGACACTCAGGATTCCACCATCTAGGTCAGGTGGCAAAGGTCTGTTATGATTTAGCCAGAAAATGACCTTATTTAGCAGGTCCTGGTGTGTTTCCAGTTTGCCCTGGCTAAGTGCAGGGACCCCAGAGAGGACAGTCACGTATGGGGCGGCTTCGGGAGGTAGATGTATGCGGTGCCTTCTTTCTAGAGCGACCCTGGACGCTGTATGAGCTACAAATGCAGAATTTAAAGTAACATTAGGGCCAGTTGGAATAGGTGTAGTAAGAGGCAATTCTAGAGTTTGGACTTTCCTGCATGCAATGGGCTTAGACTTTTCGTGATTGATGGGAGGATTAGGGCAAATAGGTATAGCAGTTTTATTGTTTGGTAGAGAGTTCCTTTTAAGTGTTTTTTCAATGCTGGTCAGCCTGTCCCCTAGATCATTAATTTTAGTAACCAGAGGTGATATTGCAGATATTAACAATTGCTCAAACTGAGCCAGTAAGGTCAATTGGAGGGGCGATACAGGGTCGTCTGTTCTATACACAGCCTTATCCGACATTAATATAGTTGGATTAGAGGGGGATGGTGTAGGGCTGGTGCACGATTTTTGAGCGTTAGATTGGTTCTCATTGTCTTTTTCCTCATCGTGCTTCCTTGTACAATTTAGACCCGGGGACAGTGTATTGACTTGAGATTGGACTTTATTGGAAGGTAGAGGTACATCCCGTGGAGTGCCGTTTAGATAATCAACATCTATACCCATTTTGGGGGGGGTTGATGCATCCGGGACATACTTGGTGCCACACAGGGCATTCAGCTCCTCCCAGATGGACATGGTTAATAGAGCAAAAGAACTCCAAAAAGCGGCAATAGGCAGTACAGTGCGAGATAGATTAAGAATTAAAGTGTCTCTATACCTCCTCCTTGGAAAGAATCAAGTGGGGTGGCCCGTCCCGTCCTCCTCTGGCCTCTGAGGGCCGTAGAGGGCCTGCCCTTTGCCCGGACGAAGCCCGGCGTCCCGCGATGCGGAGCAGAGCGCAGTTTTAAGGCGCCTCCTGGCGCTCTCGTGAGGTGACAAAGCAGCGCCGCCGCTAAGGGTGCCGGGAGATGGAGTCCCGGGGCGGCGGCGCTATGGACAGCAAAAAATGACACCTGGCAGTGGCGGCTGCAGAGGGGGCCTCATCGCCTCCCCCCTCCGGTCTGGTAAGTGTCCGGTAAGTGTCCCCCCGCTCCGCCGAGCAGAGCGCAGTTTTAAGGCGCCTCCTGGCGCTCTCGTGAGGTGACAAAGCAGCGCCGCCGCTAAGGCTGCCGGGAGATGGAGTCCCAGGGCGGCGGTGCGATGGACAGCAAAAAATGACACCTGGCAGTGGCGGCTGCAGTGGGGGCCTCCTCGCCTCCCCCCTCCGGTCTGGTAAGTGTCCGGTAAGTGTCCCCCGCTCCGCCAAGCAGAGCCCAGTTTTAAGGCGCCTCCTGGCGCTCTCGTGAGGTGACAAAGCAGCGCCGCCGCTAAGGCTGCCAGGAGATGGAGTCCCGGGGCAGCGGCGCTATGGACAGCAAAAAATGACACCTGGCAGTAGCGGCTGCAGTGGGGGCCTCCTCGCCTCCCCCCTCCGGTCTGGTAAGTGTCCGGTAAGTGTCCCCAATCAAGTTTTGATTCTGTGGATCTCTGGTTGCACATAGACATCTGCAGTCCATTAACTGATAGAAGTATCATAATGTACCGCAGTTCATTTCCCATTGCGTTACAACTTTTAAAACGTATTTTTCATCACGCTGCCCATTATTTTATAGGTAGATACCTGATGGTGAAAGACCTAAAAAACATACAGAATATTTTGGGGCTTATTTATGTTCCAAGGCCGTTCGAATCCTCAGGGTTGGTTCGATGCTCAAATAGTATCCATCTCTAAACCGCCCCAAATCTGCTATACATAATACGCAGACTAAAGGATGGTTAAGCGAGGGAAAGAAGGATAAAGCCAGGAAGGAAAGGATGGGAACAGCGGGGAGGGAGACCTTAGAAGACACAAGAAGAGAGAAGAACAAACAATTACTAATCACTATAGGCGTTCTTCTTCTCTTTAACAATGTATAACTGTGTTCACTACCACTAACCTGTAAAGAAAAATACATAGGCATTCACAGTGGAGTTGTGTATAAGAAGTCTTCCTACTTCAGGAGGCTGAAACAACAATGAGGGATATCAGACAGTTCTCTACGTACACTAGTATCTCCACTTCAACAATAGGTAAAGCACACTACCTGTCTAGTATAGACGAACCCCTTCACTCATACACAACTCCTGTAAAGAAAGGAAAAGCATGTATTCCATGAATGTTTTTTCTTGGGCAAGGTCTAGGGGTAAAGAAAGAGCAAATGTGCACCGGGTTATGTGCCTGGTTGAAAAAGGGAGAGAAAACTAACCAACTAATGACTAGAAACACTCTAGTGTTAATTTATTATGATATTTTATTTTTATAACATCTTTTTTTCTTAGCAATTATTTTTCTTGATTCATTATAAATACAATGTACTATATATAAAAAGGACAATACATGTGCAAGTGGTGAAATAATAAACAATTGAATCAATTATTGTAAAAAAATACAGAAGTGCATTCCTTTTTCAACGCGTTTCGGCGTAAGCCTTCTTCAGGAAGTCTGTATTCATGCACCAATATCTTAAACTGAGAAACAGAGATTATATGTCATTAGTATGATACATCGTTTTCATTCCTCACATGTTTTTCAAATACATTTCATTTGATGATTTGTTCGCTCTGAATTGATCTCTCTAGTAACACCCTCTGGTGGCAGCTGAACTAAACCCAGGATTCCCTATGTATACACGCATTTTAAAATTGACACATGTAATCATATATTTTATATACACAAGGTCAAAGTTTATCAACAAAATCTGAAATTAGATTCTTTAAAACTGTAGGTGCTATCTACACTATATACATTCTATTAGTGCATATTGTAATTAGAGAGACTCAGCAACTGGTTTATACAATTGTAAGCGCTATGTACTCTATATACATTTATATACATTCAATTTATACATGTTATTAACTGATGGTGCAGAACCATGGAACTTAAGATTTGAGTTCATGGATGAACACATCCTCCAATACATATTTAACTAATTTGTACAGAGTGACTACAAGATCATGTCTGGGAGGGGAAGAGAGAAGGATGCGGAGGGGGCCCGGGGGGGGGGGGTGGATTGGGGAAAGGGGAAGGGAAGGGAGTTTTGATTGTGTGAACCGGACAGCAGGGGATAAATTAAACTATAGTGAAATGGCATAAGGTGGCTGAAGTCACTTCTCCTACCATAATATAAGGCACTTGTAATGAGAGCGCAGAAGGAAACTACCTTTGGTCTAGGTCTGGTGTCCAGAAACAAGAAAGCATGTAACTCATGTGATACCTACTGGCGGATGAAGCACGAACGATTGCTTGCAATCTGAAGTATAATCTGGGAATCAGTCCACCAGCTGGTTTATTGTTGTCGGGTAAGTATTCTATATGACATAGATACAACAAAACGAATACTCTAATTAGATTAGGCAGGGAGACACTACTCGAGGCTAGATCTACTGATGATAAATTTGTGTACCTGAGGATGGTCTGTGGATACGCAGTCGATAAATTCTCCTAGGTTCACCGATTACATTGATAAAAATAACGTGGTATTCACTCCACTGGAAATAACTATAGGGCCAGGAGAAAACAAAGGCTTCTGTTTAGTATACCAATTGCTTATGTGAACTTAAATCAGGTCTGGACTGGTCTAGCAGAGTTTCTTACCTGTATAGAAGTGTATGGTTTCACCAATCAAATGGCGCCGGTTTTATAAGGGAGAGATGTAAACCCTCATGGATCCAATGGGGACTCCATCTGCAATAATTATTGTATGTCAGCTTTGATAAATGTACTGACAAATCAAAGACACTCCATAGACCTCTATCTAATAATATATAGGGAAACGGTGGTGTGGGCTAAGCGTACTTCTATATCCCTACCTTCTCCTTAGCAACTCTTTGTATGGCAAGATACTGTCACAATCGTGATAAACTTCATGTTCCCTCCTGAGAGGTGAATCTTCATATTTAACTTACAACTAGGTAACACGCACGCGTAACGAGTGACAAGAATGAAGAGCTCCTTCGAGGCTATAAAGATATTAGCTTTAGCCTGAAACCGAAGGTATGGACATGAGCGATAAAATGACGCTGTTTAAGTTCTTAACGCAGCGTGGAAGCAATCTATACACACGGCAAAAAAGCGGGGGCTCGGACAGATGGTGGCGCTTACCAATAATCTTGGAATTCCGTCCGTCGCCCGTTCGACCATCCGCAGGTTCCGACAGTGAGAGTGATTGTAGAATGCAGTTGTTTTAAAGTTTGGCGGTGCTGTAGACGTCCACAATTCTCGCGAGAAGATGAGTGGACCGAGTATTAGAGAGCGTGTGTAGCGCATTGATAGAATCCAGCAAACTAGAACGCCATTTTGGAATAGTTAACAAATCCTTTCAAGAGAGCTAATATCTGATGTTAAATATAGAAAAACGGAAAGGTGACAAAATTCCGCGTAGAGACGATAATATTGTTGACATGGTTATATTCTAATATTGTAATATTACGATATTAGAACAGGTTACGACATGCCGATTTTTTCAATAATATAGAAAAAGCCCTCTATGTGCATTTACCTGACAAGACATCGTAGTAGCTAGGGATTATTCAGCGTCCAAATGCGCGATTGGTAACGAGCCCATAAGCGGCCTGGAAAGCCTGATGTATCTATGTGTCATATGTAGCAGACCTTACTAACATGGGCGCCATCTTAGAATGGGAAAAACTGCGAATGAGTTACAAGAGCCTTATATTTATTATTTTTATTTACCATAAGGTATATTTAATGTACAGAATGGATTGACAGAAACTAGGGTGTCCTCTGTATATAAGAGTTTATCATGTGAATGGGACTTGTAACATGAAACTGGAATCGACCTAAAATGTTGGTGGGGGGCCGTGAAAAGTCCCTATTCTGGCACACATGTGTGGGAATCTTCTAGGAAGAAAGGGGGAAATATAATGTATCCTCTATAGTCAATATGTATTAGGAATGACATTCATCATTAATGACAGAAACATAGTATATATACAAAGTCAAAAACATGTTTTCACATATGCATCAACAGTTGCCATTACACAATGGCCTGTTCCCAAGGTATCTCAGCATTTAATCCTGTCACAGCTGTTCTCAACACAAAAATCCAATAAACTTCTCTAAGTTTTCTTATTTTATCTGTATCCATGCCTGTTTTGGGATGTATCCTTTCAAGGATGTACCAAGACATTTGGTCTGGTTCATGATTCTGTGTTAAGTAGTGGGAAACCATAGGAGCTGTAGGTTTTTGTGTCCTAATTGCCGACCTGTGTTCTGTCAGTCTTACATGCAACCCTCGACCTGTTTGTCCCACATAGCCTTTAAGACAAGGACAAATAATTAAATAGATCACGTTGGAGCTCTTGCAATTATTTAGATCTATTGGTTTGATTAGTTGTTTGTTAAAGGTCGAGTTCGACCCAACCGGGAGGATAAGATATTCGTGGGCCGATTATTCTGTTCCAAGGCCGTTCGAATCCTCACGGTTGGTTCGATGCTCAAATAGTATCATTCTCTAAACCGCCCCAAATCTGCTATACATAATACGCAGACTAAAGGATGGTTAAGCGAGGGAAAGAAGGATAAAGCCAGGAAGGAAAGGATGGGAACAGCGGGGAGGGAGACCCTAGAAGACACAAGAAGAGAGAAGAACAAACAATTACTAATCACTATAGGCATTCTTCTTCTCTTTAACAATGTATAACTGTATTCACTACCACTAACCTGTAAAGAATAATACATAGGCATTCACAGTGGAGTTGTGTATAAGAAGTCTTCCTACTTCAGGAGGCTGAAACAACAATGAGGGATATCAGACAGTTCTCTACGTACACTAGTATCTCCACTTCAACAATAGGTAAAGCACACTACCTGTCTAGTATAGACGAACCCCTTCACTCATACACAACTCCTGTAAAAAAAGGAAAAGCATGTATTCCATGAATGCTTTTTCTTGGGCAAGGCCCTTCCGTGATCATTAGCATGCAACACGATTACACCTTGCAATTGTCTTCTGTCAATCTGAGAGTTACGTCACTCCCCAACAAGTAAAGTTTATGGAAGCAATCAATGAAACAAGGTTTCCTTAATACTGAGGGACACCAATGAAGCCTTGTACATTTCTCATCATCCGGGGCACTATGACTCTCCTTGCACCCAGATACTAACTTGATAATCCAGCCTTAATGTACCATATGAAGGATCTGTTTCCCCCTCCACATGGAAACGTCAAATGCACCAAAACAGTTACAAGTGAGCATAAGTTCCAGCAAAGCACGAGCCCGTGCAAACAAAGAAAACGCCGTTTGTTAACTCCACAAACGATCGTAAATGGAGCTCCGAAAAGTACTCAGAGAACGGTGCCCAAGGCACCCTTACCAGACGCCAAAACCTCCGGTCCCAAAACCTCCAATCGCCAGTAATTCACAATAATCGGCAGCGTCCTGCCCAGTCTCCGTACTGTTATGCGCTGCGACCACGTGACCCGGAAGCACTCCGATCACGGCCGCACATGGCGCTACTGCCTCTGGGTATTGTAGTTCGTGACGGGCTGTGCCCTCGTAAGCCTAGTGCCCCCTAACAGGACATCCCCCTCCCGGAGGGCACAGACAGGCACAAGGTTTACCAGGATGGCGACGATAGAAGGCAGCCACCAGTCTGGGAGCATGCACTCCCGATGCAGGTTCCCATGAGTTCTCCTCAGCGCCATAGCCCTTCCAGGCAATCAAATACCACAGTTTAGCCCTGCTAACCTTGGAATCCAGCACCCACGCAACCTCGTACTCTTCCCCCTGATCCACCCACACTGAAGGAGGCTGCACGCGAACATGCCGCGCAGCTGATTTCAACAACGACACATGGAACACAGGGTAAAACTTCATGTGGGAAGGTAAAGCAATCTTTACAGCAACTGGATTCACATGTTTAACCACAGGGAATGGACCTATATAGCGTGGATTAAAAATGCTATATCTTCTGAATCGAATGTTCCTTGTGGACAACCACACCAGATCACCTTTCTTATACACAGGCCCCTGTTTACGATGCTTATCAGCTTGCTTTTTATACATCAGTTTAGCAGACACCAAATGTTTCCTCGTACTTACAATAACATTCTGTATTGCTGAAATCCTATCTCTGACTTCTGGAACCCGATCACCCCAATAGGAGAAATAAAAGGGATAAACCTGGGATGAAAACCATATGTGCTGTAGAATGGTGTGTGTTTCGTAGAGCTGTGAAGTGCATTGTTATAGGCTATTTCCGCCAACCAAAGCCATTCCACCCACATGTCTGTATTGCAGTCCACGTAACATCGCAGATACTGCTTCAAAGTTCGGTTCAACCGTTCCGTCTGGCCGTCTGTTTGCGGGTGGAAGCTGGTCGACAAAGCTGAAGAGATATGCAAAGACGAACACCACGCTTTCCAGAATTTTGCATTAAATTGCGAGCCACGGTCCGAGACTATTACCTTTGGTAGACCATGTAATCTCACAACGTTTTCCATAAGTAACTTTGCCATTTGACCTGCTGTGGGAAGAGATTTGCATGCCACAAAGTGTCCCATCTTAGTCAGATAATCAATGATTACAAGAATAACTGTATGGCCTTTGTCGGCTGGTAGTCCCACAATGAAATCCATGGATATGCTTTCCCAAGGCACTTCCGGTGTGGGTAGAGGTTGTAGCAACCCTTGTGGTTTCCCTGTTAAAGGTTTGTTTTGCGCGCATACAGTGCATTCTTTGATCCATTCAGGAACATCTTTTCTCAACGACGGCCACCAGAATTGCCTCAAGATCTTTTCGCAAGTCTTCTCCACACCTTGATGGCCAGCACTAGGGTCTTCATGGCACCACTGAAACACCGTGTGACGTAATTGTAAAGAGGGTAAGAGCAACTGCTTCCCTTTCACGTACACCCCTTGTTTCTTGATCCATTCAGGATGATACTTCAACCAATCTTTCCACTGAAATGTATTAAGACCCTTCCGTGTTTCCTGTAAGAAATGATCAGTGTGAATCACTCCTATCACTTTGTGTTCCTCAAAGATTGCTCTTTCTGAGGGCACCACAGAACTGACGGTAGAATCTTGCCTGGAGAGAGCATCTGCTTTCTTGTTTTGGCTCCCCGGTCGAAAGGTGACAATGAAATGTCATCAACCGCAAAAGACGAGGAGTCAGGAGACGAACAGTTCTCAAATACTGTAGATTACGATGATCCGTGTACACGGTTATGGCATGTTTCGCTCCCATCAACCAGTGTCTCCACTCTCCAAAGGCCTCTTTAATAGCGAGAAGCTCCTTTTCCGTGATGGTATAGTTTTGTTCTGCAGCATTGAACTTCTTTGACATGAATGCCACTGGATGTAGTTGCCCTGTTTCTTGGTGTCTTTGTGAAAGGACTGCACCCATGGCCACATCTGATGCGTCTGCTTCTACAATGAACGGAAGACTTGGATTTGCGTGTACTAAAACAGGAGCAGAGGTGAACGCTGTTTTTAATTCTTCGAATGCATCTTGAGCCTTTGCAGTCCATACAAACGGGATACTTTTCTTTGTCAAATGGGTGAGTGGAGCAGCTTTATCTGAGAAGTTGGAAATGAAACGTCTGTAAAAGTTCGCGAATCCCATAAAACGCTGGATGTCTGACGTTCTTGGGACTGGGCCACTCTGCTATTGCTTTGACTTTTCTTTCTGACATTTCTTGACCAACCGGAGTGAGAATTACACCTAGAAATTCCACTGTGGACACATGAAATTCGCATTTGCTAAGTTTGCAAAATAAATGGTGTTTTCTTAATGCCTGAAGAATGAGACTCACGTGTTGGACATGCTGTTCTTCATGTGAGGAATAAACCAGGATATCGTCAATGTAGACAATCACGAATTTATCCAAAAACTCCCTCAAAACGTCGTTTAAAAAAAATTGAAATGCGGCTGTCGCAGTGCACAGCCCGAAGGGCATTACAAGGTATTCGAATAAGCCATACCTTGTTTTAAAAGCTGTTTTCCATTCGTCGCCGTGACGCATCTGGACCAAATGGTATGCTCCACGCAAATTCAGTTTCGTGTAGATTACTGCTCCTTTGACCTGTTCAAGCAAAACGGTTATCAATGGTAAGGGGTATTGATTTCGGATAGTGATAGAGTTTAAAGCTCTAAAGTCAATACACGTTCTTAACTCCCCATTTGCCTTGGGAATAAAAAACAGTGGAGAGGCCGCTGGTGATGCAGAAGGACGAATGAACCCCAACTCCAAGTATTTATCCAAATATTTCCGTAAGTGGATATTTTCTGGTTCCGGGAGAGCATATATCCGACCACACGGCACGACTGATCCAGGTTGAAGATCTATTCTACAATCGTATGGTCTGTGGGATGGAAGTGTCTCCGCTTTCTGATCACAGAATACATCCTGATATTGTTCATAACATGAAGGCAGTTCGATATCTTTCTCTGCAGCAGTGGCAATGTGTAGCGTCTTCCTGATGCATGATTCCGATGATGTCCAACAATTGGTGGCACAATACTCTGAAGATAGAACCAGCGTTTTCTTTTCCCAATTGATGTTTGGGTTGTGTAAAGACAACCATGGTAAACCCAAAATTACACCATACGATGGAGCGGAAATTATGTTAAACGATAATTGCTCTTGATGGCCTGGTAGACATTCCACTACACACGATTTAGTGATATGTCGAATGGGGCCTGCTTCTAATTGCTTGCCATCTACCGCAAGTACCGTTTCTGGTTCCATCTTATCCTCTAATGGAATACTTAACCGGCTTGCCTCCATGATGTCCATGAAACACCCCGTTGCTCCGGAATCTACCATGGCTTGGATGTTACAAGGTTCTTGATCCACGTATATGATGATATCGATAAAAAAGTGCTCTTTGGACCCACTGTTATTCTTCTGTAATGAAGGGATTCCTAACACGCTTGACGACTCCCCTTCATTACATCGCCAGCTTTTCAGTTTCCCGACTCTGCTTTCGGGTTTTGTACAGTTACGGCGGTGGTACCATATCTGGAACGGCCTGGTTTGGGTTTAACAGGGCATTCACGAAGGTAATGCCCCTTTTCCCACAATAAAGGCATAATCCGTTCCGTCTTCTATGTTCCCTTTCTTCTCCTGTTAATGCTGCTCTCACTGTTCCGATTTCCATAGGTTCTGAGGAAGATGCCCCTGTTTCCGTCGTTTTAGGCTTGTCATAACGTGTTGGGTATCTATCCTTCCTAACATGTTCACCTTTGCGTTCTCTCATTCTATGATCCAATCTCATAGCGAGTTCTATTAACGCTGGACAGGTTTGAGGTTGAGGATCCAGTTGCGCTATTAAGTCTTTCAGATCCTCTCTGAGTCCTTGATAGAAGACTGCCGATTGTTTATCTTCAGGCCACCGAGTTTCCGTGACCAGCCTTCTGAACGTGTTCACATAAGTCAACAGATCTTTATTCCCTTGTTTAATAACGATCAGCTCCCTATCTGCTGCAAAAGTGTCTGCACGCCAATCAAATGTCTTTTCGAATTCGTCTCTGAAAGCATTCCAATCGTGTAGTTGATTATCCTCATTTCTCACCAATGGGACGGCCCATTGTGCTGCGTCGCCTGCCAAATAAGATATTAGAAACGACACCCTGGCTTGGTTGGTGGCAAACACTTTAGGTTTACAATTAAAGTGTAATAGCACTTGTGATAAAAACACTTGCACCTTATGTGTGTCGCCCGTAAATTTTTCAGGTGGCGCTAAAGGTATCGGGGTTGGGATTTCCACTACCATGGCATTAGAGGCAGTTTGTGAAGTGCTTCCCATATCAAAAGGATTGCGTTGCATCCTATCTACCTTAGCTTGTAATGCAGCCGTTTCATTGCGAGAGGCTGCTAATTCTACTTGTACCAAAGCTAAAGCGGCCATTACATCATCCATAGTGGCCATTGTATTCGAGTTCGACCCAACCGGGAGGATAAGATATTTGTGGGCCGATTATTCTGTTCCAAGGCCGTTCGAATCCTCACGGTTGGTTCGATGCTCAAATAGTATCATTCTCTAAACCGCCCCAAATCTGCTATACATAATACGCAGACTAAAGGATGGTTAAGCGAGGGAAAGAAGGATAAAGCCAGGAAGGAAAGGATGGGAACAGCGGGGAGGGAGACCTTAGAAGACACAAGAAGAGAGAAGAACAAACAATTACTAATCACTATAGGCGTTCTTCTTCTCTTTAACAATGTATAACTGTATTCACTACCACTAACCTGTAAAGAAAAATACATAGGCATTCACAGTGGAGTTGTGTATAAGAAGTCTTCCTACTTCAGGAGGCTGAAACAACAATGAGGGATATCAGACAGTTCTCTACGTACACTAGTATCTCCACTTCAACAATAGGTAAAGCACACTACCTGTCTAGTATAGACGAACCCCTTCACTCATACACAACTCCTGTAAAAAAAGGAAAAGCATGTGTTCCATGAATGCTTTTTCTTGGGCAAGGCCCTTCCGTGATCATTAGCATGCAACACGATTACACCTTGCAGTTGTCTTGCAATTGTCTTCTGTCAATCCGAGAGTTACGTCACTCCCCAACAAGTAAAGTTTATGGAAGCAATCAATGAAACAAGGTTTCCTTAATACTGAGGGACACCAATGAAGCCTTGTACATTTCTCATCATCCGGGGCAATATGACTCTCCTTGCACCCAGATACTAACTTGATAATCCAGCCTTAATGTACCATATGAAGGATCTGTTTCCCTCTCCACATGGAAACGTCAAATGCACCAAAACAGTTACAAGTGAGCATAAGTTCCAGCAAAGCACGAGCCTGTGCAAACAAAGAAAACGCAGTTTGTTAACTCCACAAACGATCGTAAATGGAGCTCCGAAAAGTACTCAGAGAACGACCCTTACCAGCCGCCAAAACCTCCGGTCCCAAAACCTCCAATCGCCAGTAATTCACAATAATCGGCAGCGTCCTGCCCAGTCTCCGTACTGTTATGCGCTGCGACCACGTGACCCGGAAGCACTCCGATCACGGCCGCGCATGGCGCTACTGCCTCTGGGTATTGTAGTTCATGACGGGCTGTGCCCTCGTAAGCCTAGTGCCCCCTAACAATTTATGAGAGGCTTGCCTCGCCAGAGCATCACTTTTTTTTATGCTCCAGCGGCGCAAGCATCTCAACCATACCTATGAGGCAGTGCAAAATCACCCTGCATGGCTCTGCATAGCCTCATAGATATGGAGGAAGACATAGCAGCTCAAGTCACTGCATTGCCTTAAACTGCATCAAGGGGTGATCCACGGGCTTTGCGTGGGGTTCCCAGGCAAAACCCATGGACTTTGATCATGCCCTGTTAGACGGACCGGGAGGGTCGGCCGAGGTACGGGGAGAGGTCTCCAGGGAGAGCCGTCTCCAACGACTGTACAGATGAATAACTTCCCCCCCACAGACGGACACCACACAAGACTGAAGGTTAACGAGACTTTATATGCAATTCTTAGGTTACGATGATATGGTACAAGGAGGTCTGGACTCAGGGGTCCCCTCTAGCTTAGTCTTTGGTTGAGGAAAGGGGTAGCGGGACAGTCTTTAGTTACCGGTGAGTCCAAAAATAGCTCTCAATCCTTGAGCTCGGCGTTCTTGATGATCGGGCCGTGGAGGAGCCAAGCAGGTCCCGAGATGGTCGGATGAAAGATGACGGTCCGCGGCGGAGCCTGCAGGTCCCGATGAAGATGACGGTTACAACGGTCCGCGGCCACGCCAGCAGATCCGGACGACGATGAAGGATGAAGGTTACGACGGCTGTGGCAGCGCCAACAGGCAGGATGATGGTGCACAGGACAGAGCTACGGCAGCGCCAGTAGTCTGTTCAGGATGAGTTCCTCTTTACGTCTCTCGACTCCAAGATACAACTGCCTTCCTGCTCTGGAGCTGCCCCAGTTATAGGGCTGGCGTGCTTTGATGTCCGGACCCTCGCACTTGGAGGTCGGGGGTCCGGGATGCGGGATTCCAGACACCCAGCAGGGGGGTGGAGCCAGCGCCCGGGGAGGCGATGGGCGAGCGGCACTTGGCGGGGGGAGCCATCGACACCTCTTTCTCCCATTGACTTGCCAAGTAGCCCGCTCACCTCCTGGGTGGATGGTGGTGCCGAGATGTCTGAGGCCGGGCCAGGCCCAGGGTCGGGGTCGATCGGGGGCCAGGCGACCTCGTGGTGAAGTGTCCAAGATGGCGGTTCAGGTTGGCCGCGTGGGCCGGCAGGGGATCGGGCCCACGAGGTTAGCTTGCCTCGCAGGCAGGGGCCCTGAGAGGGCAGCAGGTGTACAATGATGATGCGTGGTACTGTCGTGGCGGCTCTCGGGCCTGGTTGGGCTGGGGGAGAGCGGCCCTTCATGTGGCCTGTCCAACATGCGTCCCCCCCAGCTGAAGGCGGGGAGAGTTACCCATCTTCCTGGGGACTCTCGTCGTCGAGGCGGAAAAACCGGGACAGGCCGTCTGCGTTGGCGTGGTCTGGTCCTGGCCGGTGTTCGACTGTGAAGTCCATACCTTGCAGGGAGATGGACCAGCGCAGCAATTTTGGGTTTTCCCCCCGCATATGCATCAGCCACTGCAGGGGTCGGTGGTCGGTCTGCACCCGGAAGTGGGTGCCAAAAAGGTAGGGCCGGAGCTTTTTGAGGGCCCATACCACTGCGAGTGCTTCTCTCTCTATGGTGCTCCAGCGTTGCTCCCGGGGTAGGAGCCTCCGGCTGATGAAGGCCACGGGTTGATCAAGGCCTTCGGTGTTCACTTGGGACAGGACCGCCCCAATGCCCTGGTCGGAGGCGTCCGTCTGGACGAGGAACTCCCGGCTGTAGTCGGGGGCCTGGAGCACAGGAGCGGAACACATGGCGGCCTTCAATTGTTCGAATGCCGTTTGACACTCTGGGGTCCAGTTCACTTTCTTTGGTTGAGTCTTTGACGTGAGTTCCGTGAGAGGCCCTACTATGGTTCCATAGTCTTTTACAAACCTTCGGTAATAGCCTGTGAGGCCCAGGAATGCTCGTACCTCGGTTTGGGTGATAGGGGGCTGCCAGTCCTGGATGGCAGCAATTTTTAGCTGTAGAGGGGCCACTAGGCCGCTTCCCACCTGGTGCCCGAGGTAGGTCACAGACCCTTGTCCAATTTGACATTTGCTGGCCTTGATCGTGAGGCCAGCTCGTTGAAGGGCTTGCAGCACTGCTCGGAGGTGGTGGAGGTGTTCGGTCCAGTGGTGGCTGTACACAGCGATGTCGTCTAGGTAGGCGGCGCTGAACCCTTCGAGCCCCGCCAGGGCTTTATTGACGAGCCGTTGGAAAGTCGCTGGTGCATTTTTCATGCCGAAAGGCATGACCGTAAAATGATAGTGGCCATCGGGGGTGGAGAAGGCAGAACGTTCCTGTGCTCGGGGTGTGAGGCCGATCTGCCAATAACCTGCTGTCAGGTCGAAGATGCTGAGGTAGCGGGCAGCTCCCATTCGGTCGACCAGTTCATCTGCCCGGGGGATGGGATGTGCGTCCGTCCGGGTGACCTCATTCAGGCCCCGGTAGTCGACACAGAACCGGAGTTCTGGGGTGGTTCCGGGGGCGGCTGCTTTGGGGACCAGCACGACCGGGCTGGCCCATGGACTGTCTGAGGGCTCGATGACCCCGAGCGTGAGCATCTTGGCCACTTCCGCCTGGATGCAGGCCCGTACCCGATCAGGTACGCGGTAGGCCCGGTGGCGGATAGGAGGGCTATCTCCGGTGTCCACATCGTGCACACACCAGGACGTGACACCTGGGGTGAGGGAGAACAGGCTGGCGAACTGTGACAGGAGGGCTTGGCACTCTTGGCGTTGTTCTCTGGTGAGGGTCTCCGAGAGGCGGACCCCATCTACGGAGCCGTCTTGCTCCTGGGTCCGCAGGAGGTCAGGGAGAGGCTCGGAGTCGTCTTCAGCCCCGTTGTCTGTGGCCATCAGTAGGCTGAGTTCGGTTCGTGCAAAGTGAGGTTTCAGCCTGTTGGTGTGGAGGACCCGGAGTGGGTTCCGGGAGGACCCCATATCGATCAGATAGGTGGCAGGGCCCTTGCGCTCGATCACCTTGAAGGGCCCCGTCCATTTGTCTTGGAGAGCGCAAGGTTCTGTGGGGGACATTACCCATACTTGTTGCCCCGGCTCGAATTCAATGGATGAGGCGTTCTGGTCATACCATTTTTTCATATCCTCTTGACTGGCCTCGAGGTTGACTTTTGCTAGGTCTCTGAACCGCTGTGACTGGTTGCGGAGGGTGAGGAGGTACCGGAAGACGTCTGGAGGGTTCTTGGCCGGAGGCATCTCCCAGCCTTCTTTGATCAGGCTGAGCGGCCCCCGCACTGGGTGCCCGTATAGCAGTTCAAATGGGCTGAAGCCTAGTGATTTTTGTGGGACCTCCCGGTAGGCGAAGAGGAGGCACGGCAGCAGTACATCCCACTGGCGACGGAGGGGCTCTTCCAATCCCCCGATCATCCCTTTTAGTGTGCGGTTGAACCGCTCAACCAGTCCGTTCCCTTGGGGGTGATAGGGGGTCGTGAATCGGTAGGTGACCCCACACTGTTGCCAGAGTGATTTCATGTATTTAGAAATAAAGTTCGTGCCTCTGTCGCTGACGACTTCTCGGGGGAACCCCACACGGGAGAAGATCCCCATCAGGGCCCGGCCGACCACTGGGGCTGTCACGGTTCGGAGAGGTATAGCCTCAGGGTAGCGGGTGGCGTGGTCCACCAGCACCAGAATAAAGCGATGGCCTTGTTTTGTACGCGGGTCTAGGGGTCCCACAATGTCTATTCCGACCCTCTCAAATGGGGTCGTGACTACTGGAAAGGGTTGCAAGGGGGCCTTTAGTTTGCGGCCGCTCTTCCCACTGGCTTGGCACGTGGGGCAAGATCGGCAATGCTGGTGCACATCGTTTCTCATTTTGGGCCAGAAGAAGTGGGTCACTAGGCGGCTGTAAGTTTTATCTTGTCCGAGGTGCCCTGCCAGGGGGACATCGTGGGCCAAGTTTAACAGGAAGTCTCTGAAACGGAGGGGTACCGCTAGTACTCTGTTGGCCCCCAGCTCGGCGATTCTTTGCTCGCTGTACAGTAGATCATTGTCCCAGTAGACCCAATGAGTTCCGGAAGTATCCCCTGCGCCTTGGGCGAGCGCTTGTTGGCGGAGTCCCTCTAGGGAGGGACAGGTCTTCTGCTCCCGGCGAAATTGTTCTTGGGTGGGTCCCCCCTCTTGGGCCCACTGGTCAAGGTTAGCGATGTCGGAAGGTTGAGCAGGTTCGAGGGGGGTGTCAGGGTCGGTGGTCTCGGCTGGGGCGACCGGAGGCGGCGGCGCCGGCCATTCTGGTTCTTCTGGGTGAGGGTTGGCCCGGGCGGCCATGGACCGGGTGGTGACGCACGCCCAGTCCGGGACGCCTAACATCCCCAAGTGTTCTTTTCGCTCCACGGCTGCCCACGGGGAGCTCTCCAGGTCATTTCCGAGTAGGCAGTCCACGGGGGAGTCGTCTCGGACCGTCACCTTCAGCATGCCGGAGACCCCCCCCCACTCAAAGGGGACGCAGGCCATCCGACACAGACTTTCCGAGTTGTCGGCTGATCGCACAGGGCAGAGGGTGTTCGGTAGATATTGTTCTGGGGTCACCAGGTGACAGCGGACGGCTGTCACACTGGCCCCGGTGTCTCGAAGGGCTTCGGCCCGTTGTCCATTGATGCTTACCCATTGGCTGTACTTCTGGGTGTTAGCGGGTAGGGGGACCCGCGGGACCATGTCTCTTCCCCCTAAGCACGCGAGAGTCATGGCGGCTGGCTCCCACTCTTGATACTCTTGCTGGTCTGTTTCTTGTTCCTCGGGGATCTGTTCTTCCCCTAGTGCCGCGGCGGCCATTTGGCGGGGTTTTGGACTCTGATACTGCGGGCAGCTTGGGTCATTTGCATAGTGGCCGACTCGCTGGCATCGGTGACATGTGACATTGGCTCTGTACCCCGGTCGCGCCGGGGTGCTGCCCCGGTTGGCCGGGGGGGTGGTGCTGGCAGCGGGGGCGGCCGGAGTGTTGTCTCTCCCTCGTCCTTGGCCCCCTCCCCCTCCTCTCGGTCGGTGGTGTCCATTGTTGTTCCTGTTTTGCTCGTAGGACCCATTCCGGCCCACTCTGGTTATCTCCCACCGGTCAGCTTCGGCTGCGAGCTGCCGGGGATCGGTCAACTTGCTGTCGAGGAGGTGTTGGCGTAGTTCGATGAAGCAATTGTTGGACAGATGCTCCCATACCATCAGATTGAACAGCTGCTCGTATGTCGTGACGTTGTTTCCTTTGATCCAGCCTTCGAAAGCTCTGCTAAAGTACGTTACATAGTCCACCCAAGTTGTACCCGGGATGCGTGTGCAGTCTCGGAACCTCTGGCGGTACATCTCGGGCGTGAGACCATAGCGGGTGAGGAGGGCCGCTTTCATATGGTCGTAGGAGGTCATCTGGTGGTCTGGGAGCTGTAACAGGGTATCGCGGCCCTCATTGAGGAATCTGCCCCATAGGCCGGCACCCCAGTCGGTTCTATCGATCCGGTGCGCAGTCATAGCGATTTCATAGGCCTTAAACCATTGTTGGATGTCGTCCTCTCGGAAATATTCTCGGACCACATCCTTGGGGATGTGTACTTTTTTCTCCGCGGTCCCCGGGGTGTGTGGTCTCTCGGGCACCCCTAACTCTTTATTCTGTTTGCGCAGGTTGATCTCGGCTATGTTCCGTTCGTGCTCGTACGCCAGTTTCTTTTCCTCGAGCTCCCTTTGTCTCTGTTTCTCTTCTCGTTCTTCTCGGAGACGTAGGTGCTCTAAGTTGATTTTTTGTTCGGCCAACTTGAGTTCTATTTCCATCTTGAGTCGGGCCATTTCTAGCTCGTGTAGTCGGATTTTTTCTCTTTCTTGGATCTCGTCTTGCGGGAGACCGGTTCTTTGCCCTTCAGGGGCTGTGGTGGTTTGCTCAGGGGCTTCGGTATCCCCGGTCTCTGCCCAAGATTGTAGGGCATGTTTAAAATCGTCCTTGGTGCTTAGTCCGGTGGTAGCGATACCTAGTTCGATGCAGAACTGCTTTAGTTCACGGTGGCTGTACTCCTCTAGTTTTTCCATTTGGAACTTCTCGGTTGATCCGCTTTCTTTAGTTGTCATTATGGTTCGTTGTGGGGTGAGCTATTTTCTGTACGTTATGCGGTGATTCGAATCCCACCGCTGCCACCAATGTTAGACGGACCGGGAGGGTCGGCCGAGGTACGGGGAGAGGTCTCCAGGGAGAGCCGTCTCCAACGACTGTACAGATGAATAACTTCCCCCCCACAGACGGACACCACACAAGACTGAAGGTTAACGAGACTTTATATGCAATTCTTAGGTTACGATGATATGGTACAAGGAGGTCTGGACTCAGGGGTCCCCTCTAGCTTAGTCTTTGGTTGAGGAAAGGGGTAGCGGGACAGTCTTTAGTTACCGGTGAGTCCAAAAATAGCTCTCAATCCTTGAGCTCGGCGTTCTTGATGATCGGGCCGTGGAGGAGCCAAGCAGGTCCCGAGATGGTCGGATGAAAGATGACGGTCCGCGGCGGAGCCTGCAGGTCCCGATGAAGATGACGGTTACAACGGTCCGCGGCCACGCCAGCAGATCCGGACGACGATGAAGGATGAAGGTTACGACGGCTGTGGCAGCGCCAACAGGCAGGATGATGGTGCACAGGACAGAGCTACGGCAGCGCCAGTAGTCTGTTCAGGATGAGTTCCTCTTTACGTCTCTCGACTCCAAGATACAACTGCCTTCCTGCTCTGGAGCTGCCCCAGTTATAGGGCTGGCGTGCTTTGATGTCCGGACCCTCGCACTTGGAGGTCGGGGGTCCGGGATGCGGGATTCCAGACACCCAGCAGGGGGGTGGAGCCAGCGCCCGGGGAGGCGATGGGCGAGCGGCACTTGGCGGGGGGAGCCATCGACACCTCTTTCTCCCATTGACTTGCCAAGTAGCCCGCTCACCTCCTGGGTGGATGGTGGTGCCGAGATGTCTGAGGCCGGGCCAGGCCCAGGGTCGGGGTCGATCGGGGGCCAGGCGACCTCGTGGTGAAGTGTCCAAGATGGCGGTTCAGGTTGGCCGCGTGGGCCGGCAGGGGATCGGGCCCACGAGGTTAGCTTGCCTCGCAGGCAGGGGCCCTGAGAGGGCAGCAGGTGTACAATGATGATGCGTGGTACTGTCGTGGCGGCTCTCGGGCCTGGTTGGGCTGGGGGAGAGCGGCCCTTCATGTGGCCTGTCCAACATGCCCCCTTTCTACAAACTAAAGTAAACCTTGGGCAGCTCCTCAAAAATACGCCTTTTCATTTTTTCTCGTTTTTTTCCTCTTTCCATATGTGCTGCATTCTGCAGCTCACATAGAAAGAGGAAAATGTCTCTTGGGATTGTTTTGTGAAGGAAGGTGCCCCTTCCTGTACAAAAACAAGCCTGCCTATGTTGGTGCTAGGCAGCAACGTGTGCGCCAATTGAAGAGAAAAGGACAGGAATGTTCCGTATTTCAGAAATACGGTGCATCCCTGCCTTTTAACATTGGCGTAGGGCAGCAAGAAGACTTGCAGCGCTGCCCTATGCCAAGTCCTCATAAATGAGGCCCTTTGTTTTTAGCTACACCTTTGACTACATCTTTGGTTTGCTAAACACTGTTTAATATTGTTTCCCCGCCGTAAAAATTATTTGCTGTGGGAATTTGGTGTGTTTATGGTTGGCAATAATTGTCGATGATGAGGAGTACTAGGTTTTAGAAATTTTTGTCAGAATGGGTTCCGTATGCCTAAAAAGGTTTTACAAGGGGGTCTCTGCATCAAAAAGTTTGAGGACCTCTGCTCTGTGTGAATGAGAGTCACGGCTTTTGGCAAGAATGTTGCCCGAGTCCTCAGCACCAACTTGTCTGGAGAAAGGGTTGTGTATGGTGATTGTGGAGAACGGTGTGTATTATATGGTGTGGTTGTGAGACCTCACCATGTAATACTCTACCAAACCTTCTAGGACCAGTAAGGATTTGTTTGTTAAACCTTATCTCAACCCTGCTTAGCTGTGGCTTTCAGCAGGCAGGCTTCAACAATGAAACAAGTGTAAATCATTTAAAAAGCACCAACACAATTGAAGTTATAGATTTTACAAAGAACAATAAATCAAGTTTTTTCACTTAACCGCAAACAAGCATTTGCAGTTCAACAAATTTGACACTTGGAATTACTTTGGGTAGCCAGCTCCAGCAGTGAGCCAGGCAAGGGGGGGAGCAAGATCAAGTTATCTAAAAAAGAAAAGCAGTCTACAGTCCAGTTCCAGTGTCAGTGGTCCCTTACCATTGACATCTATGGAGAGGTCTTGATGCAAGGGATTCAGGAGGCAGAAGATTCTCAAAGATATTGAAGATGCTGTGAAATTGACTGGGCTCTTCCTGGGGCTACACGGCGAGTCAGGCTCTTGGTGAGGTGATTCTGGCTACAGGGGTCAACATCCCTCAAAGTCCTCTCAAGTTCAGCAAAAGTCTGGTCGCCACTGTACTATCAGTCACCCGGCACAAAAAAGCCAGCTGTTTCCTTCTTTTGGTGATAATCTCCTTCTGGGTGAACAAACTGCACTCCGATGACTTTCTAGGGTGCAGCAAACTTGGGTGCAACTTTTGAGCAGTAGGTCTCATTCTCACAGGCAGTACTGGAACATGGAGCAACAATCCAATGATCTGAGCTACCAACTTACTCTGGCAGGCTTCTTTAGAATGTGTGGTCCTGTGCTGTGAACAGTATGTCAACCCTACTGACTCTAGGAGTTTCTGTTTCTGGTTGGGCTTGGGGTAGTCTTTCTCCATGAACAGGACACATCAGACACAATCCGTTCCTTTGTCAGCACAAGGAGCATTAGGTGCAGACAAACATTGGTGCAGCCTTGTCTTTGCTGGTTCCAGGGTCAGCAGTGCAGTCCTTCTTCAGTCCTCTTCTGCAGTCTATGCGAGATCTGAGTGCTGGGGGCTCTATTATGTACAGAAAGTGCCCTTAGAGGCGGTCGCTGCCACTAGTTGATGGGCTACCAGGATCCCTCCCACCTGATGGCAATGTCCAGTGAAGTGTTGCATCTAGCTATCTCAGAGTGCTCGGCTCTACCCACTCCCAAGATTTTTGAACTCCTCTCTTGGTGTGTGGAGTTTGGTAGCTCACCACAGGAGTGGGGTTACCTCTGCGATACACGTACATGGAACAACAGGTTTGGCAACTGGTTTCCCCTCTCTGTCCCTGCTGCCAGCCTGTCTGCCTAAACAATACAGCAGCCCCTCGTACGTATATGTTCGCCATTTACCCTTCAAAGGTGGCTTCCCCTCTAAATCTCCCCTTTTGGGCTAACAGCCCATGTGGCTTCCTGCCAAAAGGAGGTAACTCCTCCTCCAGTGGTAGGCCTCGATGTATTACTTGTCCTGGGAGCCACTGACACGTCTCCCTAGGCGGGCAGAAGGTGGTCTGGTGGCCAGCCGTCACCACTGGAAAACTGGGCAGCCTGACCCCAGCTCCTGCTCACGTTGTGGCTCGCTGGTGAGACCGAGACTGCTGCTTTGCATCTGATTATTGCGTATTCATTTAATTTGAGTCGCGCTGTGTACTACTTATTCATCCAGACTCGCGCTGTGTATTTATTATTAAATTTGAGTCGCGCTGTGTACTAATTAGTCATCTAGACTCGCGCTGGGTATTATTATTTAACTTGAGTCACGCTGGCATTTATTTCTTTACCTGTACATCACGCTGGTAACTGATTAGCGCCCCCGGTGCCGCGGTGCATTTGCTGCCCCTGCCTTCGTCTCCCCTTGACCCTCCATCTTGTTGACTCGCTCCCTGACCCGCCCCTCCTCCCTGCTACCGCCTCCCAACTGCTGCCCCTCCCACCCACGGACAGAGGGCTCCCTACCTCCTCTGACGCGCTGTGACCACCTGGACCTGCTCCAGCACGGTCGCTCCCTGACCCCAGCTCCTGCTCACGTTGTGGCTCGCTGGTGAGACCGAGACTGCTGCTTTGCATCTGATTATTGCGTATTCATTTAATTTGAGTCGCGCTGTGTACTACTTATTCATCCAGACTCGCGCTGTGTATTTATTATTAAATTTGAGTCGCGCTGTGTACTAATTAGTCATCTAGACTCGCGCTGGGTATTATTATTTAACTTGAGTCACGCTGGCATTTATTTCTTTACCTGTACATCACGCTGGTAACTGATTAGCGCCCCCGGTGCCGTGGTGCATTTGCTGCCCCTGCCTTCGTCTCCCCTTGACCCTCCATCTTGTTGACTCGCTCCCTGACCCGCCCCTCCTCCCTGCTACCGCCTCCCAACTGCTGCCCCTCCCACCCACGGACAGAGGGCTCCCTACCTCCTCTGACGCGCTGTGACCACCTGGACCTGCTCCAGCACGGTCGCTCCCTGACCCCAGCTCCTGCTCACGTTGTGGCTCGCTGGTGAGACCGAGACTGCTGCTTTGCATCTGATTATTGCGTATTCATTTAATTTGAGTCGCGCTGTGTACTACTTATTCATCCAGACTCGCGCTGTGTATTTATTATTAAATTTGAGTCGCGCTGTGTACTAATTAGTCATCTAGACTCGCGCTGGGTATTATTATTTAACTTGAGTCACGCTGGCATTTATTTCTTTACCTGTACATCACGCTGGTAACTGATTAGCGCCCCCGGTGCCGTGGTGCATTTGCTGCCCCTGCCTTCGTCTCCCCTTGACCCTCCATCTTGTTGACTCGCTCCCTGACCCGCCCCTCCTCCCTGCTACCGCCTCCCAACTGCTGCCCCTCCCACGCTCCGCCCCCTCCACCTTCCATTTATGGCCAATGTCTCCACGTGCAGCGTCCACGCGCTACGTACACGCCGAAGGTGCGCCTAAGGTAAGCCCGTCTACGCCCGTCCGCGCCTGGACCGCGCCCAGCGCCATTCCCCCTGCCCCTCGCGCTGCCCAGCTCCCCCGCGTTACCTACGATGCCGCCACCCTCCTAGCCCTTAACCCCGGTCGCGCCCCCAACTGCGTCCAAGCCGCTCCTGGACGCACCCATGGACCGTTCTCCTGCTTCTCCTGCAAATTTAGCGGCACCGACAACATCTCCGCTACGACCACAACACAGATTCCCGACCCCAACCAACTAGAATGCATCCTCCTCAACACCCGCTCGGTCCACAGGCACGCCATTGACCTTTGGAACCTACTAGACACCATCTCTCCGGACGTCGCCTTCCTAACGGAAACATGGATGAACGCTTCCTCCGCCCCTGACATCGCCATCGCTATCCCTGATGACTATAAGATCACACGCAAGGACCGCACCGACCATACAGGAGGTGGAATCGCTATCGTCCATAAGAAATCAATCCGCATCTCAACCTGCTCTGACGCCAACCTCGCTAACTCCGAACACCTTCACTTCCAGATCCACATCGACCCCAAGACCACACTCAGAGGCACCCTCCTCTACAGACCACCAGGACCACGCGCAAAATTCAGTGAAGACATCACGGACTTCATCACCCCACACGCGCTCCCCTCCAAAGACTACATCCTTCTGGGAGACCTCAACTTCCACCTTGAAAAGATCAACGACCGCAACACCGCCACCCTAGTGGACAACCTCGCCAACCTCGGACTTAAACAACTGGTCACTTCCCCCACCCACATCGCAGGTCACACTCTCGACCCCATCTTCACCTCCAGCAACCATGTCTCCTTCAGCCAAACTACGGATCTCTTCTGGACTGACCACAGCTGCGTTCACTTCACCTACAACAAGCCGAAACCCATCATCCACCTCCAACCAACTCTACAAAGAAACTGGAACAAAATCACCACAGAGCAGATCTCCACATCGCTCCTCCAAACCTCCCCAGCCCTCTCTTCTAACGCCAACGAAGCCGCCTCCAACCTCACCCTTTGGTTATCCAACACCGCCGACACCTTAGCACCACTGAAAAAACGTCAACACAAACTTGGCATCAAGAAGGCCTCATGGTTCAACGATGACCTCAAGAAGTCCAAGAAACTGTGCCGCTCCCTTGAAAAGGCCTGGAAAAAAGACCCATCCACCAGCAACAAGGACGCCTTCAAAAGCGCCATCCGTACCCACCACCAACTGATCCGAAAAGCCAAGAAAACAGCATTCAAGGATCGACTTGACAACAACGCCCACAACAGCAAGGAACTTTTCAACATCGTCAAGGAATTTTCCAACCCCTCAGCCAACTCCAACGACATCACCCCCTCCCAAACCCTCTGCGATTCCCTAGCCTCTTTTTTCCACAACAAGATTGCTGACATCCACAACAGCTTTGACAACCAACCCGGAAGCCAACCCACCCTACCACCAGCTGACCATCTTCCCCCCGTTAACACCCTTAACGCCTGGAACCCAATCTCCACTGAGGACACCATCCGCCTGATGAACTCCATCCACTCAGGATCCCCCACAGACCCATGCCCTCACCACATCTTCAACAAAGCAGACTCCGTCATAGCTCCGCACCTCCGAGACGTCATCAACTGCTCCTTCAACTCCGCTACCTTCCCAGAAGACTGGAAACACGCTGAACTCACCGCCCTTCTGAAAAAACCAACAGCAGACCCCACCGAACTCAAAAACTACCGCCCCATCTCGCTTCTTCCATTCCCGGCCAAAGTCATCGAGAAAGCTGTCAACAACCAGCTCGCCGCCTTCCTCGAAGCCAACAAATCACTCGACTCCTCACAATCTGGCTTCCGAGCCAAACACAGCACTGAGACCGCCCTCATCGCAGCAACAGACGACATTCGAACTTTACTAGACAATGGAGACACAGTCGCCCTCATCCTCCTCGACCTCTCTGCAGCCTTCGACACAGTCTGCCACAGCACCCTTTTACAACGCCTCAGAAACATCGGAATCCAAGGAAAGGCACTGGAATGGATCACCTCGTTCCTCACCGGAAGAACCCAGAGAGTCCGCCTCCCACCATTCAAGTCAGAGGCCTCTGAAATCATCTGCGGCGTACCACAAGGATCCTCACTCAGTCCCACCCTCTTCAACGTATACATGAGCCCCCTCGCGGCCATCGCCCGCCAACGCAACCTCAACATCATCTCTTACGCGGATGACACTCAACTGATCCTATCTCTCACCAAGGACCCCAGCACCGCCAAAACTAACCTACACGAAGGAATGAAAGAAGTCGCCGAATGGATGAAACAAAGCCGTCTGAAACTTAACTCAGACAAAACAGAAGTCCTCATCTTAGGTAAATCCCCCTCTGCATGGGACGACTCCTGGTGGCCGGAAGCCCTCGGAAATGCACCCATCCCGACAGACCACGCACGGAACCTTGGCGTCATCCTGGATTCTTCACTCTCAATGAACAAACAAGTCAGCGCCGTATCCTCTTCCTGCTTTAACATTCTTCGCATGCTCAGAAAAACTTTTCGCTGGATCCCCTCCGAAACAAGGAAAACAGTCACCCACGCTCTGGTCACAAGCCGACTGGACTACGGAAACACCCTCTACGCAGGTACCACCGCTAAACTCCAGAAGAAACTACAACGAATCCAAAACGCCTCAGCCAGGCTCATATTAGACATCCCACGCAACGAACACATCTCTGGTCAAAGACCTCCACTGGCTACCCGTCAATAAGAGGATTACTTTCCGACTGCTTACCCACGCACACAAATCACTCTACGACATCGGACCAGATTGCCTCAACTCTCGACTGTCCTTCTACACCCCCTCCCGCCAACTTCGCTCTTCCAGCCAAGCCTTCGCCACTGTACCTCGCATCAACAAGACCACCATGGGAGGCAGATCCTTCTCATACCTGGCTGCCAAAACATGGAACTCACTCCCCGCTTACCTTCGCCTCACCCAGAATCACCTAGCGTTCAGAAAGCAGCTTAAAACGTGGATATTTGACAAATAATCCTCCTCCCCTTCCTAAGCGCCTTGAAACCCTCTGGGTATGTAGTGCGCTATATAAATTTTATGACTTTTTTATGACTTGACCTGTGACATCCACCACTTCAAATCAAACGCAGTTAGTTGCTGCCACTCAATCTCCATGCATGTAGGTGTAGACTGTGCAGATTTGGGTGGAAAACCTTGCCCTGTTGCTGTGACAAAAGGTCCTTCCAACATGGTAGCCTGATTGGAAGGCAGGTGCTCATGCCCAGTTCTGAGTACCACACTAGCCCAATCCAGAGCCACTAGGATGACTTGGACCCGGTTGTTCTTCATATTTTTCAGAACTATGGGCAGGAGAGATGGGGCAGGAAGGCATACAGAAGTCTTGTTTCATTCCAGCCTAAATGCATCTTCTAACAAGTGTTCTTGCGAAACTCCAATACACATCATGAGCCATCTCCCCTGAAATCCATCATTGGAACTTCAGATTCAATTGAAGACTGGCATACACCAACAGGAGGATGCAGGGAACTAAGAGGCCAAGACGTATCAGAGTTGCTCTCGCCTTGATCCAGGACCAAGGCTGACACATCAGGATCATAGTCCAAATGTTTGTACTCGTAGCGGCAAAGGGAAGGCCCAGAACTGCACTGTGTCCAATACAGCTTAAATGGATAGAATCCTTGTCAAAGTAGTCAGATGTGGCTTCAGCACATTGATTGTCCATCCCAATTATGTTAGGAGGTTTGATTTCGCCAGGAAGTGCTTTTCGAATGACTAACAAGCCTCCCTTCAACAACCAGTGGTTGAGCTAGAGGAAGAATGGTATCCACAACGTCCGAAGTTGGGCCAAGATCCCTTCCATCACTTTCCTGAACAGCCGAGGGGCACTTGTGAGGCCAAAAGGGAGCACAGCCAACTAAGAAATGCCCTTGCCCTCCCTAGAACTATAGGTGACACCTGTGAGGCTGCAGGATGGGTATATGGAAATGTGTGTCTAGCGCAGATAGGACCTGGTCTTGAATGATCATTTAGGAAGGCTTTAGAGGTTGAACGTCCAAAATAGGCTTCAGATCACATCATTCTTTGGCACAAGGAAATAGCGAGAGCAGCAACACTTTCCTCTCTTCAAGTCTGCAACGCCCTTGATAGCACCTCATGAGAGTACACTAGCACCTCTTGCAGCAGAATGGACAAGAGTCCCTCTGAAATTTGCTTTGATGTGGGGGGGAACTAACCGGGAAAAAGAGAAGGTAGAGCACAGCCATGGTGAACAATTTGTAAGACCCATCTGTCAGATATGATGGATTGCCACCCTAGAAGAAAGTGCTGGATCTCACCCCCATACAGGATGGGTATGCACCACTAAGGGCAAAGACATGCGGCTTGAGACTGTAGCAGCAGAGGAGGGGGACCGGAAGGACTGGTGCCCCAGCTGGTCTGCACTCTGCCAGTCAGACCTTTATCCACAGCCTCAAAAGGACTAGAACAACTGATGTACTGGTTGAGGAGTCTGTCCTTTACTTTTTTGCTAACCTTCTGGAATAGCCTCTGAGCTTTTTGAATTGTTGTGGAGACTGTAGGAAGGTAGGACCTGACTACATGGTTATCCCCACTTTTTTCCTGGTGTTTTGGTGGTTTTTGACTAGTCTGACTGGGATCCTGCTAATCAGGACCACAGTGTATCTGCTTTCTCCCTAAACTGGTTATGTATGTACTTTAGGTACACTGCAGAACAAGTTACTTACCTTCGGTAACGATATATCTGTAAGAAACATTAGTTAGTATTAGATTCCTTACCTTAGAATATCCCCAGGCGTCAGCCTGGATCCGGAAATTTTTGCGTAGCAATACCCCTGCGCGTCGTTAGGCGTCGTCTCCGGCTCCGCGTCCGTCGTCGGCGTCGTCTGCGCCGGGATGACGTCGTCGGAGTACTTAGACGCCGCCTATGCGCGCTGACGTCAGTTCTTAGCCACAGCTTTTCCGCGCCAGATACGCAGAGCCATGGTAGAACCAACACTGGTGCCAAGAAACTAGGGCCCTGAAAGGGGAAGAACCTTTGGTTGGGTGGGTCGGTAAGGAATCTAATACTAACTAATGTTTCTTACAGATATATCGTTACCGAAGGTACGTAACTTGTTCATCTGAAAGAAACACGTTAGTATTAGATTCCTTACCTTAGAATAGATACCCCAGCAATACCAACCCCGGTGGTGGGTCTGCGAACCAATACTCACACCAGGAAGTCCTGGAGGACGGAACGGCCAAAGAAGCCATCCCTCCGGACTTGACTGTCCAGGCAGTAGTGCCTCGCAAAGGTGTGCAGCGAGGCCCACGTTGCAGCCTGGCAAATGTCCTGCAGGGGGACTCCCCGACCCAGGGCAGTAGTAGCCGCCGTGGCCCGAGTGGAATGGGCCCTCAGCCCAACTGGAGGCTCCTTCCTAGCCAAGGAGTAGCACGCCTTGATGCATAAGACAACCCACCGAGAGATGGTCCGCTTATGCACCGCCCGTCCCTTCTTCGCACCCACGTAGCCAACAAAGAGTTGGTCGTCCACCCGGAACTGGCGTGTGTGATCCACATAGAATGAAAGCGCACGTTTTGGGTCCAGACGATGGAGCCTCTCTTCATCCTTTGAGGGATGCGGAGGCGGGAAGAAGGAGGGTAAGGTGATGGACTGCCCGATGTGGAAAGCAGAGACTACTTTGGGCAGGAAAGATGGTTTTGTACGCAGTACCACTTTGTCGGGATGCACAGACAGAAAGGGAGGTTTGCAAGATGGAGCCTGGAGCTCACTCACCCTTCTGGCAGAGTTGATGGCAACCGGGAAAGCCGTCTTTAAGGTGAGAAGACGGAGAGGACAAGAGTGAAGTGGCTCAAAGGGAGCGCACATCAGGAAAGTAAAAACGAGGTTCAAGTCCCACTGAGGCATCACAAAAGGGACAGGTGGAAACATGTGTGTGATGCCTTTCAGAAAGCGGGTTACTATAGGGGACTTGAACAAGGAAGGCTGATCAGGGAGCCTCAGGAAGGCTGAAAGGGCAGAAAGGTAGCTTCTTTCTCTTGCCCAGAGCAGAGCCCTGCTGAGCAAGAGAAAGAAGGAAGAGAAGAACTTCAGAAAGAGGGGCAGAAAGGGGATCCACAGCCTTTGCTGTGCACCATGCCACAAATTTGTTCCACAGGCAGGCGTATACCGACTTAGTGGAGGGACGCCTGGCTGCCAGAATAACATCACAAACTTCAGGAGGCAAGTCAAATCGCCTCAACTGTCGCCGCTCAATCTCCAAGCATGGAGGTGGAGACTGGACAGGTTCGGGTGGAGGACCGTCCCCTGCTGCTGCGACAGAAGGTCCTCCTGAAGAGGCAGACAGATCGGGGGACCGACTGACATGTTGAGTAGCTCGGGATACCAGTACCTTCGAGCCCAGTCCGGAGCCACAAGGATTACCTGGGCCCGGTCGCGCCTGATCTTCTTCAGCACTCTGGGCAGAAGTGGTATAGGCGGAAAGGCGTATAACAGACCGCAACTCCACTCACAACGAAATGCGTCGCCGAGCGAGTGCCGCCTTGGAAATTCCAACGTGCAGAACTGATGACATTGCGCGTTCTCTTCGGTGGCGAATAGATCTAACCAAGGCTCTCCCCAGTGCTGAAAGATGCCTTGCGCCACGTCCGAGTTCAGACGCCATTCGTGATCCATCGAGCACCGTCGGCTGAGTTCGTCCGCCCTGGGGTTCAGAGAACCTGCCAGGTGTTGAACCACCAGGGTCACGCCCTGATGTTCCAGCCACTGCCAGAGACGCAGAGCCTCTTGACAGAGGGTCCAGGACCCCACACCGCCCTGTTTGTTGCAGTACCACATGGCGGTGGTGTTGTCCGTGAACACCTGCACTACACTCCCCCGAACAGAGGGGAGGAATGCTTTCAGTGCTAGACGAATCGCCCTCAGCTCCAGAAGGTTGATATGGAGCTGGGACTCCGCCGGAGACCAGAGGCCTCTGATCTCCGCCTCTCCCAAGTGGCCTCCCCAGCCCTGGAGGGACGCGTCCGTCACAACCACGTGCTCCGGTTGGGGAAGGGAGAGGGATCTGCCGTTGACCCAATCGCGGGCCGTGAGCCACCACTGCAACTGTCTCGCAGTGCCCTCAGAGATCAGGACATGGTCGGACAGGTTGCCCGGATGCTGGGCCCACTGAAACTTCAGGTCCCACTGCAGAGCCCGCATCCGCCACCGGGCGTGATGCACCAGAAGGATGCAGGAAGCCATCAGCCCCAGGAGCCGCAGCGTCAACCTGACGAAACCCGGGACAGCGGCTGGAAGATGGGAATCAAAGCCTGAATATCCCGGACTCGCTGCTCGGGAGGATAAACCCGAAACTGCGCAGAGTCCAGAACAGCTCCGATGAAGAGGAGCTTCTGAGAGGGGCACAGGTGTGATTTCGGCACGTTGATGGAAAACCCCAGCAGGTGCAGGAGATCCGCCGTAATCTGGTGGCTGAAGACTGTCTGGGGCGAGCCCGCCTTCAACAACCAGTCGTCGAGGTAGGGGAAGACTGAGACCCCCAACCTGCGCAGATGAGCTGCGACCACCGCCATCACTTTCGTGAACACCCGTGGGGCGCTTGTGAGGCCAAAGGGGAGCACGGTGAATTAAAAATGCTCGAGGCCTACCGTGAACCGCAGGTAACGTCGGTGGGCCGGCAGGACGCGGATGTGAAAGTAGGCGTCCTGCAAGTCCAACGCCACCATCCAGTCTTGCGGGTCTAGGGCAGTCAAGACTTGAGCTAAAGTCAACATCTTGAACTTCTCCTTTCGGAGGAAGCCGTTGACGCTCCGTAGGTCCAAGATAGGGCGTAGGCCCCCTTTGCCCTTCTTGGGGACCAGAAAGTTGTGGGAGTAGCAACAACACCCTACTTCTGGCCCAGGAAAGCGCTCGATGGCCCCCTTGGCCAAGAGGGCCGTACCTTCCTCTTGTAGAAGTTGCAAGTGGTCCCCCGACACGCGGTGGTACTGCGGTGGCATGGCTGGAGGGGTCGCCTTGAAGGGGAGGGAGTAGCCCCTTCGGACGATTTGCAGTACCCACCTGTCCGATGTGACTGTGCGCCAGTGGAAGAGGTGATGGCGGACCCTGCCCCCCACCGGCGTCACATGGGCCTGAAAACTCGGACTAGGAAGGTTTTGAGGCGGGAGCTGCGGGAGCGGGTGCGGACTGGCCCCGCCTGGGACCCCGACCGCCTCCCCTGCAGTTCCCACGGCCGCCACCGCGCTGGACATGCTGCTGCGGCGTGTGGCTGGCGGTCCATGTGGGGGCGCCCCTTCCTTGGCCATGAAAGGAGCGGAAGGCACCCATTTGCTGGCGCGGGGCCGAGAGGCCCAAGGACTTGGCCGTAGCCCTGGAGTCCTTAAAGCGCTCAAGCGCGTGGTCTGCCTGGTCGCCAAACAGGCGACGGCCATCAAACGGCATGTCCAGAAGCGTGGCCTGGACATCGGCCGAAAAATTGGCGCACCGTAGCCAGGCGTGGCGTCTGACCGCCACTGTGGTGGCCATCGCTCTGCCTAGCGTATCAGTGGTATCCAGTCTGCACCGGATAGAGTACCATGCCGCATCTCGACCCTCCGGCAGGGCTTGGGTGAGTTTAGCCCTGACCTCCTCAGAGCATTGTGGCAGCACGTCCGCAACCGTGTCCCACAGGGTGTGGGTGTAGCGGCCCAAGAGGCATGCGGTGTTGACTGACCGCAGTCCCAGACTAAGGGACGAGAACACCTTCTTGCCAAACTGTTCAAACCTCTTGGATTCCCTGTCGGGAGGTGCCGACGGGAATGCGGTCTGAGAGTTAGAGGCTTGGATAACCAGGCTCTCAGGGGTTGGATGGGTCGACAGGAAACTTGGGTCACCTGGAGCCGGGCGGTAGCGTATGGCCACGTTCCTGTCCACAGGCTGTCCTGAGGCGGGCTTGGACCAGGTGCCCAGCAGAACGTCACATAAGGCCTCATTGAACGGCAGCAGAGGCTCGACCAAGCTTGACTGCGGTTTGAGGACCATGGTGAGGAGATTAGTCCTCACGGCCGCTGAGGGGAGCGTAAGGTTTAAGGCCTTAGCCGCCCGCATCAGAACTACGCTATAGGCTGCCCCTTCCTCCGTAGCCACGGTTGGAGGGGAGACAAAACCAGTGTCTGGGGAGAGGTCCAGGCCGCTGGCTTCCCCAAACTCCTCTGTCCAGTCCGTTTGGTCCTGAAATTCCTTTGTCAGAGGGTCCTCAGACCCCTCCCAGTCCTCATCATCACCCAATGCCTGGTAGCCAGGATCAACCATTGGGGCCCGTTCATTAAAGTAGAATGTACTCAAAGCCGTCTCGTACGGCGCCCAACGGGGCCGTGTCGACGGCTGAACGGGATTGACAGAAGAACCGGGGCCGGCGTCGACCGAAGTCGGCGCCGGTGGTGACACCCTTGGGGACGGCACCGGTGAGGTCGTGAGGTCGACCGGCGTCGACCCGGACCCGGATCGGGAGCCGGATCCGGCCGGGCCTGCGGCGCCGGGACCGAAGTCGACGGCGGCGCCGAGGCCGAAGCCGTCTGCGGCGTCGGTGCAGGAGCACTCGACCCGCCAGGCCCCGAAGCCGGACCCACTGAGCCCGAAGGCGCCGTGGGGTCCGGTGGAGAAGAGAGCGACCTCATGGCCATGAGGTACCGCTCGATCTCCTCCGGCGTCGCACCCTGTTCAGGGACCCGAAGGTATGGGGCAGGATGCGGCGCTAGCGACTGCGGAGCCGCGTGGGCGGTGCCACCCAAAACCCCGGCCGCGCCGGGCGAGCGTCGGGGGCGGTCGGAGGAGCGATGACGCCGCTCCGACCTCTCATGCCTCTTACCTGAGGAGGAACCAGAAGACCGATGCCGACTTCCGGAGCTGCGAGGACTCCGTCCCCGCGACCGATCCCTCGACCTCCCATGGGACCGGGACCTCGAATGGCGCGGGGCCGACTGTCGGAGCTCGAGCCGCTTGCGGGACTGCTCCCGCCTAGCCTTCGACGTCAGAGCTCGACAGTTGGAGCAGGAACGGTCGTCGTGGTCGAGGCCTGGGGGTTGGTACTCGACATCAGTCGACTACACCTCGAGCAGGGCTTGAACCCGGGCATCCCTACCGGCACCTGAAGAGTCGAGCGACTCGAAGAAGATCAAAAATGATCAAAAAGTTTTAGTCAAAAAGTGACTAAGGGGTAGAGCTTCTCCGGATCTGACGTCAGCGCGCATAGGCGGCGTCTAAGTACTCCGACGACGTCATCCCGGCGCAGACGACGCCGACGGATGAGGAGCCGGAGACGACGCCTAACGACGCGCAGGGGTATTGCTACGCAAAAATTTCCGGATCCAGTCTGACGCCTGGGGATATTCTAAGGTAAGGAATCTAATACTAACGTATTTCTTTCAGATTATTGGATACTGAGGTACCCTTATCAGTCCCTAGTATATGGTACACCATGTACCCAGGGCATAGGTACCTCAGAGGCCTCCCATGGACTGAAGCATGTATTATGGCACTCCTGAGAGGCCATTAAAAATGAAACAATGGGTCTGCTACAGCAGCATCTGTAAGCTGGGGCTTGCACCACTTACTTAGATATAGGTTCACCCCTATGGCAGGCCTTATCAATCCTGGGTGCTGGGTTTTACGTGAGAGGGCACCCCTGCATGAGTAGGGCCCCTCTGCAGCCTTCGGAGACCATTCTCTGGGGGTTGTCTGTGATGCAGCCAAACATATAGGTCTAAGTGCATTATAACCTAAAGGTAAGTGGTAACTTTTAAACGGCTGCTTAGAAACATGTTGTGTTTGGTGTCAAACACCTTGGAATCATACCCCCAGTAACTGGTGTGGGAGGTATGATTCCACCCTTCTAGAACCACTACTGTGGGTCTCCGGTCTACCCGGTACCAGCTCTCTCAACCTGGGCTGCACAAAATGGACGCTGCCAGCAATAGACACGATTCTGCTCTTCTGCTCTCCTGCTGCTGCGCCAAGCTCGAGCAGAGGAAGGCATGGCAATAGACATCCTGTCACAGGGAGGTGTGACCACCTCCCAGACAGGGTTTAGTGTATTTGGGCTGGGTGGGTGCACTCTGAGAGTGCCAGAAAGTCTGCACTGGGGCACATTTGATGTCCCTGTGCATAGTTCAGCTCAAACCAGTTCTGGGAGCCATTGGCTCCTGCTCTGGCCTGAAGCTGGGCAAAGGACATGGGTGTAGCCACCCCTCTGTCTTGCCCCTCCTCTAGGAGGGTGAACAGAATCTTTCCAACCCCTTCCCATGGGTATTACGTGGATTACCTGGCTACAGGACTTTAGATTTTACCTGGACAAGATTCTGCGAAGAAGAAACTAAGTACTTCAACTGCCCGCACAATGATTGCATGACTGAAGAATCTCCCTTGAAGTAAAGGAGTTACTACCCTGCAGTAGCAGGCACCTAAGCGCATCTGACCGGTTTGCTTCTCCAGAGTTCCTGCGGACTCTGAAGATTTCAGAAACACAGGAGGTAGATCTGACTTCTTAGCAATTCTAACACTAGTGTCCCTCGTGGGGACCGTGCAACCTGAACCCCTCTGCACAGCGTACTTTTGGAAGTGCATATGCTTGTTGGCGATTTCCGAGCTTTTGCATTGGACTGTGTAGTCCTGACCCGGAGCAGTATTTCCACTAAAGACATCCAGCCTCCACTCAACAAGTGCTCTGTGGGCTGGTGCTTTACAAACTCACTTGAGGTCTCCTCGCGATCCCTGGTCTATTAGCCTGTGGGTCCTGGCGAGTGTCACCTTGTTTGTTGTTGGGCTTACCTGGTTGCTCCAGACGTGCCCTCACTCCCAATTGCTTGGAGAGTCCCCTAGACAGTGCTGGCCAACACTGTAACCTGTTTGCTCTGACTGTGTGGGTTGCATTTGCCAAGGCTTGTTGGTGCTCGATCCGGACACCGACCCCTCAGCACTTGACACCCTTCGTGGGACAGCTCACCTCCGGATCCTGGTTGTCCTCGACGTCTCCTGGTCCCCGTGGCTGCAGAGTCAAGCATCCCTTCTTCGCACCTGAAGCACCCGACATCGGTGGGCATTCGACTACAGAGCCCCTGGTCACCTGATGTGACCCAGACTCTGTCCCCTCTGCTTTCAGGTACCTCTGACCTTGAATCCAGGCTTGTATTCCACCGGACACTCTTCACCTTCCTGGCAGTAGTATGTCTTTGCAGCTCTCCATTGAAAACGACTAGGGTTTCTGACACCACTTGACCCCTATGCACCCGGCTCCTCTGGGAAAGGTAACACGGCTATTTTGGTACTGACTGGTGGGTTGGCTCTAGAACCTCTTATGTTCCAAAGGGTTTGCTTGAAGTCCTCGTAGAAGTGTCCATAAACTTTAACTTTGCTACCTCGACTTTCCTATAGAGTTGTGCGGAGCACGCGGTTGTGTTTCCTCACTGCAACCGTCCTCTGTGGGCTTCCTGCGTCACTCCTCTAGGTGGTTCCTTGGGGTCCCAGCGATTCCACGTGCTCTTAGCACTGTGTCTATTGAAGTCGTGATTGTTATACTATTTTCTTAGTATATGGTTCGGTCTCCCCCTGGAGCCCGCTGTGTATTGTGCTACTCACTAATGTTACAGTATTGTGTGCTTTATGTTCTAATCTCGTGTAGAGATTGTTATATTAATAAATACATATTTTTATATAACTACTGTGTGGGTCTCCTTTCACTTAGGCATTCAGGAGGTGATTTTCTGGTAAAACAAGCTGCTTTACAATCCTTCAAGATTAAGCCTGAAGACTTCTCTCCATAGCTACCACTAGGATAGCTTTCAATAAGGTTATCTTTGACCTCAAACATCACAAGGGTCATGTGGACTGGTACAAGGTGCCCACTTTAATTAGTGGACAGCATATACCAACCCACCTTCTCATAGAGACTGCTTGGCAGGGTTCAACAGACCCAGGGAATGCACTGTGGCACTACTTTTCCTAAAGCTCTCCAATGTAGAATCTTCCCTTTCACTAAAAAGTGTGAGTCGTCAATAGGCATAGGCATGTGAGATACTTGTACATCAGTGGAAAATCCTGTGGAGCACATCCAGGTGTGTCGATTAAACACAATCCTTGTGCCATCTGTCCTCCCCCCTGCATTCAATAGCATCTAAGCTAGCCTGGATAACAATTGCTAGCAACTTCTCCATCATCAATTGTTTGAGCCAAGGAGGCCCTAAGTTCTTCCGGGACCGCCAACAAGATCTCACTAGCCATTTCCTACAGGGCATGCATGTAGTGACCCAATAGGCAACATTAACTAACCACAACGCTAGACTGGTGGTGGAAAACCTATGCATACCAAAAGCCCCAATCCTCTTGGACTCCCTATTTGGGGAAGTCGTGGGGAATTAATTGGGATTCACTTTATGGGTTGAAGCCTGAACCTCAAGGCTCTCCGGTGTAGAATGTTTAGTAAGAAAATCATGCTTGCTAGGAGCTGGTCCATTTTGACTGGCCAAGAGCCTATTTACCAGCGGGCAAGAACAAGGATTTTACCAAGTGGCTATCAAGATATCAGTGAGGGTCCTGGTAAAAGGACACAAAGGCTCAGATGTGGCTGGCCCAGACAACAACATTTCTGAACATTGGCTTTGGTTTTGATTGAGGATAGCTGAAATCAAGGACATCAGCTGCCCATCGGACCCCCACTACAAAGGAGGCACTTTCTTCCATTCTTCCACTGGTAGCCCAAGTGGCGAGTCAAACCCTGCCTCAGGTGAGCAGGGCCGGACTGGGAAACAAAACCGGCCCTGGCAAAGTGCTCGACCGGCCCCCCCTCCCCTCCTCCCGGGGGAGGGGGGACGGCCGCGCTCTCTGCCAGGGCCGGTTTTCGGCCGATTTTGTTACAGGGCCGTTTTTGCAGCAAAACGGCCCTGTAACAAAAACGGCCCCCAGGGGTCCCAAACCGGCCCCCACCCGTGCGGCCCACCGGGGGATTGCCCGGTGCCCGCAACGGCCAGTCCGGGCCTGCAGGTGAGGTGACAAGTTCACTGGCCTCTTGTAAATACTTGTAAAATCTATCATCAGTACAATGGGAGGGACTGGAAGATGCTCCCCTCACAGCCCTATGGAGTAAATTGGAGGACAACTTTGGGAGGGTCCTCCATGATAAGGAGTGGGAACAAGTGTTAGAATTCCCCTAGAGGGTTTGTCAGAATTCCAGGTTAAAAATATTCAGTTCTCTATGTTACACAGAGCTTACCTTACCCCAACTCAACTGAATTGATATTTCCCTGATGCGCAGATCTAATGTCCACAGTGTCATGCCCTGGACGAAGACCTCGAAAACGTGTTGTGTACCTGTCTTACCCTACAAAGCTTTTTTTTTTTTTTTGAATTTCAAAACCTTTATTGAAACATTGTACGGTATATCAGTGCAATATACATTCCGGCGGATCAAAAGTTGCATTGTATTTCAATATTGGCCACTTTCCCGTAGCTACAACATTTTGGTAGTAACCCCCCCCCCCCCCCGCCCCCCCTTATTGCCTTCGATGTCCACCTGTTCTCTGAAAGCACAAACAATATGATACGCAAGAGAGGATAACAACATACAATATAGACAATGTACCCTACAAAGCTTCTGGCAGTCAGTCACACCCCTTTGCAGGATGCTCTAGAACAGCTAATCTCCACAAGTGGGAGGCATGCGCCCTGGGCATCTTTAGGCACAGGAAACAACACAAAATGTTTTGCATTGCGCAGACCAGGAGATCCTCCTTGCCAAAAGCACGTTCACGCTCCAGTGGCATTCGCCGATGGTCACACCAGTGGTGGCCTGTGATGGGGCAATGCGAAAGTGGGTGACCAGGGCAGAGGAGGAGGCCCTTCACTAGGAGGAGGTCCGGCATCTCCGCAGAAATCCTATGTCGCGTCACTGGGCTACCCTTTTCACACAATTCCTGTAAGAGGTGGGAAATGCCGATCTCCTGCCATGAGCTGGGCTGACGATCCCTGTGTTCACGGCCAGGTCTGCACACAGGTGGGGATCCCTTGCCTAAAGGCCCAGTCTGACTAGATTATACGGTGGAGGGGGGGTCTCATGGGACCTCCTCACGCCCATCTCTGCTCTTCCACTCACTAGGAGTCATCACACCTAGCCATACTTAGTGACACCTTCGCACCAAGCACACCTACCTATGTGCAGATATTCCTCGCTCAACTGTCTTGGTCTGCCGCCAGAATCTCCCATGCACGCCCACTTCCTTTCCCAGTTTCAATTCTCACCCTCAGTTAATGACATTGTGGCAGGACACGGGCAGTACTCACCAGCCCATAACACCGACTCCTTCATGTTGACATCTGTAGATTATGTGTGTTTCGCTTTAAGATTTTGTGGCATCAAAGTTTGTTTACTTGGTGTGATCACAGACAATGTAACTTTGGAAGGTAGACCTTGTCGCAAATGTTATGTTTAATGTAAAACGCAATAATTTTTTTTTTAAATCAGTACAATGAGAGGAGGAAAACCATGTTCATCCCCACCATCTTTGTCCCCACCCTAGAGTGTCCCTTGTTCAGAATCAAAGCCAAAAAGATAAAGGAATCTCTGCTGTTGCATTTATCCTGCTAGGATTACTTACTCTGAGTCAGAATGCATGATAACCGGTTGCATTTTTGTAATCTCGTAGTGCAACATCTATCCAAAGTTGGATCAGTGTCTGACATACAAATTAGCCCTGGATTCTCTTCCAGCGCCTGTAGCGTTGGTGCTGGCATTGACGTGAAGGACCAAATGCAGGTCTAGAGCCGGAGTGGAAGAATGTACCAGAGTTGATACAGGGCTCTAAGCTGGTCCTAAGGAGCCAGACAGCACTGAGGAAGGATCAACAGGTGGTAACAGGAGTGGACGCCCCTTAGGTTCTTTAGGGACGATGAAGACAAAGCCACGTGGAGCTGAATGATGCCACAGACAGGTTCACAGGAGTACTGCTCAAACATAAATACCAGATCCAGTCTGATGCCTTGAGATTATTCTAAGGCAGAGGTCTTCAAACTTTTGTCGGCTGAGCCCCCCCATCTAACCCTTTTTACACATCGAGCCCCCACCACCACAACCTTCTGACAAAAATGTTCTGGAAGCTGGTACTCTGCATCATTGATGGCCATTCCCTCCTGCAGAACCCAGGTCATATAAGGTCAATAATAAAAATAAAGTAAGAGTGTTTAGTAAACTAAAGTTTTTGTAGTGCTTATGCCTAATATAAAGGTCAAACAAAAAGTCTCCAAGAAAAAATTTGCACCAAAAATTACATTGGTGCTTTATTTTTCACATAACACACAAAATTTAGGATAGATTAGTAACAAGCATTTACAATGCAACGGTTTCGCCTTTGCAAAAGTTAGAGCTATTGGCATTGTAAATGACAAACGTTTTATTTATGTGTTTTTTTTTAAAACAGATAAATAAATGGCATTGTCATTTACAATGCCAATAGCTTAATCTCTCGCAAATGTGTTTTTTATTGCATTTGCACCCACACACACACAGAACCACACAGAGCCAGCCACACACACACAGAGCCACACGCACCCACCCACCACACAGACCCCCTGCTTTCAAATGATACCGACCCCCACTAACATGCTAACAATGCTGTGCCTGGACAATTTATAGGTATGTTATGACTAAATATGAAGCTAAAGAGCAAGCCTCGACACAGAGCAGCATTAATTATCATAAATACCTGTAACCTAAAGAACAAGTTACTTACCTTCGATAATGATATATCTGTAAGAAACAGTAGTTAGTATTAGATTCCTTACCTTAGAATATCCCCAGGTGTCAGACTGGATCCGCACATTTTTGCGTAGCAATATCCCTGCACGTCGTTAGGCGTCATCTCTGGTTCCGCATCCGTCGTCGGCGTCGTCTGCGCCGAAATTACGTCGTAGGAGTACTTAGACGCCGCCCATGCGCGCTAACGTCAGTTCTTAGACACAGCTTTTCCGCGCCAGATACGCAGAGCCATGCTAGAACCAACACTGGTGCCAAGAAACTAGGGCCCTGAAGGGGATGACCTTAACCCTAGGTATCAGTTCGCAGAACGGGGAGGATGGGTGGGGCGGTACACCGCCCTGTTTGTTGCAGTACCACATAGCGGTGGTGTTGTCCGTGAACACCTGCACTGCACGCCCTCGGACAGAGGGGAGGAATGCCTTCAGTGCCAGACGAATCGCCCGCAGCTCCAGAAGGTTGATATGGAGCTGGGACTCCGCCGGAGACCAGAGGCCTCTGATCTCCGCCTCTCCCATGTGGCCTCCCCAGCCCTGAAGGGACGCATACGTCACAACCACGTGCTCCGGTTGGGGAAGGGACAGGGATCTGCCGTTGACCTAATTGCAGTCCGTGAGCCACCACTGCAGCTGTCTCACAGTGCCCTCCGAGATCAGGACATGGTTGGACAGGTTGCCCTGATGCTGGGCCCACTGATACTTCAGGTCCCACTGCAGAGCCCGCATCCGCCACCGGGCGTGATGCACCAGAAGGATGCAGGAAGCCATCAGCCCCAGGAGCCGCAGCGTCAACCTGACGAAACCCGGGACAGCGGCTGGAAGATGGGAATCAAAGCCTGAATATCCCGGACTCGCTGCTCGGGAGGATAAACCCGAAACTGCGCAGAGTCCAGAACAGCTCCGATGAAGAGGAGCTTCTGAGAGGGGCACAGGTGTGATTTCGGCACGTTGATGGAAAACCCCAGCAGGTGCAGGAGATCCGCCGTAATCTGGTGGCTGAAGACTGTCTGGGGCGAGCCCGCCTTCAACAACCAGTCGTCGAGGTAGGGGAAGACTGAGACCCCCAACCTGCGCAGATGAGCTGCGACCACCGCCATCACTTTCGTGAACACCCGTGGGGCGCTTGTGAGGCCAAAGGGGAGCACGGTGAATTAAAAATGCTCGAGGCCTACCGTGAACCGCAGGTAACGTCGGTGGGCCGGCAGGACGCGGATGTGAAAGTAGGCGTCCTGCAAGTCCAACGCCACCATCCAGTCTTGCGGGTCTAGGGCAGTCAAGACTTGAGCTAAAGTCAAAATCTTGAACTTCTCCTTCCGGAGGAAGCCGTTGACGTTCCGTAGGTCCAAGATAGGGCATAGGCCCCCTTTGCCCTTCTTGGGTACCAGAAAGTAGTGGGAGTAGCAACCACACCCTACTTCTGGCCCAGGAACGCGCTTGATGGCCCCCTTGGCCAAGAGGGCCGTAACTTCCTCCTGCAGAAGTCGCAAGTGGTCCCCCGACACGCGGTGGTACTGCGGTGGCATGGCTGGAGGGGTCGCCTCGAAGGGGAGGGAGTAGCCCCTTTGGACGATTTGCAGCATCCACCTGTCCGATGTGACGGTGCACCAGTGGAAGAGGTGATGGCGGACCCTGCCCCCCACTGGCGTCACATGGGCCTGAAAACTCGGAAGGTTTTGAGGCGGATGCTGCGGGAGCGGGTTCGGACTGGCCTCGCCGTTGTCCCCGACCGCCTCCCCGGCGGTGTCCACGGCCGCCACCGCGCTGAAGATTCTGTTGAGGCGGCGTGTGGCTGGCGGCACGTGTGGGGGTGCCCCTTCCTTGGCCACGAAAGGAGCGAAAGGCACCCGTTTGCTGGCGCGGGGCCGAGAGGCCCAAGGACTTGGCCGTAGCCCTGGAGTCCTTAAAGCGCTCAAGCGCGTGGTCTGCCTGGTTGCCAAACAGGCGACGGCCATCAAATGGCATGTCCAGAAGAGTAGCCTGGACATCAGCCGAAAAGTTGGCGCACCGTAGCCAGGCGTGGCGTCGAACCGCCACTGTCGTGGCCATCGCTCTGCCTAGTGTATCGGTAGTATCCAGTCCGCACCGGATAGAGTACCGTGCCGCATCTCGACCCTCCAAAAGGGCTTGGGCGAGTTTAGCCCTGACCTCCTCAGGGCATTGTGGCAGCACGTCCGCAACCGTGTCCCACAGGGTGTGGGTGTAGCGTCCCAAGAGGCATGCGGTGTTGACTGACCGCAGTCCCAGACTAAGGGACGAGAACACTTTCTTGCCAAACTGTTCAAACCTCTTGGATTCCCTGTCGGGAGGAGCCGACGGGAACGCGGTCTGGGAGTTAGAGGCCTAGATAACCAGGCTCTCGGGGGTAGGGTGGGTCGACAGGAAGCTTGGGTCACCCGGAGCCGGGCGGTAGCGTCTGGCCACGTTCCTGTCCACAGGCTGTCCTGAGGCGGGCTTGGTCCAGGTGCCCCACAGAACGTCACATAAGGCCTCATTGCAGAGGCTCGACCGAGCTTGACTGCAGTTTGAGGACCTCGGTGAGGAGATTAGTCCTCATGGCCGCTGAGGGGAGCGTAAGGTTTAAAGCCTTAGCCGCCCGCATCAGCACTACGCTATAGGCTGCCCCCTCCTCCGTAGCCACGGTAGGAGGGGAGACAAAAGCAGTGTCTGGAGAGAGGTCCAGGCCGCTGGCCTCCCCAAGCTCCTCTGTCCAGTCCGCTTGGTCCTGACACTCCCGTGTCAGAGGGTCCTCAGACCTCTCCCAGTCCTCTTCGTCACCCAATGCCTGGTAGCCAGGATCAACAATCGGGGCCTGTTCGTGGAACTGGATTGTACCAATAGCTGTCTCATACGGGGCCCAACGGAGCCGTGTAGATGGCTAAACAGGAGCGATAGAAGGACTGGGGCCACGTGTAACGACCGGATTTTCGGACCAGATAGAATCAGCTCACCAGAGCACCACCAACCCAGCCGAAACGCAACCACCTCCCTCCTCAGGACCCATCTATCCAGGCACCTGGGTACCTACCTGAGGATGGGGAATTATCAATATACAAGCTCATATCATCAGAAACACCACTAAATCTATAGGGATTACTAGGAATACTCACTGAATACTAAGGACGTCCATGCCATACACCACACTCATACCTTATAGTCTCGCGGCAACTCAGACCCAGACTATGCTACCCTCCTACTCATAGTGAAGGGGGCAGTTCCAATAACTTACCATTACACACTGACACACTCAGTGCTCTCTCAAGCCACAATCCTGTAGGTATACACACTGACTACAATCAGTGCTCTCACTAATGCCACTCTCTCTCTAGCAGCAATCTCATTACACACCAGTTTCCCCCCTGGTGCTCTCTATAATCTCCAAGCCACAATCCTGTGGGTATACACATCAGTTTCCCCCCTGATGCTCTCTATAATCTCCAAGCCACAATCCTGTGAGTATACACATCAGTATCTCCCCTGATGCTCTCATTAACGCCGCCTTACAACGGCGATCACTTTCCTATGAGTACCTTTAGCTCTCTCTCTCTCTGTTGGGAAGTTTCTCTCACTATTCACTAGGGGATTACTACAATATTATGGAATGGCCGAATTACACGGTGTACAAATTATTCTCTATTTCAAGGGCTCCTCTCTTCCTCATTATTCAGTTACCGTTTATTTGATCAGGGGTAGCATCTGTTCGCGAAACAATACCGGACTAGAAGAACAGGTTACTGTTACTGTATAAAAACAAGAGGTACACACTATATGCAAAGGTTATTCCCTGATTTAAGCGCTCCTCCTCCCTTTTGATCCATCAGACAGCATCTGGCTAGAAGAAAGGTTAGCTTTATCATAAGAATAACACATGCACACTGGTTCACTAAGAACTGGGGTTCCTTTATTACAATAACAATACCAATATAACACTATACTATAACACATAGCCTGAAAAGTAAAAGGGGAATAGACACATACACAGATCTGCGGGGTCTCTGTAAAGCTTTATTACTATAACACATCCACATGTAATTGACTGTAAATAGCTAAAGAGGGAATGTATTATACTGCACACCGCTGAAAGAAAAAGGATTAGCAATACAATAGGGGGCTCTAGCCTAGGAAATAAAAGACAAGATTAAGGTGTAAGTGTAAAGCAAACTAGTTTAGAATACCTCACCCTATTAGGAGGAATGTTTCTCTCTCTCTCTCTGGTGGAATCAGGGCTCTCTCTCTCCCTCAGTCACCACAGCTTCACTCCTCTGGCTCAACTGCTCCAGCTGGCAGCTTCAGCTCCTTCATCTGACTGGTAACTGCTTTAATGCATCCTGATAAACTGGCAGCTCCGGCTGACAGTTCCAACTTCGTTCATCTGACTGCTCTCTCCAGCTTCAGCAATTATCTGCCTTCTCTCTCCATTCCAGAAAACCAATTGAACTGAACTGTTCTCTTCAGCTCCAAAAACCATCTTACTTCTCTCTCTCCAAGAACCGACTGACACTTCTCCTCTACTGCACCTCGCTAATATAGAATGCTCTCCTCTAGTGGAAAGTTCCAGCCAGTAGCCTCCTCCCACCAGGTCCATGCACCAGGCTCCTTGCTCTAGACGCCCTCACAGTGATCAGCTGCTTGTTTCGTCTAGAGACTTGAGCCCAGGGACACTTCTTGATTAGATTCAGCTCTGGCCGGTTCTCTCCAGTTTGCAAAGGGCGAACAACACCTCATAACTAAAACCTCACCTTTACACTGCAAGCATCTCAGTCTGCAGGGACAGAAAGCAAAATGGAGTCTCTCTAGTTCTGGGCCTTGTAGGCCTGAAAAGGATGAAATAACACTTAGCTCTGTCAGAGTACATACACAAACCATACCAATATGTAATATAAAGTCAGGACTACAGGATGCACCCTCTATTATAGGTAGGATGATGAAAGGACACATAATTATGTCAAAGCCAATAGGCAATAGATGGATTAGAGTCAAGAATAAGGGATCTATCATCATATAAAGCAGCTATCCTCTAGTTTATGCTTCTAGGTCTAGAAAAAGGCCTGAAAAGGACCATCACAAGGCAAGAATAGAGATTCAGGATGGTAGCAAGCTTAAAGTGACCATCACTCATAAATAGAGCCAAAAATACGGTCACTACACCGCGTCGACCGAAGTCGGCGCCGGTGGTGACACCCACGGGGACGGCGCCGGTGAGGTCGTAAGGTCGACCGGAGTCGACCCGGATCCGGATCCGGTCGGGGCCTGCGGCGCCGGGGCCGAAGACTCCAGCGGCGTCGGTGCCGGAGCACTCGACTCGCTAGGCCCCGGAGCCGGGCCCACTGGGCCCGAAGGCGCCGTGGGGCCCGGTGGAGAAGAGAGCGACCTCATGGCCATGAGGTACAGCTCGATCTCCTCCCGCGTCGCATCTTGCTCAGGGACCCGAAGGTGTGGGGCAGGATGCGGCGCCAGCGACTTCAGCGGAGCCGTGTGGGTGGTGCCACCCAAAACCCCGGCCGCGTCGGGGGCGGTCGGAGGAGCGATGATGCCGCTCCGACCTCTCATGCCTCTTACCTGAGGAGGAACCAGAAGACCGATGCCGACTTTCGGAGCTGCGAGGGCTCCGTCCCCGCGACCGGTCCCTCGACCTCCCGTGGGACCGGGACCTCGAATGGCGCGGGCCGACTGCCGGAGCTCGAGCCGCTTGCCGGACCGCTCCCGCCTAGCCTTCGACGTCAGGGCCCGACAGTCGGAACAGGATCGGTCGTCGTGGTTGAGGCCTAGGCATTGCAGACACCGGCGATGGGGGTTGGTATTCGACATCAGTCGACTACACTTCGAGCAGGGTTTGAACCTGGGCATCCCTACCGGCACCTGAAGAGTCGAAAACGACTTGAAGAGGATCAAAAATGATCAAAAAGTTTTAGTCAAAAAGTGACTAAGGGGTAGAGCTTCTCCGGATCTGCGCTAGCTGGCGCGGAAAAAAGAACTGACGTCAGCGCGCATGGGCGGCGTCTAAGTACTCCGACGATGTCATTCCGGCGCAGACGACGCCGATGACGGACGCGGAGCCAGAGACGACGCCTAACGACACGCAGGGGTATTACTACGCAATTATTTCCGGATCCAGTCTGACGCCTGGGGATATTCTAAGGTAAGGAATCTAATACTAACCTGTTTCTTTCAGATAAAACAAACAATTCCAGCACAAGAGGAATGCAGGCATTCCTCCCAAGGCAGCACACATCCAGACCCCATCACCAACCCATGGACAGGACTCTGATAACCAGAATCATACTGACAGCACTCGCCCCCGTGCACTTGACCATTCCCTCGGCCCCCCTCCCCAGTATTACACACATTTCCCCGTAGCAGCCCCAGCACCCTCACTCCCTCATGAGATGTAATGAAACAAGAAGAGAGAAGTGCAAAAGGACTGACGTACTAGAAGGAAAACACAACCACACAAACATGCGGGCAAGAAAACAAAGTAAGTACACATATTCTGCAAAATAAGTACCATAGCAGCGTGTCCTCCTGTCCAGGGCTCAGTCTGGGGTCCTGGCGGCAGGGTACAGCCCGGGTGGGCTATGTTTGGGGGGGGCGGTGTTCTCGGCGCTGCCGCTGATCCCCAGGCTGGAGTTGTGCAGAACAGACCTGACAGTGAGGGGGAGGAGGCGGGCTTTAAAGACACAGAGTGTACTTTGCTCCCTCCTCACACCGGCGCAACACTTCGCAGGAACGTGCCACGCACGGCACAGTCAGAGACACCTTTTACAAAGTGCCCGAGAAAACACGCCGCGAAGAGGCAGCGCCAAAAACCGCTAAAACACTTTACCCACTCCAAACACACCTCATGCACAGAAACGCTACTGTGTACTGCAAAAACATACTTCATACATTGCAGCATCGCCCTCCATGCAAGTCAAAAATGTGGGTACACTGTAAATAAAACATCTGTACTTTTTTCGAAAATTCTTTAAGCATTGTAAAACACCTTCAGGCATAGCAAAAACAGTTTCAGGTTTGTAGCAAAGTTTTAATATGCTACAAAACAGATGACTACATACATTTTTTTAACTCACGCCTTATAATGAAAAACATACTCGACAGCATTGAATCTGAGGAGATGGGCAAGCAAAAAGGTGTTTTGAGGGGGGTGTATAAGTCTGAGGTTCCGTGACAATTGTAAGTGGTGTTTTTAACTCGCACGAATATGGTCGAGTCTAGTATCTATGAACCGCAAATGACGAGTTTTGTAAGTGTGCGCAGTTTCGCTGTGCTAACTTAAACCGTTCGTTTGTTATGTGGGTTTGTCATCTGTACCCACGGGTTCCATCTTAGATACGGCATCCATTTTGTCTCTTGCCCTCAAGTAGCCAGCGAACGGACGCTGTCCGCTTCGCGACCCTGGGACTCCCAAGATTGCGGAAGACACATGTTCTTTGAAAGTGTCTTTATGACGAGGGGGATGCTACTGTAAGGCAGATGGCGCCGCTCGAGGCTCATCTTGCCGCACGGGCTTATTGTCTCAGCCGTGCATCTCATTAGGCACGTCCCTTTGATGCCTGTATCTCGTGCTTCTCGACACTCCCCTTTTACACCCTTTCCGATCTCCCTACTGTCTCCGTCTTCCTCTGCACCTGTCTTCGTTCCTATTTCGATCTACTTTACTGCTGATTGGAATTTGCTAATGGTGGGAAGATGGGTTTTTACAGTTGGGAACCGCCAAATGTTTCCGCACTTACGTTCCGGATCTTGTGTGTTTCAAAGTGATCTAAGCGACCCCTCTGAGAGCGACTTGTGGGAACCAGGTTGTAAACTATTGTGTATCATGTTATCCTATGGGTAAAAACTGTATAAAAGGAGCGATCCACAAATACAATTTGAAGCAGTCTCCCCGAACTACACTCGATGTACTTCCTGTGACTTCTGTGTTCCCTGCAGTAAATAAACCTTGACTCTTTGACGCCGAAGGAAGTGTCCCGTGTCTCTGTGACTTGTACGCCGGAGCAGGTTACCCACGAAGGTTTCAGGTGTTGTGCCCTGGCACCGCTGGGTCCAAAGAACCCAGTCCTTCAGTTGGCGCCCAACGTGGGGCTGCATCAGTGGTACCGGTCCAAGCCCGACGATCGTGAGGAACTTCGTGTGAAATCTCCGAGGGAAGGTGCACCCCGCTTCATCGATCCTGTTGTCGAAATAAGTGGCCCGAAGACTTTTCCCGCGAAGATTCCCGCCTCCTAACGGCTGCGACGGACTGCTGCCCTGACTGTAGACCTGTTTTGGCGCCTGGCGTAGACCTTGGTATAGCGAGACGATTGACGGGCCTTCCTGAGGACGCCATTGATCTTTGAGTTAAGTATTTGTGGGTCGCTCCCAGAGTTCTTGGTTGTAGGCACTTTAGCGAGTGTTTTTGTTGTAGACACTTTAACGGGTGTCTTTGTTGTACACGCTGTGTGAGTGTTTTTGTCGGTGACACTTTGCTAGCGTACTTTGTTGTTGTTGTATTTGTTTGACGACTGCAGCCGCCAAAGACCGAGGGTTTAGTTCTTTGCTGGGACTTGGTAAATCCCGAAATCCCGTAACCCTTGAAGTTTGTGAAACTCGGCTAGTGTGCACGATGCCTGGTCGCAGTACTTTGTTCAGTTGCTTTAGACCTTGTGGTGCGGATTCCCTGCTGGAGGACTCGTGTCCGATACCTCCGGTTGGAACTCCTACATATGACTTATATAGCAAACATGGGCTAGGCCCGATTGCTTTTAACGATTATTGGATCAAATATACAAAGAAAGACGGCGATCTTCGTTGGCCACCTCACGGTAGCTTCGAAGCGTCGATCTTAGATAATTTGGAAATAAAGTTGTTCGAACGTAAATCAAGGCCGGCCATGTTTGATGCCTTTCGGTTCTGGCGCAAAGAAGCCCGACAGAAAGAGATCAGACAAAATAAACGTAGTCAGCGAGATACTGTTGCTACTATAGTGAAGAAAGCTGAGCAGTTTCAGCGTGATAAGGAGGATAAGGATAAGGAAGTGTTTGAGAGATTACAGCGTATGTCCATAGACAAATGCTATCCTGTTTTGCCTACGGAGTCGGATAAGAAGGAAGAGGCAGTTGAGGATTCTTTAATGTCCTATCTTATGAAGTCGCCACCTCCGTACGTACAGGGTACCGCAGCTCCTGTGGTCCCTGCCGTACCTGTTCTTCCACCTGTTATTCCTCCACCAGTTCCTCAACCTGCACCTGCTCTTCCGACTGTTCCTGCTCCTTTGCCTATTTCTATTCCTACTGCTCCTCCGCTTCCACATACTCCTGTTCCCGCTACTGCTCACGCTACTGCTCCTGTGTTGTTAACCCCTGTTGCTGCTAACGTCTCTACTCCTTCTCTTGTTAGTCCTGTGTCTTACTCTTCTCCCTCTACTCGTAATCGTGATTCTCCCCTTGCGACAAACTTCTTTCAGTCGCTCGGACCTGTTTTTGGGTCTGCAGGTTCTGATGGTCCACAGAGACGTAGCCAGCTTCCTGGTAATAGAGAACGTGTTGCGCTATACAATATGGCGATGGGTTGGATGATAAACCCTGTTAGAAATCCACCTCGTGTTGTCCTCGAAACGTTTGATCAATTCAACATACCTACTCAGAGATATGTGTTTGATGAAATGTGCAAGTTCTTACATGATCAGATAGCGGCCAATGCGCCTGACGAGGTGCTGACCGCCCTGTCTGAACTCCGGCTTCAGTTCGCAACTGGACTGATAGTCGACACTAATGTCCGACGTGCTATTGAGCGGTTGCTATCTCTTCGTCCCGCTCCTATTCCTCATGCATTGTTCGTTGAGGACATTGAACAACGAGATGGGTCTGGCCAATATCCTATGCGTGAAGTTCCGCCAGTTTGGGTACCCGCTGATAATACTAATGCTAATGCTCCAATACCAGCACATTTCCAGAGAGTGTGGATACACCTCCCTTGGAAACGATCGGAAGTGCTTCAGGTGAAACAAACTTTGCCTGATCCTCGCAAAAATCCTGCGGGGTATTACAAAGAATTGTCGCAGCTCGTAGACGCTACGATAATGAATCTGGCCGATATCGACATGTTGTTTGGCAATGTCGTACCGCAACCGGTATGGGCCAAGATTCGTCACCAAGATCACGCGAATGAATTAGGTGGTGATTGGGCTGCCATTACAGCGGCAGACGCTGGACAAGTGGCTGCTACTAAACCCGATCAGTTGATTGAACTTCTTCCCCAGCGAATCATTACATTAATGAAAACGCTTATGCCAGCTATGAGGGTAAATTGGGACAAGTTGTCAGCCTGTAAGCAGAAGAAAGATGAGAGTGTTTCAGACTTCTTTACGAGGTTCGAGGAAACATTCGTCGATCATAGTGGGCAGGATATGGGTACTGAGGGTGGACAGAGGTTGTTTGTGGATAAATTCGTATCGAACTTATTGCCCGACTTGAGCCATAAATTGAAAAATTCAGAAAGTTCATGGGCCGTTTCTACCTCAGCTCAGATATTGGCTACGGCACAATATTACGAAAATAGAGAAAAAGAGGAAAATGACCGTGCCGATAAAAAGACGAAAGAGCTGAAAACTAAAGTGTTGTTACAACAAGCATATCCGCCGCGTTCTAATCAGAATGCGCCTCAGCAGAATAGATCGCAGTCGCAATCGAATCAATCGCAGCCGCGTAATGATTCATCTTTTCAGAGATCTTCATTAGGGTACAATCAATGTGCTTATTGTAGACAGGAGGGACACATTAAATTCAATTGTCCTGTTTTAAATGACCGTAGTGGTGGTAATTCGTCTAGAGGAGGTCGTGGTGGTGCACAGCACGCATCACGTGGTAGAGGTCGTGGTGCTCAGATTGATCGCTCTGACCATTCATCAAATTCTAATAACTGTTTCGATCAACGTGGATCATCGCAAGGACGATCTGCGCAGTACAATGTAGACGATTATTACGTCGATCAGGGACCTGACGATAGTAATTACTAGGACAGCCAAAGACAAGGAGAGGGAGTGGTATCAGTTCCGGTTGATCAGAGAGGGCCTTACGTCGCAGTTGCTACATCGGGCGTCGTTGAGCCTTTTCTGTTGGACACTGGTGCAGCGAAAAGTTCTATCATGCATTCGAAACTCCCTGGCGCACCTTTGTCTGGCTTAACAAATGTTTCCGTTGGATTCTCTGGCGCCCCCGTTAGCAATCCAGTTTCGCGCCCTTTGCCCCTTAAAATTGGGCCACGTGAGCTCGAAGCTCCATTGATTTTGTCTACTGGTTGTGGCGAAAATCTTTTGGGTCTGGATTTGCTTAAACGCTTGTATGCGACTTTGTATTGTTCTCCTGCGGGTGTAAAGCTTACGTTAGGAGAGAGGGTAGTCTCTCCCATGTACTTGTCCCTCGATAAGCTTCCACCGGAATTGAGTTCTCTTCCTGCATCTTTGTGGGCGACGGGTCCAAATGACGTGGGCCTACTTGATATCTCCCCTTATGTTGTTCAGTTGAAATCGAATGTGCGATTGCCACGTATTCCCCAATATCGTATCTCCCTTGATGGTGAACGAGCTTTGTTAGCGATCATCTATGATTTGATCGAGAAAGATGTCATTGAAGAAACTCGGGGAAACGTGTGCAATAGTCCTGTACTGCCCATTCTTAAACGTACTGATCCTACCAAACCGCCTGTTTATCGTTTTGTTATCGATTTACGGGAGGTGAATAAAATTGTGGTTCCTCAATTCCCTGTTGTGCCTGACATTACGGCGCTACTGACTCTGATTCCAGCTACAGCTTCATGGTTTTCGGTGATTGATTTGAAAAATGCGTTTTTCAGCATCCCGATTGCCGAAGAGAGCAGGGACCTTTTCGGTTTCTCTCTTGGTGGACGTAGCTTCCGGTTCAAACGCGCTCCTCAGGGCTACTGTGAAAGTCCATCGATTTACAGTCAAGCTTTGAAGGGTCAACTAGATGCGTTTAGGTTGCCGGTTGGTGCGGCTTTAATCCAATACGTCGACGACTTATTGGTGGCTGCTGATACTCAGGACATTTGCAAAATTGCTACAGTGTCATTGCTGCAACATCTCTGTGAGTTAAATCACAAGGTGTCACCTTCTAAACTCCAATATTGTTGTCAAGAAGTAACCTACCTAGGTCACTTATTGTCAAAGGAGGGAAGGAGATTGACCCCAGAGAGAATTGCAGCGATTGCGCGCATGGCTGTGCCACAAACCCAAAGAGATGTGCGTGCCTTTCTAGGTATCACATCGTATTGCAGGCAGTGGATTCCTAATTTTTCATTGCTAGCGAAACCATTGGTGGCTCTTACGTGCAAGGATGTTTCGACTCCTTTACCATGGACGGAAGAATGTCAGAAAAGTTTTTCTGAATTACGTGATTCATTGTGTTCGGCTCCTGTGTTAGGTACCCCTGATTACAGTAAACCGTTCACGTTATATGTTCACGAGAGGGAAGGTTGTGCTTTAAGCGTCTTAACGCAACCTTTTGGTGGTAAGCAACGTCCATGTGCATATTTTTCCTCGACCTTAGACCCAGTAGCTAGAGCATTGCCGAGTTGTTTGAGAGCAACTGCGGCAGCTGCGGTCTCCATCCGACAATCAGCAGGATTGGTCATGGATAATATGCTTACGGTGATGGTTCCGCATGCAGTCGATACTCTTTTGAACCGTACGAAAACTCAGCACTTGACGAGTGCGAGGTTATCTGGGTACGAATTGACGCTCTTGGCAAGCCACATTCAGATAAAACGTTGTAATGTCCTAAATCCGGCAACTTTGTTACCAATTAGTGCAGAGTCAGATGCAGTAACAGAACATGACTGTTACTTGCGGACAGAGGAGGAAACAAAAGGTCGTGTGGACCTTAAAAACACCCCATTGGAAGACCCGGATGGCATCCTGTATGTGGATGGGTCATGTTTTAAATTGCCGAATGGTGATGTGACTACTGCTTATGCTGTGGTGACATTGAATACTGTTGTTGAGACTGCGAGATTGAATCAGAATTCTGCCCAAGCTGCAGAGCTGATCGCTCTTACTAGAGCATGTGTATTAGCAAAAGGTAAACGTGTGAATGTGTACACCGATAGTCAGTATGCTTTCGGTGTAGCGCATAGTTTCGGACGGTTATGGCGAGAACGTGGTTTCTTGACGTCACATGGCACGAAAATACAGCATGGCCAGCTTGTGAACGATCTTTTGGATGCATTGACTTTGCCTGCTCAAGTTGCAATTGTTAAATGTAGTGCGCATCGTAAAGTGACGGATGATGTTGGTCGTGGTAATGCGTTTGCAGATGAGATTGCTAAGGAGACTGCCCGGAACCCTAGCACTCGAATGTATGTGACGAATTCGGTTAGGTGGCCTACAGAATCAAGTATGTGTGAGAATACTATAGAGAGTGTGAAAGCAATTCAGAATGAGGCCACCGACACTGAAAAGATGAAGTGGAAAGAAAGTACGGGAAGGTTGGATGTGAATGGTTGCTGGATTGATTTGTCAGATCAGAAAAGATGGATGTTGCCTGATGCGTATGTACTGGCCGTTGTGCAAATGGCACATGGGTTAGCACATATTAGCGCGAAAGGTATTTGCAAGTTGTTGGCTGATGTGTGGAAGAATGATGGAATTACTAAGTGTGCTGAACGTTTGGTGAAGAATTGTATGGTGTGTATAATGTACAATCCTGGCAAAGGAACCCCAACTCCCCCTGGCAGTTTTGCTCCTCCTTTGTATCCCTTTGAGGTGATCCAATTGGACTTCATCCATATGGAGCGATGCAATAACCTGAAATACGTTTTGGTTGTGGTTTGCGCATTCTCCCGATGGATCGAGGCCTATCCCCTCAAAGACAATACTGCTTTGTCTACTGCGAAAATCCTACTGAAGGAATACTTTCCTCGGTATGGAATGCCTAGAGTCGTGTGGTCAGATAACGGAAGTGAGTTTGTTGGAAGTGTGATGAAGAGTGTGTGTAAGGGCCTTGGAATAAATCAGAAATTCCATAGCGCCAATCATCCCCAGTCAGCTGGATTGGTTGAAGGGTACAATGGCACCCTTAAACTAAAATTAGCGAAGATTCAAGCTACGACTGGACTTTCGTGGCCTGATGCTTTGCCTCTAGCATTACTGTCAACTAGGGCGACTGTACACTCCCGAATAGGGCTCAGTCCCTATGAAATAGTGTTCGGCCGTCCTGCGAATGTGTGGGGGGTTCCTAGGCCAGGAATATTCTCTGATCTTGAGTTTCCGATGTTGATTGATTACTTACATGACTTGACTGCTAAACTGAGGTTAATTCATCAACAGGTTTACGACGCCTTGCCGACGCAGACGGAGGGTCCAGGCCATCAGCTCCAGCCCGGAGATTGGGTGGTTACCCGAAATTTTTCACGAAAAAACAATCTGGACCCTCGCTTCACCGGACCTTACCAGGTGCTCCTGGCCACGAGGACTGCCGTTCGTCTTGAGGGGCGGAAAAATTGGGTACATGCTACCCATTGTAAGCGAGTCCCTATTTCTTTGTCGGCAGACCCGTGGGTAAGGAAAGGCATTGCGTCAACAGAAACAGAAACATTGCCGGCGTTTGTACCTTTTAGCGACGCACAGCTTGTTGGAGAACCCTCAGCGCAGCAGAAAGCCACTGTTGAACATTTGTCAGCAAGAGACTCAAGACCAGACCAACGAACTGATCAGCAGGACGCTGTCTCTTCGACGGATCCTTTATTTGACGAGCAGACACGTCCCGGGAAACATCGATATTCTTTGCGTTCTCATAATAAGGACAAATAAAAATTTGCTTGCTTTGCTGAAATTGATAACTGCAATATCCTCGTTTCCCATGCTCAACTTTGAACATTCGTATCATTGAAAATTGTTTGTACATATATTGAGATTTTTGTATCTTTTTCCTTCCACAGCTGAATTATTGTGCTAAATAAATACATATTGTGTATTGAGGGCCGTAGGGCCGCGCGCGTACTTCCTTCTGGACAGTAGGTCTTGACGCTAGGTTAAAGGCCGTCGGTTCCTAGGAACTCCTGGGGATTGACTATTGCTGCACAGAACGAAGTGCGTCAAGAAACGTTGCGGACGGTCGTAGGGAAATGGCATTTTCGAAGCTGAATGATTTGGAAGGAGCTCAGGCATATAGAGTCAAGCTGCAGAAACTTAGTCGTACGAATTGTTTTGTATCCCAGTTGTTTGTTTTGTTTTTAACTGCTTCTGCATTTTTGGCGGGTGGGGTGTATTACACTATGTCTTACTTCTTACTTCCTACCCCTACTCCTACTCCTTACCCTAACATTACTTCTACTGCTTCTCCTCATTCCTTTCATATGTTACCAGAACACGAACAGGCTAGACGTGTAGAATTCCGCAACAATTCCTTTATCCAGCTCCTCCATCAGCATCAGTTAGTGGTTAACACTACTAATTGTTGGGTGTGTGGGTTGATGCCACATACTACGGGTAAGGGAATTCCATATCTGGTGTTACCGTATAGTTCCCAAGGGTCAGCTCGAGCATTCCAAACAATGCTTCGAAGCGCACTAGGTTTCCACCCCTCTCCAGAACGTTCCCCCAAACCGGGTCCTACCTCGTGGCAGTGGGTGGTATCGATGATAATACAGGATTTGGAAGATGAGATCTATGATGCTTTTCTCATCCCTAAGGCAGAGGTACAAGCCTATAGGGCACCGAATAGAGGGGAATATAGTACGTTCACTAATGAAAAGCAGCTTAAAAGCTCGCCTCCGATATGGGTCGTACCCCACACTGGTAATCTTTGTATCGTGGGTCGTGGTTCGCAAGCCTCACTTGGAGTAAGTGCTTGCACTGAAAGTTACGTTCTGTCAATGTCCCCGATCCCTGTGCTTCTGGCTGCCAAGGGTACGTACTTCATCTGTCATGATCGTGCATACACATGGTTGCCCGCAGACTTCATGGGCTCATGTTTTGTTGCAAATCTGTTGCCTCCGACGTTTACTGTAGATGCCGATTATCATAAGACTAGAGTTGTACGAGGCGTAATTAGCGAAGAGGATACTGCCGGTCAAGAGGCAGGAGACTTTTTCAAGGGTTTCCTCCCGTTTTGGGGACCTATGGTTAATAGTAGGAACCTGAGACATTTGACTCGAGTGGTAGAATCGACAGCTAACATTACTGCCAGTGCCCTTGGTAATATCACCACAGAACTTCAGGCGGAGAGACTTATGACATTACAAAACCGTATGGTTTTAGATGTTGTCTTGGCAGATCGCGGTGGGGTATGTAAAGTGATCCATTCGAGCTGTTGCATTTTCATTCCAGATAATGCTCCTACTGTCTATCAAGCCATCTCGAAGTTGCACAAGATCTCCGAATCCATACACGTGGATGTAGGGGATTGGACGCTACTTGGTTGGTTTTGGGGCCTGGTGTCGACTTGGGGTTGGAAGATTCTGACGATCATCGGGGTTGTGGTAGTGTTCCTGTTCACGTGTTGCCTTTGTGTGCAGTGTGGTCCTGCCTTATGTGGCCTCTGTGCTACAACGTGTATGAGACAACCATCTGTTACCAAGGGGACTCGGTTGGACAGAGCTATGCTACAACGACATCTTGATGGTCTGATGAATATCGAGTATGATTCCGACTAGTGCTTGCCTACATGAGGGCAAAAGGAGCGTCTGAGGTTCCGTGACAATTGTAAGTGGTGTTTTTAACTCGCACGAATATGGTCGAGTCTAGTATCTATGAACCGCAAATGACGAGTTTTGTAAGTGTGCGCAGTTTCGCTGTGCTAACTTAAACCGTTCGTTTGTTATGTGGGTTTGTCATCTGTACCCACGGGTTCCATCTTAGATACGGCATCCATTTTGTCTCTTGCCCTCAAGTAGCCAGCGAACGGACGCTGTCCGCTTCGCGACCCTGGGACTCCCAAGATTGCGGAAGACACATGTTCTTTGAAAGTGTCTTTATGACGAGGGGGATGCTACTGTAAGGCAGATGGCGCCGCTCGAGGCTCATCTTGCCGCACGGGCTTATTGTCTCAGCCGTGCATCTCATTAGGCACGTCCCTTTGATGCCTGTATCTCGTGCTTCTCGACACTCCCCTTTTACACCCTTTCCGATCTCCCTACTGTCTCCGTCTTCCTCTGCACCTGTCTTCGTTCCTATTTCGATCTACTTTACTGCTGATTGGAATTTGCTAATGGTGGGAAGATGGGTTTTTACAGTTGGGAACCGCCAAATGTTTCCGCACTTACGTTCCGGATCTTGTGTGTTTCAAAGTGATCTAAGCGACCCCTCTGAGAGCGACTTGTGGGAACCAGGTTGTAAACTATTGTGTATCATGTTATCCTATGGGTAAAAACTGTATAAAAGGAGCGATCCACAAATACAATTTGAAGCAGTCTCCCCGAACTACACTCGATGTACTTCCTGTGACTTCTGTGTTCCCTGCAGTAAATAAACCTTGACTCTTTGACGCCGAAGGAAGTGTCCCGTGTCTCTGTGACTTGTACGCCGGAGCAGGTTACCCACGAAGGTTTCAGGTGTTGTGCCCTGGCACCGCTGGGTCCAAAGAACCCAGTCCTTCAAGTCCGACATATGCTTGATGGGCAGTTGAACGGGTCTTGCAAAGTACAAAGAATCAAACTAGTAATGTAGCTGCCCCTTTCTTTTTCTGTGCAGGGTTCTAGCTTCAAGAGCCCACTGGGTTAAAGAGAATGGCAGATGTACAAAGGAAATGAAACCAGTAAAGAAAGCAGCAGATTGAGATCGATAGACATTGGCTGTAGCAATAAAATGAGGGATAATAAAAGGATATGTATTTCAAAAACAGAAGCGTGTTATAAGCCATAGGTTCGAGTGTATTTGGAGAAGACGCCTCCCCTTCCAATATTACTTTACAATGGTATTAATTTAATGGGATGAGGGCGATCTTTTTTTAACTGAGTGTGTGCCGGCAGGAAAGCTGCACTCCTTTGTGGGACCGGCGGGATGGTTATGTGCTACCCTGAGCAGTTGTGCTTTGGGACACTCACTCTCCCTCCTCTCCGAGCCGTCTGTGCAGTAGGGGTTTTGATGAAGAGGAGGGCCCGAGGTTTCACCGGGGCCGCCTCGGCAGTGTTCACACAGCTTGATGTGCCTCGTCGCTGTTCGTTCGGCGCTATGAATGTAGGCCCCTCCTTCAGCTGTTCCCAGCTCACTCCAGCGCCTCCCGGTCATCGCAGCATTGCTAGGCCGGACACGTCCTCCTTTATTGCACTCCACGGGGCTCCTGAGTTTTTCTGTAGTAATAAAGAGGAGCTGCGGTACCAGGCGCAATAAAACAATGGGAACATTATTGAAGTCATCAGATCCTTTGATGTGGATACTTACATATCCAGACCTTGGCTTCGGGCGGGGAGGGGGGAGGTTGGCTTCAGTGCTTTCCCAGGCCGCTCTTGGGGACGGCGCAGCGGAAGGACGGAAGCTGTGATTAGAGTCTTGCTTAATCTATAATGTGTACCCCGACGTTTCCACCCCAGCATCAAATAAGTAAACGTTAGCAGCATGACAGAACAAGCCTCTTCTCTTCTGCCCCGCCAACATATTAGCTGGCATTGGCCCACATTGGGACTTCGGCACAGGGCACCTTTAATCCCAATATCGATATTTACGGCACGGAGGGATTTTCCTCAGCAGCGTGAAAGCATAAACAGACCATTTTATTTTAAAGCAGGTTCTTTCCTGGGATTACCTTGCCGTGTATTTGCATGATCGTTTGAGAACGCGTGTCTTTATAATTGCAAGCAGTGAAAAGTGCTCGTAACACTGAAAGAAACGTGGGGAACGTGAAAGGGTGTACTCCAGCCAATGGGAAGAGGAGAGGGCGGGACTTAAAAAAAGACCCAGTAACGCCCCTGAATCCCGTTCTGAAGGGGAAAGAGTGATTGACAACGATGTCTTCCAATGGCTAGCCTCAATTTATGGAGCTAGCCAATGGAAGACGGGCTCGGTTCAAGTCCCCAATACGGAGATAATATTAAATTTCGCCTGCGCGAGCACTGCTGCGCAGTGCTACGGCCAGTAGAAACCTAAAAACACTCCCAAAACACAGGTGAGGAGTGTGCCTGTTTTCTCCACACTGAGACGGACAATGTGTGGATATATTCTTGCTTTTGCCATCCTCAGGTTGCGCTCCACTTCCAGTCTTGAGCAGTACCTGGAAACTGGAGTGCTCATAACATTTTGTAATATATTTTCTTCAGTTTAATATAGAGGGAACATGACCCAAAGGTATCGGAGCACTTTACAGGAGCATCTTTTAGATTACACAGGCACACATTAATTTTTTATAAACACAGAGAGATTAAGTGATTTGCTCAGAATCACAGGATGTTGAGCAATCACCAAGAATTGGTTCCCAGCTCTGCGGTCATCGGCTCTGACTGTTGCGCCACATCCTTGCCCCTAGACAAGATATCAGTAAAACAGAGCCTAAAAGAAGTAATGACACAGCTGATCAAGAAGTGTGTGAACGCATAATGTCTCTGATATTTCTTATGTGTGCCTTTTCCACACCAAAAAAAACGATATTTTCTTTTAAAAGAACACATGACCAATAATATTGAGCATTTACATATTTAACATTTGCTCAATATGCAAAACATGTTGTTCTTCGAGAGGAAAGCCTCATTTCTAAGATGGCACCTAGCTAAACAAAAGAGTCCTTACCATGTGCTAAAAACAATGCATCATAATTCCCTACAAACTGACAGTGTTTCCTCGAGAGTACAGGATTGTGCTAGTTCCCAGATCGAGGGAGACCCGGTGAAATGTTTTATGTCTCGTTATAAGATTCTCCCTTTTAGAGAATCAAATGGTGCAGATGATAAAACGCCAAGAAGGAAAGACTAACCGTTCTTGAATAGTTTGCAAGATTCCAGCCCCACTTGTCTAAATCCTGCCTTTGATCACCTTCCTGATATAGGTTCCTGCTAAGAATGTTTCCTCCATGGAAAACGTGTATTTCCACACTCTTTATTGGGAGTGCTGCGGAAATCCAGCCAGGCAGGCACAGCCTAGGCGTGCTGGAGATAAGACTCCAGACACTGCCCAGCCGAGAATATTATTTTCCATTTTTTTTGGGAAAACCTTTATTGGTAGTTCAAAGTACACCGCTATTCAGCCGTACATCCCGGAGGCTAGGCAGCATTATAAAAGCAACGTAGAGGTGTGCACAAAACAGTAAAAGGAGCAGTCAGGTTTAATTTTATATGATAGAAGTGAACCTAAGGAACAAGGTGAGAACCGAAAAGGAACAAGAGTAAGAAAGGAAGAGGGGGAGGGGGGGGGGGGGAGAAAGATGGCAAGGCAAAAGAGAATAGAAGAGCGGTAAAGCATATATCCAGGGGGACGAGTGGGAACTTCAGCACCTTGAATTGAACATATCAAAAAAAGGCATACAGTTGTGGGGGGAGAAAGAAACAGGATTATATCACGTGAAACATGGGTGGAGGGAACAGCTAAGGTGAGAGACGAACCTCCAGCCGGACCACCTCCGGGGGCACACAAATATCGCCTCTATACGCATTCCAGGCCCCCCAGACCATCCCCCACATCTTGGGCTTACCCAGAGCTATATAGACAGTTTTCTCCCGGAGCATGCACCAGTCCATGTTGGTTTTCCAAAGACTCACAGAGGGGGGGGGTCGGAGCACCCCATTTCTGAGCAATGTCCCTCTTGGCCACCATGTTCCCTAGCGTGACCCAGCGGGTTTGAGCATTGTTGTAATCAGTCGGACCCCACACATTCAACAAGCAGTGTCTAGCTTCCGCAGGCAAATCAACACCAGTCACATCACGCATAACCGCATGCACCCGTTCCCAATAGGAGGCAATGACCTGGCACTCCCAAATGGTATGCATAAAGGTGGCCAGTGCACCACATCCTCTCCTACAAAGGCCATCCTGGGAAAGCCCCATATGAATCAACCTGGGGCCAGTGACGTACACTCTGTGAAGCACTTTCAGCTGAACCAGGCGCAGTCTGGCCGAAATTGCTACTTCCTTGGGAGAGGATACCGCAGACTGCCAGTCCTCATCATCCATCTCAATCCCATCATTCATCCACTGATCACGCACTTTCATCAGCAGGTCCGTCCGAACATTGATTAGTTTTTTCTAAGTCAGGGAGATGGCGCTGTCCGGCATATGGCCATCCAGCACCCTGTCCTCCAGCGGGGATGACTCGGGAACTTTTTCACCAACAGGCAGGGTGGACGTAAGGGCATGCCTCAACTGCGCATATCTAAAGTATTCCGTGGCCCCCAGTTGGAATTCGGCCTGTAGAGCATCAAACGATTTAATTTCCCCTCTGGCCATCACATCCGCCACCTTGGAAATGCCGATGAGATCCCACCGATCAAACCCTTTTGAGTGCCACAACCTCCCCAGCAAGTCAGAATCGTAAAGAGGAGTAGCCATAGTGAGCCTACTCTTCCACCCCAGTGCCTTCGTAATGGCCCTCCACAGATGCACCGCGGTCCTGGTGGGACCAGTCAATTTTCGGTCCAGAGATCTAGAGTACAACGCTCTGTAGTACATCCCGTTCATGAGCCAGCGATCCATGGCGTAACCTGGACTTACCGCCGGTCCATAAAAGCCATGATTAAGAGCCGCCAATTGGGAGGCCCAGTAGTACCGGCGGACATCGGGCAGGGCAATACCGCCGTCATACCACGGAATGGTCAACTTAACTACGGCAATACGCGGCCTACCTTCCCACAAAAGGGTACGCTGCAAACATTCAATCTCCCTGAAGTATTTGGAAAGGACTGGGTCCTGCGTGTTTTGAAGCGCATACAAGAATCTCGGCAGGGACATCATTTTGAACAATGCCGCTCGGCCCAACAGGGACAGCGGCAATCTTTTCCAACCCTCCACGTCACGCCGAAGGCGCGCTAGAGGAGGGAGCAAGTTGTTAGCGTAACGTGCCCGGGCATCCGTTGAAATATAGATACCCAGGTACTTGAAGCCCTGCTGCGAGACCTGTATCGCACAGCCCCTAGGGAGACGTGGAGTGTCTCCGCGAAGCACATATAGGTAGGACTTGGACCAATTAATAACCAGGCCCGAGTATCCACCAAAGGTACCCAGTGCATCGATCACCACAATCAAAGACCGACAGGGGGAGGTAAGATAAAGCAGAATATCGTCCGCGTACAGCAAAACGCGATCTTCAAATCCCGGTGACCACTTGATCCCACAAATATCAGGGTGAGTGCGGATCCAGGCAGCAAGCGGCTCAAGCGCAAGGGCAAAGAGGAGCGGTGATAATGGACAGCCCTGCCTAGTACCCCTGCGCAAGGCAAAGGAAGCAGACATGCGGCGATTGACCGTTATGTTGGCCAAAGGGGAGGAATAGAGAAGCCGGACCCAACTGATGAAGTCAGGTCCAAACCCAAACTTGGATATCACCGCCCAGAGGTAGTTCCATTCAAGAGAATCAAACGCCATCGTCGCGTCCAGTGAAGCCAGGACAGTAGGCCCGCGGAGCATGTGCGCCCGCGCCATGACAGCGTGAAGCCTTCTAAGATTTAGGGCAGTATTGCGGTGAGGTATGAAGCCCGACTGGTCTGGATGGACCAAGTCTGCAATCACGCCCACGAGCCGATTGGCCAGCAACTTAGCCAGGATTTTGGGCTCGACATTCAGCAAAGAAATAGGGCAATATGATCTACAGAGATCTCTAGGCTTCCCCTCCTTATGAATGACCACAATGGTGGCCAAGCGTTGATCCAGTGGGAGTTCACCAACCTCCCAGGCTTCCAAGAACATGCTCCTCAGGGGCACTGCGATGGTATCTGCTTTGATCTTGTACAGCTCCATCGGGAGACCATTGGGACCGGGAGCTTTACCGGAGCGCAGGGACCGAATTGCTAACGCCACCTCATCCGCCGTAATGCCCCGGTCCATGTCGTCACGCTCGGTATTCAACAGGCAAGGGAGCTCAACCCTCTCCAAAAAAAGAGGCCGAGTCCGATTCAGTCAGGGCGGAGACTGAGGTGTAAACCGTCTCAAAGTAGTCGGCAAAAGCCGAGGCGATAGCGTTGGGGTCAGTAACAAAATCTCAGGTACCACACGGGAAGCCAACTCTTTCTTATCTAACCAGGCAAGGAGCTTGCCCGCCTTGTCCCCGGCATCGTAAATCTTCCCTTGCTGTTCCCTGCCCATCGCCTTGGCAGCGTCAGTGGCAGTGGCTCTATACTCAGACTGCTTCAGGGAGAGAGCGTGTAACAGTTCGGGTGTCGGTCCCAGCGCCAACTGGGAGTTCAATCCTGAAATATCCGACTCCAACCGCACCATGTCTTCATCCCTTCGTCTGCGCACCTCGGCTATCAAGGAGAAAGCCTCTCCTCTCAGGACAGTCTTAAAGGCCTCCCAGAGGGAAAGGGCCGACGTTACCGTACCTGTGTTCTCAGTGAAGTACAGGTCGATAGCTTTAGCAAGGAGGTCTCGAGTCCTGGGGTTGCGGAAGTACCAAGGATTGACCTGCGCCACCCTAGTCGCCGCCGCGATACCAAAGTCAAAGGATACCCAAACTGGAGAGTGATCCGATATACCTCTGGCCATAAGGCGAGCCCCAGAGACGGTCGATGCCTGAACCGCCGGAGTCAAAATGTAATCAATTCTAGAGAGGCTGCCGTGTGCACCCGAGTGAAAAGTGTACTGCCGCTGAGCAGGATGTAAAAGCCGCCAACAGTCGATAAGGCCCATAGTGCTCATGAAGTCCGGGAGCCATGATTGTGCACAGCGCAGATCTCTGGACGGAAAACGGTCAAGGGTACCCGAAACCACAGAGTTAAAATCCCCACCCAGAATTAGCAAACCCTCCGGGAGGCCCAAAATGGCGCCTCCGAGATCTTGAAAGGTAATCGTCTGCAAGCCCGGGGGGACATAAACAGAAACCAAAACCAGGGTGCGTCCCTCCCATCTGCTCACCACAGCAACATAACGGCCCCTATCATCAATCACTTTGGACTCCACCTCCAGAGGAAGAGACATGCGCACCATTATCCGAACCCCCCGGGATCCCGAAGAGAACCCGGAATGGGCCACCATTTTGAACCCCTTTCTGTTCAGAGCGTGGCAAGTATTGCCGACGAGATGAGTCTCTTGCAGGAGGATAACATCGGGCACACAACGTTTAAACATTTGTAACACAACACCACGTTTAATACGATCCCCCAACCCATTCACGTTCCAACTAAGCACATTTAAAGTCTTACCCCCCATCGTCAAAGATGCCCCGTCCCAACCACCCCCCCCAGACAGCAGCCACCGCGGCGTTGTAATCAAAACAATAATAGCCTCGCCATGAGAAAGGAAAGAGAGGAGAAGCAAAAGAACACACAAACCAACCACCCCCCACCCCTGCATTAGACTAAAAGCCCCCCCAACTAGCAGTGTGCCTGTCGGCCCGTATAAACTAACCTACAAAAAGCCCCCAGAGGAGAAAGGAGACATCCTATCACCCCCCGTTACCCTCCAGAGCTGAGAAAACAGGAGAAATAAAAAGAAAACAAAAGTCAGTGAATGATGGCATCCGCAGGGCCCTCCGCAGAAAGAAGACCAACGTAGTAAAGTTTATTCCTGGGAACCTAGACCGCCCGACGCCTCTTCCGACAGATCCTCAGGAGTAGTCCGACGCTGAGGCAAAGTGTCCAGCCAGTCCCCAGCAGCATCCGGCAAGTCAAAGAACAGCGTCCGAGCGCCATGCTCTATTCGAAGTTTCGCTGGATAGAGCATGGAGTATCTCAGCCCCATCTCTCTCCGTCTCCGTTTGACTCCCATGAAACTTTGTCGGCGCTTCTGTACAGCCTGAGTGAAGTCGGGGAAGAAATTCACGTCAGCATTCTGAAATTTCAACGGACCGCCACTTCTCGACGCTTGTAGGATCGCGTCTCGGTCTCTGTATTTAAAAAGTCTGGCAATGATAGGGCGCGGGACGCACCTGACTTCGGTTGGCCACCAGGCAGTCTATGAGCTCTCTCCACCGAGAAGAACTTACTCAGGCCTCCGGGAGCCAAGTGCTTCACCACCAGTTCCTCCACAAACAAATCGGCAGCGTTCTCCTCCGCACCCTCCGGCACACCTGTAATGTGGACGTTCTGGCGCCGTGCCCGTCCTTCAAAATCATCTAGCCGGCGGGCAAGCATCAGATTAGCGGCCTTCAAGTCCCGAACCTCGGTCTGCACATCAGACATATTAGTAGTCAGACTCGACGTCTTGATGTCGAGTGACTTGACCCTGTCATTCGTCTTCCCAAGGTCGGCTCTGATGAGGTTGAGCTCGATCGTGAGGGTATCAACCTTGTGGGACATCACTTCATGTTGTTTGTGCATTTCGGCCTTCACGCCCGCAATGGCTCCCATCACGTCCCGGAGGGTGGGTTCAGTATCTTCCGGGGACACATCCCGATGCGAGTCCTTGGTATGGCCCGATGCACCTGGCGAACCTTTGGAGAGAGAGAATCGTTCAGGAAGGGTGGGCTGCGAAAGGGAGGGTTTCCTGCTGACCCTCGGAGGCTTCCCCTTGTCTGGGTTTCCTCTGCCCGCCATGATGGGCGACGGGGGTCCTGCGATCCGAGAAGGGGTCAAGCCAACAATACCACCACCAGACGGCCAAAGTCAACAATCACCACCACCGTCCCAAGGGGACGTCGAGCCTCCAATAAGAGCAGTACGATCACCGGACCTTAGCAAGGCAGTTCGTCCCCACTCGAAATGCCACCACACAGGAGCGCTGCCGCCGTCCCAACAATGCCAGGCTGTTATGGCGTCGTCGTCACCAGGCTTCCCGACGGTGTAACTCGGTACAGGAAGCTCGGATCTTCAAACTGAGAACGGGTGCCGCATCAGCATCAGCACCGCAGCTGATTCCCACCGCCGTGGGACAGGATAGTTAACAGGATCTATACGGAGGATCGGAGGGTCTTCGGAGCTCCGAGCTTACGCGGCCATCTTGGTTGCCCGCGAAGCTCCTCCGCCTTATTTTCCATTTTTGTTTCTTTTTTTGGATGAAGTCACATTGAGCAAAAGACAAATAAATATTCCAAAAAATAGGACAGTGTGCCTCAATGTGAACCTCACAAGTCCACCATGGTTTTGTTTGTTGGACGGAGGTGATCACCCACACCATAAAGCCAGGTGCTGAGCAAGGACAGTCATCAAGATAGATTGAGAATTGATTGATATTAGTTTGTTGTGGTGCCTGATCTTTAGTTGGCAGTATTGTAACTAAGATGCAGTTCTTCTTTCCAGTTGTTTGTCAGACACAAGAGAAACAATGTGCACATGAGGTAGGCCCAGCACTGCTGCAATGCTCTGTCACAGTCTATTGGCACCCAGCCTACACTATCCCTTCTAAAGATCAGGACTAAGGTCTGCACTGAAGAGACACAATGCTGGATGAGTGAAGGTAGGCAATTCACCAGAATGCATATGTACAAGGTGTGAACACCACGTGAGCTAGAAACTGACGCTGGTGGAAAACCACCAGTTTACCAGGCGCACAGCTGAAATTAATGTATATACGTTACACTCAAAAACACTGCTGTAGAATTTCTTCATACATTTTATTTTTTAAAATACCACAACATTATGCTTGAACACAATGCTTACAAGACAAAATAATAACCTCTACTTTCATGTTAAAACAATGTGTATAAATGAACAAATCGTAAAACTGTGATACTTAATAACAAATCGGAAAAAAAACTTCTTATGTGGTCTTGCCCTCATGCCCAATGCATTTCGGGATAAAAATCTCTTCTTCAGGGGCCGCTGTAGAAAAACGAAAAGAAGACGGCAAAACTGAGCAAAACTGAATGCTTTTACAAATAATTTTGTACAACATATAGTCCCGCCACTAATGTTCAGGGGAGATACCGTATCCAAAAATAAACCTTATATGCATATAAGACCAGTCAATATCTATGAAAGAAAAAGAATGAACCACGCACCTGTGTTGATAAGTAGAAAAAAAAGAGCAAAAAAAGAAAATAGAATGGAAAAATTGTAATTTCAAAAACTCATCTATATGAATGACTGCTAATTTGTTAGTAAGTTTGTGCATTCTGCTCAAGTGTTTGCGTGAACCTTCGTGCTTAAAACTAAACTCTGACTTACGCAATGACCAAGAATAAACTAGAGATGAGCTCCTGTTTCATTTCTAACGCGGTGGAAACAACATTGTGAAAAAAGGGAAATAACGTCTCTCAATCTATTAAACTAGCAGCACACCCCAACCGCAAGATATACGATATACCAGAGCAACTTACTAGGTGAAGAGCCCCGGTGTCAAAGAGAGACAATCTTCAGAGTGACTTGGAGCTTGAAAAAAAGGCTGCCAAATAAATTAAAGTGTTGTGAGCAATATGTAAACAAACGCTACTGGGAAAAATTATTTGTGATACGATGTGTCATTTCTCATAATTTTACACCACGAGAGCAGCAGCTCGAGCTGAGACACGGCCGCGGAGGGGGGGGGGCGCGCCCCACAGTCGAAGACCTATGTTCTAAGGTAAGGAATCTGAAGCTAGAAGTCTCTATCAGGTATAGATTTCCACAACTGGAACCTTAAATATTTCTCTAAAAATTGTCCTGTATTTTGTCTTGGTCTTGCAGGCATAGCAATCAATTTGGGACAGCCAGAGACAGTTCGGAGATACCAGTTACTGACCTCAACCACCCCATTAAAAGTGGACTCAGGTCGGGCTAGCACCCAGAACAGCTGTTGCACTGAACTAGTAATCTAGTGGCTATGCGACCGCGCACTTTACCAGGGCCGGTTTTCGGCTGCAAAAACAGCCCTGTAACAAAAACGGCCCCCAGAGGCCCAAAACCGGCCCCCACCCTTGCGGCGCACCGGGGGATTGCCCGGTGCCCACAACGGCCAGTCCGGGCCTGCTCCCAATGTGACATACATGTTTTACCATTGGAACAATGATAGTCATTATGGTGGAGAATGAATTGGCCTAATCATTAATGACATTTTCTTGGTGTCCCTGTGCAATTTCACCAACTCTATTAACAAGCATTTGCAATGCAATGGGTCTTGCATTTGCGAGATTTTGAGCTATTGACATAGTAAATGACACTGGCTTTTATTTGTGTTTTAAAAACCTGCATTAATAAAAGGCATTGTTATTTACAATACCAATAGGTCAAACTTTGTAAAATGCAAGACCTATTGCATTGCAAATGCTTGTTCTGCAATATGGTGCAGTCACTGGGGCCAAGGCGTTTCCTACTTACAGGGGATCACAGCCTCATGAACATGAGAGATTTCTTATTATGCATTGTTCATGGTACGGCCCCCAGTGGTGTGCTAAAGTGCTGCTGTGCATAGTAAATCAGCCAATGAGTATACATTGGAGAATGAGCCTCGGGTGCCTAGAAATGCTCTAAAGCACTGGTTCCCAAACTTTTGACTCCTGAGGACACCCATTGAGTAACCACTGGAAGCCGGGGACCCCCAAGCAATTTGTATGAGTTAAATTTCAAATATTAAAACAGTAATTCGAAAAAAAACACACGAGTGCACCAAAACAAATACTCAAAGTACAAAGGATTTCGGGGCCAGATTTACGACCATTTCATTTAGCGCCTTGCAATTGGCGACACATTGAGAGTGGCAAATTGTGATTCGCTAAATGAAATGAGTGTTTAACACTGTTTGGGATTCCCAATGGGGTCGCAAATTGTGAGGCTCATTAATATCAATGAGCCTCTCGCAATTTGAGAGCCTGTTGGGAATGCCAGCCCTCCCAGGGATGGTGGCCTGCTGGGCTCAGCAGGCCACCATGTCTGGGACTGCTTTTAAATAAAGCAGTTTAAAAAAATGCAGCCCGTTTACCATGCATTTAAAAAAAAAGAAAATGAAACGTTTTCGTTTCATTTTTTAAGGGCAGGCAGAGGTCCCTGGGACCACTGCCTGCCCTTAAAAGATAAATTTTGCATGCATTTGCAAAGGGGGAGGGATCCCCTGGGGACCCCTTCCCATTTGTGAATGCATTTACCATCTACTTGAAGTAGGTGGTAATTGCGAGTGTTTTGCTACCGCAAAACATTTGTATATGGTTTTGAGACTTGCTATTTGGAAGGGAATGCCCCTTCCAAATAGCAAGTTGAAATACCTATTTAGTGAGTCGCAAACAAATTGTGACATGCAAAATAGACTATGTACAAGGCCCAATAGGTTTTTGCATGCGCAAACGGGTTTGCGAACCCGTTTGTGCATATAAAAACGGATCGTACATCTGGCCCATAGTATTTTATATTGAAGGAATAGCCCCTCTGTCGCCTGTATTTCATTTCTTTTATAGCATCTCTCGTACCATTGTAGGATGTCAGAGCACTTTACATCACACACATATAGATTGAATCATACATGTAAATCAGTGTGTATATAACCTTTTTATAGAGTGCTTGGTCTGGAAAAGCACAAACTCAGGATTCAGAACATAACACAGAGGCTTGCACTGACTTTAACATTAACAATTTATTTCCACCCAAATATATCTTTTTAGCAGATCAGGATAATGAATAACTGGGAAAAAACATAAGTTTCTAACTGTTACCATGCAGTTTGCAAACAGCTCTTTGATGACAGTTTATAGGTCCCTCTGCTAGAGATTGTCACTTATGAAGTGCACAGTAACAAAAGAATCTCTGTGACAAAAGCAGTAACCACGAACCGATGCACATAAAATACTGCTTTTTAAAATGCATGTTACACGTTCTTTTCAGTAGGCACATTAACCCCCTGTGCTACATTAGTTAAGTCAAAGCTGCCAATGAACAAAACTCTCCTCGCTCTCCAGCAGGTACATTAATCACTGGCATTATCTTGACAATGTTATTGTTGCTGGAAAACTGCTTATTATACAAGAAACGTTTCTGTGCTTTTAAAACTCCTGCCTGAGGACCCCCTGGGAATGTGTCACGGACCCAGGACCCCAGTTTGGGAAACACTGCTCTAAAGCATCATGTGCTTCCAAGATGCCAAAGATCACAGCGTGTGTGCTCATGGAATTGACATGGTCGAGTCTTCGCTCCTGAGCAGGGCACAAGTCGTAAAAAAAGAAGTGGGGGGGGACGCTTACACCGGAAGTGATGTCACGACAGGAAGTGACGTCACGAAAGGTGCCGAGTTCCTCGTTCCAGAGAGGCAAAAGAGTGAAGTTCAGCTGTTTGGCAGGGGGACGGTGTTGTTCCCCGCCCCACCTCCCCCCGGTGAAATAAGTGGTACCCCGACTCGAGCCCTGCGAGTCCTGAGCCTCTGTTCTGTCCAGGGTGAATCATCCACAGAAGGTGCTGGAGGCGAGACCCCAGGCATGTATTTTCTTGGGCTCCACTGTAAGGTTTAACAGGGTGGTGTCTGTCCCATGGTCTGGCGGGAAGCCCAGACATGCCAACCCTCCCGATTCAGACGTGAGACTACCGATTTGAAGGCTAGTCTCCCGCCTCCCGATTCGTACAAGCAAAAACCTGATTCGTCTGGGGTTCCAGCTGACAGGGATTGGTAATGTGTAAAGTGCTAATACTTCCAACAAAGAGTGGCGATGCAGGGGCTCTCGAAGGGGTGAAAAACCAACAAAGCGTCATTAACTTGGGAATCGTCTTTCAAAAACCTGCGAAGTACTGGGGGGGGGGGGCTGTTCCAGCCAGAGCTGCCAGGGGGGGGGGGTGCATGCACTACCAACAACCTGCCAGGCCAGTGCCCAACACTTGCATCACCCTCTCTGCCTGCCATTATGCTCCATGATTCCGAAAGGTAAGACAAAAACGTGCATTTACGTTTCAAATGTCCGATCCTGCAGCAGCTACTTCCAAAACCCATACAGGCCAGTAACCCGATTCAAAGCCCCATTCTCCCGATTTATTTTTTTTAATCTCCCACTTTGCTCTCCTGAAATGTTGGCATGTATGGAAGCCCATGACATTATGCCAGGCTGCTGTGAGTGCCCCCAGCTGCCACTGCAGCTAGCTCGGGTGGGCACACTGACCCTCTGTAGCTAGCGCGGCACGCACACTGTCTCGTCTCATCAAAATCATGCCCAAAACTTGTATGATGGAAAATTGTCCCTTTATAGCGTTTGACAGCTATTTAATCAGGCTCGCAAATTTATATTAAAAAAAACACTAATGTCATTGATTAAAGCGCTATTTGTCAGCACCGAAAAGATACTGTTGGTAACATTCGGCCTTTCACTTCAGCCAGACACCATTGGTTTAGTGACAAAAAAGTCGTCTCCTGTGAGAGTGGATGGGATCAAGCAAGCGGGCCGGGGAGGCGATGTAGGACCAGTGAGGGGCTGGCGACAAACCCCTAGGGGGGCGGGGACTGGGCGGGAGGTCAACAGGCCCGCGAAAAAGAGGAAGCACAATTGGGCCGCGACATTCAAAGCGCCCAATGGCGTGGGGGCCTCGGGGAGCAGGATTTAAGGACTAAAGGAGCCCCCCCAAAGTAATAGTCGCCTTCACACTGCATCTAAGCATGGATGAGAACATGAGTGCGAAGAGTAGGTCCGACAGGGGAAGCGAGACCAGAGCCAGAAGGGAGCGACGTAAGGTTGCGGCGAGGTACAGGGACGAGGAAGGCGATGCGCACGCACACCAGGTGAAGCGCGCCAGGCGCAGCCCTCATCACGACTGGCCGGCGCAGGATGCTGTCCTGCAGGAGCTGCTGGAGAAAGAGAGAAAGGCAAGCCGTGGCGAGGACTGGGGCACCCGACCAGTGTGCACAGTACTCCAGCGCGGCCGTGGGGCGGAGCGGGGTGAAACCAGCCCGGTCACAGGGTCTGAGCTGCAGCGAGGGCAGTGCACTGGAGGGCCTGAAGCCGGAACGGCGGCCACCCGGGGACTGCCTGCGTGGGCCCAGGAGGGGCGGGCGGAGGTGGCTGCACAGGCGTCACACGTGATAGATGCATCGGATAGTGAAGAAGAGACGGACGGCAGTGCATGCCTGGCACCTGTAGCCGGCTCGGCAGCGGCCTCTAGCGCCTCGACGCGTGCCGACGGACACAAAAGGCCTATCGGTGAGCAGCTAGCGCACAGCAGCGGGGAAGAGCTACACAGACAGGGCGCAGTGGGTCCCGTTGAGGGTGCGAATGTTGGGCTGGCTAATCAAGGAAGCGCAGAATCTTTATTTTATGCGTTTTTATATAGCGCGGACTTTACCCGAAGGTGTCAGCACTTCACCATAGGAACAGTAATGATACATGAGGAGGACATTACAAGTGAACAAATTACAAAAGCAAAAGTTACGTTACATGAGGCAATTGTGAGCAAACCAAAAACAAGAGGTAGCAAACGGTACTATACAGGAGAAAAAAGTGACGTGTGCATGTTACAAAAGCCTACAAAGTACTAGTAGAGTTATAATACTGCAATAAATGGCAGACACTCAAAACACAAGAACAAAAGTTACGTAGGCAATGGTGGCACTTGTGCGAGTATCAAAAGCAAACAAAATGCAAGAGCTAGCAAGCAATACGTTACAAGAGAAAAGTGAGACAACCCAGAAGTAGCCATGGAGAAAGTATTGAAGGAAGTTAGCCTAGGTAGAGTAGAGGGTCCTTTCGCAGAACCCCCATGCGCCAACTTAGTTGAATCACCTTTGGGTTTACTGCCAAAGGACGACTAGGGGCGATTTAAGCTCATTCATCACCTATCATATCTAGCAGGGTAGTCTGTCAATGACAGGCTGGATCAGGACAGCTGCTCTGTGTCATATGCTACCATTGATGACTCCATTGACCTAATCAGAACAAGCGGGCAAGGATCCATTCTGGCAAAGGCTGACAGTCAGCTACCAATGCACCCAGAGAGTTACCATCTGTTAGGGTTTCAGCTAGAGGGAAGGTACTATTATGATGTCTGCCCATGGGTTGTGCCACATCTTGTGCATTCTTTGAAGCTTTTAGCAGCTTCCTCGAATGGGTACTTGGTGTGCGTCACCCAGCTGGGGGCTGGGTAAACTACCTAGACTTCCTGTTCATAGGCAGGCCTGGGACTACTGATTGTGCAGATAAATTGATGCTTTTCATAAGCTTGGCAGGCGAGTTGGGGGTACGCATGTGGCATGAAAAGACCGAAGGACCCAGTACTAAGTTGTCCTTCCTATGTATTGAAATGAACACAGATCAAGGTCTGTGCAGGTTGCCAAAAGCCAAAGTAGATGAGCTGAGGGAGCTTATTGAAGGGATGCTGACCCGAAAGAAGGCTACGGTAAGGGAACTACAAAAACCGTTGGGCAAGCTGAATTTGCCACTGGGTGATTCCTGTAGGGCATGGGTACTCACAAACTTTCTCTCTGGGGCCAAATTTACAGTTTGGTTTGTGTCAGAGGGCCGCATCGGTGGGAGGCGGGGTCAGTGGAGGAGGGGCGGGGCTAGAGCAACAACATAAAACTGACCATGAGGCTGATCACAGGTCCCTGCAGTGGACGCCTTCGTCCACTGAGCCGTCTCTCTCTAGCTCTCTCTCTCCTGTCTTCCTCTGTCTCACTCTGACTGTCTCACTCCCTCGCTCTCTCCCTCCCTGTCACTCTCCCTCTCACTCCCTTTACCTCCCTCTCCCTTAATTTCCCTTCTCCCTCCCTTTCCCTCCCTCTCCCTCCATTTACCTCCCTTTCCCTCCACCTCACTCCCTCTCCGTCTCTCTCCCTCCCGTCTCTCTCACTCCCTACCTCCCTCTCACTCCCTCCTTCCCTCTCACTCACTCCCGCCCTCTCATTCACTCCCGCCCTCTCACTCACTCCCTACCTCCCTCTCACTCCCTACCTCCCTCCCTCTCACTACCGCCCTCCCTCTCACTCCCTACCTCCCTCCCTCTCACTCCCTACCTCCCTCCCTCTCACTCCCTCCCTCTCACTCCCTACCTCCCTCTCACTCACTCCATCCCTCTCACTCACTCCATCCCTCTCACTCACTCCATCCCTCTCACTCACTTACTCCATCCCTCTCACTCACTTACTCCATCCCTCTCACTCACTTACTCCATCCCTCCCACTCACTTACTCCATCCCTCTCACTCATTCCATCCCTCTCACTCACTTACTCCATCCCTCTCACTCACTTACTCCATCCCTCTCACTCACTTGCTCCATCCCTCTCACTCACTCACTCCATCCCTCTCACTCACTCACTCCATCCCACTCACTCACTCACTCCATCCCACTCACTCACTCCATCCCACTCACTCACTCCATCCCCCTCCTTCCCTCACTCCCTCCCTCTCACTCCCTCCCACTCACTCCTCCTTCCCACTCACTCCATCCCCCTCCTTCCCTCTCACTCCCTCCCACTCACTGACTCCTCCTTCCCACTCGCTCCCTCTCTCTCACTCCATCCCTCTCTCTCACTCCATCCCTCTCTCTCACTCCATCCCTCTCTCTCACTCCATCCCTCTCTCTCACTCCATCCCTCTCATTCACTCCATCCATCTCACTCACTTACTCCATCCCTCTCACTCACTTACTCCATCCCTCTCACTCACTCACTCACTCCATCCCACTCACTCACTCCATCCCTCTCACTCACTCCATCCATCTCACTCTTACTCCATCCATCTCACTCTTACTCCATCCATCTCACTCTTACTCCATCCCTCTCACTTACTCCATCTCTCACTCCCGCCCTCACTCACTCCCGCCCTCCCACTCACTCACTCCCGCCCTCCCACTCACTCACGCCCTCCCACTCACTCACTCCCGCCCTCTCACTCACTCCCGCCCTCTCACCCACTCCCGCCCTCTCACCCACTCCCGCCCTCTCACTCACTCCCGCCCTCCCACTCACTCCCGCCCTCTCACTCACTCCCGCCCTCTCACTCACTCCCGCCCTCTCACTCACTCCCTCCCTCTCACTCCATCCCTCCCCCTCACTCTCACTCCATCCCTCCCTCTCACTCCATCCCTCCCTCTCACTCCATCCCTCTCACTCACTCCATCCATCTCACTCTTACTCCATCCATCTCACTCTTACTCCATCCATCTCACTCTTACTCCATCCCTCTCACTTACTCCATCTCTCACTCCCGCCCTCCCACTCACTCCCGCCCTCCCACTCACTCACTCCCGCCCTCTCACTCACTCCCGCCCTCTCACTCACTCCCGCCCTCTCACTCACTCCCGCCCTCTCACTCACTCCCGCCCTCTCACTCACTCCCGCCCTCTCACTCACTCACTCCCTCCCTCACTCCATCCCTCCCCCTCACTCTCACTCCATCCCTCCCTCTCACTCCATCCCTCCCTCACTCCATCCCTCCCTCTCACTCCATCCCTCTCCCTCCCTCCCACTCACTGACTCCTCCTTCCCAATCGCTCCCTCTCTCTCATTCCATCCCTCTCACTCACTCCATCCATCTCACTCACTCACTCCATCCCACTCTCTCACTCACTCCATCCCACTCTCTCACTCACTCCATCCCACTCACTCACTCACTCCATCCCTCTCACTCACTCCATCCCTCTCACTCACTCCATCCCTCTCACTCACTCCATCCCTCTCACTCACTCCATCCATCTCACTCACTCCATCCATCTCACTCACTCCATCCCTCTCACTCACTCACTCCATCCCTCTCACTCACTCACTCCATCCCTCTCACTCCCTCCCTCCCACTCATTCACTCACTCCATCCATCTCACTCACTCCATCCATCTCACTCCATCCATCTCACTCACTCCATCCCTCTCACTCACTCACTCCTTCCCTCTCACTCACTCACTCCATCCCTCTCACTCCCTCCCTCCCACTCACGGACTCCTCCTTCCCACTCGCTCCCTCTCTCTCTCACTCCATCCCTCTCATTCACTCCATCCATCTCACTCACTTACTCCCACTCACTCACTCCATCCCACTCACTCACTCCATCCCACTCACTCACTCCATCCCACTCACTCACTCCATCCCTCTCACTCACTCCATCCCTCTCACTCACTCACTCCATCCATCTCACTCACTCACTCCATCCCTCTCACTCACTCACTCCATCCCTCTCACTCACTCACTCCATCCATCTCACTCTTACTCCATCCATCTCACTCTTACTCCATCCATCTCACTCTTACTCCATCCCTCTCACTTACTCCATCCCTCTCACTTACTCCATCTCTCACTCCCGCACTCACTCCCGCCCTCCCACTCACTCCCGCCCTCCCACTCACTCCCGCCCTCTCACTCCCTCCCTCTCTCACTCCATCCCTCCCTCTCTCACTCCATCCCTCCCTCTCACTCCCTCCCTCCCACTCACTGACTCCTCCTTCCCACTCGCTCCCTCTCTCTCATTCCATCCCTCACTCACTCCATCCCTCTCACTCACTCCATCCCTCTCACTCACTCACTCCATCCCACTCACTCACTCCATCCCACTCACTCACTCCATCCCACTCACTCACTCACTCCATCCCTCTCACTCACTCACTCCATCCCACTCACTCACTCCATCTCACTCACTCACTCCATCCATCTCACTCACTCCATCCATCTCACTCACTCCATCCATCTCACTCACTCCATCCCTCTCACTCACTCACTCCATCCCTCTCACTCACTCACTCCATCCCTCTCACTCACTCACTCCATCCCTCTCACTCACTCACTCCATCCCTCTCACTCACTCACTCCATCCCTCTCACTCACTCACTCCATCCCACTCACTCACTCACTCCATCCCACTCACTCACTCCATCCCTCTCACTCACTCACTCCATCCATCTCACTCACTCCACCCCTCTCACTCACTCCACCCCTCTCACTCACTCACTCACTCCATCCCTCTCACTCACTCACTCCAACTCACTCCATCCATCTCACTCACTCCATCCATCTCACTCACTCCATCCCTCTCACTCACTTACTCCATCCCTCTTCACTCACTTACTCCATCCCTCTTCACTCACTTACTCCATCCCTCTTCACTCACTTACTCCATCCCTCTTCACTCACTTACTCCATCCCTCTCACTTACTCCATCCCTCTCACTTACTCCATCCCTCTCACTTACTCCATCACTTACTCCATCTCTCACTCCCGACCTCTCTCACTCCCGACCTCTCTCACTCCCGCCCTCTCACTCACTCACTCCCGCCCTCTCATTCACTCCCGCCCTCTCACTCACTCCCTCTCACTCCATCCCTCCCTCTCACTCCATCCCTCACTCACTCCATCCCTCTCCTTCCCTCTCCTTCCCTCTCCCTCCCACTCACTCCATCCCTCTCCTTCCCTCTCCCTCCCACTCACTCACTCCCACTCACTCCCTCCCTCTCACTCCCTCCCACTCACTCAGTCCCTCCCTCTCACTCACTACCTCCCTCTCACTCCCTACCTCCCTCTCACTCCCTACCTCCCTCACTCCCTACCTCCCTCTCACTCCCTACCTCCCTCTCACTCCCTACCTCCCTCTCACTCCCTACCTCCCTCTCACTCCCTACCTCCCTCTCACTCACTCCATCCCTCTCACTCACTCCATCCCTCTCACTCACTCCATTCCACTCACTCACTCCATCCCACTCACTCCCTCCCACTCACTCAGTCCCTCCCTCTCACTCACTCCCTACCTCCCTCTCACTCCCTCCCTCTCACTCCATACCTCCCTCCCTCTCACTCCATACATACCTCCCTCCCTCTCACTCCCTACCTCCCTCTCACTCCCTACCTCCCTCACTCACTCCATCCCTCTCACTCACTCCATCCCTCTCACTCCATCCCTCTCACTCACTCCATCCCTCTCACTCCATCCCTCTCACTCACTCCATCCCTCTCACTCACTCCATCCCTCTCACTCTCTCCATCCCTCTCACTCACTCCATCCCTCTCACTCCCGCCCTCTCACTCACTCCCGCCCTCTCACTCACTCCATCCCTCCCTCTCACTCCATCCCTCCCTCTCACTCCATCCCTCTCACTCACTCCATCCCTCTCCTTCCTTCCCTCCCACTCACTCCCTCCCACTCACTCCCTCTCACTCCCTCCCACTCACTCACTCCCTACCTCCCTCTCACTCCCTACCTCCCTCTCACTCCCTCTCACTCACTCCATCCCTCTCACTCACTCCATCCCTCTCACTCACTCCATCCCTCTCACTCACTCCATCCCTCTCACTCACTCCATCCCTCTCACTCACTCCATCCCTCTCTCACTCCCTCCCACTCCCACTCACTCACTCCTCCTTCCCACTCACTCCTTCCCACTCACTCACTCCTTCCCACTCACTCACTCCTTCCCACTCACTCACTCCTTCCCACTCACTCACTCCTTCCCACTCACTCACTCCCACTCACTCCCTCCCACTCACTCACTCAATCCCTCTCACTCCATCCCTATCCTTCCCTCTCACTCCCTCCCTCTCACTGACTACTCCTTCCCAGTCGCTCTCTCTCTCTCACTCACTCCATCCCTCTCACTCACTCCATCCCTCTCACTCACTCCATCCCTCTCACTCACTTACTCCATCCCTCTCACTCACTTACTCCATCCCTCTCACTCACTTACTCCATCCCTCTCACTCCCGCCCTCTCACTCACTCCCGCCCTCTCACTCACTCCCGCCCTCTCACTCACTCCCGCCCTCTCACTCACTCCCGCCCTCTCTCAAGTGTGGCTCACTGGTTATAGCAGGCAGACCCTGAAGCAGAGGTCAGACCCGGGACCAGGGTTCAATTCCCGACGCGGCAGGGTCTTGAGCTCAAATGTCCATGGACTCGATAATTCTCGCTTCGGTGCCTGACCTAATCATGGGTTCACACTCTGCAACTCTGGGCATTAAGCTTGCTTAATCTCCACAACGGCCCCCCGCGGTGGGATGCCTGGCTTTCACCTTGGGGCTACCCTGTAGGGGCTATCACTCCCTCCCACTCCCACTCACTCACTCCTCCTTCCCACTCACTCCCTACCCCTCACTCACTCCCTACCTCTCACTCACTCCCTACCTCTCACTCACTCCCTACCTCTCACTCACTCCATCCCTCTCATTCACTCCATCCCTCTCACTCACTCCATCCCTCTCACCCACTCCATCCCTCTCACCCACTCCCACTCTCTCCCTCTCACTCTCCGTCCCCCTCCCTTTCCCTCCCACTCCCTCTGTCATCTCACCCTGCCTGTGTGCCAGCCGGGGCGCGCACACACACACACTCACAGCCACCGAGCACTAAACAGGTCTTTAAAAGACCATTTGCATGTTAATGTGGCCTTTGTATTTCACCTCTTCTTAGGCCCCTGCAGCTTTACTCGGGCCATTGCTAGGATCACCCGGCCGGCAGCTCCCAGAGCAGCAGAGTCTCTCGCGCTGCTGCAGACACTTAAAAAACGTAAAACACAGGTATGATGTCTCGGGGGTCCGCGGGCCGCCAGGAAAGGCTTGCCGGGCCGTACTATGAGTACCCCTGCTGTAGGGAGACCCTTCGCTAGGAGGCTGGCATGGCTGACGAAGGGGCTGACCAAGGGGCATCACAGGGTCAGGCAGACTCAAGGGGTCAGAGAGGGTCTGAAACACTGGGCAACTTTCTTGGCAGAGTTCAATGGTTCCCTGATCTGGAGGGAGCCACGGGTGAGGGTAGTTTAATTGGAGTATTTCACGGATGCAGCAGAAGGCGAAGGCTAAAATGCCATCCATGGCTCTGCCTGGGCCGCAGCCCGCTGGCCGGAGGGCTGGCACAAGAAAGGGATCATTAGAAAGCTGTCAGTGTTAGAACTCTTTCCAATAGTGGTGGCCTTTTCCGTATGGGAAAGGCGCCTTGCAAACAGGCAAATCACTCTCTGGGTGGACAATCGTGCAGTAGTTCAGGCCCTAAACCTGGGGACAGCTCATTGACAAATAGTGCGCTTGCTCAAACACCTGACAGGTATTCAAAAGAGCCCTAACATTGCGGTTAGGGCGCGGCACAAACCAGGGTTGGGAACATGGTGGCTGGTGCAGTGCCTCGTTTTCAGTGGCAGAGAATCAGGGATGCAGTGCTGCACCAGACCGCCATGGCACATAGATACCTCAAGACATGTGGAGCCTGGTAGACAGGACCTGAGCAGGCTGGTGGAATGTGCCCAAGCCCCCAAGACAGCTGCCAACTATCGTAAGTGCTGTGCAACCTTCACAAAGGTGATGGGCACCCTAGAGATAGCGCAGGTTACTAGCTTGATAGTGGAAGTTTATGCATTGGGCTTTCTTCAGCGACCAGAGTCGGTCTTGGGCACATGCTCACATCAGTGCAGTCTCCTATTACCCAAAATTAGCAGGGCTGAGGGACCCAGCATAGTTTTTACTGCAGGACGGCCATGAAAGGTGTGGGACGTCTGCAGCCCAAGAAACAGGACAGGAGATGCCCCATAGCCTTCACCACCCTGCAGAGACTGCTGAAGGTGCTGGACAGCATCTGCATGCAGAGGCAAAAGCGTCTTCAATTGCAAGCAGCCTTCTCCATGCCATTTTTGGGGGCATATAGAATTAGCGAGTTGGTGGACCCGGCCAAGTTAAAGGGTTGATCATCCTGCCTCAGGGGGAAGGATCTGCGGACCGAAGAAGGGGTCATAACGGTATATCTGAGCAGGGCCAAAACTGATCAGTAAAGCAAAGTCACGCACCTTTGGTGTTGGCCCAAGGCGACGAGTGCCCCATCTGCTGCATGCAAGAGTACGTGGGGCATACAACCCAAGGCGATAGGACCTGTCCTTCTGACAGAAAAGGGGCCCATCTCAGTTGTTTCCAATTTAGCGCAGTCCTCAGAATGGCGGTTAAGGCAGCTGGGCTCCCACCAAAGGAGTTCGCCCCTCACTCCTTCCCCATAGACGCAGCCACCACAGCAGCAGCCAGCGGTCTGGAGCCAGAAGGAATCAAGCAGATAGGCCGGTGGGCATCGGGGCCTTTCGTGGGTACATTCGACAGAGCCTAATGTACATTTTTTTTTCTCCACTGCAGGTTTCGTGGCGGCCTCGCACAGGGTTTGGATCCTGGGTCACGCTTATGTCTCGAGGGCGCAACAGTGGGTGGCGGCGCAGAGGAGCAATGTTGGTTTGGCGCTGCAGAACACGGAGGTGCATTGGATGGGTAGGCCTAACATGCAATGGAAGCACCTACTGCCAACCGTCCAGGAAGCTTTGCGACATGAGAAGAAGCCGGGCGCCATAGTGATTCATCTGGGGGGGAATGACCTGACCAACTTAGGGCGTAGGGGCTTGTTGAGTGTCATGGTGTCTAGCCTAGCAGCCGTAGCGAAGCTCATAAGGCCAGCAGAGCTGATATGGTCAGAAATTAAACCCGAATCATGTGGAATAGGGCATTGGACAGTGCTGCAGTAGAGCGGTCCCGGAAAAGGTTAAACTGCACCATGTCGAAAGTGTGCAAGGCAAACGGGTGGAGCTTTGTGAGGCACGGTTTCATCAGCCACAGCACACAAGGCTACCACGAGGCGGATGGCGTCCATCTGTCAGAAGTAGGAATGGGGATGTTCCTTATTAATATTGGTGGAGTGTTGGAGTCCTTAGGTTTCAGCTAGTACGAAGCAAGAGCAAGCAAGTGGGGGAGCTGCCTGTGGTCGGTAAACCAAAAGCATCGTGGCGGAAACAGCACAAGGATCAGCAGACAGAGCACAATAGCCAAGGGGAGCCGCTCTAACCTGTGCCTTTGGGATGCCTTACGGAGGGGCACAGGGGGGGGCATGCTCCAGGTCAACATGGGGTCAGCAGAGGGCGGACAAAACACTTGCAGCCCGCGTCAGGCAGAAGGGCCACACATGTCCAGGACTTTTGGCAGCAAGGTGTAGCCTAGAAGCCGCAGGAAGTGCTAGACCAGATGAGGAAGGGGCATTCGCTCTGTACGCTGTCAGAAAGGGGTGCTGTCTAGGTTCAGGTCAGGACTGCAATGATCGCAAAACAATAGACAAGCATGATTGATTGATTAATTAATTGCGTGTTGGTTAAGTATATGTCAATAAAGCTGCGGCCTTTTTGCACCATAAATGAATTGCGTTATTTGTGATCATTAGGCGAAGGGGGGCACATGTTGGCCGGGAGCTCCGAGGTCTCTTCCACCTGGGAGGGGTTAGCAAGCGGGCCAGGGAGGCGTAGACGGACCGGTGAGGGCCTCGTGACAAACCCCTACAGGTAGGCGGGGCTGAGCGGGAGGGCAACAGGCCCGCGAAAAGGAGGAAGCACAATTGGGCCGCGACATTCAATTTGGGGTGCGCTAATTAGCAGGTACGTAATTTGCACCCGTTTCCAAGACTGATTCCCCAGAAAGGGAAACTATGTGCGCCATGCTCATAATTGCACAGTTTAATCCCGTTTCAGGTGCGCGCGCGAGTTTATGTATAAAATGGGATTACTAACTTCATCCTGTCCATTAACAAAAAGTCAATCAGCAATTTCCAACCACACCTTGCGTTCAAACTCTTAGTACATCGAGCGCTAAGTGCGAATCATAATGAGATGCAGGCGGCATCGTAGAAGTGGTTTATAAATGTTATTACTTTCTCTTTATGGAAAATGTTAGCACACATTGAGCTTTGAAAAAAGAAAATGGACTAGCCCTCCCCTTCAAGCCTTGCTCCTCTCTTATACTCTTTCTCTCTTCGACCTGACCATTTTAGTATAAGTCATTTATACATAAGCTAGAATAAGTCACCCTCCATGGCATGTCTGCACCAGCCTATTGTGGTGGAATGTGAGCTTTGATTGAAAATTGCGCAGTGAGTTACAGGGGCCGGACAGCCAGAATTGTAGGCATTCAAGAAGAGGCCAGCTTTATTTCCTCTAAATCTATAATTAGGCCGTTCTCGTTGTTTCCATTGTTTGAACACCGGATCTCGAAAGAACAGTAAGAAGTGTGTTTTTATTTAAAGACTTGCTGAGTAGGCAAGCGACCTTACAGCTTGTTATTACTCGCAGTCCTTACCTTTCCTCCCCTTGTGCAGCTGGTGAGCTCAGTCCTGTTATTAGACGCTCTCTCTCTGTAGTGGACTATAAGTGGGCAGTTAGGGCAGAGGAGAGTGAGGTCTAAGGAGGGAGGGGTACCAAGGCCTTCAAGACCAAAGCAGAATACAATTGGAGGCCCCGTTGTTGCAGATTTCTTATCCCCCATAATTACATTTCCTTTCAATTTCATATCACTTGTCATTTTGAAAAACGAACGTCATGGCATCCTTTCTGAAGCCACTGTCTGAAAGAAATGTCAAGTTAAACAAAGGCACAGTACAAGGCCCTAGATATGGGGTTTTCCTCCCATGAACTGAAAGCATTGTGAATTAATCAATGGTATCCTTTATTTCATTTTCTCAATGAAAATCCAAATGCAATTTTGCAAGCCTGGTCCCCACGAAAACCTTCCTCCACTTTCCTCATTGCGCACCTATAATCTCTTTTCTATTTCCAATAACCATACAGACTGGCCTACAGGGCAATCGGGCAGTGCCCGATGGGCTGGTCTGACAGATCCGTTGTGGGCAGGTTCCTTAGCAGTTTGTGGGCCTGTTTTATTGCCAGATGGCTCCGTTTTAACTCTTTTCCCCTGATATTACCCCAAACATTGCTTTTAGCAAACACAAATGCATGCAGTCTCCCATATCTTGCAAAATAATCATATAGTGTGTCTTTACAAGGTCAAAAGTGGCATAATTTGCAAAAGTGGGCCACTGTTTTTGACTATCTGTTCACTTTTATTTTGATGCCCGGGCCTATTTGTGTCCCAGTACGACCCCTACAATCATAAAGCACGTTTGTAATTCTCTTTCTTTAGGCACCGAGTAGATATGCTTTACATTACTGAAAGTAAGCATTATTCAGATATTACCTCATCGGGTGCGGCTGCTAAGAACTTATTTGCCCTTTCTGAGCTTGCTTATCATCCCTGCTCCTGCTGTCTACGAGCACAGACATATGCGTTTAATCTTTCTGTGTGCAGCCTCTGTCCTCTTTTCTCCTTCGTTTCTCATTTCTAGCCGTTAATTCATCTTTCCACGTACAAATAAAAAAAATAATATATACTTTTTGACCGGACTTTACGCCAAACTTAGTTTATGCCAAATGTCTTTTTGTGTCTTCGCAACAGTGGTTCTCTCGCTGTGGTGAACTTCACGCGGCCCTCCTCTAGTTGCTGTGAACATGCAGCAAACCTTGTTCTATTTCGACAGGCAGTCAAGTGAAAGAGGGTAAGCTTGTTTTCCCCAGTAACTAATCAAATGAAATAAACGAGAACATAGAGCACATACAGTGTGCTTTTCTATGTGTGCCAATCAAGACCTAAAATGGCAGTCAACCCTTCAAGACCTAGTCTCATGACATTGAGAGAACCTATCAGAAGCCGGTTCATATGGCCACTGGGAAAGCAGGAGCTACTAGGCCTAACCATGGTGGTTGAGGCCTTCTATTCCTCATATCCTGGGGCCCGGCCTACTATGGGCTCTAAGCAAAAGGTACTTGACTCTCAGGGATAACATAGGTGGAGGAGTCCAAGACTTCTCTGCGAGGTGGTAGGTGTAGGCTGAACAGAGGCTCACAACACAACCAGCAACCCCCAATAAATGATTGTCCCGTCAAATACTTGCTTTTATGTAAAAAGGAGTATTTATCTTCAAACAATTTGAACCTGAAAGCAGAGGGGACAGAGTCTGGGTCACTAGCCAGTGACCAGGAAGGAACCAGGCGATGTCAAGATGCATTCAGGTGAAGAAGTGAAGCTTGTCTCTGCAGCCACGTGGACCAGGAGGCATCGATAATGAACAGGAGCTGGATACGGACTGTTCCACGAAGGATCTAGCTGTTGGCGGTGTCGGTATCCGGATTGGACCCAACAAGCCTTGGCAAAGGCACCCCACGCAGGAAGTGGAGATGGGCTTCTGTTCAGACCAGCAAGGTCTGGGGCGCTCCTCTTTCACAGGGAAGCTGGCGCAACCAGGCAAGCGTTGTGGTTTCTAAAGGATGTCTTCAGAGGGGCCACTAGCCAACGGGCTAGCAACCGCGAAAACGCGTCGAGGAGAAATGCAGACGCAGGCCCCACGTGGCACTCGTGGAGCGTGGAGGGCTGAGCTTTGGTGCAAATGCTGCTTGGGTCTGGGGCTTCTCAAATCCCAATGCACAACTTTGAGGGAACCTCAGAAGCTGCACGGTTAGCAAAAAGCAGGTAGTTCAAGATGTCCGGGCACACGTCACTCGTGTACGCCACTGGTCTCAGCTTTGCTGTGGATGTAGGTCTGAGTCAGAGATGTCTGAGAATCCAGTTCCTGGGTCGCTAAGTCTTCGGGATCCGGCTGGAGCGTCGACTAAGCAAACCGGCAAGTTACTGGTGGTGCCTGTTTGCACAGGGTGGTCACTCCTTGACCACAAGGGAGATGTCTTCAGTCTATGTGGAACGTCTAATGTCCAAGAGTTTGTGTCAAAGTTTCTTCCAGGATAAATCTAAAGTCTCTAGACTCAGCTCCTATCTTTATACTAAACTAAGGGGCAGGATTACCTGCTAGGTCCCTCCTATGGGTGGAACCTGGGAAGGGGGTGGTTACACCCCTTTCCCTAGTTTCGCGCCAGAGCTGGGGCTGGAGTTTCGTCCAGCACCAGGAGGTCAGACTTGTGTCTGTGGCAGCAGCATCCATTTTGTGATGCTGAGGCTCTGTTTAACTTTAACTGGGTAAAGCAGTAACTATATGTCTTCTCACTCTAGGAGGGTGGAATGCTACCCCCGCCACCAGAACTGGCGGGGGGTAGTATTCCAAAGCGTATGACACCTTACACAACATGTTTTGATAAAGCCAAACCAAAGTTAGCATTAACCCCAAGGATTATAATGCACTTAGGAGTATATGGTATGGCTATATCATAGAACAGCTATAAGGACATGGTTCTGAAAGCTGAAGACAGGCTCAGCTCATGCTAGAGCACCATCTCACATAACACCAAGCACTCTGCCTTCAGGATTGTCAAGGCCTGCCATAGGAGTGACTTATAGGTATATATGTGTCTATATATAAGGGTAGATATAGGTATACTATATCTAAGCAAGGGGTGATTACACAACCTTGCCCAAGCTGATTTATCAGCCAGTTGTGTCAGATTTGGATGGCCAGCCAGGGGTGGCATAATACATGCTGCAGCCCCTGGTAGGCCTTGGATGCACCTTGGTACACTATACAGGGGCTCACAAAGGTGACCCAAACCCAATTAGGTATGTACCTAAAGTACATGGAGTCCATTTTACAGAGAGAGCAGATAGCCTAGGGCCCGGAATAGCAGGATCCCAGGCCAACTAAGTCAAAAACCAGCTAAACACTAGGCAAAACGTTGGAGTAACCATATAGTCAGATATCCACCTTCCTACAGTGAGCAAGAAGACTGTGGTCTTAGTGGTAGACATCCATGGAGCTCCTCCATCCACACAGTAAAATAAAAAAAGTTACACCAGAGACATTAGGGCTCTCTACTGTGAGTTATTCTCAGGAAAGTGCAGGGATAGACTCCTGGCACTAAACGAGGTAGAAGCTGAGTCCTATGACCTCATGAAGGATATCCTGATTGAGGGCTTTGGACTCACCACTGAGGAGTACAAGATTAAGTTCAGGGACACTCGCACAACCTCAAGTCCGTCCTGGGTAGATTTTGTTGTCATATCAGTCAGAACACTAGGCGGCTGGTTAAAAGGCAGTAAGGTGCAGGATTAAGAAGGGCTCCATAATTTGATAATGAAAGTGCATCTGATGAGTAATTGTACATCTTCGAAAACTGCATCAGTACCGACTGGACTTATGGTTAGTCTCTACCCAAGAGCTGGGGAAGAACGTGGCCCATCGGGACAAAATAAAGGCGTCCAGAAAGACCCAAGGTGGGGGTGACCAAAAGTAAGGGGTTACTGCCCCCCCCCCCCCCCCCCCCCGGGAAAGATGTAGGACACCGGGGAAAACCCAAAAAGTCTTCCAAAGGTCCCCAAAAACCTTTCCAGGAGGCTGAGCATCGGGACTCTTCCCAATCCAAGGATGGGTAACAGGGTAAGAACTGGGATTCCAAGCAGGCATGGTGCCATCTCCGTAAACAGAATGGTCATCAAACTGGAGGCTCTAATAGTCCCAAAAAGGTTACCACTAGTCCAGCACCTACAGGGGGGTGGTAGTCTCCAGATGGGATACTTGGTGTTCCCTGACCAGGTCAGAGAGCACACAGACTATATTTTAATATTAGAGGGTGAGGTGGATATGACTACCCTGGCTGTTCGGCCCATTAACCTGGAGAAATACAGAAAAGAGCCACATATCAATGGGGTTGAAGTCGAAGCACTGAGGGATACAGGTGCAAGTGTCACCATTTTGACTGAAAACTGATATCTCAGAACAGTACTTAACAGGACAGACAGGCAGTTATCAATGCTGAAAACATAATCAATGTTCATCCCATGGAGACCTTGGGATGGGGCGTATTGGCCAAAAGCTGGTGGTAGTGTCCTCTGCAATTTCAGTAGAATGTCTGCTAGGTAATGATCTGGAGATCTCCGCATGGGCTGAGGCACAGATGAGAGCCCAAGCTGGGAATACCTGAATGGGGGTGTGTAAAAACAAGAGCATAAAGCAAATCTCAGGGTGAAAAAGATATTGGAGCCTGGAATAACGGCCCAATTTCCAAGAGAAAAGGCAAGAATTCTGGAAAACAAACTTCTAAAAAGGGGCAAGCTCAGTCCCCCTCTCCTCAGGTAGAAGACCTGTCAGCCCCTGAGGGAACTGAGCCTCAGGAACTTGGGCCTTGCATGGCAGAGCTCCTAGGGCCTTACATGGCAGAGCTCCTAGGGCCAGGGGACACTATAGGGAAGATCTGTGCCAGGGACAGAGAACCTGTCCCACTCTTGAGAGCCTGAGACAGCAAAGTGCTGCATAAGAAAGTGGGGATGTCCGTGGTTCCCACAGGACCTATTAGGATGAGGGACTACTTCACACTGAGGCCATAGACCCCAAACCTGGAGCCACTGGTAGGGCCTCAGCAGTATAGAGTTCTTGCTCACTGTGGCCCATGAAATCCCCCTAGCTGGGCAACCTGGACAGACAAAAGCATTGAGTAGGTTGATTGCCCTCTTCTACTGACCCAATTTGTCCCACAAAGTAAAGGATTTTTGTAACTCCTATATTACCTGTCAAGTCCGTGGCAAGACAGGTAGCAAATTCTGCGGCTCTTAAAAAGTGCAATGAGCAAATCAACAGGGAAAATTGTGCTAGAGGAGTCCTAATAAAGAGGACGGAATCCCATCACCCACTGAAGTGGCATGCTTCATTATCTGGTATCTCCTCTTGGCCGCAGACCTAGTGCAGCCAAGGAGCTACAACTCCTTGCATGTGTTTAGGAGGCGCTCGCAGATCTTTTAGAATGATCCTAATGACTAGATCTCCTAAGATCGAAGTGCGTGATGCAGTGTGTAAAGTGAATAGTTAAAGTAGACTACCAGGAGAGAGCAACTTTATTGGGTATCCTGTGGTGTCAAAGATTAAAAGCAGTGTAAGCACGGTCTGATAAGATGTGTGAGCGCGCTGGTCAAAACAAAAAGACGGTCTACTTGTTTCAGCCATTCTTGTTCATCAATCGATCATGGCCTTCCTCAGGACCTAATTGTTACTACGACTGCAAAATATGTGAGTAAGAATCTACACAACAAATTACCAAAGTAATTTGAACGATACAACCCACTAATACCTGTGTATTATTTTAGTAGTCACTGCAGGACTGTTTGGTAAACACTTTTGAAAGAAAAAGAGCAAAATAGTCTCAGCAATTCGTGCAGAAGATTCTGTCTGTGCTAATATAAACATCTTCAATCAATGAAATGTTATGCCCACATTATCATGTTGTGTGGAAAGGTCAATGCCGAACATGCCTTACCCGTATAAAATCGGAGGACTACCCACCACTCCTAGTAACAACTCAGGGCGTGAGGCAATGCTCTGTGAACAAGAAAAAGGAAATGGAAGTAGTACCAAAGATTAAAACATGGTGGACCAAACTGGAACCACCACTATTGTTAGATCACATCTCACAGGTTTATCAAAATCGCCACCTAGGCATGAAGTCTGAGGACGTGGCACGACAGCTTATCACATGACAAAACATGAATGAACTTAATAAAATAGTGTATTACCATGTTCATCCCTACGAAGAGTTACATGGCACATCTTGCTAGTTTAGAAAGACTCCGGTTGTGTAGTAAAGAGAGCAACTGGATGTTGTTCTCTGTTAGTATATGCAAAAAAAAAAATAAAACATGGAGTGGAAACGTTATATAGATGATATTCTTGTCATATGGCATGGAGATGCGGACATGCTAACTGAATTCCATTTATGGTTGAATGGGGTCTGGCAACTGTGGGAGGCCATGCGCCGAGGCCATGCGCCGCCGCCCGGAGATAGTGCAGCAATTGGAGAAGACTATTTAGAGTTTAACCACCACCCGGATGTGACCACTTCAATAGTCTGGGATGCCTTAAAGGCTGTTATTAGGGGGGTCCTGATAGGCATTTCAGCGGCAGATAAGATCAGACGAGAGAAAAGGGAGGAGTTACAGGCTAGGGTCAGGGAATCTGAGCGCATACACCAACGTACTGCAGCTCCCCGAGTGTGAAGACAATTGGAGGTGGTGAAGAAACACCTAGCAAGCTTAGACCTAGATTATGCGGAATACTCTCCTGCGGCTTAAACATGCCTACTACCTCGGAGGAAACAGATGCAGGCAACTGCTAGCTTCCAAGTTGAGAGGACAGATGCAGGCTGACGCAGTGGAGGAGCTGAAGATGGACGGGGGGTCTCAGTCACCAAGTATGAAGACATTGCCCACAGGTTTGGTACCTTCTATAGAGAGTTATACGCAGCACAAGACATTTCATCCCATTCCATAGACTCCTATTTGCAAACCGCTACCACTACTAAAATAACAGCTTAACAGAAGTAGTAATGTATGCCATTTCCAAGCTAAAACGTAATAAGTTCCCGGATGGGTTTTCCGCATTATTCAAAAAACATATTGGACAGTTTTGGCCCATCTTTTGACCATAGTCTTTAATGCAGTAGTAAGTGCAGCCACACTTCCACCCTCTATGCTTCAAGCCTCCATCACATTAATCCTTAAACCGGGTAAGGACAAAACAGCGGGTGGGTATTATAGGCCCATTTCCTTGTTAAATGTGGAAGATAATGTACTTACTGGGATTTTGGTGACCCGCCTAGCTCCAATCATGGCAGGTTTAATCAGGCCAACCAGGTAGGTTACCTCTCCCTTTTGCTCAACAATAGTGTGGGGTCCAGACCATTTGTCTTGGAGTGCTGCTGGGACCACTGGCTCAAACACCCTCACTTTCTGTCCTGGCTGGTACACAGTCAGCCCAGCCTTTTGGTCATGTCAGGCTTTTTCAAGTTCCTGGCTAGCCTCAAGGTTTTTAGATGCCTTTTTCATGTATTCGGCCATCCTGGAGCGGAGACCAAGTACATAGTCCACTATGTCTTGTTTAGGCTTTTTGAGAGGTAACTCCCATCCTTCCTTCATCAGACAAAGGGGTCCCCTTACAGGATGCCCAAACAGACGTTCAAAAGGGCTGTAGCCAACCCCCTTCTGTGGGACCTCTCTGTAATCAAACAAAAGGCAGGGCAGAAGGATGTCTAATCTTCGCCTAAGCTTTTCAGGTAAACCCTTGATCATGCCCTTTAAGGTCTTGTTGAATCTCTGCACCAGACCATTGCATTGTGGATGGTAGGGTGTGAGGAACTTGTAGTTCACTCCACTCTCTTTCCACATAGCAGTCAAGTATCCAGACATGAAGTTTGCACCTCTGTCTGAGACAACCTCCTTTGGAAAACCCACTCTTGAGAAAACTCCCAGGAGGGCTCTTGCCACAACAGGAGCTGTTGTGGTCCTCATGGGAGTAGCTTCTGGATACCTGGTGGCATGATCCACTACCACCAGTATACATCTGTCCCCAGATGCTGTTTGGGGGTCCATTGGTCCTACAATGTCTATCCCCACTCTTTCAAAGGGTACCCCCACCACAGGTAGTGGTATGAGGGGGGGCCATTGTTGTGCCACTGGCTTGGCAAGTAACACAGGAGCGACAAAACTCCTTGGTATCTTCTGACATGTGGGGCCAGTGAAAGTGCGGGACAAGCCTGTCCCAAGTCTTGTTCTGGCCCAGGTGTCCTGCTAGGGGGAATATCATGGGCCAAGGTAAGAAGGAAGCCCCTAAATTGCAGAGGTATAACCAACCTCCTGGAAGCACCAGGTTTGGGGTCTCTAACCTCTGAATAAAGGAGCCCATCATCCCAATACAATACACTTTATGGGTACCTTGAACATTCCCAGCAGCCTGCTGTCTGAGGGGTTCAAGAGAGTAACAAACTAATTGTGCCTGCCTCAGATCTGCCCTTAAAGGTCCCCCTGTCCCAAGAAAGTCAACCTGATCAGGCTCAAGCTCTTCTAGGACAGTTCCCTCTTGGATCTCAGATTCATCCTCCTCGGAGGGCTGATCCTCAACCTGAGGCGGGGGGAGGCACTGCCTTAACCCTCTTGCTCTTTCTCTTGGGTGGTGTCTGGTCTATTGTTCCAAGATCCAGCACCTGTTCAGGTAAGCACTTTTTGGCCTGTGACCTGGTCACAGCAAAGACATGTCCTGATATTCCCAGCATTTCTGCATGGGTCCTATACTCCACCTCAGACCAAACTGAGGTTTCAAGATCATTTCCTAACAGACACTCTACTGGAAGGTCTGAACTCACCACAACTCTTTTGAGGCCAGTTACCCCTCCCCAGGAGAAGTTAATAATTGCCATACTATGGGAGGTAGTGGCATTGCTAGTCGTTGGTCACTAGGTAGGTCTCACCTAGTATGATCTGGTCAGGGTCCACAAAGTTAGGTGTCACCGTGGTGACACTGGCACATGTGTCCCTGTAGGCCTGAGACAGCTTATCATTAATAAAAGGTGTCTGCCTGTACTTGCCCAGATTACTGGGACTTACAGTAGAGGACATTGCTATGTCCCCATCACAGACAAGAACAGCCGGAGTTGGTACTCTGACTAGGCCAAAGTCCACCTCAGTTCCCAGGGTCAACCCTACTACACCCTTTTGCCGGGAACCACCACTAACAGCTGGACTAGGGGGAACAGTTGCCTTAGGGACAATGGTGGTTGGTGCTGTACCCTTCTTGGCGCACTCACTAAACCAGTGAGAGACTGATTTACAGTATCCACACAAGGGCTTCTTTGGTCCTTCTTGTTTCTGTTTGTTCTTTTTGGAGCTACCCTCTCCCTATGCCTTTTGGGGGCCTGGTGAAGACTTCCGGTCTTTTGGTTTCTGCTCATTACCCTTCTGGTCTGCTTTTTTCTGATCACCTCCCTGGTTCTGGTTTTTCTGCTTGATCCTGGTTCAATCAGGTATTGATGCAATAACTGGTTTTGACAATTGTTTAGTATTTGCTCTCTCAACATCAAATTTTACAATCCTTTATAGTCCTTAACTTGACTTCCCAATAACCAGCCTTTCAAAGCCTTAGTGGCACAATCAACAAAATCAGTCCAGTCCTGAGTCTGTGTCTTCCCGAACAACAGCCTATATTGTTCAGTGGTTAGGCCAAACCCATCAATCGGAGCACTCTTCAGGACACAGTAGTTGTTAGCATCCCCATCACTAACTGTGAGGAGCTTATCTCTACCTTTTTCTGAAAAGGAGAGCCATAAGTTTGCTGCCCACTGACTTTGGGGTACCTGCCGTACTTTGCAGGCCCTCTCCAAATCAGTTATCCATTTGTGGATGTCATCCCCTTCTTTGTAGGGGGGCACAATCTTGCTTAGGTTTCTATTCTCATAGGACCTATCTGTATCCTTAAGGATATTGCTGCCACCAGTGGGTTCTAATCCACTCTCTCTGTGCTCTCTAGCACAAGCAAGCTTCTCTTTGGCAAAGGCAACTTCAAGTTCTTGCCTCTCAATCCGCAGAGCATGAGATTGGAGAGGTTCCCTTGAGTGGGATCTTCCTCTGATTAAGCCCACTTGGGGGTCTGTATGGGGGCTGCCCATACTGACTCCCATGTATGCTTAGGTTAGCCTGGCTAAGTCTTCTGACTGGGACCTGGCTGTCTACCTCAAGATCAGAATCTTCATCTTCTACCCCCTCTTCTTCCGGCACAATAGTATCAGCATTATCATCTGAGGAGGGAAGGACTTCATCTGCACTACCTGAATCACCTGTCTTAGGTGGCTGTTGAGCATCATTCTCTTCCAAGAGCTCAATCAGGAATCTGAGTGTAGGGTTTGAACCCTGTTTTAGCCTTCTAGGAGTACACAGTTGTCTCAATTCTTGGAAGGCTAAGGCTTCATATCTCAAAGCAGTCCTCAAGGGATCTACCTCTGCAGGGAGAGAACCACTGGGGTTCACTGTCTGAGACATGGTTTCTAGTGAGGTGTGGTGTTGCACCTACCTACACTATTTGTTTTCCTACAGAACTTTTCTAGGAGTTGTAGTCAGGGTGTGCTAGGCCCAGGCTCTACAACAGCTAAGTTCAGTAGAACTTAAGTATACTAAGACTTGTTTTTATATGTACCTAAAGGTACCTATGTGATCTTTCAAATGATCTCAAGATTACAAGTGGTAAAACAACAGCAAGCTCTAGTCCCACCCGCTGCACACCAATGTGAGAAGTTGGCCTGGTATATGATGTTCACTATTCTAGTGAGCACCTTGCACCAGTCCAAACAACCCTTATGGTGATGGTTGTAAGTCAACCTTATAGACCAGCTATCCTAGTGGTAGCGTGATCAGAACAGTCTTAGGCTAAAAGACTCTTGAGGGTGTGTAAAGCCAGCTGTTTTATTATATTTAACCCCTTGAATATCAAATGAAAGGACACCACACAGGATATATATAAAATATATATGTATTTATTTACTAACACACTCCTCTGAACTCTATGAGATCAGAGGCCAAAGCACATAACAAGATACTTATTCAGAATGCGTTAAGTTGCACAATTTACAGTTAGGCCCTAGGGGCGAAGCAAACCATATATTAGGAAAGTGGTATAAGGTCCACGTCACGAGAAAAGTAAAGGCCTAGGGAATCGCTGGGGCTACACTATCTGAACCTTAGTTTAGGAGGCCCACAGGCGGCGCTTGCAGTGTCTTTACACACACGCGAGAGTCAATGCAAAGTCAATGGGAACTTAGAAGTTAGATATAGAAGGATTTAGGACACTTCCGGTTTAGCTAGGAGGAAACAACTAAAAACCTAGACACTTGGATAGTCAATACCCTTGGGAGCATCGAAGTACTCGCGTTACCTCACCCACGGACGGCGGGTGCATAGGTGTGAAGATGTGTCGGGTTTCGTCGTTGGATCCTATGGACACCCGAAGAAAGATGCTGCAGGCGACCAAGAGAAAGGTGTCCGGGTCGATCCAAGGGTGGACCGAGGATGAAGAGGACCTGAAAGCAGAGGGGACAGAGTCTGGGTCACTAGCCAGTGACCGAGTGGAACCAGGAAGGAACCAGACGACGTCGAGGAGCAATCAGGTGCTGTCTTGAAGCTTGTCTCTTCAGCCACGCGGACCAGGAGGCGTCGAGGGCGACCAGGTGCTGGAGGCGAGCTGTCCCACGAAGGATCTCGCAGATGGAGGGGTCGACTGCCAGATTGGAGTCAACAACCTTGGCAAAGGAAACCCAGGCAGGATTCAAAGAAGGCATCTGGTGCAGACCAGCAAGGTCTGGGGTGCCTCACCTTTGCAGGGAGGCAAGGGCCAGTCTGGAGCAACCAGACCAGCGATGTGATTCAAAAGGATTGTCGTCACAGAGGCTACTAGCCAACGGGCCAGCAACCGGACAACGTGTCGAGCAGAACACAAGCAGAAGGGCCCCAAGCAGAACTCGCGGAGGGCTGATCTTCGGTGTAGGTGGAGTTTGGGGTTTCTCAATCCCCAGTGCACAGCTTTGAGGATGCCTCAGGAGCTGCACAGTTAGCAAGTTGTCCGGTCCCACGTGTCTCGTCGCCTTCACGGATCTCAGCTATGCTGCAGTCTTGAAGAGAGGGTCAGAGAGGTCTGGAAGTCTGGGTCTCGGTCAGGCTCTGTGTTCAGGTTCCGACGGGAACGCCGACAAAGCAAGCCGTTGGTTTGCTGGATGGTGCCTGGTTGCCCAGGGTGGTCACTCCTTGGCCACAAGGGACATTCTTCAGTCTTCAGCAGAATGTCGAAGGTCCAGAGTTTCGTGTCAAGTTTCAATTCAGGATTAATCTAAAGTCTCAGGACTCAGCTCCTACCTTTATACAACTAAAAGGGGCTGGATTACTTTCTAGGTCACTCCTATGGGTGGGACCAGGAAGGGGGGTGGTTACACCCCCTCTCCTTTGTCCGTTTTCGCGCCAGAGCTGGGGCGCCCCAGCAACCGGTTTGAACTAGGGTATGCATGGAGCACCTAGTGTGCCCCAGGCCGTGTCTCAATCTATTCAGCCCTCCCTGTCCCAATACACAAAGTTCTGTCTGCACCTCCCCAGGCAGGAAACGTATTGTCCAAACCTCAGTGACTGGAAGGACTCGAAGCAGCAGGAGGTCAGACTTGTGTCGGTGGCAGCAGGTCCATTTTCTGATGCTGGGGCTCTGGTTAACTTTAACCGGAATAGTCAGCAACAACATGTCTTCTCCCTCTAGAAGGGTGGAATGCTACCCCCGTCGCCAGAATTGGCGATGGCGATATCATAGAACAGCTATAAGGACATGGTTCCGAAAGCTGCAGAGAGGCTCAGCTCATGCTAGAGAACCATCTCACACATAACCAAGCACTCTGCCTCCAGGATTGTAAAGGCCTGCCATAGGAGTGACTTTTAGGTTATTATGTGTCTATATATAAGCAGGTATAGGAATACTATACCTAAGCAAGGGGTGATTACACAACCTTGCCCCAGCTGAGTGATCAACCAGTTGTGTCTACTTGAGTGGCCAGCCGGGGTGGCAGAATACATGCTGCAGCCCCTGGTAGGCCTTGGTTACACCTTGGTACACTATACAGGGGCTCACAAAGGTGACCCAAACCCAATTAGGTATGTACCTAAAGTACATGGAGTCCATTTTACAGAGAGAGCAGATAGCCTAGGGCCCGGAATAGCAGGATCCCAGGCCAACTAAGTCAAAAACCAGCTAAACACTAGGCAAAACGTTGGAGTAACCATATAGTCAGATATCCACCTTCCTACAGTGAGCAAGAAGACTGTGGTCCGAGTACCTAGGGTACACTTCTACAGGGGGTGACAAGGTGAACCAATTCCCAATTGTGGATGTACCTCGAGTACATGGTGTAAAGTTAGAGAGAGTGCATCTGTGCTGTGGGTCTGATTAGCAGGCCCACAGCCATATCTAAGTCTAAAACCAGTAAAGCAAAGCAAAAAGTGGGGGTGACCATAGGAAGCAGAACCTACTCTCCTACACAATTGATATGGGATACATCTGTCCAAAGGAAGCTGAATTTCTGACTCCCAGCTTTACCCGGATGCCCATTATTTATGGGGTCCCAAAGACCCACGAGAATGTCCATGACCCCCCTCTTAGGCCCATAGTATCCACCATTGGATCTGCGACTGAGTCCCTCTCCAAATATTTTGACCATTTCCTGAAACCATTGGTCAATAACCTGGAATCCTTTGTGAAGGATACTGGCCACTTCATCGTCAAGGTTGAGGGAACTCTGTATCAGGATGACAGAGAGCTCTTGGTTACCTTGGACCTTGAGTCATTGTATACTATCATCCTGCAGAGAGGCGCCCTGAAGTTCATGGACGAGATTCTGCTATCCGAGCCTGAGATCAAGAACGCTCCCTTCATCATCCAGTGCCTAGAAGTGGTTCTCAGCGAGAACTATTTTGAGTTCAATAACTACTTCCAGCAAATCCGGGGAGTAAGCATGGGGTCATTGTGTGCCCCAAGCATAGCATGCCTATACATGGGGCACTTCGAACAGATTAACATCTATAATGAGATGGCCCCTGAGGTAATAGAATTTTTCAGGTAGCCAAAGTGTCCCCCAACTCGCACCCTATCCATGCACCCATGTTCCTTGTATGTCGGGTAACTTCTGTTCCGTTCATGCTAGAGAGACGCAAATACATTTGCGTCCATCCTTAACATATCAGCTATCCAGCCATGCATAAATATCCCGTTAATTAGGTTTCTAGACCTACGGTGCCAACGTCTTTACATGGTGCACTTTCAAGTTTTCATCCACGTTTTCTGGCCCAGTCGAGTTAGGCCCTTAACGAGGCACGAGCCTCATCTCTCCTGTCTCTGAAAGCTGTATGCATCCCTGATCTTGCCTTACTTCCTGCCACAGACGAGCAGTGCCCGGCTCGGCCTGGTTCGCTTGCCAAGATGATGTTTCACCTACAAGTTATCTGTCCAGCCTCCTCGAAAACACATTCCAGTCTAGCGAAATAGGTAAACATATTCCCGGCTGCAGAGCAAAGGGCCCTGCCTTCCTGTCTCCATGCAAGTAATTTACTGCTCCTGTTACCATGGTAGGCCCATGGCCCCCGCACTCTACATGAAGATCCCTTTGCACGCACTCGCATTCAATGATTAGGCCCTTGTCCGAGAGACCTTTTACTCCAGACACTACATCCTCAGAACATACAATATCAGATATGCTATAGGTACAGGTCGTTTTGACACTCTAGACACCAGTCTCCTCTACTCGTGCAAAAGTCAAAGCCCCCAGTTCTCCCCAGTTACACGTCATGCTCAGCTGCGCGCGCATATAGGTTAGAAGTTTCTGCCGACTCTGCAAACTTTCACCAAGCATCCACCCATTTGTGACGTTTCAGATTACGTTTCTCTGACATGTCCAGTACACGCCCATGTGTACGCCTTCTTACACGCCTCCTATTACGTACATGTGTTCTTATCTCTCTCTTTTCACCTGTTACGCCTACTGTATTGGCTCCAATTGTACCGTTTTACTATATATAATGTGTACTGTTAATAAAAAGTTGAATGTCCCTTCCTGAACCTGCGTGGTGATGGAACCCGATGTCCCTTGCTTCGAAGCATTATTAAAGCCCGTATGACTCAGATACCACGGACTCTGCCTCTCATTTTAATGAGCTGTCTTGTATTGATAATTATACGGAAAAATGATTAGGTAAAATTTATTTACTACATAATTTGGCGCCCGAACAGGGACCCCCCCCTTCCCCACTCGCCGGTGAAGTCACGCGGCCTTTGCCCCTTCTACAGCCCCGACGGAAACCGTGCACGTTTGCGGGTTTTCCTGCTATCTTCCCTCGGGCCCACAAGGGAGACGGAGACTGCGGTCCGGCGTCCAGACGAGGCGGTGAGGAATGCGGAGGATCCCGACCAGAGCCCTAGTCGAGAGAGCAAGGTCCGAGGTGTCCGGAGGCCCACCTGTTCCGAAGTGCATGCGTAGGAGAATCGTCACCTGACGCAGTCCAGTCCAGTCCAGTTTCCGAGGCCTTCAGTTTCTTGCTTCCCGGTGAGTACCGTTGTTGGGAACGCATCTAGACGGGTTCATTAATTTGTTCCCGGTCAAGACAGGTCTGGGTACACAGGCCTGGTCCGTACGTGTTCACTTAGGTGGATACGGTCCGACGTGTCTCTTTATGGGACCGGTCTGTACTGTTTTAGCAGTACATCTAGAAATCCAGTGATTCAGTATTCTAGTGTTGCAACTCGAATTTCAGTCTCGCTTTTATGTGTTCTCTATGTATCAGGTAACATGTTCTTTAATGTGTTTTAATTTTGTGGTATGAATGATTGTTTTGCTATTCATTACTGTCATTACTGTGTTTTACTGTGTCCACGGTTAAAGTAATCCGACCATGCCGCTGTTCTCAAAATTACGTCAGATAGGTACTAGGAAAGGGATATTAGAAGAAGCAGTTCCTGTCCCGCCTAGGGACACTCCTGGACATTTTATGTATAATAAACATGGCTTAGATGCCATACTGTACCTAGATTTATGGGCAGACTACACTAAGGGTCTGGAAGAAAAGTATAGATGGCCTGTCTCAGGGACATGGGATGCCGATTGCATCATGAGAGTAGAAGAAGCGTTGTGGAAAAAGAAAGCCAGACAATCCCAGAAAGATGCCATAGAGTTATGGCGTAAAGAAGCTCATAGACGAAATGAAAAAGAACTCAGAAAAGCAGAAAGAAGTAGAGAAGAATCTGAAAAAGCTAGAGAAAAAGAGTTACTAGAAGAAGGAGAACGAGTCAGAATAGAACAACAAGACAGACAGAGAAATGCACTTATTACAGGACTGTATTCAGTTCTTGCCGAGGGCCTGCCCAAGGCGACCCCGGAAGTACCACGTAACTTGCCACCGCCATTGGTCCCGACTAAACTCCGTCACAAACAAACCGCAGCAGACATTTTCCTTTCCTCCTAATTAGATGATGTAGCTCCAGCATATACCCATGTACCCGTACCGCCCGCTAATAATGCACAGCAGCCTGTTCCGGCTGTTCAAGCCACGACCCCTCCACGCCAAGACTCGCTTCCCGCGCCTGTTGTCACTTCCCCTTCTGCTGCTGCGGCTGCTATTGACGCCCCTACTATTGGTCCTAACAATCCTTTTTCGACAGATGCAACCCAGAGTCCAACCCCATCACATGTACTTTTTCCCCCCGCCATGACGTCAGGTCATGCTCATGCTTCTGCTTCAGGAGGTGCCGTAGGAGGCCACCCTCACACCCCGCCACAACTACAACGAATGATAATCAGAGAATTAGCAACGCAGCGTACTCCGAAAGCGATGCCACATGAAAAGCTTAAACAGTATATTACAGATTGTCGATATGATCCAGTACCTGGCAAGAAAGGAGACATGATGTTAGCCTCGTTACGTCTACGACGTGTTACAGATTATTTGTTGCTATTACCAGAAATGCCAGACCATCTAGACAAAATATATCATTTCATTAGAACTGGGGAGAGACCAGAATGTATTCGTGAGGCCATGGCATACCAGAAAGTTGAGACACAAGGGTTAATATTAAGATTCTTAATTAATGGTTTGATAAGGGAACAAGATCGGCCAGGTGTTGTTCAAGAAGAGATGGATGTACTGACTAAATGGAGTCAAAATATTGCAGATTGTAAGCATGATAAACAAACTTGTATAGATGCCATGTCCAGAAAGATCCGTAAGGAAATAGTAGCCATACATAACAGACATATAAGGCTGAACAGGAAGCCGAGTCAGACAAGAATGAATCCTCGGAGGAGGAAGAAATAGAGACTCCAGTAGAGGATGCAGACAGGATAGCGTACGTAGGTAGAGTGAAACTCTCTAAACAGTATTCTTTGAATAGACCTTTTGACAGACCCATTCGTCTAGAAAACAAGAAACGTTTCCTTTCCCCGATACCAGAGCAATGTTCTCTTGAACATTTATTCCAAGCCACTGATAAAATCCTAAAAGATAGAATAGGTTACAACGAACTTAGTACAATCCGTGAACAAGAACTAGCACGGTCTGCAGTACAGTGGGCTGATAATAGTAGTGTATATAAAGATGATTCAGTAGCGCAAACATTTTTGAGTCTTACTCCAACTGAACAACGTTTAGCTGGTATATACATGATCCAGCATATCATTATGCTATATGAGAGTCAGCATTCTGATCCAGGTCCCCTATCTAATATATTGGATGAATTACTCCTGAATAGATGGAGAGGCCTAGGTACTGATTTGATTAATGTGATTCTCGAACAACGTCATAAATACAGAACATTCTTGACTCCACATTTTGTTCCCGTTCCACCTCCAGTAAACCATCCTTTTCACATAGACAGACAGAATCCCTTACGAGAAGTTCATCCCGTACAGACTCCAGGGGGTGCGCTTCAACGCGTATTTGTATACACGCCCTTAAGTAAAATGGAATTATTGGAAATGAAGAAAATAGTGCCCTGTCATGATAAAGATCCAGCAGGGTTTCACCGTGAATTAAAAGACATGTTACTCATGGGAGATTACACATATCCCGATATTATGAAAATGTTGAAAGTATTGTTACCGGCAGGTATTTACGAGAAACTCAAAGAAAAAGAATGGGAGGTGGGAGATAAAAAGATTAATTGGACTGAATTAGAAAACGAAGAAACGTGACGTACCCCAGGTTTAGGTCTTGGGGACAGAACCAAAGAATTACCAGGATTATTAGTACAGGTTTTGCCGAGGTTATTGACAACCAAAAAGGAAGACTGGGATGCAATCTCAGCCTGCAAACAGAAACAAGACGAAGACACTAGTGATTTTTATACCCGATTCGAGAAATGTTTTATTGTTAATAGTGGCCTGAAAACAAGTAGCGAGTCATACCCACATCTTTTTGTGACCAAACTAGTTGAGAATTCCTTACCCCAGGTTAAGAATAGAGTCCTGAAAGTCGAGAGTACATGGCAAGCAAATACACCTTCCCAAATGTTACAAATGTTACAGTACCACCAGAACCGAATTAGAGAGGAACATGAACATGAACAGAGACGTATGAAAGACACGAAAATGAAAGTACTAGTAGCCCAGACTGTTCCAGTAGACGGTCAAAGAAAGGGTACAGCACCTCCAGGTCAGTCTGCAGCTCCAGTTAAAGGGAATTGCAATTACTGCAAACAGCCAGGTCACTATATTAATGAATGTTTGGTTTTGAAACACAATATTGCTACCGGTAAAACGAAAGCGAGACCGCGTCCTCCTAGACAGGAACACGTCCCACAGCATGTCGCACAGAATACACAACAGCCACCACAGCAAGTACAACAGACAGTAGCTGTACCCCAACCCCAACCTCAACCACAGCCTATTGCTGCCACTCAACATGTCACGTCACAAATGTACCAGTATGCACAGTCAGATTATCCCGATTACCAGCAGTACACATGAAACAGCCTAGAGAGGGAGGTTGGCTTGCCTCTTATTGAGGTTCCTGTAGATCAAGATGGTCCCTATGTACATAGTCAGGTATTAGGGAAAGACAGAAAATTTTTGATTGACACAGGGGCGAGCAGAACTACCATTAGTCATGACAAGGTTCCAGGGGCTCCCCTCTCAGGCTCACAGAATGTTTCCCTGGGTTTTTCAGGAAAGCCTATTGTTAATGAAGTATCAAAGCCAGTTTCTCTTGAAGTTGGTCCATTGTCCCGAACTACTGACCTTTTACTTACGAAAGCATGTCCTGAAAATCTGCTTGGTATTAAAACGTTGAAAGCCTTAGGAGCTGTGATATGTTGTTCTCCGGAAGGAGTGAGATTGTTCCTACGTGACTTTAAGGGTCACTATGTGTTACGTGATTTTGATCCAAGATTGAAAAATGTACCAGCACATTTATGGGCAAAAGGTCCAACTGATGTAGGATGTATGCACATTACACCATATCGTGTCACACTCAAGCAAGGTGTTGTACTGCCCCGAATCCGACAATACAAATTGCCCCCAGAGGCTGTAGTGGCCTTATTGAAAATCATTGACGAATTGATTGCCCAAGGAGTAGTTATAGAAACTGACTCCAATGTATGTAATTCCCCAATCATCCCGATTCTTAAACGAACAGACCCAATTGCACCTCCAGTCTACAGACTGGTGATCGATCTTCGCGAGCTAAATAAATGCATCGTTCCCCAGTACCCAGTAGTGCCAGACATATCCTCTTTGTTGACTGCCATTGATTCCGAAGCAGCGTTCTTTACTGTAATTGATCTTAAGAACGCCTTCTTTAGTGTCCCCATTCATCCGGAAAGCCAATTTTTGTTCGGATTCTCATTAAATGGCCGAAGTTTTAAATTTGCACGTGCACCTCAAGGGTTCACGGAAAGTTCCAGTATTTACAGTCAAGCCCTGAAAAGACAACTAGACAGTATTCACATGCCTGCTGACACTGCTCTGCTCCAATATGTAGATGACTTATTGATAACTGCACGGACCGAACGTGATTGCGAGCATGCGTCACTGACAGTCCTATGTTTCTTGGCCGAAAAGGGGCATAAAGTGTCCCCTTCGAAGCTACAATTCTGTGCCCAGCAAGTGGTATACCTTGGGCACTTGCTGTCCAAATGGGGGAGACAACTGACACCAGAACGTATCCAGTTAATTGCACATCTGCCACAACCCAAGACACAAAAGGAGGTAAGGGCCTTCATTGGCCTCACCTCGTACTGTAGACAATGGATCCCTCAGTATGCATTTCTAGCTAAACCACTCATACAGTTAACAACACAGGAGGCAGCGACTTCGACTGTCCTCCCTTGGACTCAGGAACACACACAAGCTTTTGACGAGTTAAAGAAAGCCTTATGTCAAGCACCTGTTTTAGCAACACCATGTTATAGCAAGCCTTTTACACTTTTTGTTACAGAACGTGATGGCACAGCATTATCTGTTCTCACACAAGATCAAGCAGGACACCATAAGCCTTGTGCTTATTTTTCGAGTACATTGGATCCAGTGGCCCAGGCTCTGCCTGCGTGCCTCAAATCAGTTGCAGCGACAGCTCTAGCAATCAGACAAAGCGATTCAATAGTATTAGGACATCCCCTGACAGTACAAGTTCCCCATTCCGTGGAAGTTCTTTTGAACCGAACCCAGACTCAACACCTGACCATAGCAAGACTGACTGGATACGAATTGACATTGTTTCAGCCACACATAGAAATCAGACGCTGCAACATACTAAATCCCGCCACATTGTTACCCTCGAGTACGATTGACCCGACACCACATGACTGCATAGAAGTCATCAATACAGTAACAAAGCCCAGACAAGACTTGACAGATATTGCATTATCCGATCCAGACCTGACACTTTACGTGGATGGTTCATGTATGAGAACAAGTACAGGAGAGTTAGTGGCCGCCTATGCAGTGACCACTGAAACTGAAGTCTTAGAAACACATCGCATTGACACACTGTCTGCCCAGGCAGCAGAGCTCATCGCTCTGACCCAAGCCTGTATAATAGCCAAGAACAAGAAAGTAAACATATAGACAGATTCACAGTATGCATTCGGAGTCGTTCACGATTTCGGAGTTCTTTGGGAAGAAAGAGGTTTCCTAACTTCTCACGGTACCAAGATCCAACATGGTCCCCTTATTCAAGCTCTGTTAGAAGCAATACACTTACCTGCATCCATTGCTATCATGAAGTGCAAAGCACATACAAAAGTTACCGACACTATTTCCCAGGGTAATGATTCGGCAGATCGAACAGCTAAGCTTACAGCTCAGACTCAGACAGACCCGACAAAGACCGTAGTACTAACACAGACACATTGTATGACAGTGAAGGATCCCATTCTAGACGTGCTCGACATACAGACACATGCCACACCAGACGAAATCAAGAAATGGACTGAACAAGGAGGGATCCAAACAGATCAGGGATGGATGACGAAGGGAAGGGCCACATGGTTCCTCCCCGACTCTATGGTTCAAGTAATCATTAACACCGCACATAGTCCAGCACACTTAGTAGAAAAAGCCATGTTAGATAGCATTCAAAACCTCTGGTTCAATAAACATTTACGAGCAGCAGCAAAACAGAAAGTGCGTACCTGCATGATCTGTTGTCAGTTCAATCCAGGAAAAGGTGTTCCCGTGGAACAAGGTGGATTCCACCCTCCCGATCATCCTTTTGAAGTCCTACAGATGGATTATATCCAGATGGACCGATGTAGAGGATTTAAATATGTCCTTGTAGTTGTATGTGCCCTTTCCCGATGGACAGAAGCATATCCAGTCCCAGATTACACTGCCGCGACCACTGCTAAGCAGTTGGTTCGTGAATTTTTCCCGCGATACGGATTGCCCCGTGTTGTGTACTCAGATAATGGACAACCATTCTCGTCCGAGCTCATGAAACAGGTTTCACTCCTGTTAGGTTACCAGTGGAAGTTCCACTGTGTACGACATCCCGAAGCAGCTGGTTTGGTCGAGAGACACAATCAGACCCTGAAAACTCGATTAGCCAAAATATGTGCAGAGAAAGGTGTAGATTGGATCGTAGCATTGCCAGTTGCACTCTTCTATATGCGTATGGTAGCCCATTCTAGAACAGGATTGTCTCCTTATGAAATAATTTACGGGCGGCCTCCCAATATGTGGGGTACGCCTATGCCAAAGAAAATCACAGATGTTGACAGTACTATGCTGACAGATTACTTGGCCTCCTTGATGTCTGCACTACAATCTTGTCGTTCACAGGTTGCCGCTGCCTTCCCAGACAACACCCAAGGGAAACCGCATGAAGTGGTCCCCGGCGAGCACGTCCTGGTGAGGAATTTCGATAGGAAAAGTCCGCTGGAGCCGAGGTGGAAACAGCCTAAGTTGGTTTTGATGACGACGAGGACTGCGGTCAAACTGGAAGGCAGGAAAGGCTGGGTGCACTCCAGCCATATAAAGAAAATTCATGGACTGTGTCCAGACACTGTGATTAAGGACTGCCCCCTTCCGGACATTGACTCTAAACTTCCCCTGCTAGAGAAAACTCCCCAAGAGGAGTACCGTTTAAAGCTGAGGTCTAGTAAGTCAGACAGCGTTTAATTGTTTAAGTCCCCCCCTGGGTGAAGCGGTTAGACAGGTTTCTGACATGAACAAGATAGACCCAAGTAGTCAGAGAGATAGGCGTAACGAGAAAAGAAAAAAGCACTGTAAAGTTTTGCACAGCGGATGCATAATCGCCTTATTCTCCATGTTTCTTCTGAGTCTTACGATAATATGTACAGGTTTAATGCTACATGTCTTTTTTCCTCTTGATTCACATGTACATGCTTCCTCTAATGACACTGCAGAGCACACTTTCAGCGACCTGCCTCCACACGAGTTATCCTATCGATTAGCAATGCGCAACAATACATTCATTCGTATGTTACATCATACTCACCAGACCAGCAATGCCACAAATTGCTGGGTATGTGGCCGACTTCCACCTTACCAGAAATACAAGGGAGCTCTGCCTCTCTTTCCTTACCCGTTCACACATAATGGTTCATGTGGTGCATGGTTTGCTTTAATGTCTTCCCTAGATAGTAAGTCCAAAGTTTCCCAAGGCAATTGGATATGGGGGAACCTGAATACAGTCATGAATAAAGCATGTTTCCCAGATGCAGACGGTCTCCCACAAAGGACAGGGACCGATCTAGAAAATGAAGTGTATGCATTAGGTAACTTTTCCCTCAACCTCATGATCCTGAACGTCCAGTCCGAGACTAATTCGAACTCGCCGTTTATTACAGTTTTGCCAGTGAAAGGTGAATTATGCGTCAGAAAGAATGGCTCAGTACATTTAGGACACAGTGATTGTAATACTGTGGTCGAATTCAGTGACAAGGGAATGTCTACTTTCAAAGCCTCCCGCCATTCTTATTTCATTTGTGGACATACAGCTTATGTTCATCTGCCCCCTGATTGGGATGGGACGTGTTATATTGCGTTCCTCCTGCCACCTGTTTTCCTAGCCCCGCCTGATTATCATCGAAATTCACGGCTTGTGAATGTAAGACATAGAAGGGAGATCAAGACCCCAATTGTCGACCAGACTGAGACAAGGTTGGAACAATACACAGATTTTAATAAAGGATTCTTTTTCTTTATCGGCCCTATCCAAAACAGTAAATTAATACGCAGATTAACAAGAACTCTTGAAGCGGTAGTGAACGAAACTACTTCTGCTTTAGGTTATCTGACCGAAGAACAATCTGCTATGAGACTCGTAGTTCTTCAAAATCGCCTTGTCCTTGACGTCATCCTGGCAGATAGGGGCGGGGCTTGTAGAGTCATCGGATCCAGTTGTTGCGTTTTCATTCCAAATAACGCGCCATCCGTGTATAAGGCTATTACTAGGCTTCATGAAATAGCTCACCTGATTCACCAGAATCCAGGCACCTGGACTTGGTCCGGTTGGCTCTGGAGTGTGATATCCGCTTGGGGATGGAAATTCCTATCATTCCTAGGTATAATATTGGTTATAGTATTCAGTTGTTGTCTATGTCTGCAATGTGGGCCAGCGATTTGCGGCTTGTGCGCCACAGCCTGTATTCCAGGTCCAAGTTCCCGAATGATAAAAGACGAACAAATGATGTTATATGAACAGATAGATGGTCTCATGAATATAGATATATCCTAAAAGGGTGAAGTAGGGGCCAAGGAGGGAATGAGGTAATAGAAATTTTCAGGTAGCCAAAGTGTCCCCCAACTCGCACCCTATCCATGCACCCATGTTCCTTGTATGTCGGGTAACTTCTGTTCCGTTCATGCTAGAGAGACGCAAATACATTTGCGTCCATCCTTAACATATCAGCTATCCAGCCATGCATAAATATCCCGTTAATTAGGTTTCTAGACCTACGGTGCCAACGTCTTTACATGGTGCACTTTCACGTTTTCATCCACGTTTTCTGGCCCAGTCGAGTTAGGCCCTTAACGAGGCACGAGCCTCATCTCTCCTGTCTCTGAAAGCTGTATGCATCACTTCCTGCCACAGACGAGCAGTGCCCGGCTCGGCCTGGTTCGCTTGCCAAGATGATGTTTCACCTGCAAGTTATCTGTCCAGCCTCCTCAAAAACACATTCCAGTCTAGCGAAATAGGTAAACATATTCCCGGCTGCAGAGCAAAGGGCCCTGCCTTCCTGTCTCCATGCAAGTAATTTACTGCTCCCGTTACCATGGTAGGCCCATGGCCCCCGCACTCTACATGAAGATCCCTTTGCACGCACTCGCATTCAATGATTAGGCCCTTGTCCGAGAGACCTTTTACTCCAGACACTACATCCTCAGAACATACGATATCAGATATGCTATAGGTACAGGTCGTTTTGACACTCTAGACACCAGTCTCCTCTACTCGTGCAAAAGTCAAAGCCCCCAGTTCTCCCCAGTTACACGTCATGCTCAGCTGCGCGCGCATATAGGTTAGAAGTTTCTGCCGACTCTGCAAACTTTCACTAAGCATCCACCCATTTGTGACGTTTCATATTACGTTTCTCTGACATGTCCAGTACACGCCCATGTGTACGCCTTCTTACACGCCTCCTATTACGTACATGTGTTCTTATCTCTCTCTTTTCACCTGTTACGCCTACGGTATTGGCTCCAATTGTACCGTTTTACTATATATAATGTGTACTGTTAATAAAAAGTTGAATGTCCCTTCCTGAACCTGCGTGGTGATGGAACCCGATGTCCCTTGCTTCGAAGCATTATTAAAGCCTGTATGACTCAGATACCACGGACTCTGCCTCTCATTTTAATGAGCTGTCTTGTATTGATAATTATACGGAAAAATGATTAGGTAAAATTTATTTACCACACCCCCTTCCATGAAATCGACAGAGCTTGGTCTCGATTTATTGATGATATCTTCTTTATATGGAAGGGGGACCAGGAATCATTAAATGAGTACATCTGGATTATTTATTTTTATTTATTTTATAGCATTTGTAAGGCGCGCAGCTACCCACAAAGGGTTTCCCGGCGCCGAAAGAGCAGATCACGAGGACAGCTAGCTAGAAAGAGAATCCAGGGGTACTTATATGTCAAACAACCAGGTCTTTACACTTTTCCTAAAGTTCCTGAAGTTTTCCTCTTTGCGTATTTGAGTGGGCAATGTATTCCACAGGGTTGGACCTAGATATGAGAAAGATCTCCCGCCCATTCTCGCCCGTTTGAACCTGGGAACCGCAAATTTCGCTGATGTGGCTGAGCGAAGATTGCGATTGGGAACATGGAGTTTGGCAAGGTCTTGGAGATATTTGGGGGCAGTCCCAGCTTTAATTTTAAACAGGTAGGTCAGAGTTTTGAATCGAATCCTGTTTTCGACCCTGAGCCAGTGTAGATCCCTAAGATGTTTTGTGATCCTGGCATGTCTGGGTATTCGGCAAAGCAGTCTGGCTGCGGCGTTTTGTACCAGTTGTAAGCGTCTTACTACTGCTTTGTTTGCACCCAGGTACAAGATGTTACCGTAGTCAAGCCGAGAGGTTACTAAGGCATTGACTACGGTCTTCTGAGTGGTAAGTGGCAACATCCAGACAATTTTTCGGAGCCATCTAAGAATTGTAAAACATGTGCCCGCTACTTTGTTGGCTTGCTGTAACATGGAGAGGTTGTCGTCTATGATAACCCCAAGGTTTCTGACCTGGGTGGCAGGAGGCGGTAGCTTGCCTAGTGATGTCGGCCAGTGGGGATCACTCCAAAGGTCCTTATTATTCCCTAAAAGGAGGATCTCAGTTTTGTCCCCATTCAATTTAAGTTGATTGGTTGACATCCAGAAGAATATCTCATGGAGGCCTATTTTGAGTGCGGAAGGGGCAGAGGTATCAGATTTAGAAAGAGGGAACAAAATCTGGGAATCGTCGGCATATGTCATTAAAATAAGACCAGAGTTCTCAACAAGATTAGCTAGGGGACGAAGATACAAATTAAACAATAGGGGGCTCAGGATAGATCCCTGTGGTACCCCATGGGGAGAGTAGAAGACATCTGAGCAGGCCTCAGCAGAGGTGATCTGGAAGGTGCGTAGGGATAAGTATGATTTAATCCATTCTAACGCCCTGCTTTCGACACCACACTCCTCCAGCCTGACGAGCAGTCTGGTATGAGAGATGGTGTCGAAGGCCGCACTGAGATCTAACAGGACCAGTGCTACCGTTTGGCCATAATCTCTGAGCTCTCGGATCTTTTCGGTAATCCCGAGCAGGGCTGTCTCGGTGGAGTAGCCACTCCTAAAGCCAGACTGGGAGGGGTGAAGTAATTCGTTTTCCTCTACATATGAGGAAAGTGCCTCATGGATGTGCCTTTCTAACACTTTAGAAAATGCAGGGAGTAACGATATTGGCCGATAATTGGCCAAAGTCGTAGGATCGGCAGTCGGCTTTTTTAACAAAGGGCTGACTATGGCGTGCTTCCATAAAGCAGGAACTGAAGCGTGTTCCAGGGAGGCATTAAGTGTGTCTGTGATGGGCATCAAAGTGGAGTCCTCCAGTTGGCTCATGATGCTGATGGGAATAGGGTCGCGCGGGGAACCTGATTTGATGGATTTGAGAAGTTTCCTCAGTTGATCTGGAGTGATGGGAGGCCAGGCATCAAGATGACAATTACTATTGGGGGTTAGAGGAAGGTCATTTTGGTTGTGGGCATTCGAGCTGTTTGTGTTTATATTTGAGACGATTTTCTCAATTTTGTCAGAGAAAAAGGCTGCCACATCCTGACACCGCTGGGTGTTGAGTGGAGCCGCCTCTGCTCTACAATTTTCTCCGGCTAGTTCCTTCACTGTGTTAAAGAGCGTCTGGGCTTTGTTTACAGCTGTATTTATAGTAGTGGTCACATAGCTTGCCTTGGCTTTCATACATGCCGAATGATAGTTATTTCTGGCCTTTCGATAGATCTCTTTTTGTTGCATCAACACGGCAGATTGCAATATGAAGTTCACGGCCCATTTAAGCAATCGCCGAGTGGAGTTTCTTAACATCTGGGTGGAGCATCGACAAAATGAGATTTATGTGTCCCTTTTCACCTAACCGACTGTGAGGAACACCTTATTGCAGTACGGCAGCTTTCACCCTCGCTGCCAAAGAGGCGGCATTCCCTTCAGTCAGTTTCTTCGGATTCGAAGGAACTGTTCTGATATTAAAGATTTTCTCACTCAAGCGGACATACTGAAGGAGAAACTTGCCCATCGTGGCTACCCCCACAAACTGATACAAGAATCATTCAAACGGGCTAGATATTTTAACCGTGAGACGATGTTCTTACCCCAGTAGAAGGAACCCCTGAACAAACTGGTCTGTGTGACCAGGCGCTCCAACCATAACCATAAATTGAGACAGGCCATTAACTCCAGCTGGCACCTCTCAATTTGGGCAATGGGGAAGAGCTTCTCCCCAAACCTATATTTGCCTTCAAGAGAAACAAGAATCTTAAGAACTATTTTGTTAGAGGCAAGTTACAGGAGTCTCCTGCCTTGCTACAGAAAGCCATATGTGGCTCTGGCCCCATAAAAGGCAACCATCGGTGTGGCAACTGTCAGGCCTGCCCCAACGCCTTAGTGGGAAATGAGATTCAAACCCCTGAACGGTCTGTCTCTTAGACTAAAATGATGAACTGTCGCACCTCCAACATTGTTTACATCATTTTTTGTCCGTGCAATCTTTTGTACGTTGGAGAAACTGGACGAGAGTGCCTAAAAAGAACAGAGGAACATAAGTCGAATATACAGATTAAAAAGACCTCAGCCCCCCTTGTTGCCCACTGGCTTGAGAAGAACCACGTAGAAAGCGACCTGAAGTGGTCCATACTGGACAAGATCCCGCAGCTATACGCAAAAAAAGAGGTCCTCTGGATATACCTTCTTAATGCTGTGAAAAAGGGCCTGAACGAGAACTGTCCTTGGGAGAATGCCTTTATTTAATGGAACCCCCTGTAGACTCCATGAACATGTGGCTCCTTTCCGTCATTCCCTGATGTGTACTTGTTGATGGAGAAGCCACAGACTCTGACCCCATGTTGTACTGATGGAGAGTGCAGGGATCCGTGGATTGTTCTGGGTGCTTCTTTCTTTTCCTGTTTATCAGGTCTTTTGGAATTAACACCTTAGATGCGGCGCAAATATCCCTCCCAGTGCTGCGCTGTCCATTGGAACTAGTGCTGAATGGACGTCCAATGGTCGTGCGCAGCACTGGGGAGGTAGTGCTGCCGTTGGCCAACGCCCCGACGCAGCACTTAAAGGCTAATTGGAGGTGCTCCATGTAAAAAAAAAATTCTGATCTTTTATTTCTTATTTTTATTTTTGGGTAATTATGGTCTTATTTTCCACTCACTCTTTGGTCCTTAAGATGTGGAATCTGTCTGATTCTCCCCCCTTAAAGCATTTTTGAGCATATTTCCTACGTTCCAAGATGGCCGCTGTATGTATCGCCTATCCTTCGAGCCGGTTTACAGTCCGCCCTCCCTGTATACTAATCTGACGCCCCTGTACGTAACGAGGCGGAAGCGGCAGTGTTTAAAATGGGCTGAACATACCGGTACTTTTATGCGTCCGATGGAACGGCGGGCGATTGAGGAGGCGTGCTGCTGAGCCCCTGGTACAACTGAATTAACGTACTTTAACTGTAAGCGGGACTCTGACTGGGGCGGATTATTACTTAGTATCCGGATTAGAGAGGAACACAGCCTGGTACCGCTTTGAGCTGCCCTTGTAATTTTCTCCGGGCCGCCACGCTCTTATTTTTTTGTATTTTTCTTTATCTCGCGGCGTGCGGCATGTGAGCAATAATTACGGGGGGATCCTTCCTGCCCCTGAGTATTTCAGGTGCCCATTCCCCCTCAGTCTAACCCCGACATTGGTCTCTTTTCCTCTCACTCGTATTTCTGGTGTACCATACTGATCTACTTCCTTTGCTAGTTTAACGGCTGACTAAGACCCCTTTACATGAAGTGCGTTGGGGGGATGGAGCCAATTGTTTTTTAATCTTCCAGTTTAGCATCCCATGGTAAGCGCGCTGAGGGAAATGAGGCCTTCGGATATTTAGTTGTGTATTCCGCCTGACTTATTCATTGAGTCTGGCGGTGTTTATTGATTGAGGCCCTCCTTATACACAGATTGATCTACGTGTGTCGGCGTGCCTGGGAACCTCTGTATAATCTATCTTCATGGGGGATTCTTCGTGACAACTGCCCTAGGCCTTACCGAGTTTTACATCGTAGCACTACCTTCTTGCTTTTCAGACTCACTGCCCTTGCTCCAATCAATTTACTGCCTGATTATGTGAAGCTGCCGGATCTGTCCTCCCCTGAGATCTGTTATGTCTGTTCGGCAGTCAAAAGAGAAAACCTGATGATTTTGAGGATAAGGAACCACCGTGATTTCCCCTGGTAGGTTCATCTGTCGAACTTGGGATGAGGGCTATAGCCTTGGTGTGCAGGAGTTGTTCTCTCTTGTGGCATCTTTTTAGAGAGATGTATAAATATGTCTATCTGTACCCTTCATGTTTTTCTGTCCCAGAACCTTGCGGAGAAGCTTTAATTGCTGGGTCTCTCTATGCCGCCTTCACTTTAGGAAGTATTTATGGCGTTTCTCGCTTCCCTTATGATGGGAAGGCTACCTGAGATTATATATCAATTTTGCTGACCACCCGGGGGATTGGTTCTGAACTCGAATTTACTGTCCGCTATATCACTTTCTAATCTTGGTGTTTCACTCTCTGACACTGGTATGCACATTGTACGGTGGTCTGTTTTTTCGTCACTATTCTGTTTTTTTTTTTTTTTTGTAAATATCTTTTTATTGCAGCAAGGTAAGCGATACATTCAGTAAGTACATTTGTGCCATTTCCGTTGTCGCTCAATAAATATGCAACTTCCCCACACCCGTGTCACACAGCCATTCAGCTCACACCCCGGAGGTTGAGCGGCAATATCATGGGGAAAGAGCTGTGCTGGAGAATACTGCGTTGGTCAATAACTACCAGGTGTTTGGGAAATGGCAGTGCTGCTTTTCAGTCCTCACGCTCCCTCCTCTGTGCCCCATGTCCGATTGAACCAAGAGTCACTCTTTACCATTACTGATCAACCAGCCCCCCTGTCCCCCCCCAACTCTCCCATCCCCACCTACCCCCCTTCCCTCGCCCAGAACTGTCCCCCCGCCCCCACCCCCCCAGGCGTGCTAGAGTACCACCAATACGAGTCCTCAACCCTCCCGGCTAAACCAGATCCGAAGTAAACCACCAGGAGTTATCAACAACCATCTGTCAGTCATCACAATGGAAATAGGGGAGCAAAAGAGGGGGCCTAGGTCATCCCCACGTGAAGCGGGCGCTCCGCCGGAGCCGGGCTATGCGCTGGGGTGTCCTCCTCGTCCATGTCCAGAAGCGTGAGGTCCAGGACCAGCCCCTCCCATGCCCTGGCCCTCTCCAGAGCCACGTCATTGCCTGCCCTGAGTGCGGCCTGCAGACGAAGCTCTCCCTCACACCGGGCCCATTTATGTAGCTCAGCCTTCCACCGCTCTCCCGTGCGGCCCCTGGTCGCCTTCCATTGGGACGTAATGGCCCGCTTCGCTAGGAGGAGACCCAGGTCCAGAAATTTGCTAGTAACCTTGTTCTTTGATGTGTGTGGGAACCAGTGTAGGATGCAGTGTGCCATGGTGAGTTGTAAGTCCCTCTCCGTTACCTCCCTCAGAACATCCACTACCTCTCTCCAGAAGGAACCCAGCTCAGGGCAGGACCAGAACATATGTTGGAAATCGGCTAAATCCGCCGGGCAACGCGGGCAGGACGCCGGATGGGCTGGGAAGTATTTATGTAGTTTGTCAGGGGTCAGGTAGGCCCTGTGTAGGACATAAAAGTGCACCAGCTGGAACCTTGCGTTGTGCGTCCCGTTTCGGGCCCGTTCCAGTATGCCATTCCATGCCTCCTCAGGGATTTCGGTCGCCAGATCAGCCTCCCATTTCGCCTTCAAGGCCAGCAGTGGGGCGACGGACTCCGAGACCATGCGTCGATACAGGCATGTGACAGCCTTGACCGTCCCCGCCATCATCACTACATACTGGCAGCCCAGAGACAGTGGCGGCTCCGTCATGCCCGTCTTCCAATGTTTGCGGATCGCCGCCATTAGCGCCGCGTGAAGGAGGAAGTCCCCCCCCCCCCCCCCCCGCCAACTCAAAGCGGTCCTTCAGGAGGTTGAAGGGCAACAGCACTCCGTTCTCGTAAAGGTCACCCATGGACGACAGCCCCTGCAGGTCCCAACCGTCTAGCCCGCGCCACTAGCCTCCATGCGGTAGTGCCCCGCAGAGTTTGAGTGGGATCTCAGGTGCGTACGAAACCATAATACCACCCCTTCGGCGATATCTGTTCCAGCATTTTCGGGCTGTTGCAAATTCCTGAGTGAGGTGGAAATCTCCCATCGGGAGTCCCAGGACAATCCGGGACAACGCCTGGACCGGGCCCGCCGGTTCTCCCGATCCGTCCTCCCCTCTCCTGGCTCTTGCCACCCATTGCGTCAGCCATTGCAGTTGCGCCGAAAGGTAGTAGAGCTCATAGTCTGGCACTGCCAACCCTCCATCCGTCCGAGGGCGGAGAAGCGTGTCATGCGCCACCCTGCGCCTGCCCGCCCCCCACAGAAAGCCGATAACCATCGTCCGCAGCCGCCGAAAGTAGCTCGCCGGGATCCAGATCGGGAGGGTCCCGAAGAAGTAAAGCAGCCGCGGCAAGGTCACCATCTTGAGTAGCGCCACTCTCCCCATGAGTGACAATGGGAGCGTGCTCCAAAAGTCAAAATTCCCTTTAGTGTGCCTGATTGCCGACCCAATATTTCCCTCAAGGATATCCGCCCTGTCATGGAAGATCGAGGTGCCAAGGTATCGCAGGCTCCTCTCCTCCCATGTCACTCCCTCTGTGGTTTGTGGGCATATTCTCCGTGGGCGGGCTGGGAATAGGTGGGACTTCGCCCAGTTCACTCGGAGGCCCGACACTCTGCTCAAAGATTGTAGGAGGGTCTTAGCTCCACGCAGAGAGTCAGCCGAGTCCGCCAAGAACATCAGCAGATCATCTGCTTATAATGCGATGTGGTGCACCTGTCCATAGACGTCCAGTCCCCGAAACGCTCGGCCCAGCCAGGCTCGCGCCGCAAGGGGTTCGACAGCCAGGGCGAACAGTAGGGGGGAGATAGGACATTCCTGGTGGGTGCCCCTGCCCACCACACACATCTCAGTGATAACCCTCCCAGTTCTGACCCTCGCCGTCGCGTTCTGGTAGAGCAGCATCGTCCAATTCAAGAAGCCCTCGCCGAGGCCCAGCGCACGCAGGACGTGGAAGAGATAAGGCCATTCTAGGCTGTCAAAGGCCTTCTCCATATCGACAGCAAACACCACTGCCTCGTCGCCGTCATAGGTGTCAGCCTCCAGTACATGTAGGAGTCGCCGCACGTTAAGCGCCGTGTTGCGGGTCGGGATGAAGCCCGACTGGTCCGCGTGAACCAGCATGGGCATGTGGGGGAGCAAACGCGTCGCCAAGATTTTACTTAAAATCTTGTAGTCTAGGTTGAGCATGGACAGGGGGCGATACGCCGTTCTGTCCCACGGTTGCTTGCCCGGTTTTAGCAGGGGGACGATCAGCGCCTCACCAGTGGTCGCAGGTAGGCTACCCAGCCGCTTTGACTCGTTGTATAGCCACGTCAGCCGGGGCACAAGGAGATCAACATAGGTGAGATAAAATTCCGTTGGGAATCCATCGGTGCCCGGCGTCTTGTTCCTCGCCATGCTCTTGATGGCGACTCGCACCTCTCTCTCCTCGATCTTGTCCCCGAGCCGCTTCGCGTCCTCCTCACCCAGCTCCGGCAGCTCAAGATCCTCCATAAAGGCCTGGAATTCCTCCAGCGATGGGAGGACCCTGCTGCGGTAAAGCTCCGTGTAGTAATCATAGAATAACTCATTAATCCCCTGTTGATCAAATCGCGCCACCCCCGCGTGGTCTGAGTTCAAGGATGACCGAGCTCCGGCGAGTCGGATTGGCCAGCCAGGCCAGAAGAACTCCTGACTTGTCGCGTTCCGAGTGCGCGCGTGTAAGGTAGGCCTTGTAGTCAAAGCACCGGAGGCGCTCCACCGTCGCCGCCACCGCCTCTCGCGCCTCCAGCAGGGCCTCGTGTGTGTCCGGTCGTTCAGGCCTTGCCCTCTCCAGCCCCCGTAATTTCTCGTCCTCCCTCGCGATGTCCTCTAGTAAGGTTCTCCGCACCCCCGATGTCGTCGCAATGCATTGACCCCGCATCACAGATTTGAAGGCGTCCCATTCCGTCGCGACCGTGCCCGCGTTGATCTGGAAGTACGCTTCGATGCCCGAGGCTATTGTGGTTTGGGTTTGGAAGAGCTGGTCGTCTAGCGCCTCGGGCGGAGTTTCCAGGCTGGGATCCTCGGGCGGTATTGCGACCAGCGCATCCGCATGAGAAGCGGGTTATGGTCAGAGATCGAGCGCGTGAGATACTCACTGTGGCACACCTCTGCATGCACGTCCTGGGAACACAGGAAGGCATCTATGCGGACGTGCAATTCATGGAGAGCGGAGAAGAACGAGTAGTCCCTGTCCTCCGGGTGGTTAGCCCTCCACGAGACGACCAGACCCCACTGGCGCTGCCAGCCGGTGCGCGCAAGTGCCAATTTGCCAGCTGGTGCATTTGGTAGGGGGGGGGGGGTGCGATCTGTCCAGGGCAGTGTCAGTCACACTATTAAAGTCACCGCCCAGGAGCAAGGGTTCCACTAAAAACGGGGCCAGTTTGTTGGACAGCAGGGAGAGAAATGCAGGCTGGTCCACATTCGGGGCGTACAAACAACCCAAATTAAGGTCCCTCCCATGTAGTTTGCCTCGCACCATTATGTATCTCCCCTCCGGGTCAATTACCTGTTGTGTGCACTGGAAAGGTACCCCCGCCCATATCCAAATGGCCACCCCCCTAGCATAAGCAGAGTAGCCAGTGTGGTAGACTTGCCCCCTCCAACGTCGTTGCAGCGCCTTCCCTTCCTTAGCTAGCAGATGCGTTTCCTGGAGTAAGGCGATGTGAATGCCCCGCCTGACTAAATAGGAGTGGATCTTGTGTCGTCTATGCATCGAATGCATTCCCCTTACGTTCCATGTGAGACATTTGTAGCCTAAGTCGGATCCCATTGCAGAGTCCACCGTGCTCCATCTACCCTCTCAGTGACCCCCCCCAGCACGCCCAGGTCCCACCCCCGTCCCCCCCCTAACCTGTTCAAGCAAACTACCCCAACCCCCACACCCCAGGACAGACAACCAACATGGAAACCCCATCCAAACTCAAGTAGCAAAAGTGTATCACAGTAGAATAGGGCTAGGGTGGCCGTGACGCCGACCCCAGACAGGCCCGAAGCTACCCGCCCCCGCCCCCCCCCCCCCCAAAACACTCAGGAGAGGTCTCCCGACTCTTCCCTCCCCCAACATTTCAGTGATAAGTCCCAGGAGGTATCCGCACCTCACCGCATAGCGTCCGGAAGCAGCCCCCATCCACACCCCAGTACCTTACATATGTGGCCAGTGTCCTGCGATCTAGTTCCGCCAAGAATTCCATCTGCTGTTTGGGGAGTCACCACCGGCAGGTCCGTCTCTGAGAGCTCGTGCCCACTGCTGGAGCCAGGGCTGGGAGCACTGACCTTAGACTGCTCCGATGCGCTACTGGAAGGGCTGGCGTCTCCCTGGCTGATGGCCGCCACTGCCAGCACCGCCTTAGCTCGTTCCTGCTGCCATCCCGACGGGGAGCCAGATCGTCGGCGTCGTTTCCGTGGAACGTCTCCTGGGTGAGGTCTCCGGCGGGGGATCTGCGCACGACTCCCCTCTGGCATCCAACCAGCTCCAAGCCTCCTGTGGTGTTAGGAAAAAGTGGGTGTGCTCCCCAGCAATGACCCTCAGCCGTGCCGGGAACAGCATAGCATAGGGCAGCTGCAGCGACCTCAGTTTCCGCTTGACCGCCAGGAAGGAGGCCCTTTGTTTTTGCACGTCTGTAGTGAAGTCCGGGAAGACCATGACCCTGCTATTGTCGATTCTCAGGTCCGGGAGGTCTCTCACCCTCCGCAGGATGTGGTCCCTGTCTCGGAAGTGCAGGAGACGCAGTACTATCGGACGCGGCGGCCCCCCCGGCTTGGGAGGGCGCGCAGGGACTCTGTGTGCCTGCTCAATGGCAAAAAACGGGGAAAGTCCTTCTGGGGCTACCTCAGTCCGCAGCCAGCCCTCCAGGTAGGAGACCGCATCCCGCCCCTCCACTTTTTCTGGGACCCCCACGACGCGGAGGTTATTGCGCCTAGAGCGCCCTTCGCTGTCCTCAGCTCTGAGCTCCAGCACTCGTACCTTCTGCGCCATCTCCGCCAATGATGCCTTTAGAGCAGCTACATCCCCAGGCAGACTTTTCAGGGTTACCTCCGAGGTCGCCACTCGCTCTTTCAGCTTCCTATGGTCATCCTTCAGCAAGGTCAGGTCCGATCTGATGGTATCCATGCGCTTTTCAAGAGCTTCCCGCGACGCCACGATCGCCTGCATGATGTCCCCCAGGGAAGGATCCCGTGGGCAGGCCGAGCTCCCCACGCCAGGCCCCGGTGTATCTTCTTCCACGAGGTGGCCCGGGTCATCCAGCTTCAGGGCTTCAAAGCCCTTCTTTCTGCCTCCCCGCACCATTCTGGCGGGCAGCTAGCTTCGTGTGCCCCTGCGGTGGCCGCCGGTGCTCCCACTCTCCACACCATCTCCGTCGCAGGCACTCAGCTCTTACGCGCCTCTGGGCCCGCGTCAGGCGGGGTCCAGGTCAACAAGCAGCCCAAGGATCAGGTCCCACTCCACCAGGGCTGCGGGGCACCAGTGCTCTGTGGTCGGTCGCTTGGCGAGGTCTCCCTCGTCTGGGTGTCCCAGGCTGACTTCGCGCCTGCAAGTACCAGTCCCGGTGTGGTTCTCGGTACGCGGGCGTCTCTGGCCAGGCAGCCGCCTCTTCCCGCCTTCAGTCCGGGTGCCTCTCAGGAGTAGGTGGCCGGTGCCTCCGCTTCCACTCTCCTCACCATCGCTGTCCGTGCGCCACTGGCCTGCTGGTGATGTGGGCTCCGCGCTTCCCCCGGCGGGGGGCCCCAGAACTATTCTGTTTTTATCTAGGTGAGCAGGTCTGTTCTGAAATGTGTCTTTGATGATTTACTGCTTGAGACTTTGAATAAATGGCAGGTTTAAACACCGTTGTTCTAGATGTGGGATGTTAAAGCACTCTATTCCATTCTTGATATGCTATATATAACTGAATTTGTATTTACCTGGAGCCTATGAAGGAGCGTTTGCTGATGTGATTTTGCAGGTGTTTTGTGCCACCTCCCATTGTTCACTTCCGCGCTGATGAAGGTGCCGCCCCGGCTGGGGTAACACACCGAAACGTGCGTTGGCGTTATTCGTGCGGGGGCAGCAGGACTGTATCTACCCCTACCACCCAGATGACTTGTTTCCATTCTGTCATCTAACCATCTTGTGGCTGTTATGCACAATTTTTAATACTACTTGCGCATTGAAGTGTGTGAAAGATGTGTGAGTTAGTATGATGAATACTGGGTATGTATGATGGTAAGAATGTTATGTTTGAAGCAGTTGTGTGGGACTTGATTTGTCTTATTAAATGATGACATGTTTGGATAACCATGTTGTGTATTTTTAAATTGTTTAAAAAAAATTCTATTAAAAAACAAATAAAATTACTACATATTTTGTAAAAGTCGATGTGATCATTTATCTGTGCCCTTGATCTGCTCCAGAGATAGTGGATGTATTTTAGGACCCGTTGCCTGGGTGTTGTTTGAAAATACGGGACAGGTAGTTTTTTGCTTTTGGGTCAACGATGGTGGCATGGCTGGTGGTACAGCTTATCACAACTGACAGAAAGAGACTTCAAATAAAGTTAGACAAATGTAAAGTTTTATTTCACATTTAGAAACCAGGAAAGTCTCCAAAAGCTTGTACAAATAAAATACAAAAAATAAATGTACAATAACAAAGCTACTGCATTTAAATACAAGGTAAGAAACGCAGTTGCTACCATGGAAATACATCAAGTTCAAAAAGTATAAAAGTATTTACAGCATGAAATAATACAACACAAACCTTTTTTTAACACAAGTTATTCACATTTTCTACTATATTTCCAGGTAGAACAGTTTACAATTTTCTCTTTCTGTGGTTTCCATTTCTTTCAGGTGTGGAAATCGAAGTTTGCAGAAGTTGTTTCTTAGCTGGGGGTGATACCCATTCTTCTGAACTAGGTGATTAAAAATAAAGATGAAATTATGATTCTTAATAAAGTAAAACAGGATTACAATACTTTTCGCAGTGTGCCTTCAATTAATTCAGCAAAATTAATTTTAGGACACTCTCTTAAAATACTTTGTAACAGAGTGATAGCAGAGCAGATAGACAATGGCAAATGATGAGATATCGAGCCATAGAAAATGGTTGAAATTCAAGTAAACAGAACAAGTTTTGAAAAGTATGTATTTAAAAAAATTATTTAACTGAAAGATGTTCTCTAGCTTCATAAATGCACAGAACATGTACAGCTTGTCAGTAAGTTATACCTGCTGTACAAACAAAATAGGTGCAGCAGTATGGCCTTAGAGAGAGACGCACACACACACTCTGTACATAACACAGTGCAGCACTGCAGTGACTTTCATTAGTATTAATACACAAGTTACTACCTGTGTAACAATATTTCTTTAAGAGACATTAGTTAGTGATCCTTACCTTAGAATATCCCCAGGCGTCAGACTGGATCCAGAAAGTTTTGCTTAGCAGTACCCCTGCGCGTCAGTAGGTGGCGTCCTGCGGCTCCGCGTCCGCCGCTGGCATCGAATGCGCCGAGATGACGTCACAGAGACTACTTAGGCGCCACCCATGCGTGCTGACGTCAGTTCTGTACACTACTTTCCGCACCAGGAGCACGGAGCCATGCAAGATACTGACCATTAGTGCATAAAACTAGGGCCCTAAAAGGGGATGACCTTAACCCTAACGATCAGTTCGCAGAACGGGGAGGATGGGTGGGGCGGTAAGGAATCTATCACTAACTAATGTCTCTTACAGATATATTGTTACACAAGTAGTAACTTGTGCATCTGAAAGAGACACGTTAGTGATAGATTCCTTAATTTAGAATAGATACCCCAGCAATACCCACCCCGGTGGTGGGTCGGCGAACAAAATTACACTAGTATGTCCCGGAGAACAGAACGGCCAAAGAAGCTATCTCTCCAGACTTGACTTTCAAGGCAGTAATGCTTGGTAAACGTGTGCAAGGAGGTCCACGTAGCTGCATGACAACTGCAAGGGAACACCGCGTCGCAAGGCAGTAGTGGCTGCAGTTGCCCTGGTCGAATGGGCACGCAGTCCCACAGGAGGCTCCTTCTTGGCCAAGGAGTAACATGCTTTGATGCACAGAACGACTCACCGGGAAATGGTCCATTTGTGCACAGCCCGACCATTTTTGGCGCCCACGTAGCCAACAAAGAGCTGATCATCCACCCGGAACTATTGTGTATGATGCAGATAGAATGCGAGCACACGTTTTGGATCCAGACGGTGGAGCCTCTCCTCTTCCCTGGAAGGATGCAGAGGCGAAAAGAATGTGGGCAAAGTGATGGTCTGCCTGATGTGGAACGGCGTGACAACCTTTGGCAAGAAAGAAGTATGGGTCCTTAGAACCACCTTGTCCGGATGAACTGAAAGGAAAGGAGGTTTGGATGAAAGAGCCTGGAGCTCACTCACTATTCTGGCATAGGTGATAGCTACCAGGAAAGTCATCTTTAAGGTGAGAAGACGTAAGGGACAGTTATGAAGGGGCTCAAATGGAGCACACATTAAGTAAGTCAAGACAAGATTCAAGTCCCACTGAGGCATTATGAAAGACACTGGAGGGAACGTGTGTGTAATGCCTTTGAGGAAATGGTTAACAACCCGGGGCGTAAAAAGAAAAGGCTGATCAGGAAGCCTTAGAAAGGCGGAGATGGCAGAAAAATAACCGTTGATAGTGCCCAGAGCAAAGCCCTGCTGGGCCAAAGACAGAATAAACAGAAGAACCTCAGAAAGGGGATCCACAGCCTTGACTGTTCACCATGCCACAAATTTGTTCCATTGGCAGGCGTATAACATTTTAGTGGAGGGACGCCTGGCTGCCAGAATGACATCACAGACTTCGAGAAGAAGGTCGAAAGCCGCCAACTGTCGCTGCTCAATCTCCACGTGGAGGTGGAGGCTGGACAGGTTTGGGTAAAGGACCGTCCCCTGCTGCTGCGACAGAAGATCCTCCCGAAGAGGCAGACGGATCGGGGGATCGATACAAATACTGAGTAGCTCGGGATATCATACTCTTCGAGCCCAGTCCGGAGCCACAAGAATGACTTGGGCCCGGTCGCGCCTGATCTTCAGTTCTCTGGGCGTAAGTGGTATAGGAGGAAAGGCGTACAACAGACCGCAACTCCACTCGTGACGAAAAGCGGCGCCTAGCGAGTGCCGCCCTGGAAATTCCAATGTGCAGAATTGCTGACATTGCACGTTCTCTTCGGTGGCAAATAGATCTAACCAAGGCTCTTCCCACTGTCCAAAGAGACCTTGCGCCATGTCCGAGAGAAGATGCCATTCGTGATCCATCAGGGACCTGCGGCTGAGTTGCTCCGCCCTGGCGTTCAGTGAACCTGCCAGGTGTTGAACTACCAGGGAAATGCCCTGTTTCAGCCATGTCCAGAGCTGCAGAGCCTCCTGACATAGGGGCCACGACCCCACCCCACCCTGTTTGTTGCAGTACCACATGGCGGTGGTGTCTGAACACCTGCATCACTTTCCCTTTGTCAGAGGGAAGGAATGCCTTCAGTGCAAGTCGGATCGCTTGAAGCTCCAGAAGGTTAATATGGAGCCTGGACTCTGCCGAAGACCAGAGGCCTCTGATCTCCGGCTCTCCCATGTGCATCCCCCCATCCCAGGAGGGACAGATCCGTCACTACTGTGTGCTCCGGTTGGGGAAGGGAGAGGGATCTGCCCTGGACCCAATGCCGGTTCGTGAGCCACCACTGCAGCTGCTGTGCAGTGCCCTCCGAGAACTGTACATAATTTAACAGGTTCCCCTGATGCTGCGCCCACTGGAACTGCAGGTCCCACTGCACAACCAGCATATGCCATCTGGCATGAGTGACCAGCAGGATGCAGGAAGTCATCCTTGTGAGAAGTTGGCCTGGTATATGATGTTCACTATTCTAGTGATCACCTTGCACCAGTCCAATCAATCCTTATGGTGGTGGTTGTAAAGTCAACCTTATAGACCAGCTATCCTAGTGGTAGCATGGACAGAGCAGTCTTAGGCTAAAAGACTCTTGAGGGCGTGTAAAGCCAGCTGTTTTAACATATGCAACTCCTTGAATATCAAATGACACCACACAGGACATATATAAAATATATATGTATTTATTCACTAACACACTCCTCTGAACTCTTTATGAGATCAGAGGCCAAAGCACATAACAAGATACTTAGTCATAATACGTTAAGTTGCACAATTTACAGTTAGGCCCTAGGGGCGAAGCAAACCATATATTAATAAAGTGGTAAAAGTACCACGTCACAAGAAGAGGACAGGCCTAAGGCCTAGGGAATCACTGGGGCTACACTATCTGAACCTTAGCTTAGAAGTAGGAGGCCCACAGGCGGCGCGTGCAGTGTCTTTACACACATGCAAGAGTCAATGGGAACTTAGAAGTTAGAAAAAGAAGGATTTAGGACACTTCTGGTTTAGAAATGAGGAAACAACTAAAAACCTAGACACTTGGATAGTCAATATCCCTGGGAGCACCGAAGTACTCGCGTTACCTCACCCACGGACGGCGGGTGCATAGGTGTGAAGATGTGTCGGGTTTCGTCGTTGGAGACCAGAAGAAAGATACTGCAGGCGACCAGGAGGAAGATATCTGGGTGGATCGAGGAGGAAGAGGACCTGAAAGCAGAGGGGACAGAGTCTGGGTCACTAGCCAGCAACCGGATGGAACCAGGAAGGAACCAGGAAGGAACTTAGGTATAGTATTCCTATACCTACTTATGTATAGACACATAGTAACCTGTGAGTCACTCCTATGGCAGGCCTTAACAATCCTGGAGGCAGAGTGCTTAGTTATGTGTGAGATGGTGCTCTAGCATGAGCGGAGCCTGTCTGCAGCTTTCGGAACCATGTCCTTATAGCTGTTCTATGATATCGCCATACCATATACTCCTAAGTGCATTATAATCCTCGCTGTTAAATGCTAACTTTGGTTTGGCTTTATCCAAACATGTCGTGTAAGGTGTGATACGCTTTGGAATACTACCCCCTTGCCAATTCTGGTGACGGGGGTAGCATTCCACCCTTCTAGAGGGAGAAGACATGTTGTTGCTGACTATCCCGGTTAAAGGTAACCAGAGCCCCAGCGTCACAAAATGGATGCTGCTGCCACCAACACAAGTCTGACCTCCTGCTGCTGGGAGTCCTTCCAGTCACGGAGATTTGGACAATAGGTTTCCTGCTTGGAGAGGTGCGAGCACCACCCCAGACCGGACTTTGTGTATTTGGACAGGGAGGGCTGTATAGAATGAGACACTGCCTGGGGCACACTAGGTGCTCCTTGCATACCCCAGTTCAAACCGGTTGCTGGGGCACTCCAGCCCCAGCTCTGGCGCGCAACTGGACAAAGGAAAGGGGGTGTAACCCCCACCCTTCCTGGTCCCACCCATAGGAGGGACCTAGAAAGTAATCCAGCCCCTTTTAGTTGTATAAAGGTAGGATCTGAGTCCTGAGACTTTAGATTAATCCTGAATCGAAACTTGATACAAAACTCTGGACCTTCGACGTTCTGCTGAAAACTGAAGAATCTCCCTTGTGGCCAAGGAGTGACCACCCTGGGCAACCAGGCACCATCCAGCAAATCAACAGCTTGCTTTGTCGATGTTCCCGCCGGAACCCGAGCACAGACCCTGACAAGACCCAGACTTCCAGACTCTCCGACCCTCTCTTCACGACTGCAGCATAGCTGAGGTCTGTGGAGGCGACGAGACACGTGGGACCGGACATCTTGGAAAGCCTGCAACTTGCTACCTGTGCAGCTCATGAGGCTTCCTCGAAGATGTGCACTGGGGATTGAGAAACCCAGAACCCGCGCTCCACCTGCACCGAAGATCAGCTCTCCACACTCCCCGAGTTCTGCGTGGGGCCCTTCTGCTTGTGTTCTGCTCGACACGTTGTCCGGTTGCTGGCCCGTTGGCTAGTAGCCTCTGTGACGCAATCCTTTTGAACCACCTCGCTGGTCTGGTTGCTCCAGACTGGCCCTTGCCGCCCTGCAAATGTGAAGCACTTCAGACCTTGCTGGTCTGCACCAGAAGCCTTCTTTGAATCCTGCGTGGGGTGCCTTTGCCAAGGCTTGTTGACTCCAATCGGGAAGTCGACTCCTCCATCTGCAAGAATCTTCGTGGGACAGCTCGCCTCCAGCTCCTGGTCGTCCTCGACACCTCCTGGTCCGCGTGGCTGAAGGGACAAGCTTCAAGACAGCACTTGATTGCTCCTCGACGTCGTCTGGTTCCCTCCTGGTTCCACCCGGTCACTGGTTAGTGACCCAGACTCTGTCCCCTCTGCTTTCAGGTCCTCTTCATCCTCGATCCACCCGGACATCTTCCTCCTGGTCGCCTGCAGCATCTCTCTTCAGATCTCCATAGGATCCAATGACGAAACCCGACACATCTTCACACCTATGCAGCCGCCATCCGTGGGTGAGGTAACACGAGTACTTCGGTGCTCCCAAGGATATTGACTATCCAAGTGTCTAGGTTTTTAGTTGTTTCCTCCTGGCTAAACCGGAAGTGTCCTAAATCCTTCTATATCTAACTTCTAAGTTCCCATTGACTTTGCATTGACTTTCGCGTGTGTGTAAAGACACTGCACGCGCCGCCTATGGGCCTCCTACTTCTAACCTTAGGTTCAGATTGTAGGAGAGTAGGGTCTGCAATCCTATGGTCACCCCCGATTTTTGCTTCACTGGTTTACGACTTTCCCTGGCTGTGGGCCTGCTAATCAGACCCACAGCCTAGCTGTTCTCTCTCTAAATTGACAAGCATGTACCTTAGGTGCATTTACCAATTGGTACTGGGCCACCTTATCAGTCCTTGTACAGTATCCTTAGGTATCCAGGGCATAGGTGTACGCAGGGCCTACCAGGGGCTGAAGCATGTATTATGCCACCCCTGGCTAGCCATCTAAACAGACACAACTGGCTGCACGACAGCTGGGGCAAGGTGGTGTAATCACCCTTTGCTTTAGATATAGTATACCTATATCTAACCCTAAAATGGACACACAGATTCCTATCAGTCACTCCTATGGCAGGCCTTGACAATCCTGAAGGCAGAGTGCTTGGAATTATGTGAGATGGTGCTCTGGCATGAGCTGAGCCCGTTTGCAGCTTGCGGAACCAAGTCCTAATAGCTGTTCCATGATAACGCTATACCATATACTCTTAAGTGCATTATGAACCTCGCGGTCAAATGCTAACTTTGGCATAGCATTATCAAAACATGTCGAGTAAGGTGTTATACGAATTGGAATACTAACCCCTCGCCATTCTGGCGACGGGGTTAGCATTCCACCCTTCTAGAGGGACACGACATGTATGTAACTGTGAACCCCGGTTAAAGTTAACTCGAGCCTCAGCATCACAAAATGGATGCTGCCACCACAGACACAAGTCTGACCTCCTGCTGCTGGGAGTCCTTCCAGCGAGGGAGGCTCGGACAAAGGGTTTCCTGCCTTGGGAGGTGCCAACACCACCCCAGACAGGATTTTGTGTATTAGGTAGGACAGGGCTGAAAGGAATGAGACGTGCCTGGGGCACACAAGGTGTCCCTGTGCATATGCCGGTCCAAACCAGTTCCTGGGGCACCCCAGCCCCGGAGCTGGCGCAGGACCGGACAAAGGAAAGGGGGTGTAACCACCCTCCTTCCTGGTCCCACCCTGAGGAGGGACCTAGTCATAGTGCAGCCCCGTTGAGCCGGATAAAGGTAGGAGCTGGTCCCATTCCAAATTAGATTATCCTGATCAACTTCACAAGAAGAAACTCTGGACCTCGATGTTCTGCTCCACAAAAGACAGAAGGAATCTCCCTTGTGGGCAAGGAGTGTCCACCCTGCATCTGCAGGCACCATCAGCGTACCGCGACTTCCCTTTGTCGTCTTCCTGCAAAGGATCCAGACTTCAGAGCCCGACGAGACCCGGATTCCCAGACCTCTCCGACCACCACCCACATCTGCAGCAGAGCTGAGACCAGTGGGTGCGACGAGACACGTGGGACCGGCCATCTTGAAAGAAGCAGCACTTCGCTCCAGCACGACTTCCGAGGCATCCTCGTCCAAGTGCTTTGGGGACTGAGAAGCCCCGACCAGCTCCTGCATCGAAGATCAGCCCTCCAGCATCCACGAGATCTGCGTGGGGCCCTTCTGCCTGTTTGCTGCTCGACGAGTTGTCTGGTCACTTGCCGGCTGGCTAGTGACCTCCTAGACGACTAACACCGACAACTTTGCTGCTGGTCTGGTTGCTCCAGACTGGCCCTTGCTCCCTTCCAAAAGAGGAGCACCCCGGACCCTCCTGGTCCACTCCAGACGCCGTTTCCACTCACCGCGTGGGTTGCCTTTGCAAAGGCCTGTTGAACCCGAATCCGGAGACGACACCGCCGACAACGAGAGCCTGCGTGGGACAGCTCGTGCCTCCATCCTGGTCGTCGAAGACACCACCTGGTCCACGTGGCTGCAGAGACAAGCGTCCACTCTCACCTGATCGCGACGACGACATCTGGTTCCATTCCTGGTTCCACTCCAGTCACTGGCTAGTGACTTTTGAACATTGTCCCCTCGGCTTTCAGGTTCTTCTCTTCACCAATCCACCCTTGGATTGCACAGGACATCTTCCTCCTGGTCGCCTGCAGCATCTTTCTTCAAGGCTCCATAGACTTCGATGCGGAAACCCGACACGACTTCGCACCTATGCACCCGCAGCCTGTGGGTGAGGTAACACGAGCATTTCGGTGCTCAAGGGTAGCTTGACTATCCTAGTGTACAGTTCCATTGTCGTTTCAGTCCTATCTAGTCAGGAACGTCCGTACTCACCTTTTCTTTAAACTGTACTGTCCTTAGACGTTTGTACGCATCTCGCGTGTGAGTTCACACTCTGCACATGCGCTCCGTGGACCTCCTATTACTTTCCTCCAGTTAGTATAGCGTGGTCCCAGCGATCCTACAACCTCTGGACAGCTTCATTCCTTTAATTGACTTTCAAATTCCATTTATTTAGTATATGGTTTGTCGTGCCCCTAGGGCACCATTGTAAATTGTGCAACTTAAACGTATTTTTCTTAAGAGTTTGTCATGTGCTTAGCCCTCTGACCTCATAAAGAGTTCAGAGGTGTACGTTAGTTAATAAATAACTGTTTATTTTCATAACTACCTGTGTGGTGTCCTTTTCATTTGGTATTCAAAGGTTATATGTGATAAAACAGCTGGCTTCACATGCCATAAAGAGTTTAGCCTAAATACTGCTTTTGTCCACGCTACTAGGATAGCTGGTCTATAAGGTTGACTTACAACCAATCACCATAAGGGTTGTTTGGACTGATACAAGGTGATCACTAGAACTAGTGAGCATCATATATCAGGCTAACTTCTCACACAGATAGTGTAGCCCCAGCGATTCCCTAGCCCCTAGGCCTTTCCTTTTCTTGTGCCGTGATAGTTATACCACTTTCTTAGTATATGGTTTGATTCACCCTAGGGCCTAACCGTAAATTGTGCAACTTTACCTATTCTGAATAAGTATCTTGTTATGTGCTTTGGCCTCTGATCTCATAAAGAGTTCAGAGGAGTGTGTTAGTAAATAAATACATATATATTTAATATTTATCCTGTGTGGTGTCCTTTCATTTGATATTCAAGGGGTTACATATGGTAAAACAGCTGGCTTTACACGCCCTCAAGAATCTTTTAGCCTAAGACTGTTCTGTCCACGCTACCACTAGGATAGCTGGTCTATAAGGTTGACTTACAACCATCACCATAAGGGTTGTTTGGACTGGTGCAAGGTGATCACTAGAATAGTGAACATCATATACCAGGCCAACTTCTCACATTGGTGTGCAGCGGTGTGCAGCGGGTGGGACTAGAGCTTGCTGTTGTTTTACCACTTGTAATCTTGAGATCATTTGAAAGATCACATAGGTACCTGTAGGTACATATAAAAACAAGTCTTAGTATACTTAAGTTCTAAGACGCCTAACACCTTTTATACAACCATACTGTATAATTCACTTGAAACAATATTTTGTGAATTAGGCTGCATATATAATAATGTGCATGTGGTCCCTTTATTGTGTCCACACTATGTGGTAAAGGTGTTTATGTGCCACCATATGATTTGTGATATATGGTTTTGATGGTTTAATGTTGCCGGATTTTTGATTTCTGGATAAAACTGAAAAATACAAAAAATTCTATGATTGAAAATCAAAAAATAAATATATATTTTTGATACTATTCATTTTTGTTGTTGCTGAAACCCCTCGGTTACCCTCTCCACTTGAGTGATCATAGTTATGACACTGTTGAATGTAAAATTTATACTGTGAATGATTCCTACCTGGACACTTAGCTTATATGATTTACATTACCCAGTCCTGGTGGGACTATTGGGTGGCTCTGTTCTAGTACCACTAGAATAGTGAACATCATATACCAGGCCAACTTCTCACAACGTGTTAATGGACCTCAAAGCAGAACTAGTAGAAGAGAAAATACTCTTGCCACATGTATCTTGTCTCCTAGAATCTCTGTCTGATGGAAAATTAGGGAGAGAATCCATATTATGTGAGGCTGAAGCAGCCTGTACCACCAAACTACGAGAAGTAGGATGGAAGCTGGATCTCTGGGCGCATGCAAGATATATAACGGTCCACAGGGACCCTCTAGCACAATTGCCCAACAAAATGTCATACAGGGCCTCACTATATGGGAGAACAGACTCTAAGAGGATGTCGATCAGGGATCAGTAGACTTTCCCACAGAAGGAAGAGTTACCGCCAAAACCATACCCACTTTCCTGAACATGCCTGCAAAAGAGGACCTTGCTTCAGTAGCAAGGCTAGGAGGGGCAAGAAGTCCAGAATCTGGTGAAGACTCAAACCCACTAGCTTCCCCTAGTGCAGACAGCAAATTCTCCTCCATAAAAGGTGTAACAGCCTCACATATAGGCTGCAAAAGCTCTGACTCCTCCATATCCTTCCCTAAAAGATGACCCTGAGAAGTACCAACAGGAGAGGGAAGCAGAAGGATAACATTCATCACAGATGGCTCCATTGACTCCGTACCAGACGTTAACCAATGCCTTGACGTTGAGAGGAGAAGGAATGGCTTTGATCGGCACCGCGAACGCCATTGCCGTAGTCGGCTGATCGAGGATACATGCTGAAGGTGTAAACCGCTAACAGCTGTGCACCAGCGCCGAAGTGGAATCGGCCAACGCTAACCCAATGACTCAGAGGGCCCAACAGACACCAAGGAGGAAAAGCTGGCGTGGCTCCTCATCTCGATGGGGCCAGACGGCGCACCAGGGGAAGGTGACGACCCAAGGATAAGACGTAGAGAGACATAATACTTTCTCATCTGGGTCGACACCCCCCGGGGCCCGTAAAGACGGGAAGCGCAGGGCAGAGTCGCAAGCGGCCTTCCCAACTGGTGAACTGGAGGTGCCGTGAGAGACAGTGTCTCTACGTGGGATGCCACACCTTCAACCACCTGCGCTTCCCTTGGGACGTCGATGGGGAGTGACAGCCACAGGAACGGCTCTTAGAATGATCCCGCGAACGGACCTTCGAACAGGAAAAAGATAGAGATCAATGATAAGTCTCATAGGACTGCGTCAATCTTGCTGTCAGGGGTTTCATTCAGTGTTCCTGGAGCGCCTTCGCCTTCAGCTCTCGACAGGAGCCGCACTCTTCGGAGGTGTGATGTTCTCTCAAACACCACAAGCAAACAGAATGAGGGTAAGTAGCAGACATCTGTCAGGCACAAGACCCACAAGACTTAAAGCTTGAAGACATGATGAAAAAAGGTACACTGTGCAAAATGACAAAAACTGTTGAAGTATGAAGTCTGAGGGCCGCTTCTCCATATCCGCGTTGCAGTGCAGAAAAGAAGAAACTGAAGTCTGCTTACCGGAGGGGACTAATAGGACTCCGCTGACGTCATAACTGGAGTAGACGTCAATATGGAGTCGTACGACGCGGTCTCTAGTGCGCAGAGGTGCTGCTGAAAAAATTACTGGATCCAGACTGGTGCCTGGAGAGAATTCAAAAGTTAAGAAATCTGCGGCTAGATATCCTTATCAGATATCGATTTTCAACTGATTAATAATAGGAAGTGCCCTGACTGAAGCACATGGCTAAGATTTATTTCTGTTTATGTATATATCCCCCACAACATCAGCTGCCAAAATAAACTATACAAACAATTCAAATGGAGCGATTGGATTTGGAAGAGGGATGGAATATAGAGCACAAGATGTTCACTGCTTAAGACTAGAAACTGATTTCCCTGCCATGGATCATAGTGAAGTTGCCCAGACCCTGAGCTGCTATCTTTCTCTTTATTACATCAGTTGAGAATCCTTGGTAGCAATTTTTGAAATTTATATTACCCTTCCAGGTAAATAATGAAGTGTAAACAAATTCAGTAGAATGTTTTTCACTTACCTAAATGTTTTCCTTGTACATTCCCTCTTCATTCTTTTGGGAGTTGCAGAACTATCAGACATATTAACCTCTGTTGATTTTTTTGTGGATTTAGCACCTCTGCTTGTTGGGGTCATACCTTAAACAGGAAAAGGTAACATATTTAGTCTAAGTAACTGAGTTTGGTAACACTTTCATTATCAGTATAATAATAACTTAAAATATTTTAATGTAGAAAAAATCCTCAACAAAATCAGCCACAATTACTATGAACAATTTCAAGCAATGCGATTACCAAAACTACTTGCATTATTTAACATATATGACTTAAAACAAAGAGAAGTAAAATGTACTTAACTTCTGTAATGATATTTCTGGTGGACAATAACAAGTTACTTACCTTCGGTAATGCTCTTACTGGTGGACACTATCTGTGAGAAGTTAGCCTGGCATATGTTGTCCACTATTCTAGTGGGCACCTTGCACCAGTCTAAACGACCCTTATGATGGTGGTTGTAAAGTCAACCTTATAAATCAGCTATCCTAGTGGTAGCATGGACCAGCAGTCTTAGGCTAAAACTTCAGAGAGCATGTGAAGCAAGCTGTTTTATCATATATAATCCCTTGAATACCAAATGGAAGGACACCACACAAGGTATATATCAAATATATATGTATGTATTACTAACACAACCCCTCTGCACTCTTTATGAGGTCAGAGATCGAGATACATTACAAGTTACTCATTAAGCATACTATAAGTTGCACAAATACAATTCTGCCCTATGGTCCTCAAGAACCACTTCATGGATGGTGAATAGGCCTAGGGCCTAGGGAATTGCTGGGGCTACGCTGGACAACCAAAGGATTGGAGGTAGGAGACCCACGGGAGACGCATGCAGTGTCTAAACACAGTCGTGAGTTACCATAGAGTTATAATGGGAACGTAAAAGTTACAAAGTTGTTGATTAAGGACACTTCCGGATGGACTACCAGCTTTGGACTACGGTAAACCCCTTTTAAACTAGGCATTTACAATGCCAATAGCTCAAACTCTCACAAATGCAAGACCTATTGCATTGCAAATGCTTGTTTTAATGAACTGTGCAACTACAGATTTGACTCTAGTGAGTCCCCGCCTGTGGCGGCGCAGAGTACTGTGATCCACAGCATCCCAATGCTAGCCGTGCCAGGGGAAGGCCAGATTCTGACAGATTTTATTTATTTATTTATATTTAATTTTATAGAGCGCACAGCTACCCGGAGGTTTCCCGGCGCTAAACCAGTGAGGAAAGTGTACCGTAGCAAAACCAAAGATCAAAAAGCCACGTTTTGACATCTCTTCGGAATTTTAGATAGTTGGATTCAATCCGAATAGATAAAGGGAGAGAGTTCCACAAGGATGGGGCCAAAAAAGCAAAAGATCGACTTCCCATTCTGGCTCTCTTCGTCCTGGGGATCAGAAGTTTATGTTGACTGGATGAGCGAAGAGTGCAGGAAGGAAGGTACGGATGAATAAGAGATTTCAAATATTGGGGGGCCTTGCCAGTGTTAATTTTATGTACAAGACAAAGAGCCTTGAATTTACAACGATTGTCAATGCTTAGCCAGTGAAGACTACGGTGGTGCAGGGAGGTGGAGGATTTATAAGGTAGGAGATGGACTGCCATGTTCTGAACCGTTTGTAATTTCCGAATAACCTCTTTGCCCGCTCCCAGAAAGAGAACATTACCATAGTCCAGGCGAGATGTTATTAACGCCTGGACTACGGTTTTCTGGGTTTCCAGAGGAAGCATCCAGGTGATTTTCCTCAACCATTTGAGGATGGTTATACAAATGGAGGAGACTCTCACGGCATGTTGTCTCATGGACAGCTGGTCATCGAATATTATTCCCAAGTTACGGGCAGTTTTCGAAGGGTTGGGAGGGGTGCCCATTTGAACAGGCCAGTGAGAGGGTCCCCATAAGGCAGGATTGTTGCCAAATAGGAGGAGTTCAGTTTTCCCTCCGTTCAGTTTTAACTTATTGTTATACATCCAAGAGGCAATATTGTTGAGACCATGACAGAGGGATGATGTAGTGGAAAGATGATTGGTGGAGAGAGAAAAGATGATCTGTGTGTCATCTGCATATGAAAATATGGAGAGCCCTGCCTGCTCCGCAATAGCCGCCAAGGGTCTGACATATAAATTAAAAAGGAGGGGGCTCAGGATGGAGCCTTGTGGGACACCATATGCAGATGTATGAATTTTAGGCGTCGAGGTAGCTGAAAAGACTTGAAACGTCCGATCGGACAGGAAGCTGATGAGCCATTCAAGGGCGGAATGAGTGATGCCAGATGTTTTTAAAGTGTTAATCAGAATGGGGTGGGAGACAGTATCAAATGTGGCACTTAAATCTAATAGAATAAGTGCCACGGTCTCCCTCTGTCCACCAGATGACGAATGGTTTCAGAGACTCCCAGCAGAGTGGATTCTGTAGAAAAACCAGAACGAAAACCAGATTGTGAAGGGTGTAAGATATTATGAGATTCGATATGGCTAGTAAGTTGTTTAATTTATATGTTTTTCCAGAATCTTGGAATAGACTGGAAGAGGGGAAATTGGTCGGAAGTTGGCGGGATTGCTTGGATCAGCATTGGCCTTTTTCAGCAATGGTACGACCATCGCATGTTTCCAGGAGTTGGGGACCTTAGCCTCCCTAAGAGATGTATTCAATAGTTCCACTATGAGCTTTAGGGAGGGTGGGTCAAGGGTGAGCAAGATTTGAGGAGGGAAGGGATCCAGAGGGGAACCAGAATTAATGCTTTTTGTGAGAAGTTGGCCTGATATTCAGTGTTCACTATTCTAGTGATCACTATGTATCAGTCCAAACAACCCTTATGGTGATTGGTTGTAAGTCAACCTTATAGACCAGCTATCTTAGTAGCGTGGATACGAGCAGTCTTCGGGCTAAACTCTAGAGGGCGTGTTAAGCCAGCTGTTATACCATCACATATACCCCTTGAACACCAAGTGAAAGGACACCACACAAGTGTTATGAAAATAGACAGTGTATTTATTTAGATCACAACAGTCCTGTACTCTTTATGAGGACAGGGTACTAAGCACACAACAAAACTCTTACGAAAATACTTTAAGTTGCACAATTTACACAAATGCCCGAGGGGCACGAAAAACCATATACTACAAAAGTGGAATGCAAAATTACTAGCAGGTAAGTACTATACTAATAGGCTTTGGAATCGCTAGGACTACGTTACTGAACCTTCAGATTACTAGTAGGAGGCCTAGGGGACTCAGGTGCAGAGTGTGCACTCTCACGCGGGATGCGGGACAAAGTCTATGGTAGCTAGATTTCACAAAGTTAGTGTTATCGGGCGAACCCGACTAGATAGGCTGAAAAACGAAAAGGATCTGGACCCTTGGATAGTGAGGCTATGCTGGGGCACCGAAATGCCGAAGTTACCTAGCCCAGGGGCTGCAGCTGCATAGGTCTGAAAAGACGTCGGGAATCCTCGTTGCAGTCTATGGAGCCTGAAGAAAGAAGTTGCTGGCAGGCGACCAGTGAAGAAGTTCGAAGTGATCCAAGCCTGGATCGAAGATGGATGACACCTGAAAGCAGAGGGGACCAAGTTCTTAATCACTAGCCAGTGATTGTGTGGGCACCAGGATGGCACCGGGCGAAGTCACCTCGACCAGGTGAGTGGGCGACGCTGGGTTCTGCAGTCTCACGGACCAGGAGGCGTTGTCGGCGACCAGGATGGAGGTGCGAGCTGTCCCACGATGGTTGATGCTGTCGACGTCGCTGGACCCAGGATTGGGGCAACAAGTCTTGGCAAATTCAAGCCCACGCGGTGGACCTAAAATGGCGTCTGGAGTGGACCAGGAGGGTACGGGGTGCTCCTCTTTTAGAAGGGAGCAAGGGCCAGTCTGGAGCAACCAGACCAGCAGTGTTGTCGTCGTTGATCGTCGTCGGGCAGGCCACAAGCCAACGGGCTAGTAGCCAGACAACGCGGTGAGCAGCCACAAAGCAGAAGGGCCCCACGCAGATCTCGTGGATGCTGGGGGGCTGGACTTCGGTGCAGGAGCTGCCCAGGGTCGGGGCTTCTCGGACCCCAAAGCACTCACCAGAGGATCCCTCGGCGGTCGTGCTGGATAGAAGTCGTGCAGTTCTGATGATGGCCGGTCCCTCGAGGTCTCGTCGCACCTATGCTTCTCAGCTTAGCTGTAGAGGTAGGTAGAGGTCAGAGGTGCCAGGGAAGCCGGGTCTCGTCGAGCTGGTCAGTCGGATTCCGGAGGAAGGACGTGCAGCAAACCGCAGAGTTCTTAGATGGTGCCTGCGGATGCAGGGTGACTACTCCTTAGTCACAAGGGAGAAATCTTGAGAAGAGTCGAGAGTTCCTTTCGTGGAAAGTAGTTTCTTGATTCAAAGATGATCTAGTTTGGAAGGGTCCCCGCTCCTGCCTTTATCCTAAAGAAAGGGGTGGGTACGCGACTAGGTCCTGCCCTAGGGGTGGGACCAGGAAGGGGGGTGGTTACACCCTCTCCCATGCCGGACTTTCCCCAGGCCATGGGCTGGTGTGCCCCTGGAACTGGTTCTAGCCGGCAGATGCGTAGTGAGCACCAAGGTGCCACTTGCAGTCACCTTCCTGTAAAGCCCTGCCTACCCAGGATACACAAAACCCGGTCTGGGATGGTGCTAGCACCGCCCCTGACAGGAAACCCTTTGTCCAAGCTCCCCTCGCTGGATGGACTCCCAGCTGCAGGGGTCAGACTCGTGTCTGTGGTGGCAGCATCCATTTTGTGATGCTGAGGCTTGAGTTAACTTTAACCAGAGTTCACAGTTACATATATGTCGTGTCCCTCTAGAAGGGTGGAATGCTAACCCCGTCGCCAGAATTGGCGAGGGGTTAGTATTCCAATTTGTATGACACCTTACTCGACATGTTTTGATAAAGCGATACCAAAGATAGCATTTAACCGCAAGGATTATAATGCACTTAAGAGTATATGGTATGCGTTATCATGGAACAGCTATTAGGACTTGGTTCCGCAAGCTGCAAACGGGCTCAGCTCATGCCAGAGCACCATCTCACACGATTCCAAGCACTCTGCCTTCAGGATTGTCAAGGCCTGCCATAGGAGTGACTGATAGGAATCTGTGTGTCCATTTTAGGGTTAGATATAGGTATACTATATCTAAAGCAAAGGGTGATTACACCACCTTGCCCCAGCTGTCGTGCAGCCAGTTGTGTCAGATTTAGATGGCCATCCAGGGGTGGCATAATACATGCTTCAGCCCCTGGCAGGCCCTGGGTACACCTATGCCCTGAGTTACAGGGTCCGATAAGGTGGCCCAGTACCAATTGGAAATGTACCTAAGGTACATGGAATCCATTTTAGAGAGAGAGCAGTAGGCCTGGGGTCCTGATTGGCAGGGCCCCAGGTCAACTAAGTCGGAAAACCAGCAAAACACCAGGCAAAAAGTTGGGGGCAACCATAGTCAGGTATCCACCTTCCTACACTTTTCACTAAGTTATGTAGTGTGGAAGGGGTCAAGGGGTCCCAGACCTTGATCTCCGCCACTTCCGACTGAGAGAAGTTTGAGGCAGTAGAAGCAGTAGGTTCAAAGACTGGATGAGCGTTAGACTGACCAAAGTCGGCATATATACTCTCGATTTTGGAGACAAAGAAATCTGCTAAGGAGTCACATTGTGCTTTATCTAGACATGGGGCCTTGGGTTGACTAGTGGCACCAGAGATTTCCTGCACTACCTTGAACAAGGCTTTGGGACGATTTTGAGCAATCAGGATAGATGAATTAACATATTCAGTTCTGGCAGTTTTGCAGAGAGAATGGTATTTAGTTAGAGCAGCTTTATAGTGTAGTTTAGCTTGTGGATCGTACTCTGAACGCCACTTCCGCTCAAGATGTTTGCAGCTGGTTTTTTCTTTTTTTAGTTGGTCATTGAACCAAGGAGCCGGGGGGTGATGTATATTAAATGTCTGCTTTCGAAGTGGGAGACAAATGTCTGCAGCAGATGTGAGCCAGCGATGAATGACGTCCACTTGATCAATGCTACTGATCTCAGTAAGGGGCATAGAATCAGACAAAACAGAATTGAATGTATTGGAATCTAATTTCTTTCAGTTGCGGGTCATTCTAGGTTTAGGGGCGATTGCTAGATGATTAATAGATCGATCAAATGAAATAGAGGATTCTAGCACGAAGTGGTCAGACCACGGGACAGGTAAGGGGAGCTTGCAGGATACTGCATCCAAATTAGATAGAATAGGGTCAAGCAGATTGCCTGCCTTGTGGGTAGGGTCTGAATTGTGTAGGGTAATATTCATGGCCGCTAGGTCAGACAGTAAATTAGTACTAATTGGGCATGTTGTATCGTTAAAATGAATGTTTAGATCACCAACAATAAGGAAATTAGTTGACGTCAATAGTAAAGAAGCTAAACATTCTGACAGAGATGAAGCCCAGGAAGAGGCAGGGCCAGGGGGGCGGTAAATCAAGGCCCCTGCAAGTGTGGGATTGGGGGATAACAGCAACTTAAACAACCCAGCCTCACAATTAGAAATCGCGATATCCTCCCATTTTCAGGAGAGAGTTCTTTTAAAAATAATGGCTATTCCCCCTCCCTCCTTGCCCTTTCTGTTACTGCCCAAGAAGGTGTAATTATCTGGGAGAGCGGTTGCAATATCAGGGCCAGAGTGGTCCGTCAGCCAAGTCTCTGTGAGGAACAGGGCATCAGGTTGGAAGGAACAGAGATCAAAAACATCTCTACTGTGCTTAGGGAGGGACCTGCAATTTAGACTAATAAAGTTAAAAATTTGTGAGGGGAGTTTCGGAGTCGATTTACATAAGAATTTAGATGCCGAAATGTCTAGTGTTGATGGAAGCGCAGTAAGAGATAGCGAACACTCCGGACAGATCAGGGGCATATGCTGAGGGGAAAGAGGAGTATCATTAGTGCATTGTGGTGGCCTGAGGGACAGGAGAGTATTTTTGGAGTAGGTTCGCCTAGAATCAGCGTACGTTGGGGCATAAGGACTGGCCCTGGGCCGCGTACAGTCGCGGACGGGCGCAGATGGGCAGGACTCTGGCACGACTCCGGCACGACTCCGGCGCGCCCGCTGCGCGCGTCCGCTGCGCGTCGTCCAGCACATCGGTTAAGTAGGGAGGCGGCGGTAGGATGACTAGACCGCACACCCCTGCTTCTGCCGGAAGTGAATAGGGATAGGAAGACCTCCCTCCACACCACGAGCTGGGCTCGGGGAGGAACGGGGAGTGGTAGAGCACAGAAAAGGTGACTGTCAGCAATCGACACACACGTTTTCTAAAATCAAGCACTTTTAAAAATACACGAGTGCAGGCAACCGAATATGTGCCCCCTTGCTCGCTCACAGCAGCGTCACACACCCCGGAACCATAATGCACAGAAATAACAAATAACAATTAAAATAAAGTAGCGCGGTCAGAGCACCTAAATCGTGCCCCCCATGAATTGATTATGCAGCACGGTGCAAGCACATAGATCGCGCCCCCCGCAATCAGGTAGTAAAATGAGGCGCAGTAGTGCAACAGTACACGTACCCTTGTAGGTAGGTCTGGAGCCTGATACTCTCCTGCGTTAAGTAGGGAGGCGGCGGTAGGATGACTAGACCGCACACCCCTGCTTCCGCCAGAAGTGAATAGGGATAGGAAGACCTCCCTCCACACCACGAGCTGGGCTCGGGGAGGAACGGGGAGTGGTAGAGCACAGAAAAGGTGACTGTCAGCAATCGACACACACGTTTTATAAAATCAAGCACTTTTAAAAATACACGAGTGCAGGCAACCGAAGATGTGCCCCCTTGCTCTCTCACAGCAGCGTCACACACCCCGGAACCATAATGCACAGAAATAACAAATAACAATTAAAATAAAGTAGCGCGGTCAGAGCACCTAAATCGTGCCCCCCACGAATTGATTATGCAGCGCGGTGCAAGCACATAGATCGTGCCCCCCGCAATCAGGTCGTAAAATGAGGCGCAGTAGTGCAACAGTACACGTACCCTTGTTGGTAGGACAGAGACGGGTATCCCTGAGACAACATAGAAGGAACGGTTCCACAGTGTCAGGAAGCCACCGAGCCCTGTGAGCCACGGATTTCTCAAGTCACCAGAGCCTGTGGCCGGGCTGAGAAAAGTAGTGAGCCATGGTGGCACAGAGCTACCTTAGACCCTGGCAGGGCAACCTTTTAAGATGAAGTTTCGTGCAGCTCTGTCTTAAATGCACCAAAATGATTACAAACACAAAATTGTTTTTTTCCCTAAGGACTTGCGAGTCTAATAGGCACCAGAGAGGCACCAGTGTCACTGCATTCACACTTATAAACATTTGCATAGCTCCCACGCGGTTGTCTCTTGGAAGGCGCTGTATCAGCTGTGCGTTTTTCTGCAGACCCCGGCCAGTATGCACTAGCTGTAGTGCAGTGTGAGGGCAGTAGCAGCCCAGACCCCTCTGCGGAGGACGCCCCTGACCAGCTGTGCGGGGCTAACAGAATGCGGGTGGGATATTAAGCCGGCCTTTGATTAGTAATTACAGTTATATGGGAATCCCAGCATATGACATGATAATCCACATTTGTAAAGCGGCACAATCACCCGTAAGGGTCTCTAGGCGCTGGGGGCCGTCGGGAAGATTAAGCAAGCTATTGCCCAGAGTCATGATGGTAATTTGGAAACGTTACTATTGATGCCAAGCCCCTCCAGAGATCAGCCCCAGCCCGCTTTGAGAAGGTTGCAAAAGTCCCTCTGAAGCCACTTGGAAGGGATTCCTCAGATCTTGCGGTTATCGAAGTGCACATAAATCTGAAAGGCGCTGCTTCTGAGCGCTCCGTAAAATTATAGCTCCCCGCCCCTTCATCCGGGAGAGCCCCCTCTCCTGACCATTCACCCACTCCCCGCCTCGTGTTCATTTCTAGGCAGATGCATTCAGGGGCCGGCGGCTCTCAATGGGGCTGTGTGGCAGCCGCCCCTAATTGGCGTTAAAGCACTCAGTACTTGGGAGCATATGCGGAGAGGGGGCTCCCAAGACCCATCGAGCAGCGCACCCACCCGCAGGACCCTCAACCCGGAGGGGAAAGGCAGAGCAGAAGCTGAAAGTTTAAGGGTGTGAGGGAGCGGGAACTGGTACGGACCGAGGGACATTACCCCTTGCATTCCGCAGGTGGGGGAGCAGGAAGGGGGTTAATGGAGACCTGCCTTCTACAGGCAGAGAAATCTCGCTATAAGCCCCACAGGCCAGGCCACGAGGAAGGGCCAGTTGTTCTGCACTCTGGCTCTGCAGTACAAATGGGAAAGGGTTGGGGGGATGCGTACCCCATGGGGGGCATCGATGGAAGGACATTACCCCTGCATTCCACAGACGGGGCCCAGTGAGGGGAGTTCATGCCCAGGTGCCCTCTACAGGCAGAGACATTGTGCTATAAGCCCCACAGGCCAGGCCAAGAGGAAGGGGCAGTGGCTCTGCACTCTGCAGTACAAATAGGAATGGGTGGATGCGCACCCCATGGGGGTCCTCGATGGAGGGACAGTGGTTTGGCTCCCCTCAGGCAAAGAGCCCGGAGGGGATCTTGGCGAGCTGCACTGTACAGGTAGGGCCTAGAATGAGGGCTGCAGGCATCGGACTGAGCGACACACAGGCAAAGCCCCAGAGAGGGTGCTTCAAGGCTTTGCGCCCGCATGCAGGGGCCCAATGGGGTGTGAGGGAGCTCAATACCTCAGAGAAGAGGTCTGCTTGAATCTCACAGGAAGGGCCATGAGAGGCTGGGAGAGAGTTCCAGAGGATAAAGGCGGTGGTCTCACTCGGCATAAAGAGGCCACTAAACAGGGTGCATTCAGCTCAGCGAGCCTGCAGTGAAGTCTGCCCAACAAGGTGGATCCAAGGAAGACAGGATCTCGCACAACTGAGGCAATCTTTTTTCATCCTAAAACAGTCTATAAATGGTAACGTTTGTCTAAGGCTACAAGAGAAAATAAATTTGCCATTCAATTCAGAGTGAGCATTGGAACTTCAGACTGAGGTGAGCTGGGGCAGAGCAGAAAGTGTGTCTCTCTCTCGAAGAACCCTAGGTTGGGATCCCGGCTCCCCACTTCATCAGCTTGTGTGATTCTTGGCATATCGCGCCTCCTTGTATACAGCAACATTCGCAGCTCTTTAAAATGTAAATATTCTTATCTAGCTAATTGAAAGCTTAGAGCGCATCAAACAAAGTTGGTAGACACTACTGAGAAACGCTGCAAGCAAATGCCGACCACAACAAGCAACGTACTTTACTTGGATTGAGTGTTCCCGGTCCCTCTGCACGGGCGAGACACAGGAAGCCAGGCTGGACTGCCCGGGACTGCCTGCTTGAGGGCGGGGCCACTAGCACAGACAGGAAGCGGACTGGAGCCTACCCCGCGCTCCTGTGAAGGGAAGGGTGTTAGCTGCCTACGAATCCCGTGCAGCGCCACTACCGCGGGACAGGACGAGAGGAGTATGAGAGACCCGGTGAGTGGGGGCATCGGGGCACATTGACGGCTAGACTGATAGACGGAAGTCATTAGGCGCGGTCATTAGGCACGTTCGGCACGTTCACAACACCAGAGCTGCAGCGCCCAGGAGAGTCTGAACACGTGATGCGAGCCCGCCAGCTGAAGCGCGTCCTCGAGGTGAAATCGCCGAGGTTATGCGTGTAACCACCCCCTCTCAGCCATTCCCAGGATACCCACAACAATAGGTCTTTCGCTGGAGCAGTGCTATGCGCTGCTAACACCAGCGAGACCTAAAAAGCACCAATCACATTAGTTCACAACAGCTGAACGGAAGCGCACAGGAGAGTGTGCACAGGGCCAGCAGAAGCGGCAGTGAGGCGGCTTTTTACATAACTGGTTGATTTTAAATAATTCCATAACATGAGAGCCCACCGTGGTTAAATAAAGATCACCAATCACATTAGTTCACAATAGCTGAACGGAAGCACACAGGAGAGTGTGCACAGGGCCAGCAGAAGCAGCAGTGAGGCGGCTTTTTACATAACTTGTTGATTTTAATTAATTCAATAACATGAGAGCTATCGTAGAAATGATATATTGTAAGCCGTTCTTTTAACCGTAATGGTGTCAGCGACAAGAAGGGTTACGAAGTTTGAGACGTGGTAATGCTTTGGAATTTAAAAGCAACCATAGTCCCAGTAAGGCGGCTTTTAACGTACCTTTGCAACTTTTAACACCATGCTTAAATAAAAATCACCAAGCACATTAGTTAACAACATCTGAACTGAAGTGGACGAGAGAGTCTGCACACGGCCAGCAGAAGCGCGTGCCACTTGCCTAAAATAATTAGAGACGCGGAAGTCATTAGGCGCGATCACAACAACAGATCTGCAGCGCCCTGGAGAGTCAAGCGCGTGCAACTTGCCTAAAAAAATGCAAGGCACGGAAGTCATTAGGCGCGATCACAACAACAGATCTGCAGCGCAGATCTGCAGCGCCCTGGAGAGTCCAGCGCGTGCCACTTGCCTGCAAAAAAAAAAAGCGCCTGCAACTTACCTAAAAAAAAAAAACGAGACATGGAAGTCATTAGGCGCGATCGCAAAAACAGATCTGCAGCGCCCTGGAGAGTCTGCACACGTGATGCAAGCCCAACTGCAGAAGCGCGTCCTCGAGATGAAATCGCCGAGGTGAAGCGCGTAACCACCCCCTGTGCCCCATTCCCGGCAAACCCACAACAATAGGTCTTTCGCTGGAGCAGCGCTTCGCGCTAACACCAGAGACCTAAAAATCTGGGGTACCCATAGTCAGGTATCCACCTTACTACAGTGGATCCAATGGTGGATCGAAGATGTGAAGAACCTGAAAGCAGAGGGGACAGAGTCTGGGTCACTAGCCAGTGACCAGGAAGGAACCAGGTGATGTCGAGTATTTCATTTGAAGGTGAAGCTTGTCTCTGCAGCCACAAACGACCAGGAGGTGTCGACGACGACCAGGAGCTGGATTCGAGATGTCCCACAAAGGATCTAGTTGACTGCGGTGTCGGTATCCGGATTGGACCCAACAAGCCTTGGCAAACACAATCCACGCAGGAAGGGAAGATGGGTTTCAGTTCAGACCAGCAAGGTCTGGGGAGCTTCTCCTTCGCAGGGAAGCTGGAGCAAGCCTGGAGCAACCAGGCAAGAGGTGTAGTTTCAAAAGGAAGTCTTCGGAGGGATAATTAGCCAACGGCCTAGCAACCGGGAAGACTCGTCGAGCTGAAATGCAAGAGCAGGCCCCACACGGCACTCGTGGTGTGGAGGGCTGAGCTTCGGTGCGAATGGCTCTTGGGTCTGGGGCTTCTCAAACCCTAATACACAACTGCGAGGGTGCACGGTAAGCAAAGTGCAGGTAGTCCAGGATGTCCGGACCCACGTCTCTCGTGTCCTCCACGGGTCTCAGCTTTGCTGTGGATGTGGATCGGAGTCGGAGAAGTCTGGAAGTCCAGTTCCTGATTCGCTGAGTCTTCGGGTTCCATATGGAGCATCAACAAAGCAAACCGGCAAGTTACTGGTGGTGCCTGTTTGCACAGGGTGGTCACTCCTTGACCACAAGGGAGATGTCTTCAGTCTTCTAGTCGGTGTAGAACGTCGAAGGTCCAAGAGTTTTGTTTCAGAGTTTCAGTCCAGGATAATCTAATGTCTCTAGACACAGCTCCTATCTTTATACTAAATTAAGGGGCTGGATTACCTGCTAGGTCCCTCCTATGGGTGGACCCTGAGAAGGGGGTGGTTACACCCCTTTCCCTTTGTCCAGTTTCGCGCCAGAGTGGGGCTCGAGTGCCCCAGCAACTGGTTTGAACCGGGCTATGCATGGAGCACCTTGTGTGCCCCAGGCAGTGTCTGGAAAAGCATCTTTCTCTTCAACCCACCCTGCCCCAATACACTTCAGGCTGTCTGGGGAGGTGCACCGCCCTCGATAGGAAACCTATAGTCCAGGCCTCCCTTGCCTGAGTTTCGTTCAACTGCGGGAGGTCAGACTCGTGTCTGTGGCAGCAGCATCCATTTTGTGATGCCGAGGCTCTGTTTAACTTTAACCAGGTAAAGCAGTAACTACATGTCTTCTCCCTCCAGAAGGGCGGAATGCTACCCCCGCCGACAGGACTAGCAGGGGGGGGGGGGGGTAGTATTCCAAAGTATTCCAAAGCATTTGACATGTTTTGATAAAGCCAAACCAAAGCATTAACCGCGAGGATTATAATGTACTTAAGAGTATATGGTATGGCTATATCATAGAACAGCTATAAAGAGATGGTTCCGAAAGCTGCAGAAGGGCTCAGCTCATGATAGAGCACAATCTCACACATAACCAAGCACTCTGCCTCCAGGATTGTTAAGGCCTGCCATAGGAGTGACTTATAGGTATATATGTGTCTATATAAAAGAGTAGATATAGATATACTATATCTAAGTAAGGAGTGATTTCACCACCTTACCCAAGCGGAGTGATCAGTCTGTGGTGTCAGTTTGGATGGCCAGCCAGGGGTGGCATAATACATGCTGCAGCCCTGGTAGTCCTTGGATGCACCTATGCCCTGGGTACCTATGGTACACTATACAGGGGCTTACAGAGGTGACCCAATTCCCAATTAGGTATGTACCTAAAGTACATGGTATCAATTTAGAGAGAGAACAGCTGGGCTGGTGGTCTGATTAGCAGGTCCACAGCCACACTAAAGTCGAAAAACCAGAAAATCACAGCAAAAAGTGGGGGTGACCATAGGAAGCAGACCCTACTCTCCTACACTATCTAACCACAGATTCCTCACCTTCAGAATTTCACAGACACCAGACTGGATCTAGGAGATTTAAACAGCATTGCTTCAACGCACCGGTAGGTGGTCCTATGTAGATAGTGTTGACTTAGTTCACCTTGGAAGTGAAGATGAAGTCACATATGAGCACCAATCCTGAGCGTTGATATCAGTTTCTCTTTGGACTTTGTCCCTACTCTTGGATGCAGAGCCTAACAATAATTAAAGGTACCAGTGTGCAGATCTGGAAAAAGAGACCATTCCACAGAACGGGGAGAAGGAAGGGCCGCGACACATATGAAGTATTCACCAGAAAGGAAGTTACTTAACTTTGGTAACTCATTCTTCTGATAAATAAGCCAAACAATGATTTCCCATCGCTAGATAAGATGAATAAGTTTCTTATCTTCGGTAATGCTACTTCTTGTGGATACTCTTATTTAACCACAGATTCCTCATCGTGGAAATATGCCCAGGGACCAGACCGGATCTGTGATACTTTTACATGATGGTATGTTATGAGGCTCTGCATCAGCCTCCCTTTGCCCTGGAAGTGATGGATGGAGTGGTTCATCACTAGGTCTGATCTAAGGCCCTATAAACCAGGATGAGCTCTACCATGAAACAGAGAGCACTTTGGATATTCTCATAGGAGGGTTATAGAAACAATAGTACCCAAGGGTCACCTTTCTTTCAAAGCTCACATGTTTTTCATCACTGGGTCTGATTTAAGGCTCTATAAACCAGGATGAGCTCTACCATGAAACAGAGAGCACTTTGGATATTCTCATAGGAGGGTTATAGAAACAATAGTACCAAAGGGTCACCTTTCTTTCAAAGCTCACATGTTTGGGTTTAGGAGACTGTAGGAAAGTGGGAATCTGTTGCAGTAACCCCCCCATACCTTTTTTTACCTGATTTCTGAGGCACTTAGACTGAAGCACAAGTTACTTACCTTCTGTAAGAAACATTAGTTAATTAGATTCCTTACCTTAGAATTACCCCCAGGCATCAGACTGGATCCGGAAAGTTTTCGTCAGCAGTACTCCTGCGTCGGTAAGTGTCGTCTGCGGCTCCGCGTCCGTCGTGTTTGCCAGGATGACTTCGTCGAAGTACTTAGAAGCCGCTCTCGCGCGCTGACATCAGTTCTGTGCATAGCTTTCTGCACCAGGAACGCAGAGCCATGCAAGAAACCTACACTGGTGCCATGAAACTAGGGCCCTGAAAGGGATGACCTTAACCCTAGATATCAGTTCGCAGAACGGGGAGGATGGGTGGGGCGGTAAGGAATCTAACACTAACTACTGTTTCTTACAGATATATCGTTACCGAAGGTAAGTAACTTGTGCAATGGAAAGAAACAGGTTAGTGTTAGATCCCTTACCTTAGAATAGATACCCCAGCAATACCAACCCCGGTGGTGAGTCTGCGAAACAAGATCACACCAGAAAGTCCTGGAGAACGGAACAGCCGAAAAAGCCATCCCTCCGGACTTGGCTGTCCAGGCAGTAGTGTCTTGCAAACGTGTGCAGCGAGGCCCACGTAGCTGCCTGACAGATGTCCTGTAAGGGGGCTCCTCGACCCAGGGCAATAGTCGTGGCCCTAGTGGAATGGGCTCTCAGCCCAACAGGGGGCTCCTTTTTAGCCAAAGAGTAGCAGACCTTGATGCACAACACGACCCACCGAGAAATGGTTGGTTTGTGCACCGCCAGTCCCTTCTTCGCGCCCACGTAACCAACAAATAGCTGGTCGTCATCCAGAAGTGGTGTGTGCGGTCGAGATAGAAGGAGAGCGGACGTTTTGGTTCCAGATGGAGGAGCCTCTCTTCCTTTTTCGAGGGATGCAGAGGCGGAAAGAAAGTGCGCAAGGTGAGGGACTGCCCGATATGGAAGGCTGTAACCACCTTGGGCAGGAAAGAAGGACGAGTCCTCAAGACTACCTTGTCTGGATGGACAGAGAGTAAATAGTTAAGAACAAGATTCAAGTCCTACTGAGGCATCATGAAAGGAACAGGAGGGAACATGTGAGTGATGCATTTCAAGAACCTATTTACAACAGGGGACTTGAAAAGAGAAGGCTGAAATGGCCGACAGATAGCCTTTGCTGGGCAAGAGAAAGAATAAAGAGGAGTACCTCTGAAAGGGGGGTGTGAGAAGTTGGCCTGATATGTAGTGCTCACTATTCTAGTGATCACTGTGTATCATTCCAAACGACCCTTATTGATGATTGGTTGTAAGTCAACCGTTAGACCAGCTATCCTAGTAGCATGGACAAGAGCAGTCTTTAGGCTAAACTCTAGAGGGCGTGTTAAGCCAGCTGTTATACCATCACATATACCCCTTGAACACCAAGTGAAAGGACACCACACAAGTTGTTATGAAAATAAAGTATATTTATTTAGAACACAACAGCCCTGGGCTCTTTATGAGGACAGGGCGCTAAGCACAATACAAAACTCTTATGAAAATACTCAAAGTCGCACAATTTACACAAATGCCCGAGGGGCACGAAAAACCATATACTCTAAAAGTGGAATGCGAAATTACTAGCAGGTAAGTACTACTCTAATAGGCTTTAGGATTACTAGGACTTGACTACTGAACCTTCAGATTACTAGCAGGAGGCCTAGGGAGATCGGGTGCAGAGTGTGCACTCTCACGCGGGATGCGGGACAAAGTCTATGGATGCTAGATTTCGTAAAGTTAGTGTTATCGGACGAATCCGACTAGGTAGAGCTGAAACGAAAAAGGATCTGGACCTTTGGATAGTTAAGCTATGCTGGAGCACCGAAGTGCTGAGTTTACCTAGCCCAGGGGCTGCGGATGCATAGGTCTGAAAAGACGTCGGGAATCCTCGTTGCAGTCTATGGAGCCTGAAAGAAGAAGCTGCTGGCAGGTGACCAGTGTTGTAGTTCGAAGTGATCCAAGCCTGGATCGAAGATGGAAGACACCTGTAAGCAGAGGGGACCAAGTTCTGAATCACTAGCCAGTGATTAGATGGGCACCAGGATGGCACCGGATGGAGTCACCTCGACCAGGTGAGTGGGCGACGCTGGGCTCTGCAGTCTCACGGACCAGGAGTCGTTGTCAGTGACCAGGATGGAGGTGTGAGCTGTCCCACGATGGTATCTGCTGTCGACGTCGCTGGACCCAGGATTGGGCAACAAGTCTTGGCAAATGCAAGCCCACGCGGTGGACTTAAAATGGCGTCTGGAGTGGACCAGGAGGGTCCGGGGAGCTCCTCTGTTGGAGGGGAGCAAGGGCCAGTCTGGAGCAACCAGACCAGCGTTGGAAATGTCGTCGTTCGTCGTCGGGAAGGCCAAAAGCCAGCAGGCAAGTAGCCAGACAACGCGGTGAGCAGCAAAGAGCAGAAGGGCCCCACGCAGATCTCGTGGATGCTGGGGGGCTGAACTTCGGTGCTGGAGCTGCTCAGGGTGAGGGGTTCTCACACCCCAAAGCACTCACTCGAGGATCCCTCGGCGGTCGTGCTGGGAAAGCGTCGTGCAGTCCTGAAGATGGCCGGTCCCTCGAGGTCTCGTCACACCCACGAATCTCAGCTGGGCTGATGATGCAGATAGAGGTCAGAGGTGCCAGGGAAGCCGGTTCTCGTCGAGCTGGGCAGTCTTGATCCGGAGGAGAGACTTACAGCAAACCGCGATGCTTGGATGGTGCCTGCGGGTGCAGGGTGGCTACTCCTTAGCCACAAGGGAGAGTCTTCTGAAAGGTTCAAGAGTTCTTGCGTGGAAAGTCATCAAGATTCGGAATGATCTAATTTGGAAGGGGTCCCCGCTCCCACCTTTATACTAAAGAAAGGGGCTGGTACGGGACTAGGTCCTGCCCATGGGTGGGACCATGAAGGGGGGTGGTTACACCCCTCTCCCATGCCGGACTTTCCCCAGCTCAGGGGCTGGTGTGCCCCTGGAACCGGTTCAAACTGGCAGATGCATAGTGAGCACCGGGGTGCCACTTGCAGTCACCTTCCTATTCAGCCCTGCCTACCTAGGATACACAAAACCCTGTCTGGGTCGGTGCTAGCACCGCCCCTGACAGGAAACCCTTTGTCCAAGCTCTCCTCGCTGGGAGGACTCCCAGCAGCAGGAGGTCAGACCTGTGTCTGTGGTGGCAGCATCCATTTTGTGATGCTGAGGCTCGAGTTAACTTTAACCGGGGTTCACAGTTACATACATGTCGTGTCCCTCTAGAAGGGTGGAATGCTAACCCCGTCGCCAGAATTGGCGAGGGGTTAGTATTCTAATTCGTATGACACCTTACTCGACATATTTTGATAAAGCGATACCAAAGATAGCAAATAACCGCGAGGATTATAATGCACTTAAGAGTATATGGTACGCGTTATCATAGAACAGCTATAAGGACTTGGTTCCGCAAGCTGCAGACGGGCTCAGCTCATGCCAGAGCACCATCTCACATAATTCCAAGCACTCTGCCTTCAGGATTGTTAAGGCCTGCCATAGGAGTGACTGATAGGAATACATGTGTCCATTTTAGGGTTAGATATAGGTATACTATATCTACAGCAAAGGGTGAGTACACCACTTTGCCCCAGCTGTCGTGCAGCCAGTAGTGTCAGATTTAGATGGCCAGTCAGGGGTGGCATAATACATGCTGCAGCCCCTGGTAGGCCCTGGGTACACCTATGCCCTGAGTTACAGGGTCTGATAAGGTGGCCCAGTACCAATTGGTAAATGCACCTAAGGTACTAGTGTCAATTTTAGAGAGAGAGCAGTAGGCCTGGGGCCCTGAATAGCAGGGTCCCAGGTCAACTAAGTCGAAAAACCAGCAAAACACCAGGCAAAAAGTTGGGGGTAACCATAGTCAGGTATCCACCTTCCTACAGGGGGCAGAAAGTGGATCCACAGCCTTTGCTGTGCACCATGCCACAAAGTTGTTCCACCTACAGGCGTATACAGATTTTGTGGAGGGACGCCCGGCTGCCAGAATCACATCACAGCCTTCAGGAGGCAAGTAAAATGGCCTCAACTGTCGCCGCTCAATCTCCACACATCTAGGTGGAGACTGGACAGGTTCGGGTGGAGGACCGTCCCCCGCTGCCACGACAGAAGATCCTCCTGAAGAGGCAGACGAATCGGGGGATCTACTGACATGCTGATTAGCTCGGGATACCAGTATTTTCGTGCCCAGTCTGGATCCACAAGGATGACTTGGGCCCAGTCTCGCTTGATCTTCTTCAGCACTCTGGGCAGAAGTGGTATAGGCGGAAAGGCGTATAACAGACCGCAGTTCCACTCGCAACGAAAAGCGTTGCAGAGCGAGTGCCGCCTTGGAAATTCTAACACGCACAACTGATGACAATGCCCTTTCTCTTCGGTGGTGAATAGATCTAACGAAGCCTCTCCCCACTGCTGAAAGAGTTCAGAAGCCATTCGCGATCCATCATGCACAGACGGCTGTGTTCGTCTGCCCTGGCGTTCAGGGAACCTGCCAGATGTTGAACCACCAGAGTGACGCCCTGGTGTTCCAGCCATGTCCAGAAGCGCAGAGCCTCCTGACAAAGGGTCCACGACCCCACCCCGCCGTGTTTGTTGCAGTACCACATGGTGGTGGTGTTGTCCGTGAACACCTGCACTACACTTCCCCGGACAGTGGGAAGGAATGACTTCAGTGCAAGTCGGATCGCCCGCAGCTCCAGAAGGTTGATATGGAGCCGGGACTCCGCCGGAGACCAGAGGCCTCTGATCTCTGCCTCTCCCATGGGCCCCCACCCATCCCAGGAGGGACGCATCCATCACTGCTACGTGCTCCGGTTGGGTTAAGGAGAGGAATATGCCGCTGACCCAATCGCGGTCCGTGAGCCACCACTGCAACTGTCTCGCAGTGCCTTCCGAGATCAGGACGTGGTCGGACAGGTTGCCCTGATGCTGAGCCCACTGAAACTTCAGTTCCCACTGCAGAGCCCGCATCCGCCACCTGGCGTGATGCACCAGTAGGATGCAGGAGGCCATCAGCCCCAGGAGCCGCAGCGTCAACCTGACAGAGACTTGGGATAAAGGCTGAAAAATCGGAATCAGAGCCTGAATATCCCGAACCCGCTGCTTGGGAGGATAAACCCAAAACTGCGCAGAGTCCAGAACCGCTCCGATGAAGAGGAGCTTCTGAGAGGGTCACAGGTGTGACTTTGGCACGTTGATGGAGAACCCCAGCGAGTGCAGGAGATCGGCCGTAGTCTGGAGGTGGGAGACGACTGTCTGGGGCGAGCTCGCCTTCAACAACCAGTCGTCGAGATAGGGAAGACTGAAACCCCTGATCTGCGCAGATGAGCTGCGACCACCGCCATCACTTTCATGAACACCTGTGGGGCGCTGGTAAGGTCGAAGGGGAGCACGGTAAACTTAAAGCGCTCGTGGCCTACCGTGAACCGCAGGTAGCGCCTTTGGGCCGGCTGGACTGGGATGTGGAAATATGCGTCCTGCAAGTCGAACGCTACCACCCAGTCTCCAGAGTCTAGGGCAGCCAGGACCTGAGCCAAAGTCAGCATCTTGAACTTCTCCCTCCGGAGGAAGCCGTTGACGCTCCAGATGTCCAAGATAGGGCGTAGGCCTCCTTTGCCCTTCTTGGGTGCCAGAAAGTAGTGGGAGTAGCAACCACGTCCTACTTCTGGCCCAGGAACGCGCTTGATGGCCCCCTTGGCCAAGAGGGCCATAACTTCCTCCTGCAGAGGTTGCAAGTGATCCCTCGACATTCGGTGGCACTGCGGTGGCATGGCTGGACGGGTCGCCTCGAAAGGGAGAGAGTAGCCCCTTCGGACAATTTGCAGCACCCACCTGCCTGACGTGATGGAGCGCCAGTGGAGGAGGTGATGGCGGATCCTGCCTCCCACTGGCGTCAAATGGGCCTGATAGCTCGGATTAGGTAGGCTTTGAGGCAGATTCTGCTGGAGCAGATGATGTGGACTGACCTTGCCGTTGTCCCCCGGCACCACCACAGCGGTTACCACATCCGCGTTGAGGCTGGTTCTGCGGCCTGTGGCTGGAAGGACGTCTGGGGGCTCCATTCCTTGGCCACGAAAGGGGCAAAAAGTGGAAGTTTGCTGGCGCTGGCCCGACAGACCCAAGGACTTGGCCGTAGCTCTGGAGTCCTTGAAACACTCTAGCGCACTATCCGCTTTGTCGCCAAAGAGGCGATGGCCATCGAAGGGCATGTCCATGAGCGTGACCTGGACATCCCCCGAGAAGTTGGCAGTCCTAAGCCAAGCGTGGCGACGAATCGCCACCATCGTGGAAATCGCCCTACCCAAGTCCACACCTGATCAAGTATCGTGCTGCCCAAAAGGCAAGCGATGTTGACAGACCACAGCCCCAAACTCAGGGAGGATAACAGTTTCTTGCTAATCTGATCATACCTTTTGGATTCCCGATCCGTGGAGCAGTCGGGAATGCGGTGTGGTACGTTGAGGCCTGGATAACCAGACTCTCGGGGTGGGGTGGGTGGACAAAAAGCAGGGGTCGCCCGGAGCCGGGCAGTGGCGTCGGGCCACATTCCGATCCACAGGAAGGCCTGAGGAGGGCTTGGACCGGGTGCCCATCAGAACGTCGTTAAAGGCTTCGTTAAATGGCTGTAGAGGCTCAGAAGAGCTTGCCTGCGGTTTGAGCACCTCAGTGAGGAGGTTAGTCCTCACAACCGTGACAAGGAGCTCAAGAGCCAAGGCCTTGGCCGCCCTGTTCAACACCACGCTGTAAGCAGCACCCTCCTCCGAAGCCACGGAGGGAGGAGAGATCAATCCAGTGCCAGGCGAAGTGTCTAGACCACTGGCCTCCCCCAGCTCATTTGCCCAGTCCTGACTTAACTGGCACTGCTGTGCCAGAGGGTCCTCAGACCCTCCCAGTCCTCCCTTCATCCGTGTCCTGATTAACAGGCAAAAATGACGGAGCCGGGTCGTAGGTGAATGGGTCACCCATCGGTGTCCGAGACGGGGCCGCTCCGGCGTCGGACCCGGACCGTGGCTGAAACCGGGGGCAGCGTCGTCCGAAGACGGCGCCGGGAGCGACACCCTTTGGGTCAGCGCCAGCAGAAGAGTCTTGAGGTCGACTGGCGACAACCCGGATCCAGGCCTGGATCCTGTGGGGCCCCTGCGTCGTCGGGACCGGAGTCGACGACGGCACCGGGGCCGAAGTACCCGACGGCACCGGGGCCTAAGCCGCCAGCCCGCTAGGGTCCCCAGTCGGATTTGCGGGGCCCGAAGGCGCCTCGACAGACTCCGACTGAGGGAAGTGAGTCCTCATGGCCATGAGGAAATCACGTATCTCCCCCGGCGTCTCATTCAGCCCAGGGACCGGCGGGTGTGGCTCCGGCAGAGCCGCACGGGCGGTGTCGCCCGAACACCCGGCCGCGTCACGCGAGCGGCGGGGGCAGTCCAAAGAGCAATGTCGTCTCTTCGACTTTTTTTTCCGAATGTCTCAACTTACAGAAGGACTTGGAGCCCGACGAGTGATGGTGACTCGACGAGCGGCGATTACTCTGGCTCCGCGACCGGTCCGTCGACTTCCTCCTCGACCGAGACCTTGAGCGGCGCGGAGCTGACTGCCGGAGTTCTAGCAGCTAACGGGACCGCTCCCGTCTAGCCTTCGAGGTCAAGGCCCGGAAGTCGGGGCACGACTTGTCATCGTGGTCGGCCCGAGGCAGTAAAGGCACCGACATTAGGCGGTGACAGGCGTCGCAAGGTTTAAAACCAGGCATCCCTATCAGAACGACGAGTCGATGTCGACTCGAAAAAGTGATCAAAATAGATAAAAAAAGTTAGTAAAAAATGACCAAGAGTACTGCTCTTCCCGGATCTGGGCATGCTGGCGAGGAAAAAAGAAGAACTGATGTCAGCGTGCGAGGGCGGCGTCTAAGTACTCCGACAACGTCATCCCGGTGATCACGACGCTGACGACGGACGCGTAGCCGCAGACGACGCCTACCGACCCGCTGGGGTACTGCTGACGAAAACTTTCAGGATCCAGTCTGATGCCTGGGGATATTCTAAGTTAAGGAATCTAACACTAACCTGTTTCTTTCAGATATCCACCTTAACCATTAAAAAGGATTTAAAATTACAATTGAATAGACACCTAACTTGATATTTCTACCTCACCCACCAAATAAAAGGTATCAATTATTAAATATAATATGGTAACTCAATACTATCCAAAGAAAGAGGTAAGTCTCACAGTAGTGAAAAACAAATTTGTGAGTTTTTCACTCACAGGACATTTTACAGTTAAAAGTACATGTTCAACTTTTAAATACAATGCACTTTGCCCTATGGGCTGTTTAGGGCAAAAGGTTTATTTTGCTAAGTCGAATTGGCAGTTTAAAACTGAAAACTGGCTGCAATGGCAGACCTGTGACATATTTCAAAAGGCTTTTTAAGTGGGTGGCACAATAAGTGCTGCAGGCCCACTAGTAGTATATAATTTACAGGCCCTGGGTACATATAGTACAACTTTACTAGTGACTTTTAAGTAAATTATAGGTGACAATATTACCATATTAATATTAACAAATATTACCATGGTTTAGGGAGTGAGCACAATCACTTTAGTACTGGCTAGCAGTGGTATAGTGCACAGTCTTAAGGCCCCAAAAAATTAATTCAGCGCAACAGGAGGGGAGAAAGCAAAAATGTTTGAGGGTGACCTTGTAGAGAAGGACAGGTTCAGCAGAATAGCTTGGGCGACATTCCGCAGAACCGGAAAAATCAAAGGTTTGGGAGGACATACATAATAAAGTTGGAAATTTCACCTCAATCAAAAAAAGCTACTGAAGGGCACAGAATTGACAGCGAGCGAGTGTTATCCAGAGTGGCGAAAAGATCCACCTGATGAGTGCCCGACAGAGTGAAGATGCTCTGTACCACCACAGAGTGCAGACACCAATTGTGGTTGGTAAGATGGCACCGACTGAGAATGTTAGTCTTGGTTTCCAGAGAGATGGGAAAATGGTGGTTGACGGGCCAGATTCCACACCGTCGTACCATCGCCCAAAGCCTCATGCTGTTTGACAAAGAGGGTAATACCCAAGTCCCCTCCGTCCCCCACATCACAGTAATATTGTCAGTTAGGGTCTGACAGACTGACCACAAAGGTAAGGGGGGAATGCCCTTAGTTGCTAGGCAGATTGCTCTCAATTCAAGTAGGATAATGTTAAGAACCTGCTCCTCTGGACACTAGAGGCTTCAGATCACAGTTCTTTCAGATGCCCAGAGGGAGAAGGTATACATCACCACCAGAGTAAGGTGAAGGGGAATCTCTCTAGAAAGATATTCCTCTACTGACCATTAGCACAGGTCCAACGCAGTGTCCAGGGTGGTTGTGATGGAGATGGACAAATCTCCCTCGAGTTGGAATCACAGCCAGTGATGGAACCATGGGTTCTCATGTGCTAGCTTGTATATGTGACCAGGAGGATACAGTAAGTCAGCAGACATGGCAAGTAAAGAACCTTTAGAATGAAAACTTGTGCTCTCTCTTCCAAAACACTAGAATCATTATCACAGATGTTACAGATCATCTTTGTGGGAGAGAAGGCTACAGTATTGAGGGTGCTCAAAGGGCTCTAGCTGAGACATGGGAATGTTCATGGAAAAGCCCAAGTCGCACAGCAGGGATGCTTCCGATTGAAGGTGAGAGACAACATTATCTGCAGGAACTGACTTTGAGCAGCCAGTCATATAGGTACAGTAATACAGGAAGATCCCTGACCTTCTGAGATGAGGTGCAACCTCCACCATCACCGTGGTGAAAATCTGAGATGCCAAAGTCAGTTAGACCAGGTGGACTGTGAACGGGTACTAAGTAGGCTCTACAACAAAACACAGGTGCCTACCACGTGACTGCAGGAACAGTATATGGAAATATGTGTTCTACAAGTCAAGGGACTACATCCAGTTTAGCTTCTAGTAGTATCAGAACCTGAGCTAGGGACAGTTCCATGAACTTTTTATTGTGGAGTTAAAGATTCAAGAGCATGAGGTGTATGATGGGACTTGGACTGGCTTTCTTCTTGGGAACCAGGAAGAACGGAGAACAGAACCCCTGCCCAATTACCTGTTCTGGTACCAACCAGGGGCGGATTGGCACTGCGGGCACTCAAACACGGACCGAAGGGCACTCTGTGGGCCGTTCTTTTTCCCCCTTTGCCAGTCCACAGAGAGCACTAACAGGGAGTGGAAAGCAGATTCGCTGGGCGGCCGTTCAGCGATGATCAGCTGTGGCCTCTCCTTTACTCCCTGCAAACCTGCTGAAGGATAGGTTGGCGGAGGTGTTAATGTTCTGCCAGAATCAGCCTCTCTGGGGTCCAGGTGTTGCTCAGGTCTTTGAGCAATTTTCGCCGCACCCCCCCTGGGGCCCACACAGCTCAGAAACAGTGTTTTCATTAACACCTTGCCCACAGCCCTTCTCATTCAGGGCATAGTGGGTGAGGAAGAACGGATCTCGTTGTAGGGGCCAGGTGATGTTGGGATCTCACACCATCTTAGCCCCCCCACTCCCATGGATGGTCCAGCAGCTGTGTTTTTTACTTTATCCCCTCTCCTGCCATGCCATTGCCCTGAGGCACTGGAGGGCTGTGGAGGGCTGAATAATTTACAAATAGCTGGGGCCTCTCTGTTTTTCAGGTGCTCCTGCGCGGGAGGATAATTTTGTATTTAAAGGGGCCTTGTTGTTTTTTAGGTGCCCCTGAGCTGGAGGGCTGGGGAATAATATTTTAAGAGAAAGGGGCCTCGCTGTTTTTCAGGTGCTCCTGTGCTGGAGGGCTGGGGAATAATTTTGTAATAGGGGCCTCGCTGTTTTTCCGTTGCATTGTCACCTTGGCCCTGTGTCTTTTCCAAGAACAATATCCTCCCACTTACATTCCTTGTGTGTTTCATGAAAGGGCCCGCCCGCGAATGTGGACCACGCCCCGCAAATATGGGACAGTTTTTTCGTCAGTGCCCGGGCCAAATTGTGATCCCAATCCGACCCTGGTACCAACTACACTAATACTTTCTACAACAGCTGCCACCCCCAGCTGCAGGATATACAGATATTCCTCTGACTGAAGAGACTAAGGAGGACGAGGGGGTGATGTGAGGGGGAGCCTGTTTAAAGGGTAGGGTGTAGTGGCCCCTTTCTACAATCTGTAAGCCCATTGGTCATAAGTTATGGCCCTTTAAGTCTGTTTGTCCGATTTCACAATCATCTTTTAGAAAATATACAGAACTTAATGATATACATAAAACAACACACCAATCAACTTCTAGAAAAATATCTATATCTTCAGAGATATATTATCTACTGGCTGTTGCCAGTAAATAGTTATAGTTAGGACCTAGTTTCCATAGGAAAAGCATTTTTTCTTTTCCCAATAACTTGGCGCCGGATGACGAATCTTCGCAAATTTTTCATATATATAAGATAAACATAAGAGTGGTGCTGAATGGATGAAGCCAAAACCCGGTTTTAAGAAGTGCTTTAAGTGCAAAGCATGCCTACATGGTATGAATCGCACTGAGTTTAAAACGTCTTTTAATAAAACCGTGAAAATCAGAAGCACCATCACCTGCAAAAGTGAATTTGTTGTGTATCTTTTACAATGTCCCTGTCCCAAGATTTATATCGGAAGTACAACTTTACCAGTACACCAACTGGTTTTACAGCATAGAAGAGCAATAGTGAACCAGGATAGGTCTTACCCTGTGGCTCGACATTTTGAACTCCATCACCAAAGTAACCCCGAAGGTCTGTTATACTCTTGTATTGCAGAAGTCCCAAAAAAGAAGAGAGGGGGAGATAGAAAGGGGGAGTTAAGATTGGAGACTTACTTTATTTTAGAATTTAATTGTAAGGGGGGGGCGTGGCTTGGACGGCGGTGAGAATGGCCGCCTAATCTGTCTCCGCTCCGCACAGGGACAGAATCGGATCCTGTTACAGTGCAGCCCAGAGCCCGAGCGCCACTCTAGTAGATGGCTTCTGCAGCTGCTTGGTTTGAAGTACGGGAAATATGATCTGCGGCCCCGCTACGGACAATGGAAGGAGTATATAACGAATCGGGCTGACAGTCCGGGGGACCCGAAAACCAGCCGCCATCTTGCGATCGCAATCGAGGTCTAACTACTAACTCGGAGGTGCTCAGAAAAACGAAGATAGAGTGCGGTCTCTTCAACAGAGGTGAGCGCTTGATTTCCCCATGCTCAGAGCAGCGCACGGTTGGCCCCGATGACTTGCCACAGCATCGGGAGGCAAATCAACCGGTCACGCGCCACTATTGCCTGACAACAAAATGGCGCTTTTACAAGACCCTGCTATGATCGCGACCTGCTTCCTCGTCATGCGATCCTTTTTGAGGCTTCTTGGGGCTATCTAAGTGTCCCCTCACTGTGCTATGTCTGCCGCGCCTTCCAGCATCCACCGGCACACACGCTAAAAGGGGCTCCCAGGCTATCACTCTGCACGTCGTGCCTGACCTCAAGATGGCGGACCTATATTCACTTTGATACGGCGATTTTCTCCTTTGGCAAATCACACTAACGTTCAGCCTCACAAAATCAGCCAGCTGTAGCCCATAACTGCTCCTTTGCCCTAATATCGCCAGACTATTGCTACTGAGAGGAAGTTACGCTGTACCTACACCATAACAACTGCAACCAGCCTACTGTGCAGTGTTACTAGTGCAGTGTTATTGGTGCATGAAAATAGTGGGCCAAGGAAGCAATACTACAAGAGGGCACTCCCTGCCAGTGAATACATAAGCCTGACTCTGATTTTGCGGTCGCCCGTGGTACAACTGCTATCGAGCCACCTTCCTACTGACTCCTAGTAAATACCGAAAATGGCGGACAGGGACCCAAAAAACACTAAGAAGGTACGACCAGAAACATCAGTCTCAGACTCACCTATTAAAAACAGGGGTGACGTTGCTAGTACACTAGACATGATTTTGAGGAAGCTGGCGGACGTGCATGAGCTAGCCAAATCGACGAAATGCAACACCGACGCGATGCAGCTTGAACTAACCGCAATCAGGGCAGACATGAACTCCTTATCTCTACCCCAAGACGAAGCAGAGCAAAGAATTAGCGATATCGAAGACAAGTCCACGACGGGCGCTAAAATTGTACAGCATCTCCAATCAACCACCAGCGATCTCAGACGCCAAACCTCGGAATTGGAAGATCGCAGCAGAAGAGGAAATGTGCGAATCTTCGGGATCCCAGAAAATGCAGAAAAGGACGCTGACTCGTGCATAGCCTTTCTGGAAGCATGGATTCCCTCTGTTACGGGGATACAGTTCCAGCACGGATTGGAGCTAGACAGAGCTCACAGAGTGCCGACCTTCACACACCGCACAATGAGAGGCCCTCGACCTCTCATATGCAAACCACTGAGGTTCCAGCACGCGGAAGCCATTCTAAGGTATGCTAGAACAAACCACAATATCAGCTGGGAAGGTAACAAAATCACATTTACCCAGGATTATTCAAGGGAAACTGTGGAAACACGGAAAGGCTTCCTTTCACTACGAGAGAAATTAAGAGCGAAAGATATTCAGTTCTCTTTTGCAGGCCCAGCGAAATTCAAGATCTCGGACCATGGCCGCTCCTATCTATTCACCAACCCGCACGACTTAGCATGCTACCTCAGCGACAAACCTCAACAAGAAATGGACACGTTTGGGGGTCAATCCAATAAAAGGAAAACAGACGCCCAAGAAAAAGGCAGTTAGAACTATCTCTAGCCCTCGTCTTCATTGATCTTATTGACAGGTATGTCCGAATGCTGAAATGTGAATGCAGGCGGTCTGTCACTCCAGCTTTAACGGCCTTTAACGACATACCCTAGACTCTCATTGTGTTCCAACTATGATACTTAACCTCACTGATCGGACTCTGTATTCTGTAAATATGGTCTTCTCTACGTGCAGTGTTTAACTAAGTTGCGACCCACATTAGTAATCATTAACTATCACTATCGCTAGCGATAAGTATCTACAATCCCTATGACCATCAACTACTACTGTTAGCCTATTGACATTCTGTTGTGGATCTAAAAAAAGCGACTTACGATATATTGTCTACTTACAGTCACTTAGAGACTGGTATGTCTGAAGCTGAGAGATGACGGATAAGAGGACACCGGCACCACACTGCACTACTTACAGTGCTCAACTGTTTTAGTTTTACTGTTTTACAGTGCTCAAGGGTTTTAGTATACGATAACTATCACCGATAACCTGATGTGAGCCATTTGTAATACAAGGTTGATTTACCAATTAGATGCTTTACTTACCTTTGAACATGCGACACACGCTTAATTGTTCACACTTAGCCTTACGTTACAATGTAACTGAAACTGTTAGCAATAATTCTAGCTATCATATGCAAAAAAAAGTGGGGCTCTCTAAGTAAGTAGTTCTACAGTTACTTTGTAAATTTCTGCAATTTTGGCGTTATTATGGACATCCTCCGGGGTGCCCGAAGTACTAAGTCAAATGGTTAAATGATAAAAGTTGAATGTACTTAAGTTGCTTTATCTCTTAATGTTATCAGAATTCTACCAAGATGTCTGTACACAAAACAGATCAGTAGGATACCGCACTATGGGTCATCTACCATCTTTTTTACACATGTCCCTGTGTGGGCGCCGACAGCACTGCTGTCGCAGCTCTTCAGTTCGAGTTTTGGGGAGGGGGGTTGGGGTGGGAGGGGAGAGGGGTGCAAGGAGGGGTTGACTCAGTTGGGGGGGGAGGGCTCTAGGGTTGAAAAAAAGGTTGTTTCAGGTGTATCTCTGCTATGTACTACTCTTCATCTGCTCTTTACTCTTCTTTCTTTCCTTTCTTTATCTACTCGCACTTTCACTCCTTTCTCTTACTTACTAATTAATCTCTACCACCACGATGTGCGCAACGCGTCCCAAGGCCTTAGTAGGCTTGCAGCACTATCTATTGGAGCTTCCATAGTACACGGACTCCCTGGGTGTGCGGAATTCCACATTACAGTAAGACCATATCCACACAAAATCTTATGGCGGCCCATCACCACAACAATCCGACCAAATATCCATGGCTTCAGATAAGAACCTAGCAGGCTCTACGCTAAACGTTAAGGGGCTTAATCACCCAGTAAAGCGCAAAAAAATCTTAAACTACCTAGCCAAAACTAAAGGGGACATAATGCTCATGCAGGAAACCAAATTATCCCAGATAGATGCTGATAATCTTAAACAAAACTGGATCTCACTGACACTTTGCTCCCCCGCGAATCAAAAGAAAAGAGGGGTGATCACCTTGGTTGCTAAAAAGGCAAACCTATCCCAGATATCACACTCGATGGACACCGAGGGTAGACTGAGTATTGCACACCTTCAAAGAGACGAGGACCATATCTATGTGGCAAATATATACGGCCCTAATACAGACATGCCTGAATTTTGGGAATATGTGTCGAAAGAACTTGAAAATATTCCACAAGATGAACTACTAGTGGTCGGGGGAGACCTTAACCTACCACTAGATCCCTTGTTGGACAGGCAATCCAAAAGTACATACCATCCCCCATGCGCCCACGAAGCATTGAAACGAATGTGTGCCAAATTCCACCTACATGACTCATGGCGCCTACAACACCCAGATGGCCGTGACTATACTTTCTACTCCCCTCCTCACAATTCTTATTCAAGAATTGATTACCTTTTGATTTCCGACTCTCATACACACCTCATCGACGAAACGGATATAGCCCCCATATTGGTGTCGGACCATGCGGGTATCCATATGAAATTGGCAGGCTCCCATTCTCTTATCCCCCCCAGACGATGGAGATTTAACGATGAGATACTTTCAGTGCCAGAGAACAAATTGAGCATAGAACAATGCATACAAGAATTTTTCCAGATAAACTCACAACCAGAAACAGACCCCGCCATAGTATGGGACGCGTTCAAGGCCACATTAAGAGGTAAACTGATAGGTATCAGAGCCCGTATGAATAAAGAATTAAACTCTGAACTAGACTCTCTAGAGAAAACAATCAAGCAACTAGAGTTGCAACATTCCCGTGATCTGAACAATAAAGCTACCATCGACCAATTGACGAACCTGAAATATAAATACAACGCCATCCTTAGTAAAAGAGCAGGAGTATGGATTAACAAATTCAAGGCTTTAAGACTTTGTGAGGGTAACAAAGCAGGGAAACTCCTGGCTTCCTATCTTAAACACAAAAGGAAGCAATTCCATATAACATTGATTAGAGACCAATCCAACAACACCAAAACCAAACAGAAAGACATTCTTCACACATTTCAGTCCTTTTTTGAGGAGCTCTATAAAAATAATAACCCATTCAACATGGAAGAATGTAACAAATATTTAAACTCAATTCGACTCCCACGGTTAACCGAATCTGACAAAATCAGGCTAGGGGCTCCACTGCCTATAGCAGAAATATCTTCCGCAGTCAAAACACTAAAGAACAATAAAGCTCCGGGGCCTGACGGCTTCACGGACAATTTTTATAAATCATTTGAAGAACAACTTAACCCAAGACTCCTTAAACGAACTGTTCCATTCATTTTCACTGTCAAACAGAATTACCCCCACGATGAGTGAAGCGACAATAATAGTAATCCCCAAAGATGGGAAAGACCCCCTACTTCCTAAGAATTATAGGCCGATATCCCTCATAAATTTGGACTGCAAGATTTACGCGAAGGCTCTAGCTTGCAGACTAAACAAAGTTTTACCCGCCCTAATAAATAACTCACAGGTGGGGTTCCTGAAACATCGCCTTTCTAACGACAATACAAGACTCCTATGTCATGTACTGGAGAAATCGAAAATCTCGAATGCCCCCTCTGTAGCAATCACCCTGGACGCGGAGAAGGCGTTTGATAGAGTGTCGTGGCCTTTCCTCCGCCAATGCATGCACATATTCAATATAGGTGAGACTTTTATTAATATGGTCATGTCATTGTACGCCTCCCCTTCGGTTAGAATTGCCATCAACAGTTCATTATCAGAACCATTCCTTCTCGAACAAGGAACTAGACAGGGTTGCCCTCTATCTCCCTCTCTATTCCTCCTGGCAATGGAACCTCTCCTCCGTGACATACAACAAAACGCTGAGATTAGTGGCATCAACTTCGGGGATAAAACTGTAAAACTGGCTGCTTACGCAGACGATATTCTGATAGTCACTGAAAACCCTGACACCTCTATAGCCGCAATGATGGATTCTATAGAATCATACTCTAAACATTCAGGCTACAAACTGAATCGAGATAAATCTGAAGTTAAACCCCTCAACATATTCACTAATAAAGAATCTTTAGGTTTATCAGGTCTAGTCTGGCAAAACAACTACATCAAATACCTGGGTATAGAATTTGGAAGCTCCATCATAGAAACCCTACTACATAATGAGAAACTCACTCTCGAAAAAATAAAAACTCAACTAGACGGATGGTCACCCCGCTTCATCACTTGGTGGGGTAGGCTGGAGACCATCAAGATGATGATTACACCGCTAGTAAACTATCTAATTACCATGCTCCCCTTAATGCTGTCTCAAGAATTTCATAATAAATTAGATAAAACTATTAACAATTTCATCTGGAGAGGGAAAAAAGCACGTATCAGCCTGCAAAAACTGAAACTAGATAAATCCATGGGCGGAGTCAACCTCCCGGACTTTAAAAGATATCAAATTGCCTTTCTAGCGAAACAAGGATCCTATTGGCTGTCTACCCCAATGGACTACTCGCCGGAGTGGTTGGATGTCGAAAAAGCGCTTCTGGAAGGCATGCCTCCCATCTCGATCCTTTCAATGAAAGCGAATCAGATCCCATGTTCTAAACCCATATTCACCAACACCAAAATAGCCCTACTCAGGGTAGATAAACTGCTTGACTCAACGATAAGGAAATCTAGGTGGGAAGCGATCTGGAAAAACTCCTCAATCACCTACAAAGGTAAACCACTATTTAACCCGACCTGGATCAAGAAGGGAATCTTCTTCCCCCACCAACTCTATGACAGTGGCTACCCTCTACCCTTTACGAAAATCCAATCGAACTTTGGGATTGATAGTTCCGACTTCTACATATTCCTCAACGTTAAAACCGCCATTACAAAAGCGGGACTGACATCCAAACACCCAGCTCTTCCCTCACTCCTCTCCTCCCTAAATAAAATAGGCCACCAGGTCTCAAGGTTATACAAATTATTGAGCCCGCAATCACCAACATTGAATACCAAAACAATGCTATCCTGGTCGTCAGTCGCCTCCTTCTCCATCTCAGAGCTGGAGTGGTCCACGGCGTGGAGATCTTGCACAAACCATAAAATAAGCCCTACATTATCACAAGCCAAATTCTGGCTCATGCATAAAGTCTTCTGGACGCGGCTCGCCTATATGCACATAAACTCAGCCCAGACGCATTCTGCTGGAACTGTAAGCGTGCAGAAGGAGATCTAGAACACCTTATACTCCAATGCGACTGTGTTTCACTATTTTGGGACAGGGTATTTGACTTCGTCCACAAAGTATTTAATATCTCACCTATCAAGGAACTCCCCTATCTTATTTTCGGATTTACTAAAGAGACCCAACTCCCAGAAATAGACAGGGCACTCCTTGACCTCCTCTTTACGGCAGCTGTGAAAGTCGTTCTAAATAATTGGAAGGACACCAAAAAAGCAAGCTATGCCTGCTGGCTAAACTGGGTGATTAACCTCCGAGGAGATGATAACATCACTCTACAAAACACACCGGGGCGAACTTCACAAAGGAAACTTTGGAACTCACTAGATATCTACTTCAAAACCCACAAACCACCGTGAAACTTCATGCTCCCAGTTTCTTCCTACAGCTCCCGGGGGGCCGCTTATACTTTTGCACAGCTTAAATAACCAGTCACTCGTAACCGGACTGCTAAAGCCGCATCGTGGTGGACATCTAACGTCCAACTTCTTACATCTTACATCTAGCTTCTTACCTCTTACATCTCACCTCTAACCTTTATTCTCTCTTTCCTTTTTCTCCCTCTTCCTCTTTCTACTCCGTTCCTTTCCTTTCCATCTCCAATTCATTTGTATTGTAGCCCCTCAGGAACCCAGCCTTGAAAGGCTGCTTGATGGTTTCCCATATTGTCTTCAAGATCGTCCCGAATTACCACCACCATGGGTCCTAAGGCATTCCTATGCTGAATGATGTGTATTTACACGCATCGATTGTATGTACATTGCAATTTATGATTTGTATGATGTATAACCCTGAAACGTCCAATAAAAACTTTTGAAATAAAAAAAAAAAAGAATTTAATTGTAATGAACCACAGGGTTTGAACGTTGATGAAGACCTATACACCTGTTTGGGTTGACTGTCTAAATACAATGAACTATTTCATAAACCTCAACGATCCTTGAACTGCATTTTTAAGATTTTTTCATTATGAACTTCCTTTTGGTGAAAATTTCTTGTTGATTTTAATGGTTCAAATCTGAAGCTTTTCCTTTCTGTATCTTCACATACAGAGGTGGTTTTTTTCTTGAATGAAGGCTCTGGGAGAAATTTTTTACAATGTAGTAATGCTGTCTTTTGCTCTGTGATATGCACTGCCACTTTGGAATAATGCAATTGATTGTGCAATTTGAATGGAATGTTTACATTAAAAGAGTACTGTATTTTGAGGTAAAGGCACTTGCACCTTTATAATGAGACCAAGGAATCCCTCCAATGCTATGTAATTATATATCATAGGAGGATGGTATGTAGATATGAATAACTGTGAGAAACACAGAAATATTTGCACTTTATTTGAGATATTAAATACCTTTTGAGCACTAGCACTTTGTCATTTTCCATGTGCAATATCCAGTCGATTTGTTTACAGTATATATTTATCTGTTGACCAATGCACTTGATGTTTTTAATAAGGTAGAATTGTTTGACAGCATTTCCATTAGTATAACTCCCCCATGTTGTAGTAATGTAAACTTGATAGTTAGAGCCAGGACGATTTCCTATGAGACTAGACTGTGTCAAATTTAATACAGTGACTTTTTCTGGCAACACATATGATTAAGGACAATAATTTCTCTCACATAAAAGAAAGGGTTACGCTCGATTAAAATAGGCACTTGCCTTATTTTAAATCGCAAACATAAGAATTTTTGTTTGCACAAGGGAGCTAACATGTTTCCGTTGAATGAAATATGCACTTTCACTTTGAAAATTGTGAATGTTACATCTAAGAGATAATGATACACATATATATATATATATCTCTTATTTTGAGCATTTTTTAATATTATTCCCTTATAAATGCTTTGTTGTGTGAGGTCCTGCAATAAGATATTCACTTTGATATCTATGTATTTGGAAAATGTCAAGATGGCCGCTGTGTTTACTCTAACAGTGTTTCATTGTGAGTCCTTTTACTGTTTTTATCACCCTGTATGTGTGTGAAAAGGGAGGCTCAGACCAACGCAAAAACATCGTGATCAAGGGAGCCTGACTCCCGAAACGTGTTGATGGTACATGCTTAAATAAATAAGCTTTTGATAAAACCCTGCTCGTGAGTGCCTGGATGCTTTTAGTGTTAAAGACTGTGGAATCTAGAATCTTATCCCGAATATATATATATATATATATATATATATATATATATATATATGTGTATATATCAAGAGCAATGCGCCAAGCGCTTTGGGAGGGCTACCCATGACTCATCTGACCATCCAGCCTTGTTCTTTGTCCCGATGTCCTCACAGCCTCCCTCGCTGTTTAGAAAAGAAGTCCGACGCGTTTCGGGGCAGACACGCCCCTTCTTCATGGACGTTGTTTCAACACGTTGCACAGTAGTTCACCAACTGATTGAAACGCATTTTGTTCCAACCAAGGCCGCCCTAAGTGGGTGTAGCTCATGACGTTTGTGCAGCCAGGCTTTCTGGTTGCTGTAGTTCAGTTGTTGGTGACTTTGTAGTTCGCCTTCAGTAGGTGTGCAATCCGGTGTTATTTCAGTCAAATTATTTGTATCCTTGGGTTGCAGGTTGGAGGGGTGGGTTGCGAGGTCATTAAAATCACAATGATGTGTCACGCTGAAAAAGCGGGGATTCGTATCCCTGCTGCAGTCTTCACCGGCTCCTGCATTTTAGATGGTCGGCGAAGCGGAGCCCCTCCCCCGGTTATGGCTGACCGTGGAAAATGTCAAGAGCAATGCACCAAGCGCTTTGGGAGGGCTACCCATGACTCATCTGACCATCCAGCCTTGTTCTTTGTCCCGATGTCCTCACAGCCTCCCTCGCTGTTTACAAAAGAAGTCCGACGCGTTTCGGGGCAGACACGCCCCTTCTTCATGGACGTTGTTTCAACACGTTGCACAGTAGTTCACCAACTGATTGAAACGCATTTTGTTCCAACCAAGGCCGCCCTAAGTGGGTGTGGCTCATGACGTTTGTGCAGCCAGGCTTTCTGGTTGCTGTAGTTCAGTTGTTGGTGACTTTGTAGTTCGCCTTCAGTAGGTGTGCAATCCGGTGTTATTTCAGTCAAATTATTTGTATCCTTGGGTTGCAGGTTGGAGGGGTGGGTTGCGAGGTCATTAAAATCACAAAAGCACACCTACTGAAGGCGAACTACAAAGTCAGCAACAACTGAACTACAGCAACCAGAAAGCCTGGCTGCACAAACGTCATGAGCCACACCCACTTAGGGCGGCCTTGGTTGGAACAAAATGCGTTTCAATCAGTTGGTGAACTACTGTGCAAGGCTGGATGGTCAGATGAGTCATGGGTAGCCCTCCCAAAGCGCTTGGCGCATTGCTCTTGACATTTTCCACGGTTAGCCATAACCGGGGGAGGGGCTCCGCTTCGCCGACCATCTAAAATGCAGGAGCCGGTGAAGACTGCAGCAGGGATACGAATCCCCGCTTTTTCAGCGTGACACATCATTGTGATTTTAATGACCTCGCAACCCACCCCTCCAACCTGCAACCCAAGGATACAAATAATTTGACTGAAATAACACCGGATTGCACACCTACTGAAGGCGAACTACAAAGTCACCAACAACTGAACTACAGCAACCAGAAAGCCTGGCTGCACAAACGTCATGAGCCACACCCACTTAGGGCGGCCTTGGTTGGAACAAAATGCGTTTCAATCAGTTGGTGAACTACTGTGCAACGTGTTGAAACAACGTCCATGAAGAAGGGGCGTGTCTGCCCCGAAACGCGTCGGACTTCTTTTCTAAACAGCGAGGGAGGCTGTGAGGACATCGGGACAAAGAACAAGGCTGGATGGTCAGATGAGTCATGGGTAGCCCTCCCAAAGCGCTTGGCGCATTGCTCTTGATATGTGTATGTGTATGTGTATGTGTATATATATATATATATATATATATATATATATATATATATATATATATGAAAAATTTGCGAAGATTAGTCATCCGGCGCCAAAGTTATTGGGAAAAGAAAAAATGCTTTTCCTATGGAAACTAGGTCCTAACTATAACTATTTACTGGCGACAGCCAGTAGATAATATATCTCTGAATAGAAAGGCAAATGTATAAATCTGCTTAAAAACGAAGCACTGAAGCTAGAGTATCCTGGTGGCTGAAGTGAGTATTTAACTAGAAAATGCTATTCAGTCATTATGCAGACCTTTCAGAAAGTTCAACATGCATGTGAGCGGTGTGTATGGGCAAGAAGCAATAGGCTTACCTAGTTTCTGCTCAATCGACCTGAGATTTTCTTCCTGTTCATTGAGCTCCTGTTTCTTTTGTAGCATTTCTGGCGTGTTAAGGCTTTCTAAATGCAATTCAAGTTCATCATTCACTTCGCCAACTTTAACAACTGATGACTGGTATTGCTGAAGAAGATCTATGTGAAGATAGGGGACAAAGGACACAATTTTTAACAAGCCCAGAACATAACACTGAGAGGACAGAGCTGCAAAGTATACCTAAAGCACAAGTTACTTACCTTCGGTAACGATATATCTGTAAGTAACAGTAGTTAGTGTTAGATTACTTACCTTAGAATATCCCCAGGCGTCAGACTGGATCCGGAAAGTTTTCGTCAGCAGTACCCTGGCGCGTCGGTAGTTGTCGTCTGCAGCGCCACGTCCATCGTTGTGATCGCTGGAATGACGTCGTTGGAGTACTTCGACACCGCCCTCGCACGCTGACGTCAGTTCTGTACATAGCTTTCCACGCCAGGAACACAGAGCAATGCAAGAAACCGACACTGGTGCCATGAAACCAGGGCCCTCAAAGGGAGATACCGTAACCCTAGATTTCTGTTCGCAGAACGGGGAGGATGGGTGGGGCGGTATTGAATCCAACACTAACTACTGTTTCTTACAGATACATCGTTACCGAAGCGAAGTAACTTGTGCTTCTGAAAGAAACAGGTTAGTGTTAGATTCCTTACCTTAGAATAGATACCCCAGATATACCAACCCCGGTGGTGGGTCTGGGAACCAAAATCACACCAGAAAATCCCGGAGAACGGAACGACCGAAAAAGCCATCTCTCCGGACTTGGCTGTCCAGGCAGTAGTATCTAGTAACGTGTGCAGCGAGGCCCACATAGCTGCTTGACAGATGTCCTGCAAGGGGACTCCCCGACACAGGGCAGTAGTAGCCGCCCTGGCTAGAGTGGAATGGGCACGCAGCCCCACAGGAGGTTCCTTTTTCGCCAAAGAGTAACAGACCTTGATGCACAAGATGACCCATCGAGAAAAGGTCCATTTGTGCACCGCCCGCCCCTTATTAGCGCCCAAGTAACCAACAAAGAGCTGGTCTTCCACCCGGAACTGGCGTGTGCGGTCTAGATAGAAGGAGAGCGCTTGTTTTGGGTCCAGACGGTGGAGCCTCTCTTCCTCTTCCGAGGGATGCGGAAAGAAGGTAGGCAAAGTGATGGACTGCCAGATATAAAAGGCAAATAACCACCTTGGGCAGGAAAGAAGGACGAGTTCTCAAGACAACTTTGTCCGGATGGACAGAGAGGAAAGGAGGTTTAGAAGATAGAGCCTGAAGCTTCCTCACTTTCCTGGCAGAGGTGATGGCAACCAGGAATGCAGTCGTAAGAGTCGTAAGATGAAGAGGGCAATTGTGAAGTGTCTCGAAATGAGTGCACATCAAATAGGCTAGAACAAGGTTCAAGTCCCACTGAGGCATCACGAAAGGGACAGGAGGAAACATGTGTGTGATGCCTTTCAAGAATCTATTTACAACAGGGGATTTGAAAAGAGAAGGCTGATCAGAGAGCCTCAAGAAGGCAGAAATGGCAGAGAGGTAGCCTTTGATAGTGCCCAGAGCAGAGCCCTGCTGCGCAAGAGAAAGAAGAAAGAGGAGAACCTCTGAAAGGGGGCAGAAAGTGGATCCACAGCCTTTGCTGTGCACCATGCTACAAATTTGTTCCACCTGCAGGTGTATACCGATTTTGTGGAGGGACGCCTGGCTGCCAGAATCACATCACAGACTTCAGGAGGCAAGTCAAATGGCCTCAACTGTCGCTGCTCAATCTCCACGCATGTAGGTGGAGACTGGACAAGTTCGGGCGGAAGACCGTCCCCTGCTGCTGCGACAGAAGGTCCTCCCGAAGAGGCAGAAGAATCGAGGGATCGACTGACATGCTGTGTAGCTCGGGATCCCAGTATCTTTGTGCCCAGTCCGGAGCCACAAGGATGACCTGGGCCGGTCGCGCCAGATCTTATTCAGCACTCTGGGCAGAAGTGGTATAGGCAGAAAGGCATACAACGGACCGCAGCTCCACTCGCGACGAAAGGCGTCTTCGAGCGAGTGCAGCCTTGGAAATTCCAACGCGCAGAACTGGTGGCGAATAGATCTAACCAAGGCTCTCCCCACTGCTGAAAGAGGCCTTGCGCCATGTCAGAGTTCAGACACCATTCGTGATCCATCATGCACCGACGGCTGAGTTCATCCGCCCTGGCGTTCAGGGTACCTGCCAGGTGTTGAACCACCAGGGTGACACCCTGGTGTTCCAGCCATTGCCAGAGGCGCAGAGTCTCCTGACAAAGGGTCCACGACCCCACCCCGCCCTGTTTGTTTCAGTACCACATGGAGGTGGTGTTGTCCGTGAACACCTGCACTACACTTCCCCAGACAGAGGGAAGGACTGCCTTCAGTGCAAGACGGATCGCCCGCAGCTCCAGAAGGTTGATCTGGAGCCGGGACTCTGTCGGAGACCAGAGGCCTCTGATCTCTGCCTCTCCCATGTGGCCCCCCCAGCCCAGGAGGGACGCATCTGTCACTACTACGTGCTCCGGTTGGGGTAGGGAGAAGGATCTGCCGCTGACCCAATCGCGGTCCGTGAGCCACCACTGCAACTGTCTCACAGTGCCCTCGGAGATCCGGACGTGGTCGGACAGGTTGCCCTGATGCTGTGCCCACTGAAATTTCAGGTACCACTGCAGAGCCCGCATCCGCCACCTGGCGTGATGCACCAGAAGGATGCAGGAGGATATCTGCCCCAGAAGCCGCAGCGTCAACCTGACCAAGACTCGGGATAAAGGCTGAAAGATCGGAATCAGAGCCTGAATATCTCGAACCGGCTGTTCGGGAGGATAAACCTGAAACTGCGCTGAGTCCAGAACCGCTCCGATGAAAAGGAGCTTCTGAGAGGGGCACAAGTGCGACTTCGGCACATTGATGGAGAACCCCAGCAGGTGCACGAGGTCGGCCGTCGTCTGGAGGTGGCTCACGACTGTCTGGGGCGAGCCCGCCTTCAACAACCAGTCGTCGAGATAGGGGAAGACTGGAACCCCTGATCTGTGCAAATGAGCTGCGACCACCGCCATCAATTTCGTGAACACCCAAGGGGCGCTGGTAAGGCCAAAGGGGAGCACGGTAAACTGAAAGTGCTTGTGGCCTACCGGGAACCACAGGTAACACCGGTGGGCCGGCAGGACGGGTATATGGAAATATGCGTCCTTCAAGTACAACACTACCATATAGTCTTCAGGGTCTAGGGCAGCTAGGACCTGAGCTAAAGTCAGCATCTTGAACTTCTCCTTCCGGAGGAAACCGTTGACGCTCTGGAGGTCCAAGATAGGGCGTAGGCCTCCTTTGCCCTTCTTGGGTACCAGGAAGTAGTGGGAGTAGCAACCACGTCCTACTTCCGGCCCAGGAAAGTGCTCGAAGACACCCTTGGCCAAGTGGGTCATAACTTCCTCCTGTAGAAGTTGCAATTGATCCCGCGACATGCAGTGGCATGGCTGGAGGGGTCGCCTCAAAGGGGAGGGAGTAGCCCCTTCGGACGATTTGCAGCACCCACCTGTCCGACGTGATGGTACGCCAATGGAGAAGGTGATGGCGGACCCTGCCTCCAACTGGCATCTTATGGGCCTGAAAGCTCGGACTAGGAAGGCTTTGAGGCAGATGCTGCTGGAGTTGATGTGGAGTTGATGTGGACTGACCTTGCCGTTGTCCCCCGGCACCGCCACGGCGGTTACCACGTCCGCGCTGAGGTTTGTTCTGCGGCCTGTGGCTGCCTGTTCGTGTGAGGGCTCCCCTTCCTTGGCCCTGAAAGGGGCGAAAAGCAGAACTTTGCGGTCCTGAAGTCCTTAAAACGCTGTAGCGCACTATCCACAAAAAGGCGACGGCCATCAAAGGGTATGTCCATGAGAGTGGACTGGACATCCCCCGAGAAGCTGACAGACCTCAGCCAGGCGTGGCGACGAATCGCCACCATCGTGGGAATCGCCCTGCCCAGCGAGTCCGTGGTATCAAGTCCACACCTGTTTGAGTACCGTGCTGCATCCTGCCCTTCCGCCAGGGCTTGGGCGAGCCGTGTCTGAGCCTCCGCCGGACACTGTGGCAGCACGTCCACAACCGTATCGCACAGGGAGTGGGTGTAACGGCCCAAAAGGCAAGCAATGTTGACAGACCACAGCCCCAAACTCAGGGAGGATAACAGTCCTCCTAAACTGATCATACCTTTTGGATTCCCGATCCGGTGGAGCAGTCGGGAATGCGGTGTGGTACGTTGAGGCCTGGATAACCAGACTCTCGGGGTGGGGTGGTGGACAAAAAGCAGGGGTCGCCCGGAGCCGGGCAGTGGCGTCAGGCCACATTCCGATCCACAGGAAGGCCTGAGGAGGGCTTGGAACGGGTGCCCATCAGAACGTCGGTAAAGGCTTCGTTAAACGGCTGTAGAGGCTCAGAAGAGCTTGCCTGCGGTTTGAGCACCCAAGTGAGGAGGTTAGTCCTCACAACCGTGACAAGGAGCTCAAGAGCCAAGGCCTTGGCCACCCTGTTCAACACCACGCTGTAAGCAGCACCCTCCTCCGAAGCCACGGAGGGAGGAGAGATCAATCCAGTGCCAGGCGAAGTGTCTAGACCACTGGCCTCCCCCAGCTCATTTGCCCAGTCCTGACTTAACTGGCACTGCTGTGCCAGAGGGTCCTCAGACCCTCCCAGTCCTCCCCTTCATCCGTGTCCTGATTAACAGGCAAAAATGACGGAGCCGGGTAGTAGGTGAATTGCTCACCCATCGACGTCGGAGGCAGATTGATTGGAAGAACGAAGATAACTGGACTTACTGATTATTAATAATTGTGTGCTCAGGGGCATATGGTACCTTATGAACAGTGATCGAGTTGAGGATCTTTAGTAAAATTGTATCTGAAAGAAACAGGTTAGTGTTAGATTCCTTACTTTAGAATATCCCCAGGCATCAGACTGGATCCGGAAAGTTTTGCATAGCAGTACCCCTGCACGTCGGTAGGCGTCGTCTGCTGCTCCGCATCAGTCGTCCGCGTCGTGATCGCCGGTATGACGTTGTCGGAGTACTTAGACGCCGCCCTCGCGCAGATTCGGGAAGAGCAGTACTCTAGTGATTTTTTTACTAACTTTTTGATCTCTTTTGATCATCTTTTTGAGTCGACATCCACTCCTGGTGCCGATAGGGATGCCTGGGTTTAAACCTTGCGAGGCCTGTCACCGCTTGATGTCGGTGACCGACCCCCACCGTCGGTGCCTTTACTAACTCGGGGCCGACCACGACGATAAATTGTGCCCCGACTGCCAGGCCTTGACCTCGAAGGCTAGGCGGGAGTGGTCCCGCAAGCTGCTCGAGCTCCGGCAGTCGGCTCCACGCCGGTCGAGAAGGAAGTCGAGGGACCGGTCGCGGAGACGCAGTCATCGCTCGTCATATCATCGTCACCACTCGTCGGGCTCCAAGTCCACCGGTAAGTCGAGGCATTCGAAATAGAAGTCGAAGAGGCGACATCACTCTTCTGACTTACCCTGCCGCTCACGCGACGCCGCAGTGGGTTCGAGCGACACCTCCTGCACTGCTCCGCCGGAGCCACAGGCGCGGCTTCCAGACCCACACCCTCCAGTCCCTGGGCTGCATGTGACGCCGGAGGAGCTATGTGATTTCCTCGTGGCCATGAGGACTCACTTCCCTCCGTCGGCGCCTGTCTCAGCACATTCGGGCCCCGCAGGCCCGACTGGGGGCCCCAGCGGGCCGGCGGCTCCGGCCCCGGCACTGTTATCGACACCGATCGACGCAGGGCCCCACAGGATCCGGGCTGTCGCCAGTCAACCTCATGACACACGCAGACTTAAGTCGGGTCCATCACTGGATAAGACGCATTATGTCGATTAATGATAGCATGATTTAGCTTTTTTCGCGCGATTTTGTTCTTTAAACTTCTGAAGCTACCATGCAGGCTTCTGCTAGGAACGTAGGGAGCAGTTGAAAATATATATTTTTAGTATATCTCAGTAATGTCTGTTTCTTACACCGTTCAGACATTGGTCGGAATTTGCTGGATTGGAGAACAGAAGTTTTAGAGAGGATTACAAATATATAGCTTCAAGGTGAATATGAGACTTCACTCTTATCTCTCTCTTCTGTTATTGGCGTATAGGGTACATACCCTATGTTGGTGATCCTTAGCTGGTGTATTTCTTCTTTCCTATTTTTTTCCGATCTGGAGCCTACACATCTGTTGCACATAAAGATTTTTCGGGGGTGATGGGGACTATATCTTTCTTTCCCAAGAGTTATTAATATGTATGATTCTAATACAGGGCCTTTGTATATTGTGTTTCAGCCCTGAGGAAGTCTATGTGTGAAATGTACACACGACGAAACACGTGTTGGCAACTTGACCTTCACCATTTGAATTGATGTACTGAAGAAATATATATTGGATTCTAACTTGGAACATTTGGAATTAAACTCTGAAGGACAATCTAAGGACATTCTCTATATTATTTGTGGTTTGCTGATTGATTGGAAGAACGAAGATAACTGGACTTACTGATTATTAATAATTGTGTGCTCAGGGGCATATGGTACTGTTCTATTTCTGTTTGTTACGGAAAGACAGGGGTGTTGGATACACGCCCTTCCCCTAGATGCACCAAATCTAACTAAGAATATAGGTAACACATTTTCCCTGATATTAAGAGGAGCGCCCTGAGTTTGTTTGTATCCCAACATTGAAGTTATTTGTCAATTCAGGTGCAGACCCAGTGGGAAGTAGCATTATGAATAGAGATCAGGAAGCACAAGACTTGTTTAGTAATCTACAGTCTGGCAGAACCAGCAAACCCACAAACGTGCAACAGCCGACCAAGAATGTGGGACTTAAGGAGAAATTTAAGAGATTAGAATACCTTAAGAAACAAGAACTGAATAAATGGTGGGACGCGGCCACCCTGAAACAGTATCTGATCCTCAATAGAATACCGAGGGGTCTCAGATCTCAGATTATGCCTACCTACGAAGATCTGGAGTTAGATCTATTAGACAGATGGGAAAAGGAATTAACCTCTTCCTCCAGGAATTTGATGAATTTACTTATCGAAAATGCGGATCGTAAAATCAAGAAATTACTGGAGGAAATACATAAACTTGAAGAGGAGATCAAGGAACTCAACATGCCTGAGGCTACCATCAAGAATTACACAATCCTTGATAACTATTTAAATGACCTTCAGGCTGATATTAAACGTAGGAAGGCACGTAAATTACAACGGGATGAAAGGGATTATAAATCAGGCCGTGTTTTCACTTTTGCTAAACGTTTCGATTATCTGATTCAACAATCCCGTGGTTCTAAACAGAAGTCTAATGCTACTGCTAGTGCGAGTGAGACTGAATTATCCTCGCTGGCTAGCAGTGAGAATGAGGAGGTGGGAGGTGCATTGCAGGCTGATGGAGTGGTGTGAGACAGTAGCAATAATTTTTTAGAGGAAGTGAAACGGGTCAGGATAGGGAATCGGGACAGTACCTACAAAGGCAGAGGTGGGGGACTGTCAAGACAAGACGAGGATCAAGGGGCAAGGGGTCAACAGGCTCCAAGAAGAGGAATGAAACTCAGGTCGTGGAAAGATTAATTCAGATTCCTAATGCACCGAATTGGGAATTGGAGATTATCAATTTGTCAAATGTGATTCTAACTGATGATATGATCTCTTTGTTGAAAAAGGGTCTTGGTTTTTGTCCGAATGTATCGTCGGATTGGTATCATGCTAAAATTGATGTATACAAGTTTGTGAGATTGTTGAAAATCAAGAAACATTTTGTGCATGTACCTATTAAAGCTATAAGTTCTGCATATTCACAGACCCTAAGTGATCTGAGTATAGAGGGAGCGAATGCAACCAAACTACTACTTTCACTAACAGAGAATGAATATGATCCCATTACGATGGCTAAGTTACTGGACGATCTTGAGATTAACAGATTTATGAGTGAGAGTAGTGGCTTGAAATTAAAGTCTAAGTGGACGCCACAACTGACTACAGGCAATACGATAGATACTTTTCACAGAATGGTGGAATTTGATATAGATAAAATGATTGATAAGGGCTCTAGGAGCGGACATCAAAGAAGGCCAGACAACTTGACTAGCTCAGAGAGGGCAGCACTAAAGACCTTGAGAGATAATGACGACATCACCATTCGTATGGCGGACAAAGGTGGTAATATTGTCGTCATGGACACCACTAAGTACAATGCAGAGATTTATACTCAATTAAATGACTCTCGTTATTATGAGGTACTTAATGGGAATCCTCTAGATAAACTAAAAATCAGTATTAACATCAAACTCAAGGAGTGGTATGACCTGACTCTTTTGGATAATGATGAATATAACTATTTGATTGTTTCGACACCTAGAGCGCCCTGTCTGTACACGTTGCCAAAAGTCCACAAAAACAGAGATAATCCACCAGGGAGACCGATTATCTCAGGGATAGGTGGTCCCACTGAAAAGATCTCACAGTACATTGATGTATTTTTAAGACCATATGTACAATCGTTGCCCTCTTATATTCAGGACACAAAGCACGTACTCAATATTATATCAGATGTGACATGGGAGGAGGGGATGTACTTGGTAACATTAGATGTGGTTTCTCTCTATTCCAATATAGAACATTCCCTAGGCATAACGGCAATAGAGACCTTCCTCAACAAGAGACCAGTTGAGTTTTTTTAACACACGGGGATGCTGTTAAACATGACTGACATTGTTTTGAAAAATAACGTGTTTTTATTTGATCAGAAGTGGTACAGACAGCGCCTTGGGACCGCGATGGGTTCCAGATTCGCTCCGTCTTTTGCTAACCTCTTTATGGGGTGGTTTGAGGCGGAGTGGGTCTGGGGCCATCGGGGACGGAGATGGATGGAGTATATCCAATACTGGGGCAGATATATCGACGACTGTCTCATGATCTGGACTGGTTCGCTTGCTGACTTACATTGTTTCTTTGACTACTTGAATGGTAATGATGTCAATTTACGGTTTACTACCAAATATGATGAGAGGAGAATAGAATTCTTAGATGTTGAACTATTTGTGAAAGACATGAGACTCTGCTCGAGGATGTTCAGGAAAGATACGAGTTGCAACGCAGTTTTATATGCAACTAGCTGTCATCCAAACTGTCAGAAAAGATCTATTCCCTATTCAGAGATGACCAGAGCAAGGAGGAATTGCTCGGAAGACGAGGATTTTGAATATAACTTACAGGATATGTCAAATAGATTCATGGCAAGAGGTTATAACAGAGAAGTAATTGGCAAAGCTAGGAGGAGGGCTAAGAATCTACAGAGGCAGCATACTCTAGCAAGTAAAGAGATTATTGGTGATCGTACAGATAAAGTGAGGCTGATCACGCAATACAAAACAGAGTCTAATACGTTGTATTCTATCATTAACAGACACTGGCATTTATTGAAGGCGGATAAAGATTTACTGCCATTCATAACTACGAAACCTTCTATTGCGTACAGGAAGGGCAGGACACTAGCCAACGATTTGAGCCCAAGTTATCCCATCAAAACCAGGAGAGAAGTGTGGTTTGATGGTCTTAGGAAGGGCTTCCACAAATGTGGGCGTTGTAACTCATGCAGATGGGCAGAGAAGAAAGTACTCCGTTTCAGTTACAATGGCTCAGACACATATGCCATAGATGTATTCATCAACTGTGACACTACTTATGTTGTATATGTCATTGCCTGTTCATGCGGTCAGATATATGTGGGTAGCACCATTAGGAGACTGAGAGATAGAATGGTAGAGCATTTCCGAGCGTGGAAGAATGGTGACACCAGATACCCGATAGCAGCCCATAGTGTACAGCATCATGACAAACAGGAACAACACCAATTCAGTTATCATGGAATAGACCATGTTGCAGTAGACCCTAGAGGTGGCAACAGACAACTTAAGCTCAGAAGAAGAGAGGTAATCTGGATTATGAAGCTTCGGGCTGTGAGCAAGGGTTTGAATATTGACAATGAGTATCAATATTACCTGGGGCAGGATTAACTATGTCCATGTTGAGGATTCTGGCCTATATATGACACTTTGTACGTGATATACATAGAGGAGTAAATTGTAATGTACTGTGTCTGTTTTTATGTACTTGTCAATGGGGTTGAGAAATGATGTATCTCTGGTATTAACCTTATGTAATTTCTCTCAACTGTATATATGTACTGCCGATAGGAGCTTTTCCTTTCCTCTGTGGTTTGCCAACAATTACTGTATTGTACGTAAATATGTTTAGTGTATGTTATAGTATGTACACTCATATACTTGGTATATTGGGTTATTGTCTTTCCTTCCGTTGGTGTGGAATCTACCTGTACACTTTTTCTTTCTTTACTATTTGTATACATCACATAATATGCCCGGTTACACAGGGTGTTATATTATTCAATTTTAGTTTGGACTCGACTATGGAACGCGTCTGTGATTTCCACACGATTCGGTACTGGTTTACATGTCATCTTATTGGATGGCTGTAGGATTGCTCAGAACATACCGAGGCTGCCTACTAGCGCCTCGTTCTTCATTCACCTTATTCAGCTGTGGACAGTAGACTTAATTTGTAGGTGATAGCGCCAAAACTAGGCAGAACTTTATATTTTTCCGAACGAGAATGAGTAGAATATTGCGGTGACACACTACTATTTATTGTCATCCAACATTTAAATTACAACCATATAACACGGAGGATATGTAAATATAAATATTGCCACCTCTCTACATTAGACTGTATATACATATCGAGGCAATGCTGTGAAGATACATAGACGAACAATAACGCGAGTACACCATTACAAGATGGCGACCGCGGATTAACCTTTAAATAGACATTTCAATATGGCGCTTACAGCAAACGCCGGAGTACAGCGAGGACACTTGCCGCTGAACTACGGGTGAGTGTCTTCGTGTTCAGTGCCCGATACTAGGCTTGTGATGGAGTAAGAATTGTGCATGAAACCTGTTTCTTAACGGTTTCCTTCGTGTTTTCAGGTCGGGACTTTGATGATGTTCCAGACCTGAACTTTGACGACCCTCAGTGAGATGAATACGTGGGGATAGAGGTTTAGAGTATCCGTGAATGATACTTAGGAGACTATCACTTACAATCTTCCTCCTATTATTTTTGTTTAAAGGTCCTTGACTACATAGACGTGATTTACATAACTGATATTACTGAATGGTGCGGATTTGTCTGGGGACCGGGCGGAACTTTAGAGATACATAGGTGAGAACGTACTTAGTTTACTATAATTGACACGATTAATAGCAGTATGTACATGTGTAGTGAATATATACGCTTTCAATTTTTAGCGCCCCAGCATACAGAGATCTACATTATTGGAGTGGGTGAGTGGAGGTTTTACATTATTTTCTGAAGTTTATAATAACGGGATATATACACAGTTTGTTTACACTCGTTCTGTTGTATGGATACTTTATTTTAGAACGACTGTGATAGAGATGATAAGATATTTCAGGTGAAGGAAACACCACGAGATAGTGGGTGAGTTACCGACTTACGCCCGAGTGGGGCATTACACACGCAGACTTAAGTCGGGTCCATCACTGGATAAGACGCATTATGTCGATTAATGATAGCATGATTTAGCTTTTTTCGCGCGATTTTGTTCTTTAAACTTCTGAAGCTACCATGCAGGCTTCTGCTAGGAACGTAGGGAGCAGTTGAAAATATATATTTTTAGTATATCTCAGTAATGTCTGTTTCTTACACCGTTCAGACATTGGTCGGAATTTGCTGGATTGGAGAACAGAAGTTTTAGAGAGGATTACAAATATATAGCTTCAAGGTGAATATGAGACTTCACTCTTATCTCTCTCCTCTGTTATTGGCGTATAGGGTACACACCCTATGTTGGTGATCCTTAGCTGGTGTATTTCTTCTTTCCTATTTTTTTCCGATCTGGAGCCTACACATCTGTTGCACATAAAGATTTTTCGGGGGTGATGGGGACTATATCTTTCTTTCCCAAGAGTTATTAACATGTATGATTCTAATACAGGGCCTTTGTATATTGTGTTTCAGCCCTGAGGAAGTCTATGTGTGAAATGTACACACGACGAAACACGTGTTGGCAACTTGACCTTCACCATTTGAATTGATGTACTGAAGAAATATATATTGGATTCTAACTTGGAACATTTGGAATTAAACTCTGAAGGACAATCTAAGGACATTCTCTATATTATTTGTGGTTTGCTGATTGATTGGAAGAACGAAGATAACTGGACTTACTGATTATTAATAATTGTGTGCTCAGGGGCATATGGTACTGTTCTATTTCTGTTTGTTACGGAAAGACAGGGGTGTTGGATACACGCCCTTCCCCTAGATGCACCAAATCTAACTAAGAATATAGGTAACACATTTTCCCTGATATTAAGAGGAGCGCCCTGAGTTTGTTTGTATCCCAACATTGAAACTGTTCATAAGGTGGAGTAATGTTAGGAGCCTAAACAATATCACATATATACACAATTACATTACATATTTACAATTTGTTGTGCAAGCAACGGAGTAATGTCTGGATAGCCCGTCGGAGATAGTTTGTGAAATGTGCTGACTATGTGGGTACAAACAGCAATCAGTATTCCACAATATGTGCATGCTCAACACTCTTAGAACTGGGAAGAACGCTTCTTAAATCAGCCTTCTTACAACAGAAAGTTTGCACTTACAGGCCAGCCATAATTTGTTGGCTCAGTGGAGATTCCATTGCCCGGGCACACCAGGGGACAAAATATCTGTGCCTGGTACAACAATTGTTCAGCAGTCAGGGCTACAAGAAAACAGCTCTCTATACAACAAACACCCACGGTTGTTCAAGACTCAAAACCTAATAGCGGTGTCAACCAAGATTGGTTCGACATGACTTGCACAGTTAGCATCATCCGCACCCGCATCAGCACCTTTGCATTTAAATGAATCCATTAGGGATTTAATTATGCAGGTGTTAATGCCCAACTGGCAAAGGAAGCAAGCATAGACAATTCTAATGTTGGTACATGCAAATTGACGTGCACAAGGCACTTGCACTTTTTATACTGCTGTTGGCTTTTACCGTTAGAAATTTTAAACTAATTTGCACAATAATTATTAAATCATGTCTTCCTGCGGATTTTTATATTGTAATGGTTTTATTAATCATCAATAAAGTATGTTACTGTTTTTATTTTCTTAGACTGGAAGATAGGAGCCAAATTAATCATGCTTTTAAAGGCAAGACATCAGATTATACTGAATCACTGAAAGCCAGTGCAATTTTTGTAATAATACAGTAGTGTATGCCTCTCGAGAGTTGAAAAAACAGTCTTGCTGCATCATTCATTATGGTCTGGAGCATTCAAAATGCATTCTTAGATAGATCTTGGTCCAGTGTGCTAGCACAATCTAATCTTAAAATGATTACTGCCATTATAATCAGTTTACATGCTTCAAATCAGAGAATTGGTAGAATGTTTTGCAGCGTTCTTTTGAGGAAAAGACATTTGGATGCTACCATGATTATCTGTGGTTTTAGTTTGATATTGGAGTTCACCATGACGCCTGGGCATTTTACCAATGCTTTTAGTGAGGTATCAAGTGCCTTTTCTGAGGGGCAATACGATTGGGTGCATAAGGAGATGTGTTGTTGAGGTGTACAATTTGGTTCTTGTCCGTATTAAGTTTGAACTGCTTACCCTGGAATCCTGTCTTTTCCACATGGATTACCATGATCTCATGGTGTACAGTGTTGAAGGCGGAAGACCGATTCAGCAGAGAGCCAAGGCAGAAGTTAGTCATCCCATATTTAGTCATTGACTACTGATAGGATAACTGCCACTTCACTGTGCAAAGGGTGGAAGCCTGCGTGTTCAGGCATTCAACAGAACTTCTTTTGTATCAGGCAACAGAGATACTCATCTGTGAGCAGAAACCATTCCTTGCATATACAAATTATCTAATTTATAGCAGTGTCCTTCACGGTTGCATGAAGCAACAGAATCCTGAGGTTCTTTTTCCGTGTTCTATCTAGGCAATTGATGCACTGGCACAGACAGCAAAGCACACTCACAGGTGAGATGAGCATACAACATGTGTACCATCTCAAATGCATGAACGTGGTTAATCTGTTCGTAACCCCTGAAGAACCTCAATTATTGCAATTGGGAAAGTATCCCTCCCACAATTAAAACAATTTTTATTAGGTGCTGTTTAGTCATTCATAATAGTTTATTTGGATGAACACCCTAAAACCCAGCTGATAAATATCATACATTAATTCTTTCAAAAATAGTAATAAAGGCTAAAAGAATGACTATATAAGTCCATTCAAAGGTGATATTCATTCATTATGTTATTTTATGTTATGTTATTTTATTTCTATATAGAGCAAATTACCACTAGTCTCTAAGCGCTTAAAGAGAGTGAGCAGAACGCTGCCAGATTGCCGGATGGAGGATTAAACAGGTGTCAATGTTTCTCTAAACAGATGGGTTTTTAACAATTTTCTAAAGGGGAGAGGGGCTGATTCCTTGCCCAGAGGCTCTGGTAGGTTGTTCCAGATCGTGGCAAAAGGACTGAGAACGCTCTGCCCCCTTTGGTCTTAAGATTGTATCTAGAGCAGGCTAGTCTACAGGCCTCTGAGGAGAGCAGAGCCCGTCCCGGCACATACTTCTGTACTCTGTCAATTATATATTTTGGTGCATCTCCATATAGGACCTTATGGGCTATACAAAAGCTCTTAAAACACACCCGCTGATCAATAGGCAGCCAGTGGAGTTTATGCAGTAAGGGGGTGGCTCTCGTACGCCTAGGGAGGTTGAAAATTAACCTTGCTGCATCATTTTGTACCACCTGCAGCCTCCTCAGTAGCCGCTGTTGGATGCCGAAGTAGAGGGCATTCCCATAGTCTAACCAGGAGATGACCGTAGCTGAAACAATTGATTGTAGGACAGCAGTGGAGAGGAGTGGCACACATTTCCGTAATTGCCTGAGTAGGCCTATACAAGTACCCACCACTGCCGATTCCCGACTAGACATTGACAGATCAGAGTCAATCTTCAAGCCCAAGCTCTTTACTACTGGTACTGGGGTTGGTGCTACACCTAGTTCAGAGGGCCAAAACAGTTCACACCAAGGGCTATTTTGAGCTGGGACAATGAGCACCTCGGTTTTATCAGGATTGACTTTTAGCGAGTTGGCTGCCATCCAGTTGACAGTGAATCTGAGGAGTTTTCTCACTGATTCTTGTACCTGGCTCGTATGCTGTAAGGTGGACCAGGAGTTGGGTGTCATCAGCATAGTTAAAGACCTAACAGTCCCTGCCTGTGAGCGCCTCCACCAGGGGCTGCAGGTAGATGTTAAATAGGAGTGGAGACAAAGCAGAGCCCTGGGGGACTCCACAGGTCAGGGAGCCCAAAGCCGACATCTGGTCACCCATTTGAACTCTTTGAGTACGGTTGGAAAAGAAGGAAGTAAGCCAGTGAAGTGCTTGCCCCTATATGCCCAGATTCAACAACCGGCACAGCAAGATGTCAAAGCTGACCGTGCCAAAAGCTGCTGGCAGGTCTAATAAAATCAGAGCACTCGGATGTTTATTATCGGCTCGGACTCGAAGTTCGTCCAGCACGGAGACCATCACCAGCTCAGTGCTATGGTGTGCCCTGGAACCAGCTTGTCTAGTGTGGAGCAGCTGATGCTCATCTAGATATTTTGCAAGGGATTTCAGGACATGCTGTTCCAGTATTTTAGCTAAGAAAGGGAGCTGTGAGATGGGTCTATAGTTTTTTAAGGCTGACGCATCAGCCCCTGGCTTTTTTAAAAGAGGAGTGACCCTTGCTTCCTTCAACATTGTAGGTAAATAGCCAAGGGCTAGAGACTCGTTGAGTAGTTCCAGGGCCTGCTTTTCCACTCCCGACAGGGCCACTTGAAAGAGGCTCGGCGGGCAGGGATCCATTTGTGAGCCTGACTTGGTCTGTTTGGCTAGTATGGTTAAAGTTGTCGGTTCAATTTTTGGAAAGCTAACCAACTGGCTACTTGGGCATGGGGGTGCGTGCTGCTCCAGGAGGCTGGGGTCTACGGGATTTGCGGTGATTTCTAAGAGAATATCCCGGACATTTTGAAGGAAGAACTCCTGAAAGTTATCGCAGGTCAGCAGATCTCCCATGGTGTTTTTGTCCCCTCTTTGACTCAGTTCCCTCAGTATTGCAAAGATCTCCTTTTGTATGTTACCTGCCAAGCTAATCCTGGCTTCATAGAAGGCAGCCTTCTTACCTAGGATTGCCGATGTATAAGTGTCAAGGAGATTTTTATAGGTAATTAGTTCTAGTGGATCATACCTAAGTCTCCACCTCCTCTTAGCTTGGCAAAGGATTTGTTTTTTTCCCTTAAGGACTCATCGTACCAAGGGGCTCCTTTCCCTTTATCTCTGACCCTTTCTTTCCGTTCAGGCGCCAAGTCATCAAAGGCCTGACCTAAACGGGAGAATAGGGCAGCGCATTTATGATCCAGGTTATCCTCACTAAGCTCAGGAACGGGAATGGAGAGGAGTAAGGCGATTGAGGAATCTGCCTCGACGTTCTTACATGACCTAACTTTCCTCTACAAAGGTGGTGGCGGCAAGAGAGGGCTGTCCATGGGGACCCAACATCTCACCAGCGAATGGTCCGACCAGGGACAGGGACTGATATCAGTTATCTGTGCCAATGGTTTGGAGGACCAGATTAGATCTAACGTGTGCCCTTTAATATGGGTGGGTCCAATTACAAATTGCACCATTTCCATAGAACACATATTAGACTTAAATAGAGATTCTGCAAGTTCTCTATGTAACCTGTCCCAGTGGTAGTTAAAGTCCCCTACCACCAGGAGGTGTTTGTACCTGGAGCATAGATCGGACAAGAGTTCCAGAAAACTCTCATTAAAGTCAGGTGTGGCTCTGGGGGGACGATATGCTACAAACAATATAAAATAGGATGACTCCAGGAAGATTTTTATTGCCAGGATGTCTGCACTGTCACAATTATCCGTCAGTAATTTAGTAACGGTGAGGCTCTTTTTAAACAGAACCGCAACTCCCCCTCCCCCTGTACTCTCCTGGTCTATTATGCCAGACCGCATCATAGTCGGCAGGCAGAGCTGCCACTATGTCAGGGGTAGAGCTGTCCCCCAACCACGTCTCCGTGAGTGTCAAGACATCAATGTTTCCCTCTTGTAGAAGGGAAAACACTTCGAGGTGGTGTTTCTGTAAGGAGCGTGTATTAAGAACCGCTACCTTCAGGCTGTTTCCTATGGGGGCCGGGGCTGTTCTGGGGTACTCTGGGCGCTCTTCCCATTACTTACAATAAAATGTGATCTGATCTTAAGTGCCACTGTTATAAATGTAGATACTACAAAATATCCCTGGAGAATTCATCAGTAACAAAATTGAAAAGCTGGTCTCCAGGAATGATGTCCCATTAGCATTAGTACTTTAATTAAAACTGTTTTCATGGAAAATTAAAAACAACTTACAAAAATAATAGAAAGTGCATTAAAGACTGAACCGAGAGTTCATCATATAGAAAAAGTGTGCATATTTCTCTACATCTGTATGTTTAGGATGACTCAGCATTTCTACAGAAGACCAAGTTTAAAAGAAGCTAACAGATTTATTTGTAATGGATTAATAGGGGTGACAGAAATTTGTGTAATTTGCTTGCACATAATTACACAATTTTTTTGCGAAATTAAGGGTAAGTATGGAAATGCAATACCATTATTTCACACTGTATTTTAGTTCTAAATGTTTCCTAGCGTTACTTTTTGGTTTGAGGATACATTCAAAGTAAACACTGTGAACAACAGACTTGTACTCGTGGTAAATTTGTACCACGTAAATGGTGTGTTTGTGGTAAATATTTACTGTGAAAGGTGAGTAATTATATCCAGTGGTTTAATGCCATAATTTAAGGAATTTTGCATAAAACTGTAATGCAAATTCCCCAAAAAAAGCAACTTATGCCTGAGTAATTAAAATGTCAATCCGGCCTAATTAATAACCCATTCAAAATGCTGCTCCATTCCAGGTCAAGATCTTAGCACTCCCAGGTGGTTTATATTGCTTAACCTCTTAGGTGCTGCGTCGGGGCGTTGGCCGACGGCAGCACTACCTCCCCAGTGCTGCGCACGACCATTGGACGTCCATTCAGCACTAGTTCCAATGGACAGTGCAGCACTGGGGAGGGATATTTGCGCCGCATCTAAGGTGTTATCCGTCTCTCATCCTTGCCAAAGAACAGTGTGATACAGTGACGCTATGGAAAGGCACTCTCTTAAACAAATGTCTAAAATTGTCTCTAAATCTATTTATTCTGTGCCATCTTCAAGATGCCATCCAGTCTAGAAAAAACAAAAACAGTTCTCATGGACCAGCCTTGAATCTTCAACAATCACCAACAACAAAAATTCTAGAATATCAGTTGAGGATTTCAGATTGAGTGTGACATCAAATGATGGCCCCTTTAATGTAACCCCATAATTGATTAACAGTAAAAGTATCCATAGAAAGAATGTCTCACAAAATTGATCTTTTTGATTGGCAAATTGATTAGATAGCAGTGAAAGTCAAAGTAACATAAGGACACATTTTGACTTAGCCTTCAAGTGCTTGAGCTGCTGCCTGTGGAATCTGTATACCCAGGTTTGAATCTCAGTGATAGACTCAACATTGTGTGAGTCTGGACAAATTACTTAATATGTGTAAAATGTATTTATGTAATCCCCACTTGATGTATTTGATACAGCACTCCGTTACCGCACAACTAGGTTTGCTCTGTATAAATACCAATACCAGTACATACATTCATACATAAATTGCAGAGAGGAACAAGTTACTTACCTTCGGTAACAATATATCTGTAAGAAACAGTAGTTAGTATTAGATTCCTTACCTTAGAATATCCCCAGGCGTCAGTCTGGATCCGGAAACTTTTGCGTAGCAGTACCCCTGCGCGTCGGTAGGCGTCGTCTGCAGGCGTCCCCTGCGGCTCCGCGTCCGTTGTCGGCGTCGTGCGCTGTGATGACGTCGCTGGAGTATATAGACGCCGCCTCCGCGCGCTGACGTCAGTTCTTTGCACACAACTTTTCCGCGCCAGAACACGCAGAGCCATGTGAGAACCAACACTGGTGCCATTTGAAACTAGGGCCCTGAAAGGGATGTCCTTAACCCTAGGTATCAGTTCGCAGAACGGGGAGGATGGGTGGGGCGGTAAGGAATCTAATACTAACTACTGTTTCTTACAGATATATCGTTACCGAAGGTAAGTAACTTGTTCATCTGAAAGAAACAGGTTAGTATTAGATTCCTTACCTTAGAATAGATACCCCAGCAATACCAACCCCGGTGGTGGGTCTGCGAACCAATACAATCCTACACCAGAAAGTCCTGGAGGACAGAACGGCCAAACAAGCCATCCCTCCGGACTTGACTGTCCAGGCAGTAGTGCCTCGCAAATGTGTGCAGCGAGGCCCACGTAGCCGCCTGGCAAATGTCCTGCAAGGGGACTTCCCGGCCCAGGGCAGTAGTAGCCGCCGTGGCCCGAATGGAATGGGCCCTCAGCCCAACAGGAGGCTCCTTCCGAGCCAAAGAGTAGCACGCTTTGATGCACAGAACGACCCACCGAGAGATGGTCCATTTATGTACCGCCCGTCCCTTCTTCGCACCCACGTAGCCAACAGACAGTTGGTCATCCACCCGGAACTGGCGTGTGCGATCCATATAAAATGAAAGCGCACGTTTTGGGTCCAGACGATGGAGCCGCTCTTCATCCTTTGAAGGATGCGGAGGCGGGAAGAAGGAAGGGAGGGTGATGGACTGCCGGATGTGAAAAGCAGAGACAACTTTGGGCAGGAAAGAAGGTCTAGTTCTCAGAACCACCTTGTCTGGATGAATGGACATGAAAGGAGGTTTGACAGAAAGAGCCTGGAGCTCACTCACCCTCCTGGCAGAGGTGATGTCAACCAGGAAGGCCGTCTTTAAAGTCAGGAGACGGAGAGGACAGGAATGAAGTGGATCAAAGGGATCACACATCAAGAAGGTTAGAACCAGGTTCAAGTTCCACTGAGGCATCACAAACGGAACAGGTGGATACATGTGTGTGATGCCTGTAGGAGAGTAGGGTCTGCAATCCTATGATCACCCAGATTTTTTGCTTTTGTTTCACTGGTTTACGACTTTCTCTGGCTGTGGGCCTGCCAATCAGACCCACAGCCTGGCTGTTCTCTTTCTAAATTACGAGATGTACCCTAGGTGCATATACCAATTGGTACTGGGCCACCTTATCAGACCCTGTAACTCAGGGCGTAGGTGTACCCAGGGCCGCCAGAGGCTGCAGCATGTATTATGCCACCCCTGGCTGGCCTCCTAAATTTGACACAACTGGCTGCACGACAGCTGGGGCGAAGACGTGTAATCACCCTTTGCTTTAGATATAGTAGCTCTATATCTAACCATACAATGGACACCCGAGTCCCTATCAGTCACTCCTATGGCAGGCCTTGACAATCCTGAAGGCAGAGTGCATGGGCTCGTGTGAACTAAGCTCTGGCCCGAGCCGAGCCCGGTTGCAGCTTGCGGAATCAAGACCCAATGGCTGTTCCATGATAACGCGTACCATATAGGTAACTTCGGTGTCGCGTTATCAAGACATGTCGAGTAAGGTGTCATACAAATCGGGATGCTGCCCTCTCATCAACTCTGGCGACGAGGTTAGCATTCCGCCCTTCTAGAGGGACACGACATGTACGTGACTGTGAACCCCGGTTAAAGTTAACGAAAGCCTCAGCTCCACAAAATGGATGCTGCCACCACAGACACAAGTCTGACCTCCTGCTGCTGGGAGTCCTTCCAGCGAGGAGCACTTGGACAAAGGGTTTCCTGTCGAGGGCAGTGTTCGCACCGTCCCAGACAGGGTTTGTGTATTCTGGGTAGGTAGGGCTTTTGCGAGAAGGTGACTGCGGAGTGGCACCCCGGTGCTCACTACGCATCTGCCGGTTAGAACCAGTTCCAGGGGCGACAGCCCTGGCCTGGGGAAAGTCCGGCAGGGGAGAGGGGTGTAACTACCCCCCTTTCTGGTCCCACCCTTAGGGCAGGACCTAGTCATGTACCCACCCCTTTCTTTAGGATAAAGGCCGGAGCGGGGACCCTTCCAAATTAGATCATCTTTGAATCAAGAATACTTTCTACGAAAGGACTTCAAGACTCTTCTCAAGATTTCTCCCTTGTGGCTAAGGAGTAGTCACCCTGCATCAGCGGGCACCATCTAAGAACTCTGCGGTTTGCTGTAAGTCCTTCCTCAAGGAATCCGACGGCCCAGCTCGACGAGAACCGGCTTCCCTGGCACCTCTGACCTCTACCCACGTCATCAGCTCAGCTGTGATCTGTGGGTGCGACGAGACCTCGAGGGACCGGCCATCATCAGAACCTGCACGCTCTTAAAAACCAGCACGACCATCGAGGTAACTCTCTGGTGAGTGCTCTGGGGTCCGAGAAGCCCCGACCCTGAGCCGCTCCAGCACCGAAGTGCAGTCTCCCAGCATCTCCACGATCTGCGTGGGGCCCTTCTGCTCGCTGCTCAGCACGTTGTCTGGTCACTTGCCGCTGGCTCGTGCCCTTCTGTGACGACGACCAAGAATCAACACTGCCGGTCTGGTTGCTCCAGACTGGCCCCTGCTTCCATCTTTTGAGAGGCACCCCGGACCCTCCTGGTCCACCCAAGACGCCGACAGCGACATCCGTCGTGGGACAGCTCGCACCTCCACCGTGGTCGCCGACAACGCCTCCTGGTCCGAGAGACTGCAGAGCCTAGCGTCGCCCACTCACCTGGTCGAGGTGACGGCCAACCGGTGCCTTCCTGGTACCCTCTGACTACTGGCTAGTAGTACGAACTTGGTCCCCTCTGCTTTCAGGTTTCATCAATCTCTACGAACTATTCAACACTGGTCGCCGGCCAGCAACTCCTTTTCTTCCGGCTCCTGGCTCGTCAGCGAAGACCCCGACGCCTGTAAGACTTGTGCAGCCGCAGCCCTCGTGGCTAGGTAACTCGGCATTTCGGTGCCTGCATAGCCTCCTTACTCTAGGGTCCCGAGTCCCTCGCTTCCGACTTGCCTTAACCTTTCCGTGTCCCCGGACACTTGTTTTAAACTGTGCACTTGAAGTATTTGCTAAAGAGATTTGGTTTGTGCTTAGTACCCTGTCCTCATAAAGAGTACAGGGCTGTTGTGATTCTTAATAAATATACTGTTTATTTTCATAACACTTGTGTGGTGTCCTTTCACTGGGTGTTCAAGGGGTACATGTGTGGTAAACAGCTGGCTTAACGCGCCCTCTCGAGTCTTTAGCCTTAGACTGCTCGTATCCATGCTACTAGGATAGCTGGTCTATAGGTTGACTTACAACCAAACACCATAAGGGTCGTTGGAACGATACATAGCGGTCGCTAGAATAGCGAACGTTGCATATCGGGCCAACTTCTCACATTGGTGAGCAGCGGTTGGGATTTGAGCTTGCTGTTGTTTTACCACACGTATCCTAAGAATATCTTGTTGAAAGATCGCACAAGTACTGTTAGTACATATAACTAAAGCTTAGAATACTCTGAGTTCTACTGAACCAGCTGTTGTAGCTCCTCAAGGCTTAGCACACCTTGGCTACAGCTCCTAGCAAGGGAAAAGTAGGAAAACACATAGTGTAGGTAGGTGCATCACTTACACCACACTAGAAACAGTATGTCGGGCCAAGGAGGAAACTCTGAGTCTCCCCTTGTGTCAGTTGACCCTCCACAGGTCATCCCTTCAGGATATACTGTGCTGAGCTTCAAGGAGTTAAGACGATTGTGTCACTCCCGGAAGATTCAGCAGGGGTCTAACCCCACAACGTCCTTTCTGATTGGTCTCTTGGAGACTTATGATGCCAGGAGAGCTGAGAAACTTCGTAGCTCTTCTAATCCAGAAGGAGACATGCCTCCCCTCGAGGGAACCCAAGACGATCCTGACCTCATTCATCTCGCAACCGAGAACGAGGATGTGGAGGAGGATGAGGATGAGGATCTCTCTGGGGACGAGGCAGATAAGGGACAGGTAGAAGTCGTCAGACTAAGCAGGTCCAACTTAAGCAAACATGATAGCGGTACTGGGGGACCCCTGGGGCCACTATCAGGTCAGCTTAACATGGGGAATGGACGAGCCAGATCTCTATCAAGAGGCTCTGGCAGATCCCTTCATACCAACGGCTCTCACAACTCTTCTCAAAGAGGGATGACGTCCCCTCAGAGGAGAGTGTACGAAGCGAAGGAAAGGGCAGCTAATCTGCGGATCGAAAGGGAAGAACTTGCCCTGGCCAAAGAAAAGCTTGCTTTCGCTAGAGAGCAACAGTTAAGTGGGGCAGTCCCCACTGGTGGCAGCAATGTACCTAGTAATAGGGAAAAGAGTTTCGATACGAAACACCTTGGGAAGATAGTGCCCCCCTTTAAGCAAGGGGACGACATCCACAAATGGATTACTGCTTTGGAGAGGGCCTGCACTGTGCAAGGCGTTCCCCAGAGTCAGTGGGCAGCTATCTTGTGGCTCTCCTTTGAAGGTAAAGGAAGAGACAAGCTCCTCACCACAAGGGTAGAGGACGCTAACAATTACCAAGTCTTGAAGAATACACTCGTTGAAGGGTTCGGCCTAACCACTGAGCAGTACAGGGTGCTGTTCAGGGATACCCAGAAAACGCAGTCTCAAGACTGGTCTGATTTTGTCGATTGTGCCACTAAGGCTTTTGAGGGCTGGTTGCTGGGCAGTAAGGTTACTGATTACAAAGGATTGTATAATTTGATGATGAGAGAACAAATTTTAAACAATTGTCAGAACCAGTTGTTGCATCAGCATCTTGTCGACTCGGATCTGACCTCTCCTCAAGAATTGGGGCAGAAGGCGGACAAATGGGTTCGTACGAGAGTTAAACAGAACCAGGGCCAGAATCAAGGTGGTCAGAAGAAAGCAGACCAGAAGGGTAAAGATTCTAAGGGGGAACAAAATGACCAGAAGTCTTCGACAGGTCCCCAACAACCCAAAGAGGGTGGGGGTCAGGCTCCCCAAAAGAAGAAAGAAGGCCAATCCAAACGTTGGTGCCAGTACTGTAAAAGTAAGTCTCACTGGTTTAGTGAGTGCACCAAGAAAGGAGGAGGGCAGACTCCTGCCACTGCAGCCCCTAAGGCACCTGTGCCCCCTAGTACAGTCAGCAGTGGTAGTGCGCCTCCCAAGGGTTTAGTAGGGTTAACCCTGGGTTCTGAGGGGCGTGACAACTTAGTTGGCACACTCACTCAGGCTGTCCTTGTCAGTACAGGGGACGCGGACGTATCCCCTGACGTAAGCCCCAATACTTTGGGCAAATACCGACAGACGCCTTTCATAAATGGAAAGATGGCTCAGGCCTATAGGGACACTTGTGCCAGCGTCACCATGGTGACGCCTAACTTTGTGGACCCTGGACAGATCATGCCAGGTACAGAATTCCTGGTGACCAATGCAAGCAATGTCACTACCAATCACAGTATGGCAGTTGTAGCTTTCTCCTGGGGAGGGGTAACTGGCCAAAAGAAGGTTGTAGTTAGTCCAGACCTCCCAGTGGATTGTTTGTTGGGCAATGATTTGGAGTCATCACAATGGTCAGAAGTGGAGCACCGGACTCACATGGAAATGTTAGGTTTGCCAGCACATGTGTTCGCTGTGACTAGGTCGCAGGTCAGGAAATGCCCCACTGAACAGGTGCTGGATCCTGGAACAACGGACCAGACACCTCCCAAGAAAAAGAGCAGTAGGGTTAAGGCTGCGCCTTCCCCCTTGCCCCAGGTCGAGGATCAAGTCTCAGAGGAGGCTGACCTACAGGAATTGAGGGAAACTGAGCCGAGAGAGTTCGAACTTGACCAAGTTGAATTCTTGGGCTCAGGGGGACCCTCAAGGGAAGATCTGGGGAAGGACCAATTAGACTGCCCTTCTCTTGAACCCCTCAGACAGCAGGCTGCTGCTGAGGCTGCTGGGAACGCCACAGGTACCCACAAGGTATACTGGGAAGATGGACTCCTGTACACTGAGGCAAGAGACCCCAAGCCTGGCATGACCAGGAGGCTGGTCGTCCCCTTGTCTCAGCGTGGTTTCCTACTTACCTTGGCCCATGAGATTCCCTTAGCAGGTCACTTAGGCCAGACGAAAACGTGGGACAGGCTTGTCTCGCACTTTCACTGGCCTCACATGAACGAGGATACCAAGGAGTTTTGCCGCTCCTTTGTCACTTGCCAAGCCAGTGGTAAGTCAGGTGGCACGACAAAGGCCCCCCTTATACCAATGCCTGTGGTGGGGGTGCCCTTTGAACGGGTGGGGATCGACATCGTCGGTCCCATGGAACCACCGACAGCATCAGGGCACAAGTTTATACTGGTGGTAGTGGATCATGCCACCAGGTATCCTGAAGCTATTCCCCTTAGGACCACTACAGCACCTGTTGTGGCCAGAGCCCTAGTTGGAGTATTCTCCAGAGTGGGCTTCCCTAAGGAGGTCGTCTCCGACAGAGGTGCAAACTTTATGTCGAGCTACTTAACTGCTATGTGGAAGGAATGTGGTGTTAACTACAAGTTCACTACCCCCTATCATCCACAATGCAATGGGCTTGTTGAGAGATTCAACAGGACCCTAAAAGGGATGATTCACGGACTACCGGAAAAGCTTCGGCGTAGATGGGACGTCCTGATCCCCTGCCTCTTGTTCGCCTACAGAGAAGTCCCACAGAAGGGGGTTGGCTACAGCCCCTTTGAACTTTTGTACGGGCATCCTGTAAGAGGACCCCTGTGTTTGGTGAAGGAAGGATGGGAGAGACCTCTCAAAAAGCCTGCAGCCAACATAGTGGACTATGTGCTCGGCCTCCGCTCGCGGATGGCTGAATACATGGAAAAGGCATCCGAAAACCTTAAGGCCAGCCAAGAACTCCAGAAAGCTTGGCATGACCAAAAGGCTGTCTTGACTGTTTATCAGCCCGGACAGAAGGTGTGGGTGTTGGAGCCAGTGGCCCCAGCAGCACTCAAGGACAAATGGTCCGGGCCCCACACCATCCTGGAGAAAAAGGGAGAGGTCACCTACCTGGTCGACCTGGGAACTCCCCGGAGCCCCCACAGGGTGCTTCATGTCAACAGGCTAAAAGCATATGTCGACAGGAAGGACATGAGTTTGCTCATGGCCACAGATGAGGGACAGGAGGAGGAGAGTGATCCTCTCCCCGACCTGCTCTCTCAGAATCCTGACGATGGCTCGGTAGATGGTGTTGTCTTTTGCGGCAGCCTCTCCGACCATCAACAGAGCGACTGTAAACAGGTTCTTCAGTCGTTCCGACATCTGTTTTCTCTGACACCCAGTCAGACCGATTGGTGCACCCATGAGGTCGACACTGGTGACAGCCTGCCCGTAAAGAGTAAAATCTACAGGCAGCCTGATCACGTCAGAGACTGCATCAAAAGTGAAGTGCAGAAAATGTTGGAGCTGGGAGTCATTGAACCCTCGGATAGCCCTTGGGCTAGTCCCGTAGTTCTAGTGCCGAAACCTCACACCCAGGGTGGTAAGAGAGAGATGAGGTTCTGCGTAGACTACCGGGGTCTCAATGCAGTCACTAAGACTGACGCCCACCCAATACCAAGGGCAGACGAGCTTATTGATAGGCTGGCTTCGGCCAACTACTTAAGTACGTTTGACCTGACAGCTGGGTATTGGCAAATCAGGTTAGCTGAGGACGCCAAGCCTAAGACAGCATTTTCAACCCCTGGTGGGCATTATCAGTTCGTGGTGATGCCCTTTGGTCTGAAAAATGCACCTGCCACCTTCCAACGGTTGGTGAATCATGTCCTTACTGGGCTGGATGACTTCTGTGCGGCATATCTTGACGATATTGCTGTCTTTAGCTCCACCTGGGAGGATCACCTGGTCCACCTGCGGAAGACGTTGGAGGCACTGCAAGCAGCAGGTCTCACTATCAAGGCCACCAAGTGCCAGATAGGGCAGACACAGGTTGTATACCTGGGCCACCTTGTCGGTGGAGGTCAGGTTCAGCCACTGGAGAGCAAGATACAGTCAATCAGGGACTGGGCTCCTCCAACCACCCAGACTCAGGTTCGAGCTTTCTTGGGCCTGACTGGATACTACAGGAAGTTTGTCAGGAACTATGGGTCCATCGTGACACCGTTAAATGAACTGACAAGTAAGAAAATGCCAAAAAAGGTTCAGTGGACAGCGAGCTGTCAAAAAGCATTCGATGACCTAAAGCAGGCCATGTGCACGGCGCCTATCCTCAAGAGTCCGGACTACTCCAAACCATTCATTGTCCAAACAGATGCTTCTGAGTTGGGTGTGGGAGCTGTTCTTTCTCAACTGAATTTTGATGGTCAAGACCAGCCCATTGCTTTTATAAGTAGACGGCTGACCCCTAGAGAGAAGAATTGGTCAGCTATTGAGAGGGAGGCCTTTGCTGTGGTTTGGGCCCTGAAGAAGCTGAGGCCATACTTGTTTGGCACTCACTTCAAGATTCAGACCGACCATAAGCCCCTCTTGTGGCTAAATCAGATGAAGGGTGAAAACCCCAAACTGCTTAGGTGGTCCATTTCCCTACAGGGGATGGACTTCACAGTGGAACATAGACCTGGTACTGATCATGGCAATGCCGATGGGCTCTCCAGGTATTTCCACTTAGAACAAGAAGACTTACCTGGTCAAGGTTAGTTAGTTGTTCCGACGTTTGGGGGGGGGTCATGTAGGAGAGTAGGGTCTGCAATCCTATGATCACCCAGATTTTTTGCTTTTGTTTCACTGGTTTACGACTTTCTCTGGCTGTGGGCCTGCCAATCAGACCCACAGCCTGGCTGTTCTCTTTCTAAATTACGAGATGTACCCTAGGTGCATATACCAATTGGTACTGGGCCACCTTATCAGACCCTGTAACTCAGGGCGTAGGTGTACCCAGGGCCGCCAGAGGCTGCAGCATGTATTATGCCACCCCTGGCTGGCCTCCTAAATTTGACACAACTGGCTGCACGACAGCTGGGGCGAAGACGTGTAATCACCCTTTGCTTTAGATATAGTAGCTCTATATCTAACCATACAATGGACACCCGAGTCCCTATCAGTCACTCCTATGGCAGGCCTTGACAATCCTGAAGGCAGAGTGCATGGGCTCGTGTGAACTAAGCTCTGGCCCGAGCCGAGCCCGGTTGCAGCTTGCGGAATCAAGACCCAATGGCTGTTCCATGATAACGCGTACCATATAGGTAACTTCGGTGTCGCGTTATCAAGACATGTCGAGTAAGGTGTCATACAAATCGGGATGCTGCCCTCTCATCAACTCTGGCGACGAGGTTAGCATTCCGCCCTTCTAGAGGGACACGACATGTACGTGACTGTGAACCCCGGTTAAAGTTAACGAAAGCCTCAGCTCCACAAAATGGATGCTGCCACCACAGACACAAGTCTGACCTCCTGCTGCTGGGAGTCCTTCCAGCGAGGAGCACTTGGACAAAGGGTTTCCTGTCGAGGGCAGTGTTCGCACCGTCCCAGACAGGGTTTGTGTATTCTGGGTAGGTAGGGCTTTTGCGAGAAGGTGACTGCGGAGTGGCACCCCGGTGCTCACTACGCATCTGCCGGTTAGAACCAGTTCCAGGGGCGACAGCCCTGGCCTGGGGAAAGTCCGGCAGGGGAGAGGGGTGTAACTACCCCCCTTTCTGGTCCCACCCTTAGGGCAGGACCTAGTCATGTACCCACCCCTTTCTTTAGGATAAAGGCCGGAGCGGGGACCCTTCCAAATTAGATCATCTTTGAATCAAGAATACTTTCTACGAAAGGACTTCAAGACTCTTCTCAAGATTTCTCCCTTGTGGCTAAGGAGTAGTCACCCTGCATCAGCGGGCACCATCTAAGAACTCTGCGGTTTGCTGTAAGTCCTTCCTCAAGGAATCCGACGGCCCAGCTCGACGAGAACCGGTTTCCCTGGCACCTCTGACCTCTACCCACGTCATCAGCTCAGCTGTGATCTGTGGGTGCGACGAGACCTCGAGGGACCGGCCATCATCAGAACCTGCACGCTCTTAAAAACCAGCACGACCATCGAGGTAACTCTCTGGTGAGTGCTCTGGGGTCCGAGAAGCCCCGACCCTGAGCCGCTCCAGCACCGAAGTGCAGTCTCCCAGCATCTCCACGATCTGCGTGGGGCCCTTCTGCTCGCTGCTCAGCACGTTGTCTGGTCACTTGCCGCTGGCTCGTGCCCTTCTGTGACGACGACCAAGAATCAACACTGCCGGTCTGGTTGCTCCAGACTGGCCCCTGCTTCCATCTTTTGAGAGGCACCCCGGACCCTCCTGGTCCACCCAAGACGCCGACAGCGACATCCGTCGTGGGACAGCTCGCACCTCCACCGTGGTCGCCGACAACGCCTCCTGGTCCGAGAGACTGCAGAGCCTAGCGTCGCCCACTCACCTGGTCGAGGTGACGGCCAACCGGTGCCTTCCTGGTACCCTCTGACTACTGGCTAGTAGTACGAACTTGGTCCCCTCTGCTTTCAGGTTTCATCAATCTCTACGAACTATTCAACACTGGTCGCCGGCCAGCAACTCCTTTTCTTCCGGCTCCTGGCTCGTCAGCGAAGACCCCGACGCCTGTAAGACTTGTGCAGCCGCAGCCCTCGTGGCTAGGTAACTCGGCATTTCGGTGCCTGCATAGCCTCCTTACTCTAGGGTCCCGAGTCCCTCGCTTCCGACTTGCCTTAACCTTTCCGTGTCCCCGGACACTTGTTTTAAACTGTGCACTTGAAGTATTTGCTAAAGAGATTTGGTTTGTGCTTAGTACCCTGTCCTCATAAAGAGTACAGGGCTGTTGTGATTCTTAATAAATATACTGTTTATTTTCATAACACTTGTGTGGTGTCCTTTCACTGGGTGTTCAAGGGGTACATGTGTGGTAAACAGCTGGCTTAACGCGCCCTCTCGAGTCTTTAGCCTTAGACTGCTCGTATCCATGCTACTAGGATAGCTGGTCTATAGGTTGACTTACAACCAAACACCATAAGGGTCGTTGGAACGATACATAGCGGTCGCTAGAATAGCGAACGTTGCATATCGGGCCAACTTCTCACAATGCCCTTCAAGAATCTAGTTACAATGGGGGACTTGAACAAAGAAGGTTGATCAGGCAGCCTCAGAAAGGCCGAAAGGGCAGAAAGGTAGTCCTTGATAGTGCCCAGAGCAGAGCCCTGCTGGGCAAGAGAAAGAAGGAAGAGAAGAACCTCAGAAAGAGGGGCAGAGAAAGGATCCACAGCCTTTGCTGTGCACCATGCCACAAACTTGTTCCACCGACAGGCGTATACCGATTTCGTGGAGGAACGCCTGGCTGCCAGAATCACATCACAGACTTCAGGAGGCAAGTCAAATGGCCTCAACTGTCGCCGCTCAATTTCCACGCATGGAGGTGGAGGCTGGACAGGTTTGGGTGGAAGACCGTCCCCTGCTGCTGCGACAGAAGGTTCTCCTGAAGGGGCAGGCGGATCGGGGGACCGACTGACATGCTGAGTAGCTCGGGATACCAGTACCTTCGAGCCCAGTCCGGAGCCACAGGGATGACTTGGGCCCGGTCGCGCCTGATCTTTGTGAGAAGTTGGCCTGATATGCAGTGCTCACTATTCTAGTGAACACTATGTATCAGTCCAGACAACCCTTATTGATGATTGGTTGTAAGTCAACCTTATAGACCAGCTATCCTAGTAGCGTGGATACGAGCAGTCTAAGGCTAAAGACTCGAGAGGGCGTGTTAAGCCAGCTGTTATACCACACATATACCCCTTGAACACCAAGTGAAAGGACACCACACAAGTGTTATGAAAATAAACAGTGTATTTATTAAAATCACAACAGCCCTGTACTCTTTATGAGGACAGGGTACTAAGCACAAAACAAAACTCTTACAAAAATACTTAAGTTAGCACAGTATATACAAATGCCCGAGGGGCACGGAAAACCATATACTCTGAAAGTGGAATGCGAAATTACTAGCAGGTAAGTACAGTACTAATAGGCTTTGGAATCGCTGGGACTTGACTATAGAATCGTTGGATTACTTCTAGGAGACCCAGGGGACTCGGGTGCAGAGTGTGCACTCTCACGCGTGATGCGGGACAAAGTCTATGGTAGCTAGTAAAGACAAAGTTAGTGTTCTCGGGCGAACCCGACCTGGTAGGAGGAAAACGAAAGTGGATTCTGACCCTTGGATAGTGAGGCTATGCTGGGGCACCGAAATGCCGAAGTTACCTAGCCCAGGGGCTGCAGCTGCATATGTCTCAAAAGACGTCGGGAATCCTCGTAGACGGACCAGGAGCCTGGAAGAAAGATGCTGGCAGGCGACCAGTGAAGAGAGTTCGAAGTGATCCAAGCCTGGATCTTTGAAGACAGATGACACCTGAAAGCAAAGGGGACTAAGTTCGTGACTACTAGCCAGTAGTCAGGTGGCACCAAGAGGGCACCGGATGGTAGTCACCTCGACTAGGTGAGTGGGCGACGCTGTGCTCTGCAGATCTCACGGACCAGGAGGCGTTGTCGGCGACCAGGATGGAGGAGCGAGCTGTCCCACGATGGATGAAGCTGTCGGCGTCGCTGGACCCAGGATTGGGCAACAAAGCCTTGGCTAATTCAAGCCCACACGGTGGAACTAAAATGGCGTCTTGAGTGGACCAGGAGGGTCCGGGGTGCTCCTCTCTTGGAAGGGAGCAAGGGCCAGTCTGGAGCAACCAGACCAGCAGCAGTGATGTCGTTGGGCGTCGTTAAGAAGGCCACAAGCCAGCGGGCTAGTAGCCAAACAACGCGGTGAGCAGCCAAAAGCAGAAGGGCCCCACGCCGATCGTGGAGATGCTGGGAGGCTGATCTTCGGTGCTGGAGCTGCTCAGGGTCGGGGCTTCTCGGACCCCAAAGCACTCACCAGAGGGTTACTCGGCGGGCGTGCTGTAAAGAAGTCGTGCAGTCTTGGCGATCGTCGGTCCCTCGAGGTCTCGTCGCACTCACGGTTCTCAGCTTGGCTGTAGAGGTCAGAGGTGCCAGGGAAGCCGGGTCTCGTCGAGCTGTGTCGTCGGATTCCTGAGGAAGGACTTGCAGCAGACCGCAGTGTTCCTGATGGTGCCTGCGGATGCAGGGTGACTACTCCTTAGTCACAAGGGAGAATCTTGAAGAAGAAATCTTGAAGTCCTTTTGCAGAAAGTCGTGTCTTGATTCCAAAGATGATCTAATTTGAACAGGGGGCCCGCTCCTAACTTTATACTAAGAAAAGGGGCTGACCCGGTGACTAGGTCCTGCCTATGGGTGGGACTAGGAGGGGGGTGGTTACACCCCTCTCCCATGCCGGACTTTCCCCAGGCCACGGGCTGGTGTGCCCCTGGAACTGGTTCTGACCGGCCTATGCGTAGTGAGCACCGGGGTGCCACTCAGCAGTCACCTTCCTGTAAAGCCCTGCCTACCCAGGATACACAAAACCCTGTCTGGGATGGTGCTAGCACCGCCCCGGACAGGAAACCCTTTGTCCAAGCTCTCCTCGCTGGAAGGACTCCCAGCAGCAGGAGGTCAGACTCGTGTCTGTGGTGGCAGCATCCATTTTGTGGATCTGAGGCTTCGTTTAACTTTAACCGGGGTTCACAGTTACATACATGTCGTGTCCCTCTAGAAGGGTGGAATGCTAACCCCGTCGCCAGAATTGGCGAGGGGTTAGTATTCCAATTCGTATGACACCTTACTCGACATGTTTTGATAAAGCAATACCAAAGATAGCATTTAACCGCGAGGATTATAATGCACTTAAGAGTATATGGTATGCGTTATCATGGAACAGCTATTAGGACTTGATTCCACAAGCTGCAGACGGGCTCAGCTCATGCCAGAGCACCACCTCACACGATTCCAAGCACTCTGCCTTCAGGATTGTCAAGGCCTGCCATAGGAGTGACTGATAGGAGTCTGTGTGTCCATTTTTAGGGTTAGATATAGGTATACTATATCTACAGCAAAGGGTGATTACACGACTTTGCCCCAGCTGTCATGCAGCCAGTTGTGTCAAATTTAGGAGGCCAGCCAGGGGTGGCATAATACATGCTTCAGCCCCTGGTAGGCCCTGGGTACACCTATACCCTGAGTTACAGGGTCTGATAAGGTGGCCCAGTACCAATTGATAAATGCACCTAGGGTACATGTTGCAATTTAGAGAGAGAACAGCCAGGCTGTGGGTCTGATTGGCAGGCCTACAGCCAGAGAAAGTCGTAAACCAGTGAAACAAAAGCAAAAAATCTGGGTGATCATAGGATTGCAGACCCTACTCTCCTACAATCTTCTTCAGCACTCTGGGCAGAAGTGGTATAGGCGGAAAGGCGTATAACAGACCGCAACTCCACTCGCGCCGAAAGGCGTCGCCGTGCGAGTGCCGTCTTGGAAACTCCAACGCGCAGAACTGATGACATTGCGCGTTCTCTTCTGTGGCGAATAGATCTAACCAAGGCTCTCCCCATTGCCGAAAGAGGCCTTGCGCCACGTCCGAGTTCAGACGCCATTCGTGATCCATCGAGCACCGACGGCTGAGTTCGTCCGCCCTGGCGTTCAGAGAACCTGCCAGGTGTTAAACCGTCAGAGTCACGCCCTGACGTTCCAACCATTGCCAGAGGCGCAGAGCCTCCTGGCAAAGGGTCCACGACCCCACCCCGCCCTGCTTGTTGCAGTACCACATGGCGGTGGTGTTGCCCGTGAACACCTGCACCACACTCCCGTTGACAAAGGGGAGGAATGCTTTCAGTGCCAAACGAATCGCCCGGAGCTCCAACAGGTTTATATGGAGCCAGGACTCCGCCGGAGACCAGATGCCTCTGATCTCCGCCTCTCCCAGGTGGCCTCCCCAGCCCTGGAGGGATGCGTCCGTCACAACAACGTGCTCTGGTTGGGGAAGGGAGAGGGATCTGCCTCTGACCCAATCGCGGTCCGTAAGCCACCACTGCAGTTGTCTTGCAGTGCCCTCTGAGATCAAGACATGGTCGGACAGGTTGCCCTGATGCTGGGCCCACTGAAACTTCAGGTCCCACTGCAGAGCCCGCATCCGCCACCGGGCGTGATGCACCAGAAGGATGCAGGAAGCCATCAGCCCCAGCAGCCGCAGCGTCAACCTGACCGAAACCCGGGATAACGGCTGAAAGATGGGAATCAAAGCCTGTATATCCTGGACTCGCCGTTCCGGAGGATAGACCCGAAACTGCGCCGAGTCGAGAACCGCTCCGATGAAAAGGAGCTTCTGAGAGGGACACAGGTGTGATTTCAGCACATTGATGGAGAACCCCAGCTCGTGCAGGAGGTCTGCCGTCATCTGAAGGTGGTGGACGACTGTCTGGGGCGAGCCCGCCTTCAACAACCAGTCGTCGAGATAGGGGAAGACTGAAACCCCCAATCTGCGCAGATGAGCTGCGACCACCGCCATCACCTTGGTGAACACCCGTGGGGCGCTGGTAAGGCTGAAGGGGAGCACGATAAACTGAAAGTGCTCGTGGCCTACCGTGAACCGCAGGTAACGCCGATGGGCCGGCAGGACGGGGATGTGAAAATATGCATCCTGCAAGTCCAACGCTACCATCCAGTCTTGCGGGTCTAGAGCAGCCAAGACCTGAGCTAAAGTCGACATTTTGAACTTCTCCTTCCGGAGGAAGCCGTTGACGTTCCTTAGATCCAAGATAGGACGTAGGCCCCCTTTGTCCTTCTTGGGCACCAGAAAGTAGTGGGAATAGCAACCACGTCCTACTTCTGGCCCAGGAACGCGCTCGATGGCCCCCTTGGCCAAGAGGGCCGTAACTTCCTCTTTCAGAAGTGCCAAGTGGTCCCCCGACACACGGTGGTTCTGCGGTGGCATGGCTGGAGGAGTTGTCTCGAAGGGGAGGGAGTAGCCCCTTCGGACGAGCTGCAGCACCCACCTGTCCGATGTTATTGTGCGCCAGTGGGAGAGCTGATGGCGAACCCTGCCTCCCACCGGCGTCACATGGGCCTGAAAGCACGGACTAGGAGGATTTCGTGGCAGATGCTGCGGGGGGAGGTGTGGCCTGACCTCTCCGCTGTCCCCGACCGCCACCACGGCGGTCTCCACGGCCGCCACCGCGTTGATAAATCTGTTGCGGCGCGTGGCTGGCAGCACGTGTGGGACCGCCCCTTCCTTGGCCACGAAAGGAGCGAAACGAACCCGTTTGCTGGCGCTGGGTCGAGAGACCCAAGGACTTGGCCGTGACCCTGGAGTCCTTGAAGCGCTCCAGCGTGTGGTCGGCTTTGTCGCCAAACAGGCGACTGCCATCAAACGGCATGTCCATTAATGCATTCTGGACATCAGCCGAGAAGTTGGCGGATCTCAGCCAGGCGTGGCGACAAATCGCCACCGTCGTGGACATCGCCCTGCCCAGCGAGTCGGTCGTATCAAGACCACACCTGATGGAGTATCTTGCTGCGTCTCGGCCTTCAATCATAGCCTTGACGAGCTTAGCCCGTACCTCCGGCGGGCATTCAGGCAGCAGGTCCGCGACCGTATCCCACAGAGAGTGGGTGTAGCGGCCCAAGAGGCACGCGGTGTTGAAAGACCGCAGTCCCAGACTCAAGGACGAGAAGACCTTCTTAACATACTGGTCGTACCTCTTTGATTCCCTGTCGGGCGGGGCCGAAGGGAATGCGGTCTGGGAAGTGGAGGCCTGGATCACCAGACTCTCAGGGGTGGGATGGGTGGACAGAAACTTGGGGTCGTCGGAACACGGACGGTGGCGTCTGGCCACGTTCCTATCAACAGGCGAACCTGAAGGGGGCCTGGACCACGTGCCCAAAAGAACGTCAGTTAAGACCTCGTTGAACGGCAGCAGTGGCTCCTGTGGGCATGACTGCGGTTTGAGGACCTCAGTGAGGATGTTAGTCCTCACTGCCGCGATGGGGAGCACAAGGTTTAAGGCCTTGGCAGCCCTCATCAACACCACTGAATAGGCAGCCCCCTCCTCCGTAGCCACGGTAGGAGGCAAGACAAAGCCAGGGTTGGGGGAGTCATCCAGACCACTGGCGTCACCCAAGTCACCCGTCCAGTCCATGTCGTACTGACACTCGCGTGTCAGAGGGTCCTCAGACCTCTCCCACCCCTCTCTGTATTCTACATCCTCACCATATTCGGAATCAACAATGTAGACCGGCTCCTCGGGGTTCACAGGCCCCATCGGCGCCGGACCCGGCGTCGAACAACGCCGGTCCGACTCCGCGTCCGGATTCGGAGAGGGAATGGGGACGGCACCGCCCGGCGTCGGAGCACCGGCGCCGGCCGGAGCCGGCGCCAGGGGTTGCCCAGATGGAATCGGCGCCGGAGAGGCCGGTTGACCAGCCGGCGTCGACCCCGAGGGCCCCTGCGGCGCCGGGATCGGAGCCGTCGGCGGCGCCGGGGCCGGAGCACCCGACGGCGTCGAGGCAGGATCACCCGAACCGCTAGGGCCCCCGGGCGGGTTCACAGGGCCCGAAGGCGCCGCAGAACCCGCCGGAGGAGAAAGAGCCCTCATGGCCATGAGGAACGCCTCTATCTCCTCGGGCGACGCGCCCTGCCCAGGGACCGCAGGGTATGGAGCAGGCCGCGTCGGCGACTCACGCGGAGCCGCGGGGGTGGGGCCACCCGAACCCCCGGCCGCATCGTGCGAGCGTTGGGTGGTGTCGGGGGTACGATGACGACGCCCCGACTTCTTGTGCTTCCTACCTGAGGAACCAGATGAATGGTGACGACTCCCGGAGCGCCCGTGACGGCTCCGCGACCGCTCCCTCGATCGCTCCCTTGACCTCCGGCCGGACCGGGACCGCTCTCGACGCGGGGCCGACACCCGGAGCTCGAGCAGCTTGCGGGACCGCTCCCGCCTAGCTTTATTCGTCAAGGCCCGGCAGTCGACGCAGGCGTTCACATCGTGGTCGGGGCCCAGGCACCGGAGACAGAGTCGGTGATGATCCGTGACCGACATCGTCCGGTCACAGTCGTCACAGTTCTTAAAACCGGGCATCCTACCGGCACCGTAAGAAGAGTCAAAAGATCAAAAGATCAAAAAACTTGGTCAAAAGACCGGAGTACTGCACTTCTCGGATCTGCACTAACTGGCGTGGAAAAAAGAAGAACTGACGTCAGCGCGCGGAGGCGGCGTCTATATACTCCAGCGACGTCATCACGGCGCACGACGCCGACGACGGACGCGGAGCCGCAGGGGACGCCTGCAGACGACGCCTACCGACGCGCAGGGGTACTGCTACGCAAAAGTTTCCGGATCCAGACTGACGCCTGGGGATATTCTAAGGTAAGGAATCTAATACTAACCTGTTTCTTTCAGATATGTTGTTTGGCTTAGTACAAATATTGTACAAATCACATGGTTGGGCGAGTTCAATATCAAAGGTGTGTCCAAGACAGAGGTACATGTTGATTTTTTGCACCCAGACTTAAATGAATTAAATAGCATACCTACTTTCAAGCAAATCCAATTTACCATATAACAATACACATTCAAGGCCACTTATCCAAATAATGTTATCACTGTATGAAGGTCCAGTGTTTTACCTTCGATCAAAAAATCTGAAACTTTCCCATAAACTGGGCCATAGAGTTCTTAGAGGTAAATCCTTTTTGACTCCATGCTAGCATCCAGGCCGCCATTACGATTTGGTAATTTCTGTAGGGTTGTAATAGGGCACACTATGTAGTCACAAATACTATCATTTTAGCAAAGGTGTTTGTTTGGGATATTCAAAGACCTATTGTCCTGTTGAACAAGCCATAAATATATATCCATGATCATGCAGTATTCTCCAAGATGATATTCACCACACAGAAACCGCCAAAATCAGGATTACAGCAGTGAAATAAAGAATAAGAACACAAAGTATATATAAAATTCACAAAAACAAAGCATAGTTATAGCAATCATTGTTCCATGACGAAACCGCAATAACACTTTTAATGATATACCATCAGTCTGCATACTCATCCACATATCATAATGCTAGGAAATTTTTTACCAAACATGACCACATCCTTTCAGAATAAAATTGCAGCATACAAAAAACTGCAAAGAACAATGCACAATGTGCAAATGCATACACGCAAACACTGCTCCAAAAATAAATATGGCAAAATAATGCACCTCTTCCATTATACACATGCACAAACAGGGCAATCAGATAAAGTCACCTTTGCTTATGCTGGTAGGAGTATAAGCTTAAAAGGCCAGTAAGCAGGATAGCAGCTTTGAGTAACCATTTACTATTACGTGACTATGGGTGGATGGCCTTCATCAGGACTACAAGATCCCCCTGTCTCTAGATATTCCACTGGGTCAGTCTTAGTATCGTCCCTAAAATGTGTTTGTCATATATCATACACTCACCTTACTTTTGGTATGTTTTGTAGATAATGTGAGACGTTGGCCTGGTATATGATGTTCGCTATTCTAGTGATCACCTTTCACCAGTCCAAACAACCCTTATGGTGATGGTTGTAAAGTCAACCTTATAGACCAGCTATCCTAGTGGTAGCATGGACAGAACAGTCTTAGGCTAAAAGACTATTGAGGGCGTCTAAAGCCAGCTGTTTTACCATATGTAACCCCTTGAATATCAAATGAAAGGACAACACACAGGATATATATAAAATATATATGTATTTATTTACTAACACACTCCTCTGAACTCTTTATGAGATCAGAGGCCAAAGCACATAAGATATTTGTTCAGAATACGTTAAGTTGCACAATTTACGGTTAGGCCCTAGGGGCGAAGTAAACCATATACTAAGAAAGTGGTATAAGTACCACGTCACGAGAAAAGGAAAGGCCTAGGGAATCGCTGGGGCTACACTATCTGAACCTAAGGTTAGAAGTAGGAAGCCCACAGGAGGCACGTGCAGTGTCTTTACACACACGCGAGAGTCAATGCAAAGTCAATGGGAACTTAGAAGTTAGATATAGAAAGATTTAGGACACTTCCGGTTTAGCTAGGAGGAAACAACTAAAAACCTAGACACTTGGATAGTCAATATCCTTGGGAGCCCCGAAGTACTTGCGTTACCTCACCCACGGACGGCGGGTGCATAGGTGTGAAGATGTGTCGGGTTTCGTCGTTGGATCCTATTGAGACCTGAAGAAAGATGCTGCAGGCGACCAGGAGGAAGGTGTCTGGGTGGATCCAAGGGTGGATCGAGGATGAAGAGGACCTGAAAGCAGAGGGGACAGAGTCTGGGTCACTAGCCAGTGACCGGGTGGAACCAGGAAGGAACCAGATGACATCAAGGAGCAATCAGGTGCTGTCTTGAAGCTTGTCTCTTCAGCCACGCAGACCAGGAGGCGTCGAGGACGACCAGGAGCTGGAGGCGAGCTGTCCCATGAAGATTCTTGCAGATGGAGGAGTCGACTTCCGGATTGGAGTCAACAAGCCTTTGCAAAGGCAACCCACGCAGGATTCAAAGAAGGCTTCTGGTGCAGACCAGCAAGGTCTGAGGTGCCTCACCTTTGCAGGGAGGCTAGGCCAGTCTAGAGCAACCAGACCAGCGATGTGATTCAGAGGGATTGTCGTCACAGAGGCTACTAGCAGACAGGCCAGCAACCGGACAACGCGTCGAGCAGAACACAAGCAGATGGGCCCCACGCAGAACTCGTGGAGTGCCGATCTTCGGTGCAGGAGGAGCTCGGGTTCGGGGTTTCTCAGTCTCCAGTGCACAGCTTCGAGGATGCCTCAGGAGCTGCACAGTTAGCAAGTTGCAGGCTTTCCAAGATGTCCGGTCCCACGTGTCTCGTCGCCTCCACGGATCTCAGCTATGCTGCAGTCGTGAAGAGAGGGTCAGAGAGGTCTGGAAGTCTGGGTCTTGTCAGGCTCTGTGCTCGGGTTCCGGCGGGAACGTCGACAAAGCAAGCCGTTGATTTGCTGGATGGTGCCTGGTTGCCCAGGGTGGCCACAAGGGAGATTCTTCAGTCTTCAGCTTCAGCAGAACGTCGAAGGTCCAGAGTTTCGTGTCAAGTTTCGATTCAAGATCAATCTAAAGCCTCAGGAATCAGCTCCTACCTTTATACAACTAGAAGGGGCTGGATTACTTTCTAGGTACCTCCTATGGGTGGGACCAGGAAGGGGGGGTGGTTACACCCCCTTTCCTTTGTCCAGTTTCGCGCCAGAGCTGGGGCTGGAGTGCCCCAGCAACCGGTTTGAACTGGGGTATGCAAGGAGCACCTAGTGTGCCCCAGGCAGTGTCTCATTCTATTCAGCCCTCCCTGTCCCAATACACAAAGTCCTGTCTGGGTTGATGCTCGCACCTCTCCAGGCAGGGAACCTGTTGTCCAAACCTCCGTGACTGGAAGGACTCCCAGCAGCAGGAGGTCAGACTTGTGTCGGTGGCAGCAGCGACCATTTTGTGACGCTGGGGTTCTGGTTAACTTTAACCGGGATAGTCAGCAACAACATGTCTTCTCCCTCTTGAAGGGTGGAATGCTACCCCCGTCGCCAGAATTGGCGAGGGGGTAGTATTCCAGAGAGTATGACACCTTACACGACATGTTTGGATAAAGCCAAACCAAAGTTAGCATTTAACCGCGAGGATTATAATGCACTTAAGAGTATATGGTATGGCGATATCATAGAACAGCTATAAGGACATGGTTCCGAAAGCTGCAGACAGGCTCAGCTCATGCTAGAGCACCATCTCACACATAAAGCACTCTGCCTCCAGGATTGTTAAGGCCTGCCATAGAAGTGACTCACAGGTTACTATGTGTCTATATATAAGTACGTATAGGAATACTATACCAAAGCAAGGGGTGATTACACGTCCTTGCCCCAGCTGAGTGATCAGCCAGTTGTGTCTATTTGAGTGGCCAGCCAGGGGTGGCATAATACATGCTGCAGCCCCTGGTAGGCCTTGGTTACACCTATGCCCTGAGTACCTAGGGTACACTTCTACAGGGGCTGACAAGGTGAACCAATTCCCAATTGTGGATGTACCTAGAGCACTTAGTGTAAATTTAGAGAGAGTGCATCTGTGCTGTGGGTCTGATTAGCAGGCCCAGAGCCATATCTAAGTCGAAAACCAGAAAAGCAAAGCAAAAAGTGGGGGTGACCATAGGAAGCAGACCCTACTCTCCTACAGATGGTGGAGTTTTCCCTGTGGTAGGATCAAGAACATAATGTGTATATTCCATTTAAAAGGTACAAATGCCAGGCCACCTGTAAAAAGCAGCTTTGGTTTTCAAATAGCCCTTAATATTGTTAAAAACTCATATGAGTGTCTTAATTGACTCTACACTCACATTGTCCAGCAGGAATAAATGTATGTTAACGAACAAGTTACTTACCTTCGGTAACGATATATCTGTAAGAAACATTAGTTAGTGTTAGATTCCTTACCTTAGAATATCCCCAGGCGTCAGTCTGGATCCGGAAACTTTTGCGTAGCAGTACCCTTGCGCGTCGGTAGGCGTCGTCTGCAGGCGTCTCCGCGTCCGTCGTCGGCGTCGTGCGCCGTGATGACGTCGCTGGAGTACATAGACGCCGCCTCCGCGCGCTGACGTCAGTTCTTTGTACACAGCTTTTCCGCGCCGGAAGACGCAGAGCCATGAGAGAACCAACACTGGTGCCTTTTGAAACTAGGGCCCTGAAAGGGATGTCCTTAACCCTAGGTATCAGTTCGCAGAACGGGGAGGATGGGTGGGTTTGGTAAGGAATCTAACACTAACTAATGTTTCTTACAGATATATCGTTACCGAAGGTAAGTAACTTGTTCATCTGAAAGAAACACGTTAGTGTTAGATTCCTTACCTTAGAATAGATACCCCAGCAATACCAACCCCGGTGGTGGGTCTGCGAACCAATACAATACTACACCAGAAAGTCCTGGAGGACAGAACGGCCAAAGAAGCCATCCCTCCGGACTTGACTGTCCAGGCAGTAGTGCCTCGCAAAGGTGTGCAGCGAGGCCCACGTAGCCGCCTGGCAAATGTCCTGCAAGGGGACTCCCCGGCCCAGGGCAGTAGTAGCCGCCGTGGCCCGAGTGGAATGGGCCCTCAGCCCAACAGGAGGCTCCTTCCGAGCGAAAGAGTAGCACGCTTTGATGCAGAGAACGACCCATCGAGAGATGGTCCGTTTATGTACCGCCCGTCCCTTCTTCGCACCCACGTAGCCAACAAACAGTTGGTCATCCACCCGGAACTGGCGTGTGCGATCCATATAAAACGAAAGCGCACGTTTTGGGTCCAGACGATGGAGCCGCTCTTCATCTTTTGAAGGATGCGGAGGCGGGAAGAAGGAAGGGAGGGTGATGGACTGCCCGATGTGAAAAGCAGAAACTACTTTGGGCAGGAAAGAAGGTCTAGTCCTCAGAACCACCTTGTCAGGATGGATGGACAAGAAAGGAGGTTGGACAGAAAGAGCCTGGAGCTCACTCACTCTCCTGGCAGAGGTGATGGCAACCAGGAAAGCCGTCTTTAAAGTCAGAAGACGGAGAGGGCAAGAATAAAGGGGCTCACAGGGAGCACACATTAAAAAGGTCAGAACCAGGTTCAAGTCCCACTGAGGCATCACAAACGGAACAGGGGGATACATGTGTGTGATGCCCTTCAAGAATCTCGTTACAATAGGGGACTTGAACAAAGAAGGCTGATCAGGAAGCCTGAGAAAGGCCGAAAGGTAGCCCTTGATAGTGCCCAGAGCAGAGCCCTGCTGGGCAAGAGAGAGGAGAAACAGAAGAACCTCGGAAAGAGGGGCAGAGAGAGGATCCACAGCCTTTGCTGTGCACCATGCCACAAATCTGTTCCACCGACAGGCGTATACCGACTTTGTGGAGGGACGCCTGGCTGCCAGAATTACATCACAGACTTCAGGAGGCAAGACAAATGGCCTCAACTGCCGCCGCTCAATCTCCAAGCATGGAGGTGGAGACTGGACAGGTTCGGGTGGAGGACCGTCCCCTGCTGCTGCGACAGAAGGTCCTCCTGAAGGGGCAGGCGGATCGGGGGACCGACTGACATGCTGAGTAGCTCGGGATACCAGTACCTTCGAGCCCAGTCCGGAGCCACAAGGATAACTTGGGCCCGGTCGCGCCTGATCTTCTTCAGCACTCTGGGCAGAAGTGGTATAGGCGGAAAGGCGTATAACAGACCGCAACTCCACTCGCGCCGAAAGGCGTCGCCGTGCGAGTGCCGTCTTGGAAACTCCAACGCGCAGAACTGATGACATTGCGCGTTCTCTTCTGTGGCGAATAGATCTAACCAAGGCTCTCCCCATTTCCGAAAGAGGCCTTGCGCCACGTCCGAGTTCAGACGCCATTCGTGATCCATCGATCACCGACGGCTGAGTTCGTCCGCCCTGGCGTTCAGAGAACCTGCCAGGTGTTGAACCACTAGGGTCACGCCCTGACGTTCCAGCCACTGCCAGAGGCGCAGAGCCTCCTGACAAAGGGTCCACGACCCCACCCCGCCTTGTTTGTTGCAGTACCACATGGCGGTGGTGTTGTCCGTGAACACCTGCACCACACTCCCGTTGACAAAGGGGAGGAATGCTGAAGGAGAGTAGGGTCTGCAATCCTATGATCACCCAGATTTTTTGCTTTTGTTTCACTGGTTTACGACTTTCTCTGGCTGTGGGCCTGCTAATCAGACCCACAGCCTGGCTGTTCTCTCTCTAAATTACAACATGTACCCTAGGTGCATTTACCAATTGGTACTGGGCCACCTTATCGGACCCTGTAACTCAGGGCATAGATGTACCCAGGGCTGCCAGGGGCTGCAGCATGTATTATGCCACCCCTGGCTGGCCTCCTAAATTTGACACAACTGGCTGCATGACAGCTGGGGCAAAGTTGTGTAATCACCCTTTGCTGTAGGTGTAGTATACCTATACCTAACCCTAAAATGGACACACAGATTCCTATCAGTCACTCCTATGGCAGGCCTTGACAATCCTGAAGGCAGAGTGCTTGGAATCGTGTGAGATGGTGCTCTGGCATGAGCTGAGCCTGTCTGCAGCTTGCGGAACCAAGTCCTAATAGCTGTTCCATGATATCGCATACCATATACTCTTAAGTGCATTATAATCCTCGCTGTTAAATGCTAACTTTGGTATTGCTTTATCAAAACATGTCGAGTAAGGTGTCATACGAATTGGAATACTAACCCCTCGCCAATTCTGGCGACGGGGTTAGCATTCCACCCTTCTAGAGGGACACGACATGTATGTAACTGTGAACCCCGGTTAAAGTTAACTGAAGCCTCAGCTCCACAAAATGGATGCTGCCACCACAGACACGAGTCTGACCCCCTGCAGCTGGGAGTCCTTCCAGCGAGGGGAGCCTGGACAAAGGGTTTCCTGTCAGGGGCGGTGCTAGCACCGTCCCAGACATGGTTTTGTGTATCCTGGGTAGGCAGGGCTTTACAGGAAGGTGACTGCTGAGTGGCACCCCGGTGCTCACTACGCATAAGCCGGTCAGAACCAGTTCCAGGGGCACACCAGCCCCTGGCCTGGGGAAAGTCCGGCATGGCAGAGGGGTGTAACCACCCCCCTCCTAGTCCCACCCATAGGCAGGACCTAGTCACCGGGTCAGCCCCCTTTTTTAGTATAAAGATGGGAGCGGGCCCCCTGTTCAAATTAGATCATCTTTGGAATCAAGACACGACTTTCTGCGAAAGGACATCAAGATTTCTTCTTCAAGATTCTCCCTTGTGGCTAAGGAGTAGTCACCCTGCATCAAGCGGGCACCATCCTAAGAACACTGCGGTCTGCTGCAAGTCCTTCTTCACGAATCCGACGACCCAGCTCGACGAGACCCGGCTTCCCTGGCACCTCTGACCTCTACTCGCCTCTACAGCAAAGCTGAGAACTGTGAGTGCGACGAGACCTCGAGGGACCGACGATCGCCAAGACTGCACGACTTCTTTGCAACAAGCCCACCGAGTCTTCCACTGGTGAGTGCTTTGGGGTCCGAGAAGCCCCAACCCTGAGCAGCTCCAGCACCGAAGATCAGCCCTCCAGCATCTCCACGATCTGCGTGGGGCCCTTCTGCTTTTGCGTGCTCACCGCGCTGTGTGGCTACTAGCCGGCTGGCCTGTGGCCTTCTACACGACGCCCGCCGAGATCACTGCTGCTGGTCTGGTTGCTCCAGACTGGCCCTTGCTTCCTTCTTCAAGAGAGGCACCCCGGACCCTCCTGGTCCACTCCAGACGCCATTTTAGGTCCACCGCGTGGGCTTGAATTTGCCAAGGCTTTGTTGCCCAATCCTGGGTCCAGCGACGCCGACAGCTTCAATCTTCGTGGGACAGCTCGCTTCTCCATCCTGGTCGCCGACAATGCCTCCTGGTCCGTGAGATCTGCGAGCACAGCGTCACCCACTCACCTAGTCGAGGTGGCTACCATCCGGTGCCCTCCTGGTGCCCACTGACTACTGGCTAGTAGTCTCGAACTTGGTCCCCTCTGCTTTCAGGTGTCATCTTCCATCGATCCAGGCTTGGATCCATCGAACTTTCTTCACTGGTCGCCTGCCAGCAACTTCTTTCTTCCAGGCTCCTGGTCCGTCTACGAGGATTCCCGACGTCTTTTGAGACCTATGCAGCTGCAGCCCCTGGGCTAGGTAACTTCGGCATTTCGGTGCCCCAGCATAGCCTCACTATCCAAGGGTCAGAATCCACTTTCGTTTTCCTCCTACCAGGTCGGGTTCGCCCGAGAACACTAACTTTGTCTTTACTAGCTACCATAGACTTTGTCCCGCATCACGCGTGAGAGTGCACACTCTGCACCCGAGTCCCCTGGGTCTCCTAGAAGTAATCTGAAGATTCTATAGTCAAGATCTAGCGATTCCAAAGCCTATTAGTACTGTCCTTACCTGCTAGTAATTTCGCATTCCACTTTCAGAGTATATGGTTTTCCGTGCCCCTCGGGCATTTGTATATACTGTGCTAACTTAAGTATTTTCGTAAAGGTTTTGTTTTGTGCTTAGTACCCTGTCCTCATAAAGAGTACAGGGCTGTTGTGAATCTTAATAAATAACTTGTTTATTTTCATAACACTTGTGTGGTGTCCTTTCACTTGGTGTTCAAGGGGTATATGTGTGGTAAACAGCTGGCTTAACACGCCCTCTCGAGTCTTTAGCCGTAGACTGCTCGTATCCACGCTACTAGGATAGCTGGTATATAAGGTTGACTTACAACCAATCATCAATAAGGGTTGCTGGACTGATACATAGTGTTCACTAGAATAGTGAGCACTGCATATCAGGCCACCTTCTCACATTGGTGAGCAGCGGTTGGGATTTGAGCTTGCTGTTGTTTTACCACATGTATCCTAAGAATATCTTGTTGAAAGATCACATAAGTACTTCAGGTACATATAACTAAGCTTAGAATACTCTGAGTTCTACTGAACCAGCTGTTGCAGCTCCTCAAGGCTTAGCACACCTTGGCTGCAACTCTTAGCAAGGGATCAGTAGGCAAACACATAGTGTAGGTAGGTGCATCACTTACACCATACTAGAAACAGTATGTCAGACAAAGGAGGAAACTCTGAGTCTCCCCTTGTGTCAGTGGACCCTCCACAGGTCCTCCCTTCCAGATATACTGTGCTTAGCTTCCATGAGTTACGACAAGTGTGTACCTCTAGGAAGATTAAGCAGGGGTCTAACCCCACAACATCCTTTCTGATTGGTCTCTTAGAGACTTATGATGCCAGAAAAGCTGAGAAACTTCTTAGCTCTTCTAATCCAGATGGAGGTATGCCTCCCCTTGAGGGAACCAGAGGAGACCCTGACCTAATCCATCTCTCAGCTGAGACTGAAGAGGGGGAGGAGGATGAGGATCCCTCTGGAGATGAGGCAGACAAGGGACAGGTAGAAGTCAGCAGACTAACCAGGTCCAACTTAAGCAGACATGAGATGAGTACTGGGGGACCCCTGGGACCACTCTCAGGTCAGCTTAACATTGGGAATGGACGAGCTAGGTCCCTATCCAGAGGCTCTGGCAGATCCCTTCAAACCAATGGCTCTCAACACTCCTCTCAGAAGGGGATGACATCCCCTCAGAGGAGAGTGTATGAAGCTAAAGAAAGGGCAGCCAATCTGAGGATTGAAAGGGAAGAACTTGCCCTGGCCAAAGAGAGGCTTGCCTTTGCTAGAGAGCAACAGTTAAGTGGGGTAGTCCCCACTGGTGGCAGCATTGTACCTAGCAATAGGGAAAGGAGTTTTGATACAAAACACCTAGGTAAGATAGTGCCCCCCTTTAAACAAGGGGATGACATCCACAAATGGATTACTGCTCTGGAGAGGGCCTGCACTGTGCAGGGTGTTCCCCAGAGTCAGTGGGCAGCTATCTTGTGGCTCTCCTTTGAAGGCAAAGGTAGAGATAAGCTCCTCACTACAAGAGTGGAGGATGCTAACAATTACCAAGTCTTGAAAAACACACTGGTTGAAGGGTTTGGCCTAACCACTGAGCAGTACAGAGTGCTGTTCAGGGATACCCAGAAAACTCAGTCTCAAGATTGGTCTGACTTTGTAGATTGTGCCACTAAGGCTTTTGAGGGCTGGTTGCTGGGCAGTAAGGTTACTGATTATAAAGGATTGTACAATTTGATGATGAGAGAACACATTTTAAACAATTGTCAGAACCAGTTGTTGCATCAGCATCTTGTTGACTCAGATCTGACCTCTCCCCAAGAATTGAGAAAGAAGGCAGACAGATGGGTCAGAACAAGAGTTAAACAGAACCAGGGCCAGAATCAAGGTGGTCAGAAGAAAGCAGACCAGAAGGGTAAAGATTCTAAGGGGGAACAAAATGACCAGAAGTCTTCGACAGGTCCCCAACAACCCAAAGAGGGTGGGGGTCAGGCTCCCCAAAAGAAGAAAGAAGGCCAATCTAAAAGGTGGTGCCAATACTGCAAAAGTAAAACGCACCAAGAAAGGAGGAGGGCAGACTCCTGCCACTGCAGCCCCTAAGGCACCTGTGCCCCCTAGTACAGTCAGCAGTGGTAGTGCACCTCCCAAGGGTTTAGTAGGGTTAACCCTGGGTTCTGAGGGGTGTGACAACTTAGTTGGTACACTCACTCAGGCTGTCCTTGTTTGTACAGGGGATGTGGATATGTCCCCTGATATAAGTCCCAATACTTTGGGCAAATACAGACAGACACCTTTCATTAATGGAAAAATGGCTCAGGCCTATAGGGACACTTGTGCCAGTGTCACAATGGTGACACCTAACTTTGTGGACCCTGGACAGATCATGCCAGGTACAGAATTCCTGGTGACCAATGCAAGCAATGTCACTACCAATCACAGTATGGCAATTGTAGCTTTCTCCTGGGGAGGGGTAACTGGCCAAAAGAAGGTTGTAGTTAGTTCAGACCTCCCAGTGGATTGTTTGTTGGGCAATGATTTGGAGTCATCACAATGGTCAGAAGTGGAGCAGAGGACTCACATGGAAATGTTAGGCTTGCCAGCACATGTGTTTGCTGTGACCAGGTCACAGGTCAGGAAATGCCCCACTGAACAGGTGCTGGATCCTGGAACAATGGACCAGACACCTTCCAAGAAAAAGAGCAGTAGGGTTAAGGCTGTGCCTTCCCCCTTGCCCCAGGTTGTGGATCAAGTCTCAGAGGAGGCTGACCTACAGGAATTGAGGGAAACTGAGCCTAGAGAGTTTGAACTTGATCAAGTTGAATTCTTGGGTTCAGGGGGACCCTCAAGGGAAGACCTGGGGAAGGACCAGTTAGACTGCCCTTCTCTTGAACCCCTCAGACAGCAGGCTGCTGCTGAGGCTGCTGGGAACGCCACAGGTACCCACAAGGTATACTGGGAAGATGGACTCCTGTACACTGAGTCAAGAGACCCCAAGCCTGGCATGACCAGGAGGCTGGTTGTACCCTTGTCTCAGAGAGGTTTCCTACTTACCTTGGCCCATGAGATTCCCTTAGCAGGTCACTTAGGCCAGACAAAGACTTGGGACAGGCTTGTCTCACACTTTCACTGGCCTCACATGAATGAGGATACCAAGGAGTTTTGTCGCTCCTGTGCCACTTGCCAAGCCAGTGGTAAGTCAGGTGGCACAACAAAGGCCCCCCTTATACCAATGCCTGTGGTGGGGGTGCCCTTTGAAAGAGTGGGGATTGACATTGTTGGTCCAATGGAACCCCAGACAGCATCAGGGCACAAGTTTATACTGGTGGTAGTGGATCATGCCACCAGGTATCCTGAAGCTATTCCACTTAGGACCACCACAGCACCTGTGGTGGCAAGGGCCCTAGTTGGAGTGTTCTCCAGAGTGGGCTTCCCTAAGGAGGTTGTCTCTGACAGAGGTGCAAACTTCATGTCAAGCTACTTAACTGCTATGTGGAAGGAATGTGGTGTCAATTACAAATTCACTACACCCTATCATCCACAATGCAATGGGCTTGTTGAAAGGTTCAACAGGACCCTGAAAGGGATGATTCATGGACTACCTGAAAAGCTCAGGCGTAGATGGGATGTCCTGATTCCCTGCCTTCTGTTTGCTTACAGAGAGGTCCCACAAAAGGGGGTTGGCTACAGCCCTTTTGAACTTTTGTATGGGCATCCTGTGAGAGGCCCCCTGTGTTTGGTGAAGGAAGGATGGGAGAGACCTCTCAAAAAGCCTGCAACCAACATAGTGGACTATGTACTTGGTCTCCGCTCCAGGATGGCTGAGTATATGGAGAAGGCATCTGAAAACCTTAAGGCCAGTCAAGAACTTCAAAAAGCTTGGCATGACCAAAAGGCTGTCCTGACTGTTTACCAGCCTGGACAGAAGGTGTGGGTGTTGGAGCCAGTGGCCCCAGCAGCACTCAAAGACAAATGGTCTGGGCCCCACACAATCCTTGAGCAAAAGGGAGAGGTCACCTACCTGGTGGACCTTGGAACTCCCAGGAGCCCCCACAGGGTACTCCATGTCAACAGGCTCAAAGCATATGTCGACAGGAAGGACATGAGCTTGCTCATGGCCATAGATGAGGGACAGGAGGAAGGGAGTGACCCTCTCCCAGACCTGCTCACTCAGAATCCTGATGATGGGTCAGTAGATGGTGTTGTCTTTTGTGGCAGCCTCTCTGAGCATCAACAGAAAGACTGTAAACAGGTTCTTAGGTCTTTCAGACATATGTTCTCTCTGACACCCAGTCAGACCAATTGGTGCACCCATGAGGTTGACACTGGTGACAGCCTGCCAGTCAAGAGTAAAATCTACAGGCAGCCTGATCATGTTAGAGACTGCATAAAAACTGAAGTGCAGAAAATGTTGGAGTTGGGAGTCATTGAACCCTCAGATAGCCTTTGGGCTAGTCCAGTAGTTCTAGTGCCAAAACCTCACACCCAAGATGGTAAGAGAGAGATGAGGTTCTGCGTAGACTACGGGGGTCTCAATGCAGTCACTAAGACTGATGCCCACCCAATACCAAGGGCAGATGAACTTATAGATAGATTGGCTTCTGCCAACTACTTAAGTACATTTGACTTAACAGCTGGGTATTGGCAAATCAGGTTAGCTGAGGATGCCAAGCCCAAGACAACATTTTCAACCCCTGGTGGGCATTATCAATTTGTGGTAATGCCCTTTGGTCTGCAAAATGCACCTGCCACCTTCCAAAGGTTGGTGAATCAAGTCCTTACTGGGCTGGATGACTTCTGTGCAGCATATCTAGATGATATTGCTGTCTTTAGCTCCACCTGGGAGGATCACCTGGTCCACCTGAGGAAAGTGTTAGAGGCTCTGCAAGCAGCAGGCCTCACTATCAAGGCCACCAAGTGCCAGATAGGGCAGACACAGGTTGTATACCTGGGCCACCTTGTAGGTGGAGGCCAGGTTCAACCACTGGAGAGCAAAATACAGTCAATCAGGGACTGGGCTCCTCCAACCACCCAGACTCAGGTTCGAGCTTTCTTGGGCCTGACTGGATACTACAGAAAGTTTGTCAGGAACTATGGTTCAATTGTGGCACCATTAAATGAACTGACAAGTAAGATAATGCCAAAAAAGGTTCAGTGGACAGCAGGCTGTCAAAAAGCATTCGATGACCTAAAGCAGGCCATGTGCACAGCACCTATCCTTAAGAGTCCAGACTACTCCAAACCATTCATTGTCCAAACAGATGCTTCTGAGCTGGGTGTGGGAGCTGTTCTTTCTCAACTGAATTTTGATGGTCAAGACCAGCCCATTGCTTTTATAAGCAGAAGGTTGACCCCCAGAGAGAAGAATTGGTCAGCTATTGAGAGGGAGGCCTTTGCTGTGGTTTGGGCCCTGAAGAAGCTGAGGCCATACTTGTTTGGCACTCACTTCAAGATTCAGACCGACCATAAGCCCCTCTTGTGGCTAAATCAGATGAAGGGTGAAAACCCCAAACTGCTTAGGTGGTCCATTTCCCTACAGGGGATGGACTTTACAGTGGAACATAGACCTGGTACTGATCATGGCAATGCCGATGGGCTCTCCAGATATTTCCACTTAGAACAAGAAGACTCACCTGGTCAAGGTTAGCTTATTGTCCCAAAGTTTGGGGGGGGGGGGTCATGTAGGGTAGTAGGGTCTGCAATCCTATGATCACCCAGATTTTTTGCTTTTGTTTCACTGGTTTACGACTTTCTCTGGCTGTGGGCCTGCTAATCAGACCCACAGCCTGGCTGTTCTCTCTCTAAATTACAACATGTACCCTAGGTGCATTTACCAATTGGTACTGGGCCACCTTATCGGACCCTGTAACTCAGGGCATAGGTGTACCCAGGGCTGCCAGGGGCTGCAGCATGTATTATGCCACCCCTGGCTGGCCTCCTAAATTTGACACAACTGGCTGCATGACAGCTGGGGCAAAGTCGTGTAATCACCCTTTGCTGTAGGTGTAGTATACCTATACCTAACCCTAAAATGGACACACAGATTCCTATCAGTCACTCCTATGGCAGGCCTTGACAATCCTGAAGGCAGAGTGCTTGGAATCGTGTGAGATGGTGCTCTGGCATGAGCTGAGCCTGTCTGCAGCTTGCGGAACCAAGTCCTAATAGCTGTTCCATGATATCGCATACCATATACTCTTAAGTGCATTATAATCCTCGCGGTTAAATGCTAACTTTGGTATTGCTTTATCAAAACATGTCGAGTAAGGTGTCATACGAATTGGAATACTAACCCCTCGCCAATTCTGGCGACGGGGTTAGCATTCCACCCTTCTAGAGGGACACGACATGTATGTAACTGTGAACCCCGGTTAAAGTTAACTGAAGCCTCAGCTCCACAAAATGGATGCTGCCACCACAGACACGAGTCTGACCCCCTGCAGCTGGGAGTCCTTCCAGCGAGGGGAGCCTGGACAAAGGGTTTCCTGTCAGGGGCGGTGCTAGCACCGTCCCAGACATGGTTTTGTGTATCCTGGGTAGGCAGGGCTTTACAGGAAGGTGACTGCTGAGTGGCACCCGGGTGCTCACTACGCATAGGCCGGTCAGAACCAGTTCCAGGGGCACACCAGCCCCTGGCCTGGGGAAAGTCCGGCATGGCAGAGGGGTGTAACCACCCCCCTCCTAGTCCCACCCATAGGCAGGACCTAGTCACCGGGTCAGCCCCCTTTTTTAGTATAAAGATGGGAGCGGGCCCCCTGTTCAAATTAGATCATCTTTGGAATCAAGACACGACTTTCTGCGAAAGGACATCAAGATTTCTTCTTCAAGATTCTCCCTTGTGGCTAAGGAGTAGTCACCCTGCATCAAGCGGGCACCATCCTAAGAATACTGCGGTCTGCTGCAAGTCCTTCTTCACGAATCCGACGACCCAGCTCGACGAGACCCGGCTTCCCTGGCACCTCTGACCTCTACTCACCTCTACAGCAAAGCTGAGAACTGTGAGTGCGACGAGACCTCGAGGGACCGACGATCGCCAAGACTGCACGACTTCTTTGCAACAAGCCCACCGAGTCTTCCACTGGTGAGTGCTTTGGGGTCCGAGAAGCCCCAACCCTGAGTAGCTCCAGCACCGAAGATCAGCCCTCCAGCATCTCCACGATCTGCGTGGGGCCCTTCTGCTTTTACGTGCTCACCGCGCTGTGTGGCTACTAGCCGGCTGGCCTGTGGCCTTCTACACGACGCCCGACGACATCACTGCTGCTGGTCTGGTTGCTCCAGACTGGCCCTTGCTTCCTTCTTCAAGAGAGGCACCCCGGACCCTCCTGGTCCACTCCAGACGCCATTTTAGGTCCACCGCGTGGGCTTGAATTTGCCAAGGCTTTGTTGCCCAATCCTGGGTCCAGCGACGCCGACAGCTTCAATCTTCGTGGGACAGCTCGCTCCTCCATCCTGGTCGCCGACAACGCCTCCTGGTCCTTGAGATCTGCGAGCACAGCGTCACCCACTCACCTAGTCGAGGTGGCTACCATCCGGTGCCCTCCTGGTGCCCACTGACTACTGGCTAGTAGTCTCGAACTTGGTCCCCTCTGCTTTCAGGTGTCATCTTCCATTGATCCAGGCTTGGATCCATCGAACTTTCTTCACTGGTCGCCTGCCAGCAACTTCTTTCTTCCAGGCTCCTGGTCCGTCTACGAGGATTCCCGACGTCTTTTGAGACCTATGCAGCTGCAGCCCCTGGGCTAGGTAACTTCGGCATTTCGGTGCCCCAGCATAGCCTCACTATCCAAGGGTCAGAATCCACTTTCGTTTTCCTCCTACCAGGTCGGGTTCGCCCGAGAACACTAACTTTGTCTTTACTAGCTACCATAGACTTTGTCCCGCATCACGCGTGAGAGTGCACACTCTGCACCCGAGTCCCCTGGGTCTCCTAGAAGTAATCTGAAGATTCTATAGTCAAGATCTAGCGATTCCAAAGCCTATTAGTACTGTCCTTACCTGCTAGTAATTTCGCATTCCACTTTCAGAGTATATGGTTTTCCGTGCCCCTCGGGCATTTGTATATACTGTGCTAACTTAAGTATTTTTGTAAAGGTTTTGTTTTGTGCTTAGTACCCTGTCCTCATAAAGAGTACAGGGCTGTTGTGAATCTTAATAAATAACTTGTTTATTTTCATAACACTTGTGTGGTGTCCTTTCACTTGGTGTTCAAGGGGTATATGTGTGGTAAACAGCTGGCTTAACACGCCCTCTCGAGTCTTTAGCCTTAGACTGCTCGTATCCACGCTACTAGGATAGCTGGTCTATAAGGTTGACTTACAACCAATCATCAATAAGGGTTGCTGGACTGATACATAGTGTTCACTAGAATAGTGAGCACTGCATATCAGGCCACCTTGTCACAAATGCCTTCAGTGCTAGACGAATCGCCCGTGGCTCCAACAGGTTGATATGGAGCCGGGACTCCGCCGGAGACCAGATGCCTCTGATCTCCGCCTCTCCCAAGTGGCCTCCCCAGCCCTGGAGGGACGCGTCCGTCACGACAACGTGCTCCGGTTGGGGAAGGGAGAGGGATCTGCCTCTGACCCAATCGCGGTCCGTAAGCCACCACTGCAGTTGTCTCGCAGTGCCCTCCGAGATCAAGACGTGGTCGGACAAGTTGCCCTGATGCTGGGCCCACTGAAACTTCAGGTCCCACTGCAGAGCCCGCATCCGCCACCGAGCGTGATGCACCAGAAGGATGCAGGAAGCCATCAGCCCCAGCAGCCGCAGCGTCAACCTGACCGAAACCCGGGATAGCGGCTGAAAGATGGGAATCAAAGCCTGAATATCCCGGACCCGCCGTTCCGGAGGATAAACCCGAAACTGCGCCGAGTCCAGAACCGCTCCGATGAAAAGGAGCTTTTGAGAGGGACACAGGTGTGATTTCGGCACATTGATGGAGAACCCCAGGCCGTGCAAGAGGTCTGCCGTCATCTGGAGGTGGCGGACGACTGTCTGGGGCGAGCCCGCCTTCAACAACCAGTCGTCTAGGTAGGGGAAGACTGAAACCCCTAACCTGCGCAGATGGGCTGCGACCACCGCCAACACCTTTGTGAACACCCGTTGGGCACTGGTAAGGCCGAAGGGGAGCACGATAAACTGAAAGTGCTCCTGGCCTACCGTGAACCGCAGGTAACGCCGGTGGGCCGGCAGGACAGGGATGTGAAAATAAGCGTCCTGCAGGTCCAACGCTACCATCCAGTCTTGCGGGTCTAGAGCAGCCAAGACCTGAGCCAAAGTCAACATCTTGAACTTCTCCTTCCGGAGGAAGCCGTTGACGTTCCTTAGATCCAAGATAGGACGTAGGCCCCCTTTGTCCTTCTTGGGTACCAGAAAGTAGTGGGAATAGCAACCACGTCCTACTTCTGGCCCAGGAACGCGCTCGATGGCCCCCTTGGCCAAGAGGGCCGTAACTTCCTCCTGCAGAAGGTGCAAGTGGTCCCCCGACACACGGTGGTTCTGCGGTGGCATGGCTGGAGGAGTGGTCTCGAAGGGGAGGGAGTAGCCCCTTCGGACGATTTGCAGCACCCACCTGTCCGATGTGATCGTGCGCCAGCGGGCGTGGTGATGGCGAACCCTGCCACCCACTGGCGTCACGTGGGCCTGAAAGCACGGACTAGGAGGATTTTGAGGCAGATGCTGCGGAGGGAGATGTGGCCTGACCCCGCCGTTGACCCCGACCGCCTCCACGGCGGTTTCCACGGCCGCCACCGCGTTGAAATGATTGCTGCGGTGCGTGGCTGGCAGCATGTGTGGGGACGCCCCTTCCGTGGCCACGAAAGGAGCAAAACGAACCCGTTTGCTGGCGCTGGGTCGAGAGACCCAAGGACTTCGCCGTGACCCTAGAGTCCTTGAAGCGTTCCAGCGCGTGGTCCGCCTTGTCACCAAACAGGTGACAGCCATCGAACGGCATGTCCATCAAAGTATTCTGGACATCTGCCGAAAAGTTGGCGGATCTCAACCAGGCGTGGCGACGAATCGCCACCGTCGTGGACATCGCTCTGCCTAGCGAGTCGGTCGTATCGAGACCACATCGAATAGAATATCTAGCTGCATCCCGGCCCTCAGCTACAGCTTTGCCGAGTTTTGCCCGCACCTCCATGGGGCATTCTGGCAGCAGTTCCGTGACCGTATCCCACACAGAGTGGGTGTAGCGGCCCAAGAGGCAAGCGGTGTTGCAAGACCGCAGTCCTAAACTCAGGGACGAGAAGACCTTCTTGCCATACTGGTCATACCTCTTGGATTCCCGGTCGGGCGGGGCCGACGGGAATGCGGACTGGGAGGTAGAGGCCTGGATCACCAGACTCTCAGGGGTGGGGTGGGTGGACAGGAACTTGGGGTCGTCCGGACAAGGACGGTGGCGTCTGGCCACGTTCCGATCAACAGGCGCACCTGAAGAGGGCCTGGACCACGTGCCCAACAGAACGTCTGATAAGGCTTCGTTAAACGGCAGCAGAGGCTCCTGTGGGCATGACCGCGGTTTGAAGACCTCAGTGAGGATGTTAGGCCTCACGGCCGCGACGGGGAGCTCAAGGTTTAAGGCCTTGGCAGCCCTCATCAACACCACTGAATAAGCAGCTCCCTCCTCCGATGCCACGGAAGGAGGAGAGACAAAACCAGGGTTAGGAGAGTCATCCAGACCACTGGCGTCCCCCAAATCACCTGTCCAGTCCATGTCATACTGGCACTCACGTGACAGAGGGTCCTCAGACCCCTCCCAGCCCTCACCGTACTCCACATCATCACCATAGTCAGTGTCAACCATGTAGACCGGCTCCACGGGGTCGACAGGCCCCATCGGCGTCGAGCCCGGCGTCGAGCGACGCCGGTCCGACTCCGCGTCCGGATTCGGTGAGGGTAAGGGGGCGGCGCCGCCCGAAGCCGGCACAGAGGAACCGGCGTCGCGCGGGGGCGGCGTCGGGGGCAAACCCGATGGAATCGGCGCCGGAGTGGATGGACGTCCATCCGGCGTCGACCCCGAAGGCCCTAGCGGCGCCGGGATCGGCGCCGCCGGTTTCGGAGCATCCGCCGGCGTCGAGGCAGGGTCAGCTGAACCGCCAGGGCCCCCAGACGGGTTCACTGGGCCCGTAGGCGCCGCGGAACCCACCGGAGGAGACAGGGCCCTCATGGCCACGAGGAACGCCTCCATCTCCTCAGGCGTCGCACCTTGCCCAGGGACCCGAGGGTATGGGGCAGGCCGCGCCGGCAACTCCTGCGGAGTCGCAGGGTTGGGGTCACCCGAACCCCCGGCCGCATCGCGCGAGCGTCGGGGGGAGTCGGGGGTACGATGACGACGCCCCGACTTCTTGTGTTTCTTACCTGATGAACTCGACGAGTGATGTCGACTTCCGGAGCGCACGGCGCGGCTCCGCGACCGCTCCCTCGAACGCTCCCTGGACCTCCGGCCGGACCGAGACCGTTCTCGACGTGGGGCCGACACCCGGAGCTCGAGTAGCTTGCGGGACCGTTCCCGCCTAGCTTTGCTAGTCAGAGCCCGGCAATCGACGCAGGAGTCAACGTCGTGGTCGGGGCCCAGGCACCGGAGACAGAGTCGGTGATGGTCCGTGACCGACATCGTGCGGTCACAACCGTCACAGTTTTTGAAACCGGGCATCCTACCAGGCACAAAAGATAGATATAAGTTGAAATAACTTGGTCAAAAGACCGGGTACCGCTCTTCAGATCTGCGTCCACTGGCGCGGAAAAAAGAAGAACTGACGTCAGCGCGCGGAGGCGGCGTCTATGTACTCCAGCGACGTCATCACGGCGCACGACGCCGACGACGGACGCGGAGCCGCAGGAGACGCCTGCAGACGACGCCTACCGACGCGCAAGGGTACTGCTACGCAAAAGTTTCCGGATCCAGACTGACGCCTGGGGATATTCTAAGGTAAGGAATCTAACACTAACGTGTTTCTTTCAGATATTTTGAATAAAAGACCCTATATTTATTCAACATTTCAAGTCCTTTTTCAATCTCTCAAATTGCCCGCAGCTGTGCACAATTAAGAAAAAATAAAAACAGTCTCAAACACAGCGTGTGCTAAAACTCACGTCGTGCTGAGACTGTTTTTGTTTTCATAACAGTGCACAGCTGCGGGGCTGATTGTGACCCTTTGAGTTAGTATTCATATTAATTACAGCGTTCGTGTGCACTGCAATTGATATGAATACTAACTCAAAAAGTCACAATCAGCCCGCAGCTGTGCAGAATTTAAAAAAACAGTCTCAAACACAGCGTGTGCTTTATCACACGTTGTGTTTGAGACACTGTTTTCCTTTTCATAACAGTACACTGCTGCGGGGCTGATTGTGGGCCTTTAAGTTAGTATTCACGTTAACTGCAGTGCACACAGCAATTATTATGAATACTAACTCAAAGGGTCACAACCAGCCCCGCAGCTGTGCACAATTAAGAAAAGAAAAGCAGAGTCTCGAACTGTGAGAAAGTGGCTCTATATATACTGTACTAGAAGGAAGTACAGTGTGTATAGAGTCCACCAACCCCAGAGGTATAACAGAGGTTAAAGTCAGAACTGACCTTACTCTCCAAAGTGGTAGCTTGGTCGAGCAGTAAGGCAGTACCAGAGGACAGTGTAAAGCATTTGTTGTACACACTCAGTCAGCAAAAGGTTTCACACACTCAAGGACTGAACTCCAGGCCAATTGTTTGTATATCCAAAGATAAAATTGTTTTATTTTTAGAACCAACAGTTATAAAAATATACTTTTCTCAATATGAGTATTCTCATTTAGTTACTTTGCAAGGAAGCAATAAATGTTGTGCACACAATATTTACAGTACGAACAGTAAGCAACAGTTCTGAAACACAGTCTAGCATTGAGCTCAATGGGTTTTTCATAGATAGGTACAGTTGATTACTCTATGGATTACTTTGGTTATTCCAGGACTAGATCGAAGATTCAGTCCTGAGGTCTAAGCTGAAACCAGATTAGCAAAAACGTTTTAGTTACTGTGAGGGGTTTTTAGGCATATAAAGCTGTTTTAAAAGTTCACACTTGGAAACTTTTCAAGGTAAATCTGACCATGTTATTCAACAAGAGGAAATTCAGGTTGCAGGTAAGTACGATCCTGTTACTTTTGTAACCCAGCACTAGTCTCCTAGGGCCAGCACTGGGGGCTTAAAACAAAACAGGTAGGTAATTGCGTTTCAGTATTTCGTACAATTTTTAAAGAATATTTGCAGTTTTCAAAAGTAGACATTTTGAAGAAATTTCATAGAAAAGCAGACAATGGGTTCCTTTTTTTATTTTTTATTATTAAGCAACTCTGATAGCACAAACAAATAAAAGGAAACAATACGAATTCAAATCTTAAATTTAACAAAGAATTGCATAAAGTCATTAACAAATCAAACATTCCATATACTTATTATAAACCTGCTGAAAAAAAGAAAATTATTACAATGAAAATGATTTAATTCAAACATTCATAATAGACTCACTCCATCTATCTATAGGGCACCAGATCCTGGCGCCTCGACTTCTAGCCCGCCTACCTCTAGAAGCATATATAGCTTTTTTCTGGTTGTACACACCTAGGAAACCACATAACCACATTTGGAACGTGGGTGGATCAGCCTCTTTCCACCTGGCTGTTAGTATAATTCTATATACTGCTGTTCCTATAAATAAGCAAGATTCTTCTTCTGCACTTAAGTCTAGAGAGCTGTCCTGCCCTAGTATATATAATGTGGAAGATTCTGCAACTCTATGTCCAAACACTTCTTCCCAGAACTCAGATAGCATCCTCTTAAACGATGCTAGTTTGTTACATTCATAGAGCATATGAATTAGTGTAGCCGGGCCTCTTGCACATCTAGGACACTTATCATTCAGCCTTTTGCCCCAGGCATAGAGTTTAGCGGGGGTATAATAAAGGTTATAAATAGTCTTATAGATCTGAGCCTTGAGATTAGAGCTAAGGAGGAGCTGCGATGATAATAACAGACTCATATCTATATCTACATCAGAGTTGTGTAGTTTATCGGCCCATGTGGCTTCGGTTTTTAGTCAAGATCGTCTTAAAGCTTCCCTAGAAGCATACTATAAATAGCTTGAATTCTAGTTGTGTCGAACTTAAGTATTTCTAGGAGAGGAATCTTATCTAACATAATCACAGGTCTTTTCAGAGTCAAAATTGTATTGAGTTTGATATATTTAAAAAAATCACAGTTAGGGATTTTAAAGTTTTTTTGAAGGTTCATAAATCTAGTGCTGGATTCCCCAACGAGAAAGTCTCCAACTGTAGTGATTCCCAGATTTTCCCATTTTTTTGCTACAGCATCATTAACTTGTTTAGGTAAAAGTGAAGACCGCCATAAAGGCGTATATCTAGTGAATTTAGGGATTTCCATATATTTCGATATTCTTGCCCATATTTTACCTCCATTGTTGATCACTTTAAATTTCGTTTTTTTGAAATAGCTAGGTTCCAGTTGTCTAAGTAGGAGTCCTCGGGCTTCCACCCCTATTGATAATTCATATATCGATGGTATTCTTGTGCCTGCTAGATTCTCCGGCTGATTAGAGATGTTAAAGAGTGGAGCCATTCGCTGAAGGAGGGAAGCCCATAGGTAGAGCATGATATTTGGAGTGGCTAACCCTCCCCTTTCCTGTGGTAATGATAAATATCTCATTGACCTCCTGATTTTTCCATACTGCCACATAAATTTAGCCATTTGTGACTCGAAGTTTCTTAATAATTTATCCTCAATAAATAGGGGGCTAGCACGAAACAAATATCATATTTTGGGAAGTATGTTCATTTTAAGATAGTTAGTGTAGGAGAGTAGGGTCTGCAATCCTATGATCACCCAGATTTTTTGCTTTTGTTTCACTGGTTTACAACTTTCTCTGGCTGTGGGCCTGCCAATCAGACCCACAGCCTAGCTGTTCTCTCACTAAATTGACATGTGTGCCTTAGGTGCATTATCCAATTGGGACTGGGCCACCTTATCAGACCCTGCAACTCAGGGCATAGGTGTACCCAGGGCCTACCAGGGACTGAAGCATGTATTATGCCACCCCTGGATGGCCATCTAAATCTGACACAACTGGCTGCACGACAGCTGGGGCAAGGTGGTGTAATCACCCTTTGCTTTAGATATAGTATACCTATATCTAACCCTAAAATGGACACACAGATTCCTATCAGTCACTCCTATGGCAGGCCTTGACAATCCTGAAGGCAGAGTGCTTGGAATCGTGTGAAATGGTGCTCTGGCATGAGGTAAGCCCGTTTGCAGCTTGCGGAACCAAGTCCTAATAGCTGTTCCATGATAACGCATACCATATACTCTTAAGTGCATTATAATCCTCGCGGTTAAATGCTATCTCTGGTATTGCTTTATCAAAACATGTCGAGTAAGGTGTCATACGAATTGGAATACTAACCCCTCGCCAATTCTGGCGACGGGGTTAGCATTCCACCCTTCTAGAGGGACACGACATGTATGTAACTGTGAACCCCGGTTAAAGTTAACTGAAGTCTCAGCTCCACAAAATGGATGCTGCCACCACAGACACGAGTCTGACCTCCTGCTGCTGGGAGTCCTTCCAGCGAGGAGAGCTTGGACAAAGGGTTTCCTGTCAGGGGCGGTGCTAGCACCACCCCAGACAGGGTTTTGTGTATCCTGGGTAGGCAGGGCTTTACAGGAAGGTGACTGCAGAGTGGCACCCTGGTGCTCACTACGCATCTGCCGGCTAGAACCAGTTCCAGGGGCACACCAGCCCCTGGCCTGGGAAAAGTCGGGCATGGGAGAGGGGTGTAACCACCCCCCTTCCTGGTCTCACCCCTAGGGCAGGACCTAGTCGCGTACCCACCCCTTTCTTTAGGATAAAGGCAGGAGCGGGGACCCTTCCAAATTAGATCATCTTTGAATCCTGAAACTACTTTCTGCGAAAGGAACTCAAGACTTCTTCTCAAGATTTCTCCCTTGTGACTAAGGAGTAGTCACCCTGCATCCGCAGGCACCATCTAAGAACTCTGCGGTTTGCTGCACGTCCTTCCTCAGGAATCCGACCGACCAGCACGACGAGACCCAGCTTCCCTGGCACCTCTGACCTCTACCTACCTCTACAGCTAAGCTGAGAACCGTAGGTGCGACGAGACCTCGAGGGACCGGCCATCATCAGAACTGCACGACTTCTATCCAGCACGACCGCCGAGGGATCCTCTGGTGAGTGCTTTGGGGTCCGAGAAGCCCCGACCCTGAGCAGCTCCAGCACCGAAGTCCAGCCTCCCAGCATCTCCACGATCTGCGTGGGGCCCTTCTCCTTTTTGCTGCTCACCGCGTTGTTTGGCTACTAGCCCCCTGGCTTGTGGCCTTCCTAACGACGCCCGACGACATCACCGCTGCTGGTCTGGTTGCTCCAGACTGGCCCTTGCTCCCTTCCAAAAGAGGAGCACCCCAGACTCTCCTGGTCCACTCCAGACGCCATTTTGAGTCCACCGCGTGGGCTTGAATTTGCCAAGACTTGTTGCCCCAATCCTGGGTCCAGCGACGTCGACAGCTTCATCCATCGTGGGACAGCTCGCACCTCCATCCTGGTCGCCGACAACGCCTCCTGGTCCGTGAGATCTGCAGAGCACAGCGTAGCCCACTCACCTAGTCGAGGTGACTACCATCCGGTGCCCTCCTGGTGCCACCTGACTACTGGCTAGTAGTCACGAACTTGGTCCCCTCTGCTTTCAGGTATCATCCATCTCCGATCCAGGCTTGGATCACTCGAACTCTCTTCACTGGTCGCCTGCCAGCAACTTCTTTCTTCAGACTCCTGGTTCGTCTACGAGGATTCCCGACGTCTTTTGAGACCTATGCAGCTGCAGCCCCTGGGCTAGGTAAACTCGGCATTTCGGTGCCCCAGCATAGCCTCACTATCCAAGGGTCAGGATCCACTGTCGTTTTCGATCTACCTTATCGGGTTCGCCCGAGAACACTAACTTTGCCTTTACTAGCTCCCATAGACTTTGTCCCGCATCCCGCGTGAGAGTGCACACTCTGCACCCGAGTCCCCTAGGCCTCCTACTAGTAATCTGAAGGTTCAGTAACGTAGTCCTAGCGATTCCAAAGCCTATTAGTACAGTACTTACCTGCTAGTAATTTCGCATTCCACTTTTAGAGTATATGGTTTTTCGTGCCCCTCGGGCATTTGTGTAAATTGTGCAACCTGAAGAATTTTCATAAGAGTTTTGTTGTGTGCTTAATACCCTGTCCTCATAAAGAGTACAGGGCTGTTGTGATCTAAATAAATACACTGTTTATTTTCATAACACTTGTGTGGTGTCCTTTCACTTGGTGTTCAAGGGGTATATGTGATGGTATAACAGCTGGCTTAACACGCCCTCTAGAGTTTAGCACGAAGACTGCTCGTATCCACGCTACTAGGATAGCTGGTCTATAAGGTTGACTTACAACCAATCATCAATAAGGGTTGTTGGACTGATACATAGTGTTCACTAGAATAGTGAGCACTGCATATCAGGCCACCTTCTCACATTGGTGAGCAGCGGTTGGGATTTGAGCTTGCTGTTGTTTTACCACACGTATCCTAAGAATATCTTGTGAAAGATCACATAAGTACTCCAAGTACATATAACTTAGCTTAGAATACTCTGAGTTCTACTGAACCAGCTGTTGTAGCTCCTCAAGGCTTAGCACACCTTGGCTACAACTCTTAGCAAGGGATCAGTAGGCAAACATATAGTGTAGGTAGGTGCATCACTTACACCACACTAGAATCAGCATGTCAGACAAAGGAGGAAACTCTGAGTCTCCCCTTGTGTCAGTGGACCTTCCACAGGTCACTTCCAGATATGCTGCTCTTAGCTTCCAGGAGATGAGACAAGTGTGTACCTCCAGGAAGCTAAAACAGGGGTCTAACCCCACAATCCCATTCCTGATTGGTCTCTTAGAGACTTATGATGCCAGGAGGGCTGGTAACCCAGACCCTTCTAATCCAGATAGGAACATGCCTCCCCTAGAGGGAACCTCAGGTGACCCTGACCTTATCCATCTCTCTGCAGGAGGTGAAGAGGAGGATGAGGATCTAGAGCCATCTGAGGATGAGGCAGACTAAGGTCCAGAAGTAGTTAGCCAGCTAACTAGGGACAACTTAAGCAGGCATGAGAATGGTACTAGGAGACCCCTGGGGCCCCTCTCAGGCCAGCTTAACATTGGGAATGGACGAGTTAGGTCTCTATCCAGAGGCTCTAACAGATCCATTCGAACCAATGGCTCTCAGGGCTCTTCCCAAAGAGGGAAGACATCCCCTCAGAGGAGAGTGTATGAAGCCAAAGTAAGGCAAGTCAATCTGAGGATTGAAAGGGAAGAACTTACCCTGGCCAAAGAGAGACTTGCCTTTGCTAGAGAGCAAAAGTTAAGTGGACAAGATTCCACTGGTGGCAGCATTCCCCAAAGGGAAAACAGGAGTTTAGACACTAGACACCTGAGTAAGATAGTGCCCCCTTTAAACAAGGGGATGATATCCACAAATGGATTACTGCTTTGGAGAGGGCCTGCACTGTACAGTGTGTTCCCCAGAGTCAGTGGGCAGCTATCTTGTGGCTCTCCTTTGAAGGTAAAGGAAGAGACAAGCTCCTCACTACTAGAGCTGAGGATGCTAATGATTACCAAGTCCTGAAAAATACACTGATAGATGGGTTTGGCCTAACCACTGAGCAGTACAGGTTGCTGTTCAGGGATACCCAGAAAACTCAGTCTCAGGATTGGTCTGACTTTGTAGATTGTGCCACTAAGGCTTTGGAGGGCTGGTTGCTGGGCAGTAAGGTTACTGATTACACAGGATTGTATAATTTGATCATGAGAGAACACATTTTAAACAATTGTCAGAACCAGTTGTTGCATCAGCATCTTGTTGACTCAGATCTGACCTCTCCCCAAGAATTGGGAAAGAAGGCAGACAGATGGGTCAGAACAAGAGTTAAGCAAAACCAGGGCCAGAACCAGGGTGGTCAGAAGAAAGCAGACCAGAAGGGTAAAGATTCTAAAGGTGAACAAAATGACCAGAAGTCTTCAACAGGTCCCCAACAACCCAAACAGGGTGGGGGTCAGGCTTCCCAAAAAAAGAAGAATCAAGAAGGCCAGTCCAAAAGGTGGTGCCAGTACTGTAAAAGTAAAACTCACTGGTTTAGTGAGTGCACCAAGAAAGGAGGAGGGCAGACTCCTGCCACTGCAGCCCCTAAGGCACCTGTGCCCCCTAGTACAGTCAGCAGTGGTAGTGCACCTCCCAAGGGTTTAGTTAGGTTAACCCTGGGTTCTGAGGGGTATGACAACTTAGTTGGCACACTCACTCAGGCTGTCCTTGTCTGTACAGGTGATATGGATATATCCCCTGATGTCAGTCCCAATACTTTGGGCAAATACAGGCAGACACCTTTAATAAATGGAAGAATGGCTCAGGCCTATAGGGACACTTGTGCCAGTGTCACAATGGTGACACCTAACTTTGTGGACCCTGGACAAATCATGCCAGGTACAGATTTCCTGGTGACCAATGCAAGCAATGTCACTACCAGTCATAGTATGGCAATTGTTGCTTTCTCCTGGGGAGGGGTAAATGGCCAGAAGAAGGTTGTTGTTAGTTCAGACCTCCCAGTGGATTGTATGTTGGGCAATGATTTGGAGTCATCACAATGGTCAGAAGTGGAGCAGAGGACTCACATGGAGATGTTAGGCTTGCCAGCACATGTGCTTGCTGTGACTAGGTCACAGGCCAGAAAATGCCCCACTGAACAGGTGCTGGATCCTGGAACAATGGACCAGACACCTTCCAAGAAGAAGAGCAGTAGGGTTAAGGCATTGCCTTCCCCCTTGCCCCAGGTTGAGGATCAAGTCTCAGAGGAGGCTGACCTACAGGAATTGAGGGAAACTGAGCCTAAATAATTTGAACTTGATCAAGTTGAATTTCTGGGCTCAGGGGGACCCTCAAGAGAAGACCTGGGGAAGGAACAATTAGACTGCCCTTCCCTTGAACCCCTCAGACAGCAGGCTGCTGCTGAGGCTGCTGGGAACGCCAAAGGTACCCACAAGGTATACTGGGAGGATGGACTCCTGTACACTGAGGCAAGAGACCCCAAGCCTGGCATGACCAGGAGGCTGGTTGTACCCTTGACTCAGAGATGTTTCCTTCTTACCTTGGCCCATGAGACTCCCTTAGCAGGTCACTTAGGCCAGACAAAGACTTGGGACAGACTTGTCTCACACTTTCACTGGCCTCACATGAATGAGGATACCAAGGAGTTTTGTCGCTCCTGTGTCACTTGCCAAGCCAGTGGTAAGTCAGGTGCACAACAAAGGCCCCCCTTATACCAATGCCTGTGGTGGGGCTGCCCTTTAAAAGAGTGGGGATTGACATTGTTGGTCCAATGGAACCCCAGACAGCATCAGGGCACAAGTTTATACTGGTGGTAGTGGATCATGCCACCAGGTATCCTGAAGCTATTCCCCTTAGGACCACTACAGCACCTGTTCTGGCAAGAGCCCTAGTTGGAGTGTTCTCCAGAGTGGGCTTCCCTAAGGAGGTTGTCTCTGACAGAGGTGCAAACTTCAAGTCAAGCTACTTAACTGCTATGTGGAAGGAATGTGGTGTCAACTACAAGTTCACTACACCCTATCATCCACAGTGCAATGGGCTTGTTGAAAGGTTCAACAGGACCCTAAAAGGGATGATTCATGGACTACCTGAAAAGCTCAGGCGTAGATGGGATGTCCTGATACCCTGCCTTCTGTTTGCTTACAGAGAGGTCCCACAAAAGGGGGTTGGCTACAGCCCTTTTGAACTTTTGTATGGGCATCCTGTAAGAGGCCCCCTGTGTTTGGTGAAGGAAGGATGGGAGAGACCTCTCAAAAAGCCTGCAACCAACATAGTGGACTATGTACTTGGTCTCCGCTCCAGGATGGCTGAGTATATGGAGAAGGCATCTGAAAACCTTAAGGCCAGCCAAGAACTCCAAAAAGCTTGGCATGACCAAAAGGCTGTCCTGACTGTGTATCAGCCTGGACAGAAGGTGTGGGTGTTGAAGCCAGTGGCCCCAGCAGCACTCAAAGACAAATGGTCTGGGCCCCACACAATCCTTGAGCAAAAGGGAGAGGTCACCTACCTGGTGGACCTTGGAACTCCCAGGAGCCCCCACAGGGTGCTCCATGTTAACAGGCCCAAAGCATATGTCGACAGGAAGGACATGAGCTTGCTCATGGCCATAGATGAGGGACAGGAGGAAGAGAGTGACCCTCTCCCAGACCTGCTCACTCAGAATCCTGATGATGGGTCAGTAGATGGTGTTGTCTTTTGTGGCAGCCTCTCTGAACATCAACAGAAGGATTGTAAACAAGTTCTTCAATCCTTCAGGCATATGTTCTCTCTAACACCCAGTCAGACCAATTGGTGTACCCATGAGGTTGACACTGGTGACAGCTTGCCAGTCAAGAGTACAATCTACAGGCAGCCTGATCATGTTAGAGACTGCATCAAAACTGAAGTGCAGAAAATGTTGGAGTTGGGAGTCATTGAACCCTCAGATAGCCCTTGGGCTAGTCCAGTAGTTCTAGTGCCAAAGCCTCACACCCAGGGTGGTAAGAAATAGATGAGGTTTTGCGTAGACTACAGAGGTCTCAATGCAGTCACTAAGACTGATGCCCACCCAATACCAAGGGCAGATGAACTTATAGATAGATTGGCTTCTGACAACTACTTAAGTACATTTGACCTGACAGCTGGGTATTGGCAAATCAGGTTAGCTGAGGATGCCAAGCCCAAGACAGCATTTTCAACCCCTGGTGGACATTATCAATTTGTGGTAATGCCCTTTGGTCTGAAAAATGCACCTGCCACCTTCCAAAGGTTGGTGAATCATGTTCTCACTGGGCTGGATGACTTCTGTGCAGCATATCTTGATGATATTGCTGTCTTTAGCTCCACCTGGGAGGATCACCTGGTCCACCTGAGGAAAGTGTTAGATGCACTGCAAGCAGCAGGTCTCACTATCAAGGCCACAAAGTGCCAGATAGGGCAGACACAGGTTGTATACTTGGGCCACCTTGTAGGTGGAGGCCAAGTTCAGCCACTGGAGAGCAAAATACAGTCAATCAGGGACTGGGCTCCTCCAACCACCCAGACTCAGGTTCGAGCTTTCTTGGGCCTGACTGGTTACTACAGAAAGTTTGTCAGGAATTATGGATCAATTGTGACTCCACTTAATGAACTGACAAGTAAGAAAATGCCAAAAAAGGATCAGTGGACAGCAGGCTGTCAAAAAGCATTCGATGACCTAAAGCAGGCCATGTGCACAGCACCTATCCTCAAGAGTCCAGACTACTCCAAACCATTCATTGTCCAAACAGATGCTTCTGAGTTGGGTGTGGGAGCTGTTCTATCTCAACTGAATTTTGATGGTCAAGACCAGCCCATTGCTTTTATAAGCAGAAGGCTGACCCCCAGAGAGAAAAATTGGTCAGCTATTGAGAGGGAGGCCTTTGCTGTGGTTTGGGCCCTGAAGAAACTGAGGCCATACTTGTTTGGCACTCATTTCAAGATTCAGACCGACCATAAGCCCCTCTTGTGGCTAAATCAGATGAAGGGTGAAAACCCCAAACTGCTTAGGTGGTCCATTTCCCTACAGGGGATGGATTTTACAGTGGAGCATAGACCTGGTACTGATCATGGCAATGCAGATGGGCTCTCCAGGTATTTCCACTTAGAGCAAGAAGACTCACCTGGTCAAGGTTAGTTTATTGTCCCAAAGTTTGGGGGGGGGGGTCATGTAGGAGAGTAGGGTCTGCAATCCTATGATCACCCAGATTTTTTGCTTTTGTTTCACTGGTTTATGACTTTCTCTGGCTGTGGGCCTGCCAATCAGACCCACAGCCTAGCTGTTCTCTCACTAAATTGACATGTGTGCCTTCGGTGCATTATCCAATTGGAACTGGGCCACCTTATCAGACCCTGTAACTCAGGGCATAGGTGTACCCAGGGCCTACCAGGGACTGAAGCATGTATTATGCCACCCCTGGATGGCCATCTAAATCTGACACAACTGGCTGCACGACAGCTGGGGCAAGGTGGTATAATCACCCTTTGCTTTAGATATAGTATACCTATATCTAACCCTAAAATGGACACACAGATTCCTATCAGTCACTCCTATGGCAGGCCTTGACAATCCTGAAGGCAGAGTGCTTGGAATCGTGTGAAATGGTGCTCTGGCATGAGCTGAGCCCGTTTGCAGCTTGCGGAACCAAGTCCTAATAGCTGTTCCATGATAACGCATACCATATACTCTTAAGTGCATTATAATCCTCACGGTTAAATGCTATCTCTGGTATTGCTTTATCAAAACATGTCGAGTAAGGTGTCATACGAATTGGAATACTAACCCCTCGCCAATTCTGGTGACGGGGTTAGCATTCCACCCTTCTAGAGGGACACGACATGTATGTAACTGTGAAACCCGGTTAAAGTTAACTGAAGCCTCAGCTCCACAAAATGGATGCTGCCACCACAGGCACGAGTCTGACCTCCTGCTGCTGGGAGTCCTTCCAGCGAGGAGAGCTTGGACAAAGGGTTTCCTGTCAGGGGCGGTGGTAGCATCATCCCAGACAGGGTTTTGTGTATCCTGGGTAGGCAGGGCTTTACAGGAAGGTGACTGCAGAGTGGCACCCCGGTGCTCACTACGCATCTGCCGGCTAGAACCAGTTCCAGGGGCACACCAGCCCCTGGCCTGGGGAAAGTCGGGCATGGGAGAGGGGTGTAACCACCCCCCTTCCTGGCCCCACCCCTAGGGCAGGACCTAGTCGCGTACCCACCCCTTTCTTTAGGATAAAGGCAGGAGCGGGGACCCTTCCAAATTAGATCATCTTTGAATCCAGAAACTACTTTCTGCGAAAGGAACTCAGGACTTCTTCTCAAGATTTCTCCCTTGTGACTAAGGAGTAGTCACCCTGCATCCGCATGCACTATCTAAGAACTCTGCGGTTTGCTGCACGTCCTTCCTCAGGAATCCGACCGACCAGCACGACGAGACCCAGCTTCCCTGGCACCTCTGACCTCTACCTACCTCTACAGCTAAGCTGAGAACCGTAGGTGCGACGAGACCTCGAGGGACCGGCCATCATCAGAACTGCACGACTTCTATCCAGCACGACCGCCGAGGGATCCTCTGGTGAGTGCTTTGGGGTCCGAGAAGCCCCGACCCTGAGCAGCTCCAGCACCGAAGTCCAGCCTCCCAGCATCTCCACGATCTGCGTGGGGCCCTTCTGCTTTTTGCTGCTCACCGCGTTGTTTGGCTACTAGCCCGCTGGCTTGTGGCCTTCCTAACGACGCCCGACGACATCACCGCTGCTGGTCTGGTTGCTCCAGACTGGCCCTTGCTCCCTTCCAAAAGAGGAGCACCCCGGACCCTCCTGGTCCACTCCAGACGCCATTTTGAGTCCACCGCGTGGGCTTGAATTTGCCAAGACTTGTTGCCCCAATCCTGGGTCCAGCGACGTCGACAGCTTCATCCATCGTGGGACAGCTCGCACCTCCATCCTGGTCGCCGACAACGCCTCCTGGTCCGTGAGATCTGCAGAGCACAGCGTCGCCCACTCACCTAGTCGAGGTGACTACCATCCGGTGCCCTCCTGGTGCCACCTGACTACTGGCTAGTAGTCACGAACTTGGTCCCCTCTGCTTTCAGGTATCATCCATCTCCGATCCAGGCTTGGATCACTCGAACTCTCTTCACTGGTCGCCTGCCAGCAACTTCTTTCTTCAGGCTCCTGGTTCGTCTACGAGGATTCCCGACGTCTTTTGAGACCTATGCAGCTGCAGCCCCTGGGCTAGGTAAACTCGGCATTTCGGTGCTTCAGCATAGCCTCACTATCCAAGGGTCAGGATCCACTGTCGTTTTCGATCTACCTTATCGGGTTCGCCCGAGAACACTAACTTTGCCTTTACTAGCTCCCATAGACTTTGTCCCGCATCCCGCGTGAGAGTGCACACTCTGCACCCGAGTCCCCTAGGCCTCCTACTAGTAATCTGAAGGTTCAGTAACGTAGTCCTAGCGATTCCAAAGCCTATTAGTACAGTATATGTGATGGTATAACAGCTGGCTTAACACGCCCTCTAGAGTTTAGCCCGAAGACTGCTTGTATCCACGCTACTAGGATAGCTGGTCTATAAGGTTGACTTACAACCAATCATCAATAAGGGTTGTTGGACTGATACATAGTGTTCACTAGAATAGTGAGCACTGCATATCAGGCCACCTTCTCACAGTTAGCTCTGCCAATTATTGACAAGTGTATGCCATTGACCCGAGTTAAATCTTGTTTTATTGTGGTTAGCAAGGGTCCGTAGTTTATTTTACATATATCATGAACCTTTGTGCTTATACAGACCCCAAGATACACAGCTGTTTCTGCCTTTCTGGGATCACTGAAATCTATATTCTCGGTGCATAGTATGATGGTTTTATCTTTATTGAGAGAGTACCCAGAATATCTTCCAAACCTATGCGTGATTGACTCAATTTCAGTGATTGCTTCCGTAGGGTCAGATGTTAGTACCGCCACAACATCCACATATGCAAGTATTTTAGTATCAAAAGTGCCCGAGGTGATTAGTTTAATCAAGGGGGTCTGCATGAGTTTAACAATCAGAGGGTTGATGTATAATGCAAACAATAGCGGCGAGCATGGGCACCCTTGCCTTGTGCCTCTTGTTATCTTAACTATCCCAGACTCAATACCCATGACCTGAATCTTAGCTACTGGTTCTTTATACATAGCTTTAATGAATATAGGCCCGCAATTATTTCTACCCAATATACTCCAAAGAAACTCCCATGACACCCTATCGAAGGCTTTCTCGGCTTCGAGAAGGATCATCGACATCTGGTCTCCTGTCCCGGCCATGGCATCAAAGAGTGAAATCACTCTACAAGTGTGATCGGTAGTAGACCTGCCAGGAATAAAGCCATGCTGCCAGGGGGAGGCCAGATGTTCAATGACCCCTCCCAGCCGATTAGCCAGAATCTTTGCATATAGTTTGGAGTCAGAGTTTATCAAGGAGATTGGGCGGTAAGACGATGGGAGGTCCGCTGGTTTACCTTTTTTTGGAAATACAATTATGTTGGTCTCTTTCCATGAGTTTGGCGGACGGCCGCTCCACTGTATACCCATAAAGAGGTCATGTAGGAGTGGCGCAATTATATTACCCAAGATCTTATATAGTTCTAACTGGACTTTGTCTGGGCCGGCTGCCTTTCCAGAAGGAAGATCATAAAGGGCTCTCTGTACTTCTCCTAGGGTTATCTCTTTTTCCAAATCTTTCCTTGTTACATTATTTAAAATCTTATCCCCTCCTGTATCAGCTAAGAATTCAGTAAGAAATAATCCTATTTCACCATTGTCAATTAGTTTGTCTTCATGATACAATTTCTGATAATATGATTGAACAACTTCAGCTATATCTGTTGGATTAGTATAAACCAGACCCTCTGATTTTATAGCTTTAATAGTGTTATAGGAGATCTTTTGCCAGACAATGGGTTCCAATGGAGAAAATCCAGGTTACTAGTAAACCCGCTAGGGATTACTTTTGCGGTTCAGTACTGGGCTGAAAGGTACAGTACTGGCTTCTCCCCTGATCACAGGTGAGTACTTGCGAATTCGGACTTTGGCTGATTTTATATGAATATTTTCAGTTTTCAAAACTTCATACTTAGAAGAAATTTCATAGAAAAACAGTCAATGGTTTCCTATGGCAGAAATTTAAATTACTAACAGACACGGTTGTGATTACTTTTGTGGTTCAGTACTGGGCTTCAAGGTACAGTACTGGCTTTTCTCCGGATTACAGCTGAGTACTTCGGATTTTGATATTCGGCTGATTTTAGGTGAATATTTTAACATTTCAAAACTTCACACTTGGAAGAAATTTCACAGAAAAGAAGTCAATGGTTTCCTATGGCAGAAATTTGGATTACTTGCAAACACGGTTGTGATTACTTTTGCCGCCCAGTACTGGGCTACAAGGTACAGTACTGGCTTCTCTCCTGATACCAGGTGAGTAATTCGAAATTCGTTCTTCGGCTGATTTTAGATTAATATTTTAAGGTTTTAAAACTTCACACTTAGAAGATTTTTCGAGTCAAACCAGTCAATGTTATCCAATGGCAGGAAAGTGAGTCATCGGTTTTCAGGTGAGTACTCGACTGGTGAAGTTAAGGTTCTGGGCTTGGACTCAGGGGTTCCCCAGGGTCAGGTAGGTACAGTTAGTACACCCTCGGCGGCACAGGGGCAGCCGGGTGCAGAGGTAGATAGGCCCTATGTTATCCAATGAGAGGCAGGGGGTCTCGGTTGGTGGCTGCTGGCTAGCAGGCCACGCGGCTGTAGGAGCTGGGCTCCTGGTCACTTGCTCAGGGCAAATGGGGAAGTAGAATAGGGTACAGGTTGCACTGCCAGGGGCACTCGGGCGGCTGGGTGCAGGGTGCTTTTGAGCAGTCGGGCGCTCAATGTTATCCAATGAGGATCTTGAAAAGGGAACAAAGTCTGCAGGCTCAGGGACGGTGAATCTTCAGGACCGACCAACACTTCGAGGGGTAAGTTGGGATCTTGGAAGATAGGTAGGCACCCAGGAGTTGGGCACAGGGGGCTGTGGGGCACCGGGTGTAGGAGTGTCTTGAGGTCGGGAAACCTTACCCCCTGCTGGTCGCGGTTGGAGGGGTCCTTTGTCCTGAGGCTGCAGGCGTCGTTGGGGTTGTCTAGGAGGGTCCTTGGGCATTGGACTCCGAGTCAGAATCGCCGGGGGATGTCCTCAGGGTCTTGGTTCACTCCAGCACAACTCTTACAGGGTTAGACATTGTCCGTGGCAACCACAGATGTGGTAACTGCCACGCCTGTGACTCCGCCATTATTGGTGAGACCATCCAATATAATAACGTTAATATATCTCTAAAATCATTCACCAATTGCAGAAGCAAGAATATTGTCTACTATATTGTATGCCCTTGCGGGCTGGCGTATATAGGAGAAACCGGGCGAGAGTTTAGACAGAGATTCAGCGAACATAAATCATCTGTAAGAACAACCAAAACATCAGCCCCCCTAACGCAACATTGTGTAGATCTCAATCATAAGGAATCAGAACTCAAATGGAGTATTTTAGAAAAGGTCTAACATAAATCTGGAGAAACAATGGAAAAAACAAGGAAAAAACGAGAATGTTACTGGATATTTCATTTGGACAGTGTAAGGAGGGGTCTTAACGAGAATATATCTTGGTATGTCACAGAATAATTACTCTAGCATACCACATAACTATGTCATTATGTGTTCCAAGGCTTTGATCGTCTGATCTACCCGTACAATATAAAGCTGAGAGACTCCTATTAATAAGATCCCCTGTCATGACCCATAATATTCATATAGGATATATGACCAAGAGAATACTTACCCTTTATTTTTCATCCTTAATGGACTGTTAAGACTTGGCATTTCATGACATGCCCTTAGCAGGTTGGATATATAACATAAACCTGGCAATATTTGAATTACCATTTCGAGTTACTTTGATATGATGGCAGTACACTATATCACCACATACCATTAAACAAATGGTGGTCTGACTTCCGTCCATATAATCCTACTGAAGTCATCATTAGGTCCGTTGGAATTCTACAAATCCCCTGTCTACAGGCTCCCATTGGTAAATACAATAGGAAGGTAGTGTTGACTCTCTATAGGGAGTTGTATCTAGGGCAACCCCACTTTTCGATCTAATCAGATGGGTTTTTTACAAAGAAACATCACTTAGCAATGGCGTCCGTGGTTTTTGATGCCGGACCCTTCTCTTAGTTCATAAAAATTATGGGTTTAATCGGCGACAAAATGGAAAACTAGTTAATTTATATTTATATAGAACAAAAGCCATCTTTAGGCAATTCTGGCCTTTGTTTGTCAAGGACACACCACTTAGCAATGGCGCCCACTGTAATCGTGTATTCAGGACGGAGTATAATACATAGTTAGTGTACACAGCCTAACGAGGGTCTCTCGCAAGAGTTCTATGCCTAACAACTATGGGAACCATTAGGGTGATCGGATTTGACGGTTTGCGGTTTGTGAAATCAAAACACCTCTTAGTAATGGCGCCCGTCAAACACGCTAGTCTCCAATTAGCAATTTGGCGCGCACGCATAGCATTTAAACAAGGGCGTGCAGAGCGACTCATTCGAGCTACCGGGACTGCGTGCTGAGGATGTCGAAGAGCTGGTCTCCGTGACAGACAGAGGTAAACCCACTGCATGGGACCTGCCAATAATCAACTTGCATAGCATAGAATATTACCATCGTTAAACCTCTATAAAATTAGTGTTAAATAATTCGAAGTAGTTGGTCATTTCCTACCTTGCATAGATTGTGCTTTCATCATTTAATACATCAGAATTGAGACCTTTAAATATGTCAGATTTAGTATATTGCGACCATCAAATCCTATTAATATTTATAAAAAAATCCTGACAGTTAGTTTTAAAGAGACTGGCATCCTTATACTCTGACCAATTATTATCAGACTTTGGATTAAATTCGACATTCTTTCTATAGTGAGTCTGATTGACGCCTGAGATTATGGTCTCTTGGATTCATTTCCCTATGCCGCTGTTGAAACTCAACGTCCTACGTATATGGGTAGAGTAATGGGTTGTGCTTTATTCCCGGCTCCCACCTTATGAGGATTATTTTTACATTTTCTAGCGGCCTTTCAAGACAACTTGGGGAGAGACCTAATTAATACTTATAAATTAGACAAGAGGCGGTGACGTATTGAACGGAATCTGCAAAGTTAAGGGCTGCCACAATCAAAACAAGGTTGGTCAAATATTTATCTTTATGATTACTAACTAATATGAAATATAAAATAAGATACACTCATTGATGCACTTTTTACAGATACTTTTGTACCTCAAAACAAAGACGAACAGCCCGCAAGTTACCCTGATAATAAACTGCTCGTGGTGTCTCATTTGTTGGGGTGAGTTATAACTGATAGATCGGTCAGATAGAATTATAACCGACCCTGTGCACTTTTCCCTGTAGTAGTCATATATACATCTCTTACAGACTCTTTTATGCTTCGACAAGAACAGCAAGATTAATAGCACGCAGGCTATCCCGGTAAAGAAAATAAGTTACTTTTGGTGTTAATAATCAATGAGGTGAGTGACAAATAGGAGTTTAATAATTGACCTATAATTAGTAGATCCAATACGGACAATTGGAAATGACCCTGTACACACTTTTTTAGGAGTCTCTCCTGGCACTGAAATGGATATGAAGACTTGAACTTATATAGGAGTAATAAGATTACATTCAAACTTGATAGTGAAAAGGGTAAGATAATCTTATGATTTGGATAACGAGACTAGTACTCCTTTCCTTGTTCGTTGATTAGAATACCAAATAAATATTGCAGTCTAGTTCATATAGAAACTCTCCAATTCTTTTCTTTTTTCTCTCTCCTTCTAAATCTAACTCTGGATAATCATTGGCATATACCTACTGGGAGAGACCATTTCTGTCCGCTGTGTAGGCATACCGACAAAAAGATAGAAAAGGATATTATTAAGTAAATATGTTTCAGCACGTTGCACTTTTCTGAATGACATATAGAAGTATATAATAGCAATGCATTATATGAATAGAATTTTGACACCTTCGTTGATTACAATAGTGACAAAATAATGGTCCTTTGGTCTCTATTAGATACATATGAAACGATAACCATGTAGAAAAATATATGTTTGTAATTTATAGGTTTAAGCAAAATGATTTGAAAACTACTGAAGATATAGATACATCACCTGTTATTTATTATTACAGAGATCCATACAGAGTTTATCATTTATGTGGATACAACATCTGTTCTGCAAAAGGTCCTGAGGAAGGTGGTTCTCAATCCACCGAAACGCGTCGACCTTGCGTAATAGATCAAATTAAAATCACTGATCCCTCAGACTCAGAATAAACCATGTTTGTGTTTAGTATGTGTGAATGTGTATGAGACAATGGTGTGAATGTATTAGGTTTGTTTCTCTGTATGGTATCTGTATTTTTATGTAGGACATATGTTTTTTGGTGTTAATGAATTTCTAAAAAAGTAATGTACAAAAAACAAAGAAAAGAAAAATAATGTTTTTATAAGAAAAAATAAGAAATAAGAAATAAAATTTATATATCAAAAATGAAAAAGTATATGTTGTCATTCAATGTTGTAGTTGTCGATATAAAATAGAGACTTTGTCAAATGTAAAAGTAGCTGGGGTCACGAGGGATTTCTCTTCTGCTGTTCACTCCAGCACAGGCCAGGCTTGGTGGGTGCAGAGTGTGCAGGGTTCGCGGTTCCGGGCTGATGCCAGGGCTTGTTATTTGCTTTGAGCAGTACCACTGCTCGTGGGAGACCCAGGTAGTCAGAGTCACAAGGCAGTCAGGTCCTCCGGGGTTTTTGAGGTTGCTGACCACTGTAGATGCCGGGGTTTAGCAGGAGCAGGTTGGAGGGTCGATAGGCCAGTAGGGCTGGGGCCAAATCAGTTTGTGTCTTCCTCTTCTAAACAGCTGCACGGGAGGTCTTCTTGTTTCTTGTTCTTCTTTCTTGTTTTGGTATCTGGATCTGGGGAGGAAGGTTCAGGGTGCCTCTAAATACTAAATTTAGGGCCGATACAGGTAGGGCAAGGGCAGGGACCAATGGATCCCTGTCCTGGGGTTAGTACACCCCCTAGCCTGCTCCTCTCCTGTGGGAGGGGGGCAGGGGCCTAGCTGGGATTGGGCACGGCTCCCCATCTACAAGATGTCTGGAGCCAGGGGTCGTGCTTCACCTCGCCTACTCCACCTGAGGGGTGGAATTGGGAAAGGTTGGCACCCCTCCCCCCTTCCTGACGTAGTTTGTCCCGCCAGAGTGGGGGTAGAACGGGTGGGGGGCCAGGTGCTGGGTACAGCAAATGGTCTGGAGAAGCTCTCAGAGGCAGCATGCCTTTGAAGCTTCCCCTTGTCCATCCTGGGGGAGCAGACATAGCACCTCGCCCAGGATGGGCATTGTTCCAGGCCCAGGAGAGCGGGGGGCTCTCCACCCAGGGGTCCAGCAACATGTCTGCTGTGTGGCAGCCTTTGCAGCCATTCAGCCCAGACGTGGATTGTAGGTTAGGTTTCAGGGGGCATCTCTAAGATGCCCTCTGTAGTGCATTTTAGATTAAATCCCACACTGGCATCAGTGTGGGTTTAATGTGCTGAGAAGTTTGATATCAAACTTGTCAGTGTTCAATGTAGCCATTATGGTGCTGTGGAGTTTTTAATGACAACCTCCCAGCACCATATACTCTTAATGGCATCACTGTACTTACAATGCCCAGGAATGGCCATGGGTACTGTAGGGGCACAGGGCTCATGCACCCGTGCCCACTCCACTGGCATAGGGCATCCAGCTAGAGGGGTGGCTGATGTATGCCAGGGCAGTAGGGTTGTGGGCATGGCACACAGGGATGTGTGCCATGTCAACTCTTTGTTTGGTTCTGCACCTAGACACTCAGCCTGTAAAGGCAGTGTGTGGGTGTCAAGGTACAGGGCCCCTAAGGGTGGCACAATAAGTGCTGCAGCCCTTGGTCACAATGCCCTGGGTACCTAGAGTACCATTTACATGGAGTTGATATGTGGCCAGAGATGTCAATTGGGTTTAGGCTTTAGTATAGTGATTAGGGAAGAAACACAGGCCCTGGGTACCTGATTGGCAGGCTGTGTTTCAGGCTCTGTTTTTTTGTTTAATAGTGCACAGCTGCGGGCTCATTGAGGTCCTTAAGTTAGTATTCATGTTAATTGCAGTGCCTGTGTGCGCTGCAATTAACATGAGTATGGTCTTGCAGGATCGGATGTCATTCTCTGCGCGCTAAATACAGCACAGTGCGAGCTGTGGGTGACTTAGGTGTGCATGCGCGCGCTTCCACGCGGCTTATCGGGAACAGTGATCCCAATTAACCAGGAGTCAAAGACTAAAAAAACAGAGACAAAAGTCCCAAAAATAATTCAGTCAAAACGTGACTGGGGGTATCGCTCTCTCCGGATCTGCGCATTGTGGCGCGGAAAAATAAAGAACTGACTTCAGCACGCGTGGGCCTGTCTAAGTAGCTCCAACGACGTCATCTCGGCGACTACGACGCCAACGGTGTACGCTTTGCCGCATGACGCGCCTACCGAGGCGCAGGGGTACTGCTGACGAAAAACTTTCCGGATCCAGTCTGACGCCTGGGGATATTCTAAGGTAAGGAATCTATCACTAACCTGTCTCTTTCAGATCTTAAAAGTCTTTGTGCCAAGGTAGGCACTATATTGCCTCAGTGACATCATCTTACGCCACTTCCAGTGTCAATATGAAGTCAGGGCCACCTACTGGTGTCTTAGACCTGTGATGTTTCTAGAGCCAGTCTGATGCCTGGCATTACTCAAAAGATGAGGAATATGCAGGTAGAAGTAACCCCTCAAAATAGTATATTAGCTATTATCTTTGGCATCTTTGACAAATCTGTATAAAATTACGGTCACAGTTACACCTTGAATCCCACTACTAGCATCTTACACTTTGAACAGATTCTTCAAGGGGGTGGACAATTGGGTGAGGGAGTGGGGTGGGAAATCAAAGTTGGACAAAAAAAGTCACAAAAACAAAAAATGAGCAGCGAGCCCAATGAACGGCACTCCCCCTTTGCCCCAGAGTAAGCAATTTCCAAAGAAATATTGTGTACTTGCTATAAGCACCCGCTGCTCAAGGGTGCAACCTGAGGCCACAATATAGAAAAAATACATATAATAGTGCACCAACAGTAAATAATAATGTGAAAGAGTATACATCAAAATGTATAATGTTCCATATCGAATATGCTACTTACCAGTATGCATCTGTTCTTGGCATGTAGGGCTGCTGACATTCATATTTGTGCATAGATCGCTGCCTAGTGTTGGGTCCGGATGATTGCACATTGTTGTCCTGGAAGAGTCTTCGAAGTATCACGAGATAGGTGGCTCCTCCCCTGGACTACAGTGCGCATGGGCATCGACTCCATCCTCAGATTGTTTTTAGCCATTGTGGCCAAGATGGAGTGAAACTAAGTGAATGATGACCATGCTAGAAGTATGTGTGAATTCTGCAGCTGCTACAGGCGCCGGGGAGGAGGGCGGGCGATATAAATGTCAGCAGCCCTACATGCCAAGAACAGATGCATACTGGTAAGTAGCATATTCGGTTCGAGGCATGTGGGCTGCTGAATTCATATCTGTGCATAGAATACATAGCAGTCCCTCCATTAACGGCGGACGCCCGTGCCAGCTGCAGCAGTTTGGAAAAGTGTTTTTAGAACAGCCTGCCCTACAGCTGCCTGCTGTTTGGAGTGCACATCAACACAATAATGCTTTGTAAATGTGTGTGTGGTAGACCATGTGGCTGCTCTACATATGTCTTCCAAAGGAATATTTCCAAGGAATGCCATGGAGGCCCCCAACTTTCTGGTGGAGTGGGCCCTTGGTGGAATGGTGAGAGTACGCTTGGCTTTCAGATAGCAGATCTGGATACATTTAACGATCCACCTAGCTATACCAGCCTTGGAAATGGGGTTACCTTTGTGGTGCGGTGCAAAGGCAACAAAGAGTTGTTTAGTTTTCCTAAAATCCTTGGTCCTATCGATGTAATACATCAGGGCCCTCTTGACGTCAAGGGTGTGGAGCATTCTCTCCGCCAATGACTCAGGATTTTGGAAGAAAACAGGCAATTCAATAGTCTGGTTAATATGGAATTGAGACACAACTTTAGGAAGGAATTTAGGGTTTGTGCGAAGCACTACCCTGTTAGAATGAATTTGAATAAATGGCTCTTGGATAGTTAGTGCTTGTAGTTCACTAACGCGCCGCAGCGATGTAATTGCTATGAGGAAAGCCACTTTCCACGTCAAGAATTGAATCTCGCAGGAATGCAGTGGTTCAAAAGGAGGACCCATCAGTCGGGTGAGGATCACATTGAGGTTCCACTCCGGAGCTGGTGGAGTCCGCGGAGGAATGACTCGCTTAAGTCCCTCCAGAAAGGCCTTAATGGCAAGCACTCTGAAAAGTGAGAGGTGCTGCCTGTTCTGGAGATAAGCGGCCATTGCAGATAGATGTATGCGAATGGAACCATAGGCCAGATTACATTTGTACAGATGGAAAAGGTAACAAATGATATTCTGAATAGATGCATCTAGCGGGTTAATGTTGTGGTCTGCACAATAAATGACAAACCGCTTCCATTTTGCCGCAGAGCATGCTCTGGTGGTGGGCTTCCTTGCCTCCCTGATGATGTCCATACAGTCAGAAGGCAAGTGCAGGTAGCCAAACTCCAAGACTTCAGGAGCCAGATCGCCAGGTTGAGCTGTTGCGGATCTGGATGCTGAGTGTCGCCATGGCTCAGCATCAGAAGGCTGGGTGTGAGGCGTAGCCTCTGATGCGGTACCACGGACAGTTCAAGAAACGTGGTGTACCATGGTTGGCGAGCCCACGTTGGAGCAACCAGGATGAGAGTCATCGAGTGCTGCCTGAGCTTGCGTGCCACCAGCGGTATCAGAGGTGCTGGGGGAAAAGCGTACGCAAATTTGCCTGACCAGTTCATCCATATCCCTTTGCCCTGCGACTGTGGGTGTGGGAACCTGGCGGCGAAGCTTTGGCATTTTGCGTTCTCCCTTGTGGCGAACAGGTCTATCTCTGGATGACACCACCTTTGGAAGTACGGTTGGAGTACCGATGGGGGAATCTCCCACTCGTGCATTTGGTGGCTGTACCTGCTGAGCAGATCCGCCATCTGATTGTCCTTGCCCGGGAGGTGTTCTGCCATGAGAAAGATGTTCCTTTGAATGGCCCACTTCCACATACTCTGAGCCAGATGAGACAGCTGCGGAGAGTGTGTTCCTCCCTGCTTTTGGATGTAGTACATGGCTGTCATGTTGTCCGTCCGGATCAACACGACCTTGTTGCACCGATGTACTTTGAAGGCTTTGAGTGCCATGAAGATCGCCATCAGTTCGAGAACAATGATGTGCATCTTCCGTTGCTGTTGCGTTCATAGTCCCTGCACTGTGTAATGGAGTACATGAGCTCCCCATCCCTGGAGAGAGGCGTCCGTTGTCAGGATGATCTGGGGCACAGGTTCTTGGAACGGTCGGCCCTTACAAAGGTTTCGTGGATTCCACCAATGCAGAAAGTTGTATGCCCGACCGCTCACCAACACTAGGTCTTTCAACTGCCCATGAGCCTGAGTCCACTGACGTGCTAAGCTCTACTGAAGCGGGCGCATATGTAGTCTCGCGTGCGGGACTATGGAAATGCAGGAGGCCATCATGCCTATCAACTGCATGAACACTCTTGCTGGAAGCAAGTGTTGAGGTCTGAATTTTTGTATCAGCGATTGAATGCTGCTGACTCTCACTGAATTCGGCTGTGCTGTGGCCGCCAGAGTGTTTATAGTCGCACCCAGATACTGCCGTATGTGGGCGGGCTGGAGGTGGGATTTTGGGTAATTCAGTGAGAATCCCAGGTCGTGCAGGAGGTGAATGGTGTGGGACATGTGGGCGGCACACTGCTGGGCTGACTTTGCCTGGATGAGCCAGTCGTCCAGATAAGGGTAGACGTGGATGTGCCGTCTCCTGAGGTGCGCCGCCACTGTCGCCAGGCACTTTGTGAACACCCTGGGTGCCGTGGTGACACCGGAAGGCAAAACCTTGAACTGGTAGTGCTGGTTTTGTATGGTGAACCGGAGGTACTTCCTGTGTGAAGGGTGCAGTGGAATGTGAAAGTACGCATACTTTAGGTCTAAAGTTGCGAGAAAATCCCCCTGACTGAGCAACGGGAGCACTTGCTGCAGGGTTAGCATATGGAAGTGCTCCGACAGGATATAATGGTTGAGTGGCCTGAGGTCCAGGATGGGCCTGAGGGACCCGTCCTTCTTTGGTATTAAGAAGTACAGGGAGTAGACCCCTGTGCCTCTTTCCCGCATAGGCACGAGCTCTATTGCTCCTTTTTGCAGCATAACGGTGACTTCCTGCTGCAATAAGTGCAAATGCTCGGCCGACATAGGACGGTTTCTTGGGGGCATGTTGGGTGGAGTGGATGTTAACTCCAGACAATAACCATATTGAACCAGTTTCCTGACCCACCTGTCTGTGGTGATGGACTTCCAGACCGGCAGGAACTGCTGGAGTCTCCCCCCGACCGGTGTTGTGTGGTCGGGGGCAGTGACAAGGCGTCACTGTTTGCTGGTGGCAGAGGATCTGGAGCTGTTGTTTCCACGACCTCTGCCCTTGGCGCTGTTACCACAATATCAACCTCAACTCTTGTTGGTGTATGTGGACTGAGTGTTGCCTTTGTAGTACTGCGTGGACTGGGAGAGCTGGCCTCTGGAAACGCCTCTAGTGCTTGAGCGATGAAAAGACCCACCCCGAAACTGCTGGGACTGTAAGGCACCCATGGATTTCGCAGTCTCCGTGTCCTTCTTAATTTTTTCTAGGGTGGTGTCAACCTCCGGGCCAAACAGGCGATCTGGGTTGACTGTTTGGTTAAGGATGGTGGTTTGGATTTCTGGCTTAAATCCAGAGATTCTCAGCCAGGCATGTCGCCGTAGCATAACACTAGTTCTTATAGCCCTGGCAGCGGTATCAGCCGCGTCCAGAGCGCACTCAATTGAAGCGTTAGAGATCAGCTTCCCTTCCTGAATCAGCATCTCAGTCGCCTCCTTGTATTCATCAGGCAGGTGTTGCAACAGAGTCTCCAGTGTGTCGTAGTGTGCCCTGTCATACCTCGCCAGAAGCGCTTGTGTGTTAGAAATGCGCCAGATGTTGGCTGCCTGTGCTGCTACCCTCTTCCCCGATGCCTCAAAGACCTTGGAGGAGCATCACCCGTAGTCTGAGAATTAGCCCTCTTCCGGGCATTCGATACGACAAGGGAGTCCAGAGGCAACTGTCCTTTGATGTAGGTAGGATCAGTAGGCGCTGACTTGTATTTTTTCTCAATCCTAGGGTTTATCACCCTCGCCCTGGTAGGTTCTTTAAAGATCTCGGCAGCATGCTTTAAAATACCTTTCAGCATAGGCAGAGTCTTAACAGTTTTTTCTGAGACTGAGAAGGTATCAAAAAGGAAGTCGACATCCACAGGGTCAGCATGGAGATGGACGTTGTGATTGTTAGCTGCCCGCTCAATGAGGGCATTGAAAGCTGCAGAGTCTTCTGTAGGGGACGTTTTTGCAGAAAATAGTTGAGGGTCTTGTCCTGATTGGGGATCACCAGGGTCACCACCAGCGGCCCAGGGTTCATTGGTATCCTCAGGGTCTGTATAGACAGGATAACTGTACTCATCCTCGACATCCCCCTCTCCAGCGTCCACATCAGAGTAAGTGGGCGAAACATCATGAGTCTGTGGGGAAAGTGGTTCCACCAAGACGGGAGTGAAAGCAGAGTCCTTCTTTTTCTTGAGAGGGATTTTGTAGGACTCCATTGGGCGTTCTGGGGCGATTTTCCGCTTGTGGAGGGAAAGCCTGCCCGTTTCGGCATCAATGAAGTGTTCCTGATGCTCGTCCACTGAAGGTCGTCGAGGTTGTGGGCCGGGGACCACCGCTGACAACTTCGGCGCCGAGGAGACCTTTACGGGCACGCTGGCGACCGCCTTAGGAGTGAAAGCTTTTGGCGCCGTCTTTGGCGGCAACGTGAAATTGATGGGCGTCGACGCCTTAAGTGGTTTCTCCACCGGTTTTGCAGGCGGAGGATCCTTCGGACCGACCGACGCGGTCCCGTCCCTGATGTGCTGCAGGGAGTCCGTCACCTTCTTGGTGAACGAGGCGGATGGGCGCGCCGGTTCAATGGAATCCCTCGAGGCCTCACCTGGAGTCGACTCTCGGGGTGCGGTGCCCTTGGCCTTGTCCTGCTGACGCGGAGCTGCGAGAACCTTCGGGTCATCCAGCCGTTTCTTCGGGTCACCGAGAGCTTTCTTCAGATCGCCGATAGCCGATTGCCTTCTTCGGGTCGCTGAGGCCTTTGCCGGTGTCGACCGTCTTCGGCGCCGACGTGCTCGGCTCGACCACCTTCACTTTAGTCTTCGGCGCGGCAGACTTCGTCTCGACGCCCTTGACTTGAGCCTTCGGCTCGACAGCAACCTTCGGCTTCTTCGGCGCCGAGGGCTCCGAGGCCCTGGAGCACACCAAAGCGATGCGCACTTTCGGTTTCGAGGATGGTACCTGCGCAGTGTCTGGAATCGAGACCATAGGTTTCACTTTTGGTTTCGTTTTGCCAGGGTGTGGCTCAACAGCAATGTCCGTGGCCGAGCCCGAAGGCGGGGCCGTAGAACCCATAGTAAGATCTTGGGTAAGGCCCGAAGGCGATCCCTTGACCTGAGCGTCATGAATTGGCACGGCCCCAGAGTCAGTTTGAGGAAGCTCTTCGTCCGAGCTATCCTCCATGGCCCCGAGGGCCCCGTCGTCGTCTCCTACCTCGTCGACGACTTCTTCGGCTTCGAACATCTCTGCAACCGCGTCGTAGTCGTAGTCGACGTCCGACGCGGGGTTCGACTCAGTAATGTCCTGGATAGATTCGTCCTTGACATCCCCTGCATCGAAGATGTCCACAGGCGCCGGTGCAGCATGCTGGGCCTCCTGGCGCGCAGCTCGTCGAAGCTTAAGCGTCTTCTTGGACCTGAAGCATGAACAAGCCATACACTTGGCTTCATCGTGATCCGGCGACAGACACTTGTTGCACACAGGGTGGACGTCGATGTGGGGATACTTCGAGTTGCATACGGGACATCTCTTGAATGGACTTCGGTCCATGATGGACGGTCGATAGGTCTGGAGCGCCGACTGGGCCTTCTGCGCCGAGAGCACGCGGGTGTAGAGAATCCGGCTCGGAACCGAGCTGGAAGAACTAAGACCGAACGCAAGACTATACCGACGTATTAGACTAAAGACCTTTAGGTCTCAAGAAAGTTTTCTATTGATTCCGACAAGAGGGAATTCAAAGACATCCGAACCCAATGGCAGGAAAAAAACAATCTGAGGATGGAGTCGATGCCCATGCGCACTGTAGTCCAGGGGAGGAGCCAACTATCTCGTGATACTTCGAAGACTCTTCCAGGACAACAATGTGCAATCATCCGGACCCAACACTAGGCGGCGATCTATGCACAGATATGAATTCAGCAGCCCACATGCCTCGAACCTTCTGTATTGTGTTGTTCAATAGAACAAGAGACGCTTTTCGTCTCATGTGGTGCGACTTTCGCTTTGTCAACTATTTTGGACCCAGACTAAGGTGTCAAGTTCGGGGGCGGCTTGGCCTGATATTTAAAAGATCGAGGGTGTGTAATCTAAAGGGACTCCATGCAAATATTTTATATTTCCATATGGTAAACTACAGTTTCACGAGACGCACATCATGGTATACTGGCTGTACAAAATAAGACAGACCTGAAAAAGGTCACAGTGGTGAACAAAACGCGTTGATTGTGTTGTTTTGCCTTAACACTTGGATCTATATGTACGAGTTACTTACATTCGGTAACAATGTAGAGATGATTCTAGCCGCAGATTCCTTCACGTAGAATTATCCCTGCGCGCCAGGGGCGGTGCGACACCACGCGACTCCGCCCAGGCGTCGTCCGCGACGAACAAGTTACTTACCTTCGGTAACGATATATCTGTAAGAAACAGTAGTTAGTATTTGATTCCTTACCTTAGAATATCCCCAGGCGTCAGACAGGATCCGGATATTTTTGCGTAGCAGTACCCTTGTGCGTCGGTAGGCGTCATCTGCGGCTCCGCGTCCGTCGTCGGCGCCGTGTTGACGTCGTCGGAGTACTTAGACGCCGCCTCCGCGTGCTGACGTCAGTTCTTAGACACAGCTTTTACACGCCAGAAACGCAGAGCCATGTTAAAAACCAACACTGAAACTAGGGCCCTGAAAGGGGATGACCTTAACCCTAGATATCGGTTCGCAGAACGGGGAGGATGTGTGGGGCGGTAAGGAATCTAATACTAACTACTGTTTCTTACAGATATATCGTTACCGAAGGTAAGTAACTTGTTCATCTGAAAGAAACAGGTTAGTATAAGATTCCTTACCTTAGAATAGATACCCCAGCAATACCAACCCTGGTGATGGGTCTGCGAACCAATAATCACACCAGAAAGTGCTGGAGGACGGAACGGCCAAAGAAGCCATCCCTCCGGACTTGACTGTCCAGGCAGTGGTGTCTTACGAATGTGCACAGCGAGGCCCACGTAGCTGCCGGACAAATGTCCTGCAAGGGCACTCCCCGACCCAGGGCAGTAGTAGCCGCCATGGCCCGAGTGGAATGGGCCCTCAGCCCAACAGGACGTTCCTTCTTAGCCAAGGAGTAGCATGCCTTGATACACAAAACGACCCACCGAGAGATGGTCCGCTTGTGTACCGCCCGTCCCTTCTTAGCGCCTACGTAACCAACAAAGAGTTGGTCATCCACCCGGAACTGGCGAGTATGTGACAACGTTGGGCAGGAAAGAGGGTCTAGTCCGCAACACAACCTTGTCTGGATGGACAGAAAGGAAAGGAGGTTTGGAGGAAAGAGCCTGGAGCTCACTCACTCTCCTGGCAGAGGTGATGGCAACCAGGAAAGCAGTCTTCAGAGTAAGAAGGCGGAGAGGACAGTTGTGAAGTGGCTCAAAGGGAGCGCACATCAGATAAGTAAGAACCAGGTTCAAGTCCCACTGAGGCATCACGAATGGAACAGGTGGAAACGTGTGTGTGATGACCTTCAGAAAACCAGTTACAATAGAGGACTTGAACAAAGATGGTTGATCAGGCAGCCTTAGAAAGGCTGAAAGGGATGAAAGGTAGCTCTTGATAGTGTCCAGAGCAGAGCCCTGCTGGGCAAGAGAAAGAAGGAAGAGAAGAACCTCAGAAAGAGGGGCAGAGAGAGGATCCACAGCCTTTGCTGTGCACCATGCCACAAATCTGTTTCACCAACAGGCGTATACCGACTTTGTGGAGGGCCAATGGCTGTCAGAATGATATCACAGACTTCAGGAGGCAAGTCAAATGGCCTCAATTGTCGCCGCTCAATCTCCAAGCATGGAGGTGGAGACTGGACAGGTTCGGGTGGAGGACCGTCCCTTGCTGCTGCGACAGAAGGTCCTCCTGAAGAGGCAGACGAACCGGGGGATCGACTGACATGCTGAGTAGCTCGGGATACCAGTACCTTCGTGCCCATTCTGGAGCCACAAGGATGACTTGGGCCCGGTCGCGCTTGATCTTCTTCAGCACTCTGGGCAGAAGTGGTATAGGCGGAAAGGCGTACAACAGACTGCAACTCCACTCGCGACGAAAAGCGTCTCCGAGCGAGTGCCGCCTTGGAATTTCCAACGTGCAGAACTGATGACACTGCGCGTTCTCTTCGGTGGCGAATAGATCTAACCAAGGCTCTCCCCATTGCAGAAAGAGACCTTGCGCCATGTCCGAGTTCAGACGCCATTCGTGATCCATCATGCACCGGAGGCTGAGCTCGTCCGCCCTGGCGTTCAGAGAACCTGCCAGGTGTTGAACCACTAGGGTCACGCCCTGATGTTCCAGCCACTGCCAGAGGCGCAGAGCCTCCTGGCAGAGGGTCCACGACCCCGCCCCACCCTGTTTGTTGCAGTACCAAATGGCGGTGGTGTTGTCCGTGAACACCTGCACTACACTCCCCCGAACAGAGGGGAGGAATGCCTTCAGTGCAAGACGATTCGCCCGCAGCTCCAAAAGGTTGATATGGAGCCGGGACTCCGCGTCGAGCAGCAAACAGGCAGAAGGGCCCCACGCAGATCTCGTGGATGCTGGAGGGCTGATCTTCGATGCAGGAGCTGCTCGGGGTCGGGGCTTCTCAGTCCCCAAAGCACTTGAACGAGGAGGCCTTGGAAGTCATGCTGGAGCGGAGTGCTGCTTCTTTCAAGTCTGCCGGTCCCACGTGTCTCGTCGCACCCACGGGTCTCAGCTCGGCTGTAGATGTGGGTTGAGGTCGGAGAGGTCTGGGAATCCGGGTCTCATCGGACTCTGAAGTCTGGATCCTTTGCAGGAAGACGACAAAGGGAAGTCGCAGTACGCTGATGGTGCCTGCAGATGCAGGGTGGACACTCCTTGCCCACAAGGGAGATTTCTTCTGTCTTCTGTGGAGCAGAACGTCGAGGTCCAGAGTTTCTTCTTGTGAAGTTTATCAGGATAATCTAATTTGGAATGGGACCAGCTCCTACCTTTATTCAGCTAACGGGGGCTGCACTGCGACTAGGTTCCTCCCCTGGGTGGGACCAGGAAGAGGGGTGGTTACACCCCCTTTCCTTTGTCCGGTCCTGCGCCAGCTCTGGGGCTGGGGTGCCCCAGGAACTGGTTTGGACCGGCATATGCACAGGGACACCTTGTGTGCCCCAGGCATGTCTCATTCCTTTCAGCCCTGTCCTATCTAATATACAAAATCCTGTCTGGGGTGGTGCTAGCACCTCCCAAGGCAGGAAACCCTTTGTCCAAGCCTCCCTCGCTGGAAGGACTCCCAGCAGCAGGAGGTCAGACTTGTGTCTGCGGTGGCAGCATCCATTTTGTGATGCTGAGGCTCGAGTTAACTTTAACCGGGGTTCACAGTTACATCCATGTCGTGTCCCTCTAGAAGAGTGGAATGCTAACCCCGTCGCCAGAATTGGCGAGGGGTTAGTATTCCAATTCGTATGACACCTCATCATGAGGATCTCTTCCAGCCCTTGCATGCCATCTGTTGCCAGTCGTTTGAAACAGGGACTGTACCGGGCTGCTGGAAGAAGGCAGTGGTATCTCCGCTCTTAAAAAAACCTACGCTCGACCCTGTGTGCCTTTCTAACTACCGGCCAATCTCCCTGCTTCCTTTTCCAGTCAAAATCATGGAAAAATTGGTTACCCGCACTCTGTCCGGCTTCTTAGAAGGGAACACCTGGTTGGATGAGACGCAATTCGGTTTTCGCCCAGCGCACGGGACGGAATCCGCGTTGGTGACCGTGTTAGACAATCTGCGGGCGCGAGTCGACAGTGGTCGGGCAGCATTTTTGGTGTTGCTCGATATGTCGGCCGCGTTCGACACGGTCAGTCATCCTACCTTGATTTCGAGGTTGGAAGAGTGCGGGGTCAAAGATAAGGCCAGGGACTGGTTAATCTCCTACCTGGACAGCCGTCAGCAACGGGTTTCGCTCCCTCCCTTCAGCTCAGAGGAGCGGAGAGTGGGACAAGGAGTACCCCAGGGCTCAGCCATCAGCCCTATACTCTTTAATATCTACCTCCGCCCTCTAGTCCAGCTCATTAAATCATTCGGGATCTCCGCATTTAATTATGCGGATGATACCCAGCTGGTCTTTTCACTGGAGGGACAGGATGCAGTCCCTTTGGAGACTTTTCACCGGTGCATGCAGGCTACAGCGGAATGGCTCCGTTTGAACTCGTTACAGTTCAATGGAACCAAGACAGAGGTCCTGCACTGCTCCACTGACCGAGTTCCCCGAGATCTTCCAGATGACTTTTGGCCCCCGTCCTTTTCAGAGACAGTGTCAGCCGCACAATCGGTGCGTAATCTGGACGTCATTTTTGGGCCTAACCTGCAGCTGGATCTGCACGTAAATAAGACCACCTCAACGTGCATGATGCTGATCCGTATGCTGTGCAAGGTTTTACCCCTCCTTCCTGAGCAAGCCAGACCAGAAATAGTGCGAAGTACCATCCTAAGTCGACTTGACTATTGTAACGCACTGCTTCTGGAGGCCCCGGTAACACTTCTGGGCTAGCTTCAAAGGGTGCAAAATATGGCTGCCAAACTCGCCCTTTCCCGCCCCTATCACAGCTCTTCTACGGCAGCACTGCAGGAACTCCATTGGCTGCCGGTTCATTTACGCGTTCGCTACAAAGCAGCGTGTATTGTGTTCAGGGCTATCCATGGCCTGGGCCCAATTCCTTTGCGGCGAATGTTTGCGCCTGGTATCTTCCATCTCGAGCTTTACGTTCCTCGTCGTTCAGGCTACTTGTAGTTCCGCGCTTCCAGAGAGTGAGGATAGGTGGCCGCTCGTTCAGAGTAGCGGCGGCCAAACTCTGGAACTCCCTGCCAATATCCCTGAGAAGTCTTGAGGATCTCTTAGCCTTTAGAAAGGCGCTGAAAACTTACCTCTTTCCTAGGACAGGTTGAGCTATTGCTTTTGCTGGATCATGGGTCAAAGCGCCAGGATGCCCTTGGTGGTGACAGGTTGCGCTATATAAGTATACCACAATACCAATACCAATACCAATACACCTTACTCGACATGTTTTGATAATGCGATACCAAAGTTAGCAAATAACCGCAAGGATTATAATGCACTTAAGAGTATATGGTACGCGTTATCATGGAACAGCTATTAGGACTTGGTTCCGCAAGCTGCAAACGGGCTCAGCTCATGCCAGAGCACCATCTCGCATAATTCCAAGCACTCTGCCTTCAGGATTGTTAAGGCCTGCCATAGGAGTGACTGATAGGAATATATGTGTCCATTTTTAGGGTTAGATATGGAGATACTATATCTAAAGCAAAGGGTGATTACACCACCTTGCCCCAGCTGTCGTGCAGCCAGTTGTGTCAGATTTGGATGGCCAGCCAGGGGTGGCATAATACATGCTTCAGCCCCTGGTAGGCCCTGGGTACACCTATGCCCTGGATACCGAAGGTATGCTGTACAGGGACTGATAAGGTGGCCCAGTACCAATCGGTAAATGCACCTAAGGTACATGCTTGTCAATTTAGAGAGAGAACAGCTAGGCTGTGGGTCTGATTAGCAGGCCCACAGCCAGGGAAAGTTGTAAACCAGTGGAGCAAAAAGCAAAAATCGGGGGTGACCATAGGATTGCAGACCCCACTCTCCTACAGCAACAACAACAGAGACAGGAGTCTCGTCCTGCATCTCCCTTGCCTGCGCCCACAGAACGTGTTTATGACTTGCGCGATGATAAAATCACCTGATCGTTTTCAGGTTTCTGATCAACGCTCTCCTCGTTCTTTTCAGGAGTCATCGGCCTTTTCGACCGGTGGTGGAGAAGGCGGCAGGGGTCGGGGTGGTCAGCAAGGACGCGACCAGCCCCTCCCGAAAGACGGTAAAGGCAAGCAGGACGATTCTACACCGAAGAGACCCCAGTTTCAGAAAAAGAAAGTTGCTGCTTTAACAGCACACAGATATGCCACAGATAGTGAGAACGCAGCTTCGGAATCAGACATGGGCTTTGACCTTGCTGGACAGCGCGGCGGAGATCACCATAGTGCGAGATGCCCTGCGTCCACTACTGAAGGTGACAGCGACTGACCGTTACGTTGTTGTGGAGACAGCTGACACTAGAGTAGCTCCCCCTGACAGACTTTATGAAATAGTCCTACTCATTGAAGGTGACATTCAACGTACCATTGAAGGGGTATTTTGGGAGAATCTTACGACTACCTATGACATTTTGTTAGCGGAGGCTGACTGGTCCCCACCTTTTGTGCTCGCGGCTCCAAGAGGGGAGGAGGTAATCCTCCCTAGTTTCGCGCATACTGTCTCGAAGGAGCATGCGCTGAATTTTGCAGAAGAGTGGGCTAAAGCCCTTGCGCCGGCTCTGTACCGTACACACTGTGGATGGGATACATTTTCCCCACACCACGAAATTCTTTGCGGTCTATGTCTCAGCCTCAACCTCAATATCCCATAAAGCGCAAAGCTACGGCTTCCGTTGCGGAAATCCTTGAACAATTTGAATATCAAGGAGTGATTGAAACTTGTGTGTCGCCAATGAATAACCCTCTTTTTACTGTATCCAAGCCAGACGGTTCATATCGTTTAGCATTGGATTACCGGCATTTAAACTCGCATTGCTGTACCTGTGCAGTACAGAATACTCACGGCTCTGCTTTAGTGGATAGTCTTGTGCGTAAGCGGTTTAAAACCACGCTTGACATTTCCGACGGTTTTTATGCCCACCATTTGGATGGTCTGAGTTCCCAATGGACCTCCTTTACTTGCGGCGGTGTCCAAAAACATTTCAAACGTTTACTGATGGGCTACAAAATAGTCCTGGAGTGTTTGCTGCCCGCATAGTCTCTCTCTTAGGGAGAGTTGACCCAGATGCTTGTTCGTATGTGGATGACATTTATCTCACAGATGACGAACTGTGGGAGCATCTGTGTCGAGTTGACCACTTAATTTGTAGCTTTGAAGACTTTGGTTACAAAATCGCACATTGCGTAGTACACAGTGTTGTTCAGGGGCTACAAGCTCAACAATGAAGGTCGAGGATTAGCTCCTCACTTATTGGAAAAATGCGCACAATTGCGCGCTCCGACAACTCTGAAAAAATTACAGTCTATGCTGAGATTTTTGAATTTCGGTAGGACATATGTAGGAGAGTAGGTTCTGCTATCCTATGGTCACCCCAGATTTTTGCTTTTTGCTTCACTGGTTTTCGACAATGTGGCTGTGGGCCTGCCAATCAGACCCACAGCCTGCTGTTCTCTCTCTAAAGTTATGCCAAGGCACTTTAGGTGCCTTACCAATTGGAACATGGATCACCTTGTGAGCCCCTGTACAGTGTACTCTAGGTACCCAGGGCATAGGTGCATCCAAGGCCTACCAGGGGCTGCAGCACGTATTGTGCCACCCCTGGCCTGGCCTTACTATTTGACACAACTGGCTCATCACTCAGCTGGGGCAAGGTGGTGTAATCACCCTTTGCTTTAGGTATAGTATCTCTATATCTAACACATACAAGGACACACAGTAACCTATAAGTTACTCCTATGGCAGGCTTTATCAATCCTGGAGGCAGAGTGCTTGGTTATGTGTGAGATGGTGCTCTAGCATGAGCTGAGCCTGTCTGCAGCTTTCGGAACCATGTCCTTTAGCTGTTTCCTGATAGCGTCATACCATATACTCTTAAGTGCATTATGAACCTCGCGTTTAAATGCGAACTCTGGTTTGACATTATCAAAACATGTCGAGTAAGGTGTCATACAAATTGGAATACTACCCCCTCGCCAATTCTGGCGACGGGGGTAGCATTCAACCCTTCTAGAGGGACACAACACGTACAGAACCTGAACCTCGGTTAATGTTAAACAGAGCCTCAGCATCACAAAATGGATGCTGCCACCACAGACACAAGTCTGACCTGCTGCTGCTGGGAGTCCTTCCAGCGAGGGAGGCTTGGACAAAGGGTTTCCTGCCTTGGGAGGTGTTAGCACCACCCCAGACAGGATTTTGTGTATCTGGTTAGGTAGGGCTGAATAGAATCAGGCATGCCCGGGGCACACAAGGTGTCCCCGTGCATAGGCCAGTTAAAACCGGTGCTGGGGCACTCCAGCCCCAGCTCTGGCGCGAAACTGGACAAAGGAAAGGGGGTGTAACCCTCCCCTTCCTGGTCCCACCCATAGGAGGGACCTAGTAGGTAGTCCAGCCCCTAGAATTGGTTTAAATGTAGGAGCTGAGTCCCAAGACGTCAGATTACCTTGAAATTCGACTACATAAGAAGAAACTCTTGTCCTTCGACGTTCTGCTGCTCAGAAGACTGAAGAATCTCCCTTGTGGCCAAGGAGTGGCCACCCTGTGAATAAAGGCACCATCCAGCGATCAATGACTGCTTTGCCGCCGCCGGAGCTCGAGCCCAGAGCCTGACAAAAACCAGACTCCCAGACATCTAACAGCCCGATCCACAGTCCCTGCAAAGCTGAGACGAGTGGAGGCGACCTGAGACGTGGGACCGGACCTCTTGAAAAGTCCACGAGAAGCTGACTGCGCAGCACCTGAGGCACCCTCACTGCTGTGCTTGGGGTCTTGAAAAGCCCCACCACCGAGCTACACTTGCACCAAGGACCAGCCCTCCAGCTCTCACGAGATCTGCGTGGGGCCCTTTTGCTATGTTCCACTCGACGAGCCTTCCCGGTTACTAGTCCGTTGGCTAGTGGCCATTTTGGCGACCAAACGACAACTGGTCTGGTTGCTCAAGATGGGCCCTTGCTGCTCCCAAAAGCAGCAACCCCTCTGACCTTGCTGGTTAGAGTGAGAAGCCTTTTCTATTTCCTGCATGGCTTGCATTAGCCAAGGCCTGTTTGCTCTGATCAAGAAGCCGACTCCGCCATCAACTAGAGCCTACTTGGGACAGCTCGTGAGTGACTCCTGGTCGTCGTCATCGTTGCCTAGTCTACGCTGTTGAAGAGACAAGCTTCACGACATCACCTGTTGGCACCTGACAACGCCTGGTTCCTTCCTGGCTCCACGCCGGTCACTGGCTAGTGACTGTGAACATTGTCCCCTCTGCTTTCAAGTCTTCATCACTTCAGATCCACCATTGGATCCACCGGAACTCTTCACATCAGGTAGCCTGCAGCATCAACACTCCAAGGCTCCATCTGAACTCCTGCAGAATCCCGACAAACTTTGGCTCCACTGCACCCGCTTCCTGTGGGTGAGGTAACGCTGGCACTCCGGTGCCTCCCAGTAGTTTAACACTCCTAGTGTCCAGATTCCAAAGGGTTAAGTTCTAGACTGACCGGAAGACTTCCTACCTTCACCTTTAACACTTTTACGCATCCATTGATTTCAATGTGAACTGCTTCTAACTTTGCGCACTGCAAACCAGATCCTGTGGGCCTCCTAGTTCTTAACTTGCGTTAGTACAGCATAGCCTCAGCAATTCCCAAGGCCCTAGGCCTTACTTCCTTTCGACTCGTGGTACTTATACCACTTCTTTAGTGTATGATTTTAGGGGCCACCCGGGCCAATCCATATTTGTGCCACTTTTGTATACTTATCAATTGTATTGTTTTAACGTGTTTGCTTCTGTGCTCATAAAGTGTTCAGGGGACTATTTGTAGTAATAAATACATATATATTTTGAATATGTATCCTGTGTGGTGTCCTTTCACTTGGTGTTCAAGGGGTTACATATGGTAATACAGCTGGCTTCACATGCCAAAAGAGTTTAGCCTAAGACTGCTTTGTCCACGCTACCACTAGGATAGCTGGTCTATAAGGTTGACTTACAACCAATCACCATAAGGGTTGTTTGGACTGATACAAGGTGGTCACTAGAACTAGTGAACATCATATATCAGGCCAACTTCTCACAACATACATACCTGAATATGCCCAGCCTATCAAGCCCTTGTATGCTTTGATACAACCAACTTTTACCAAATCAAACTGGCTGCCGGAGCACTCGGCTATACTGCAATCTTCGCAGGCAGATCTGCTTGCTTCTAAATACTTATTGACTCGTGATAACCACACCAACCTGGTGATAAGAATCATCCCTGGGACGGTGGGTTTCACATACCTTACTTTTAACGAAGGAGACAGTACCTATTGCTTACAAGTCACACTTGTACACTTCGGCTGAAATGCGATTTTCCACTGTGGAGAAAGTTTTGACAGCTGTACAGATGGCGATTCTGAAGGAACGCGCTCTGTCACGGGGAAAACGCATGTTGGTTGTTACCCCGTGTCCTGCTTTGGAAGCAGTTACGAAAGCAAGTGTACCTAATTCTAAAGCTTTGCACCCTCGGTGGATACAATGGGCAGCGTCATTGATGTCTCCGGATGTCACGTTTGTTTTTGATGCCTCCTTACGGTCGCAGGAGTTTTTGCAATATGAATTTGTTCATCCTGCACCTTTGGCTATGCGGCCTTTGGAGGATGTCCATTGCATCATATACACTGATGGTTCGGCGCAAGTTGCGCATGGTTCTAAACACGCCTACGTTTCCGTATGTGCCATTGTGGTAGGTGTCATGGTGAATGATTAGTTCAAGTCCAGAGTCGTGCACATGCAGACTCTAGGGGACTGCACCGCACAATTGGCAGAGCTTCGTGCTCTGATGCTTGCATTGGAGTATGCAGATCCTAGTGTGACGACATTAATCGTAAGTGATTCTTACTACTGTGTCCAGTCTTACAATGAAAACGTGTTCTTTTGGATTCAGAATGATTTTCTCGATTCCAAGGGTTGCACAATAAAACATAAAATGATCTGGGTCCGCGTGGCTGAGCTTAAAGAGCAGTTGCCACTCGTGTTAGTAATTCATACTCTCGGTCATCAGCGCGTAGGAGTTCACGCTGTTGGCAACTCGCTTGCTGATGAAGCAGCAAAATCAGGGGTATCGACATATTTAGTTGCAGCAGTTACATGGTCCAAAAGTAAGATTAATGATATATTGGCGGCTGTTGCTGCCACTGAGAAGGGAGGTAAATATCCTACGGGGTTCCCTTCGAAGTACACATACCACTTAAGTCCCGATAAGGTTCCTTATGTGAAAATTACTGAAGTTGGGGAGAGATTGATTCCCAACTTGGATCGCAGAAATACACTGATCACAGCGGCCCATGAAGGTGTTGCGTCTGCACATGCAGGCGTTTCAGCCACTGTGTCTCAGTTACAACAACGTTTTTGGTATACCCTATAGCGCAAGAATGGGACCAAATGCTGATAGAAGTGGGAGAGGTAGACCTAGAAATGTCGCAAGACCCAGCGGTATGACTACACACACACAACAGTAGACTGCCAGAGTGTACGGGTGTGGTCAAAAGATGTACTGGACAGCCAAGCCTACGACCTGTAACACTCTCTGGAAAGGCGGAAGCTTACAGGTCCGAAATGTAGAGTGTATGTAAGAGAATGACCAGGAGACGGGGGGGAGGGAGGGCAGGGTAGTTTGGGTTTAGCAGATTATATAAGTCACATATATGACAATTGAACAGTGTAATTGAGAGATCTCCGGAGAACTGTAAGACGCGATGAAAGTTCATTTGAAAGACATGCTACCACAAGTTAAAGTTAAAGAAAAAGGAAAAGACTGATACAATGTGTAATGATTGAATGTACTGTGAAATACCTACTACAGTCACGAATAAAGAGTTTAAAAAAAACTTTAAAAAAACCAAACAACATTTTTGGTGGCGGGGACTGTACAAACAGATGCGTGACTATGTCCTTCAATGTGACATTTGCCAGCATATTAAGCCTTCAACTGCTATGCGTCCGCCCCAAACACAGTTGTTCATTTCTAATAAACCATTAGGTTGTGTTTATTTAGATCACTGCGGTCCTTTTTCTTCTGAAACTGCGTTGAAGTACATCTTAGTAGCAGTTGATTCATGCACATGCTTTGTATGGGTGTGGCCTCATCGCAGCGCTAATTCACGGACTGTCATAAGGGATTTGCGTGTCTTTGTAGGGATTTTTGCCTGTGGTACCTTCCATTCGGATCAGGGTCCTGCTTTCGCCTCTAAGGCGTATAGGGATCCCATGGTTTCAATGGGGGTCCAAGTCAAGTTTTCGTCTCCATACCGACCTGAGGGTAATAGTGTTACGGAACGAATGAACTGTGACTTAAAGCAATCACTGACAGCTCGAGTTATAGGCACTGGCAGAAACTGGCTGGCCCATCTTAATGGCGTGCAGCGTGCTCTTAATAATCTACCTAGAAGGTCTCTGGGTGGGCGGACCCCATACGAAATGCTGTTTGGTATCAAGATGTATGTACGGGACCTTGACCGTCTAGACTCGGTTGCTGCTGCTGCCTCCTTTGACGTAGACATTGCAATGTTTTACAGACTCTATAAAAGACAAGAGACAGTCTTACAAAGGAACATTTGCTCTCCACTTCGGATGATGCGTTGCAGATCCCGGTAGTTGACAGGCTACCCCAAGTTGGAGAACCGGTTCGGGAGAATATCGATAACAAGAAGGAATTTGGTCCCTCATATCGTGCTCCAGTTCCCGTGCTTGGTGTGTAGGGCACGAGAACAGTCATTTTACCACCACTTCCAGGTCGTAAGGAAAACAGGTATATCTCCATTGACAATGTCAAGATACACAGAGTGGCCAATTCTTCTTAGCATGACACCGGCAGTCTCATGTCCTTCGATGGTGAGAAATTCTGTATTGGTCACTGCTTCGGATCATGCGCCGGAGGTGGCCCTTGAGATGCCTGCAGTTTCTAGTCCTTTATTGAGTGCATTGCCTGGTACTCAACTTGATGAAACTGACTACACCTACCCAACTGACTTGTCGATGCCGGATTTGAAAACTCGTTTAGCAACAGAATCTAGGTTTTAATTTGACACTGTTTCTCACACTTCAGGAAAGCCCACATGGCTTAGGGCCTATGCAAAATTTTTTAAAAAACATTTTTTGATTCCCCCTTGGACTTACTTTGGTTGGGGCTTTTTCACTTTACCTTTTTATGTCAATTGGTTTTGTGTTTTATTTTTTCCGATTCATCAATGGACACTATGTCGTGGAGAGAACATGCATTCGACATCTGAATTGAACATCGTCACATTCTGCCCACTGATTGAAGAGAGACTTGGCTTTTGTTAACATCACCGATTGGCCTGTCCTGGATGGGATAGTCTGGGATGCTGTTAAATTTCAAATCCATGGTCTGACTGAAGTTATTAATGTTCCTAATGTGCTTGAAGTTAAAAAGGGGGATGTGGTTAAACAAAACATACGTTCTGATGATTGGGATGTTCAGGCCGTAGAGGCTTTGTTTGCTGATTTGAAATATTATGCTGCCTTTGATGCTGAAGATTTATATTTAGAATCTGCTAATGATGGTGATTTGTTTTGTTTCCAACATCTTGGAAATCACTACCTACATAAAACTAATTCCAGGAGGAGTACTGTAAACTATACACAGTGGGAGCATTGCCCAGCTACTTTAAGAGGCAGCTCTAATACATTTTTGAAAAAGTACACTTATTTTACTGACTTTAACCAGTCCAATCCCGCTTTGTTTTATTTTAGAATGACAGAAAAATCCATGTCCAAAGTTAGACTTACCGATACTAAGTTATTGTACTCTAAGTCCTTTTTAGATCAGCTAGCAGTTGGAGGCTACGAGTTTTGGAAGGAAACCATTGACCTTAAATCAGTTTGGGGTTCTAAAAGTTGGCAGGTACAAGGCACTGAGGCTTTGCACCGTGCATGTCTCATCTCAAATCATATGTTGTTTTTGAATTCTACCATCTCACAGACAACATGCTTTGGATTGGCTACTTCTAAAAAACTAAATACTCCTTCCTTCCCTGATTTGGAAGAATATTCAGGTTGGGAACATTTATCAAAATTTTCGATTAGAGAGTTGCAAACTCTATTGCTAAATTCATTCTTTAACATATCCAGTTTGGATCCCAAGGGTTGGTTGATGTGGCACAGAAGTGCAGATTCGTGCCAGCATCGTTTTTTGGGTCTGGCTGATGGCTTTACACAAGTTAGGGTAGATCCCAGTTTTGAGAGTGACCATTCTGTGACCACTTATTTAGTAGGCAAATTGTGCCAGAATTCGCTCAAACACTCTACATTGGCTTCAATCAAACTGCATTTGTCTAAACTGACTGACAAGGTTGATTTGAATGATTTCATAAAAGGCCCGGCTAGAGGTAGGTCTAGAAGATGGATATATGCTGTTTATAATGAACTCTGGAAAACATCACAGATTGAAGCGGCTACCCGCCTTAGGGCTATTGATCAAGCTAATTTAGAGAAAGTGCTTGCAGTAGTGGATAACAGCATTAACACACGTTACTCCCGCATTTACACATTGGATAATATTGTGTCATCTGTCATTGAAATTGTACAGGATGATGTGTCTGTTTTGTACCATGGTCAAAATCAATTGAGTTCTATTATGCAGTTTGCAAGGACCCTGCAGACGCTGAAGGCCGGAAAAGTACCTTGGAGTTACATGAATGTCTCATCTTTATTTGCCCCTTTTAATTTGATTGAGAAGCAACGTTTGCTTTCAATGAGAGATGCGTCTTTTTCCATGTTACACATTGAACGATTGGAGTCTTTACCATTTTTAGTGGCAGCGGCCACTACTGCTACGTGGCTTATCCACGGGTTAATAACTTTACCATTTGCGCTTTTCCAGTTTACAAATTGCATGAAATATTTTGCCATTGGTAGGCACGAGCCTCTTGGTACATGAAGCCTGGCCGCTCCCTTTCACTTACAGATGCCTTAGGGACGGAAAAGAAGTTTATCTGAAAGGTGAGGAGTGCACGGAAACACCAGATCACTTAATGTGTAGATACATACAATTGCATGGCTCTTGTAATCAGGAACGGCCTAATTTAGCATGTGTTTTAAAAGGTACACCCGTGCCCGCTATTGTCCCCACTTTTACTTTATTAGCAAACTGTAGTTATTTACTTTTAAATAATGAAGATTGCTGTGGGTTATTAAAAGGCATAGCTTATGTAGTTAAAGTCAGTGAGCGGGTGGTTTGCTGTAACAATGTGTTATATCCACCCACGCATGGGAACTTGGATGTTTCCATCTGGCCGAGGATTCCGACCTTGAAAGCAGAGTTCAATAAGATGAGTCGAATAAGAGCCTTATTGTCACAAAAAGAAGTTGCCCTGACATCTGCTCGTGAAACATTTGTCCTTCACGTAGCTAACACCCGCACAGAAGTGCATGCTTTATTAAATACTGACCTGCCTTTACATTTCAGTGAGCTGATTCATACTATTTGTAACGCATCCTTCACATCGGGGCTGGCGCACTTTTTTAAAGTAGTAAGCAGTGGTCTAGTGACTTCTTTCCAAAAGATATTTGTTGTCATTCCTGCTTTCTTCCATTCGATCTTTTCCAGCCTATTTGGTGAATTTCCTGTTTTACTGGCGCTGGCTGCAGGCTTTCTTGTGCTATTTTGTTTTATTCAAAATGGATTCCCGTCCTGTGTTCTAAGACGAGCAGTCGCGGTTAGCACTGTTTCGCAACAGGATGCTTGAATACTATGGTACGCTGCCACTCGCCACCTTAAGTGCAGCATATATATTATCGTTTCGATTTTCCTATTTCACCTGTGTCCAGCCTTGTCATTGCCTAAGCTGCGATTTCGACTGGGCCCTGGATTTGTGTCTCTGCAATATGGTGTCTCCTGAAGTGGATTTTAATCATCTCATGAGTCCCTTAGTTACTCATGAATTGCTTTGTTCTGACGGAGGGATGCATGGAGTACTGGGTCGTTGGAATATATCCGCAGCGGCGCAAGATTTCTTGGCACACAGCTTCATTGAAAACCCGCCGAGTTGTCCTCTGATGGTACTAGAGGCTCCGGTAATTGAAGAGCATGTATGTTCTTTCTCACTAATGAATTGGATGGCTGAGTTATTTTCGGATGATAACAGTGACTTCCTTTTGGAAGCTGTTGCTGCTTATTTTGCATACTCGGTGTTAGGCTGACTCCTATCGAGGCCTTTGATAGCATGAAACTTTTTCCAATTTTTTTTTGTTGAAAATTATGATGGACAGTTTTTTGTATCGGACCTATTGGCTTTAATAACCGTGAACACTAAATTGTCATGCTGGTGAGATTTTGGATGTTTTGGCGGACTAAATTATTTTTCCTCACCTACTCGAATTCTAACTGACTACTTCATTGAACTCTGCATTTCAAAATTGAGTCCCTTATCTTATCTTATCCGTGCTCGGATCAAGGGAGGGTGTCATATAGATATACATTGCCTATATGCTGTGTTAAGTTAGCATGAGCTTATTAGGAGTTTAAACGCCATTTTACCTTTCTGCTGCTTCTGCACACGACACATAGCTGTTGCTTTAGCTTTGAGCCTAGTAGAATGTTTTGATTCATGCGAGAATAATATGTTGTTACTCTGATATCAGCCTTGCTTGGCGAGCTGTGTCTGTACAGTGAGTGCAGAAAGCTTCAAGGATATCTCAGCACAGTGGTTGTTGTGAGGTCTGATCTTCGCACATTCCTAGACATAACATACATGCAGCTGCGGCCAAGTTCTGGCTTTAGGCATGTTTTATATTGCTTTGCACAAGAGCTTAGAAACACACTTGATGGTGCTTCGCATGCAGAGAGCTGGTGGAAGATGATGTGATCCCTTACCACTAGGATCTTGAGGTATGGGGCCACCCTGCAAAAACCCAAAGAGACCTTCTTAGATAGAATATAATATACTAGCTAGGGAGGGTGAGAATTAGGTGTTACTGAACCCTTACCGTTTTAGCATAATACCAGGCTTTCACCTTTTGTGTTCAACGGACTAGTGACTATGCTGATTACTTTGTTTCTTATAATATGTTTGCTTGTATTAGCTAAGATACTGCGTTTGAGAACACTGCATTAGTGAATAAATATTTCAAATATGCACATGCCCTCTTTTACTCCTTGTTCTGGATTGGAATGATTGTATAACGAAAGAGTGTTCATGTGTTCCTCGTTACCTGAGGTATACTAAGTCCATGTTCTGGTTTGTCTAAGCATTGGGAGTTTGTGATAACCAATGAGACACTGTAGCTAGTCTGGTAGGGGATTTTGGGTACTAAGGTGAGTTTTGGCACACCCTAATTCACTGAGGTTCCAAGTCTCTATGCACAGTTCTGTATGAGAACAGAATCCTTGCGACAGAACAATAGTACTTCTGAAAGAGGGACAGAAAATGGATTCACAGCTTTTGCTGTGCACCATGCCACAAATTGTTTCCACCTGCAGGCGCATATCAACTTAGTGGGGGGACGCCTGGCTGCCAGAATGACATCATAGACTTCAGGAAGCAAGTCGAAAGGAATCAACTGCCGCCGCTCAATTTCCACACAAAGAGTTGGAGACTGGACAGGTTCAGGTGGAGGACCATCCCCTGCTGCTGCGACAGAAGATCCTCCCAAAGAGGCAGTCGGATTGGGGGATCGATGGTCCTACTGAGTAGCTCTGGATACCATACCCTTCGAGCACAGTCCGGAGCCAGAAGAATAACTTTGGCGTGGTCGCACCTGATCTTCTTCAGCACTCTCGGCAGAAGTGGTATAGGCGGAAAGGCATACAACAGACCGCAACTCCACTCGCGACGAAAAGCGTTGCCTTCTCTTCGGTGGCGAATAAATCTAACCAAGGCTCTCCCCACTGTCGAAAGAGACCTTGCGCCTCGTCCGAGTGAAGACGTAATTCGTGATCCATCATGAACGTGTGGCTGAGTTCGCCTGCCCAGGTGTTCAGTGATCCTAGTTTTGATATCCAATTATGCCTTTTGTCCAACTTATGCATAACTGTTGCTCTACCTGTGTACACATGACTTCTTGCCCAATAACGTCCGGTAATGTTCCCATTTATGCCAGTCAGCTGCCCAATTATTCATGCTGTGCTGGCCACATGTGTTTTAATGGTCACCAATTACACTAGCTGTGCCACTCATTTATGCCCTCACCAACAGAAATATCTAGTTCATAAATAACCAGCTTGCTTTTATATTATTTATACATACAACCATATATTTAAGTATTCCTAATGCAAAACTGATCTTTAATATGGACAGACCCCCAGCCTCTAATACAAACACACATACATACAACACCCCTGACGATGGACTCTGACAACTGGGCTCTGTTGGCTGTTTGCTATGCACATCTCTAGGTAACTTCCCCTTTCAAGTTGAGCATTCAAACCATTGTATTAATTGGACATAACAAAAGAAGTGTTTTTCCATTACCATTCTCAAAGAAACACTTTTTGGACTGTGTACAATTTACACTAACAAACGATAGGTGTGCTAAACAAATTAACTGAACCTTTTTATCAAAATATTGACCAAGTGCGTATTCTCTAGAATACATATTTTTTGGTCAGCTCCCATGGAGCATCCGATAGTCCTTTAACTTAAGACAAATCTTCTGAACTTACCTATCTGTTCACGAAGATTGTGATAACGTTTTGGAAGAGGTTCCCCAAAAACCATTCCTCTGAGTTTGTCTATTGGAGGGGCTTTATTCTGAAGCCCCCCAAACTTTCCATTGCTCCGAATTCGGTCTCCTTCCCTTGTCAACAGGGTTGGACAATGTGTAACTTTTACAAGCTAAGAGAACAGAAATAAAATAGTTAATAATAAGCAGAATATCTTGGGCAGTATGCCTGCCAAGCAAAAAGCAGAAAATAAACAGTTAATAATCAGAACATATGGAGAATAAGAAAAACAAATTCAACATTTTCTTTTAAGTAAAGATTTTGCAGAAGTTAGTTTCTCAGTGTTAACCTTTTCCAAACAAGTTTAATAATATAGTTTAAGAAAGAGAAAACTTGCAAAAGCTAGCAGGCCATACAATGTCTAAAGAAAGTAAAGCTCCTACTAAAAGGAACCTTGTTGCTCCGCTGTTTCCACTGTTGAAGATTTTAACAACCACACTCATCTTAATAAAAAGCCAAAACCATTCAAAAAAGTGCTTCTTTGAAGGTAAAACTCAACTGTTGCATAAAGAGGGCGGCTAAGTGGCGTCATGTGGCTCTGCACCAATTTCTTTCTACTCCAGAGGTGGAAATATATGTCCTGCAAGTCCAAAGCTACCATCCAGTCTCCAGGGTCGAGATCAGATAAGACCTGAGCCAGAGATCGCATCTTGAACTTCTCCTTCCGGAGGAAGCGATTGACGTCCCTGAGGTTCAAGATAGGATGCAAGCCTTTGTCCTACTTGAAAGTAGTGGGGCTAACAACGCATGCAGGAATGCGCTCAATGGCTTCCTTGGCCAAGAGGGCCGGGACTTCCTGTTGAAGAAGTGCCAAGTGATCCTTCGACATGCGGTGGTTCTGGGGTGTCATGACTGGAGGGGCAGTCTAGAAAGGGAGGGAGTAACCCCTCTGGACTATGTCTAAAACCCACCTGTCCGAAGTGATGGGGCACCTGTGGGGGAGGTGATGGCGAATACTGCCATCCACTGGCGTTTGATGGGCCTGAAAGGTTTTGAGGCAGTAGTGGCCGGCGTGGAAGTGGACTGACCCGCCCGCTGGCCCCCTGAACAGCCTCTGCGGTTCCCACGTCTGCGGCCATGCTGAGACTGTTGCTGCTCCGGCCTGTGGCTCTGGAGCGACTGTGCTTGGGCGCCCCTTACGTGGCCACGAAAGGAGCGAAAAGTAGAGGCCGGAAGAGGGCAAGTGGCCAACAGGCCCAAGGACTTGCCCGTAGCCTGTCAGTCCTTAAAACGCTCCAACACGCTATCTGCCTTGTTGCCAAAAAGGCGAATGCCATAGAAGGGCATGTTCATCAGGGTGTTCTGGACATCCCCGGAGAAGTCAGTAGTCCTCAGCCAGGAGTGGCGGCAGAGCACCACCGTCGTGGAAACAGCTCAGCCCAGCGAGTCGGCAGTGTCAAGGCCACATCATATTGTTAACTTGGCTGCATCTCTCCCGTCAGCAATAGCCTTCGAGAGCACGATCCACACCTCCTCCAGACACTGAAGCAGCACTTGCGCCACCGTAGCCCACACAGAGTGGGAGTAACGGCCCAAGAGGCATGCAGTGTTCACAGACAGCAGCCCTGAACTGGAGGAAGAAAAAAATCTTCCTCCCAAACTGTTCCAGTCTCTTGGATTCCCTGTCCGGGGGCGCGGTAGGGAATGAGCTCTGGGACGTTGAGGATTGACAACCAATCACTCAGGAGTGGGGTGTTGGGATAGGAAAAAGGGTTTAACCCAGGGCCGGGCGATGGCGTCGGGCCACATTCCTATCCACAGGAGCCCCTATATTGGGCCTGGACCAGGTGCCCAAAAGAACGTCAGAAAGTGCCTCATTGAAAGGCAGCAGTAGCTCCGCAGAGTTAGCCTCTGGCTGCAGCACTTCAGTCAGGAGGTTAGTCCTGATGGCCACGGTAGGGAGTTGGAGGTTGAGGGCGTCCGCCACCCTACGCAAAACCACTGCATAACTTGCACCCTCCTCCGTAGCCACGGTAGGAGGAGTGAGCATGGCAAGGTCAGGAGGTGTCAAGACAGCTGGCATCCCCCGGATCCTCTGCCTAGTCCGGGTCAAACTCACACTGAGCTGTGAGAGGGTCCTCAGACTCCTCCCAGTCATCCCCTTCCTCCTCAGGCTGATGTACAGGTCGAAAATAAGGAGGCTGGACATAGGGGTAGAAAGGCCCCATCAGCATCGGAATGGGCGTCGAGTGATGCCGTTCCAGCTAGGTGTCCATGTCGGGGCTGAAACCAGGGGCGATGCCATCCAGTGCCACGGGCGACGTCTGAGGTGGTGCAGGTAGGGTCGACGTCGGTAGAGGTGTATTGAGGTCAAAAGGCGTCGACCGGGATCCAGGCCTGGATCCTTGGGGGCCCTGCGGCGCCGGAACCGACAGCGATGCTGGAGGTGCCGACAATGAAGAGTGAGGACCCCCAGTCGGGCCGAAGGCGCGCTGGCAGGACCCGATGGCCCAAGAGAAGGGCCATGGCTGACAAAAAGTCCTGCAGCTGGGTCGGAGTCGCCGACGGACCCGGGAAGGGCGGGAAGGCCGACGGCGACACCGTAGGCTCCGCTGGAGTTGTGGGTGAGGAACCACCCGCACCCTCAGGCGGTTCACGCGAGGGGAAGTTGTCGAGCTTCTTCGACTTCTTGTGCTTCGCCTTACCTGAACCCGAATTTGATGGTGATGGCTCCGCGACCAGTCCCTCGAACTCTCACGGGACCTTGAGCGGAGCAAAGCCGGCTGCCGGACTTACAGCAATTTTCAGGACTGCTCCCGCAAAGACTTCGGCGCCATGGCCCGGCAGTCGGGGCATGACTTGGGGTCGTGGTCGAGCCCAAGGCAGTAGAGACACATGCGGTGCGGGTCTACCACCTACATCATTTGATGACAGTCCCCGCAAGAATTGAAACCGGGCATCCTAGGAACAACAGGAGTCGATCTACTCGAAAAAAATGAGACAAAAAGCCTCAAAAACACAGTAAAACAAGCATTGGAAATGCAATAGGTCTCGCATTAGGAAAGTTTGAGCTATTGGTATTGTAAATGACACTTTTTTTTATTTATGTGTTGGTTTTGAAAGTAGTAAAATTAATAGCTTTGTCAGTTACAATGTCAATAGTTTTAACTTTTGCAAATGTGACACCTATAGCATTTGTAATGCAATGTGTGTTGTATTTACGTGACGCACAAGTTACTACTTGTGTAACGATATATCTGTAAGAGACATTAGTTAGTGATAGATTCCTTACCTTAAAATATCCCCAGGCGTCAGACTGGATTTGGAAAGTTTTGCGTAGCAGTACCCTTGCGCGTCGGTAGGCGTCGTCTGCGGCTCCGCGTCCGTCGTCGGCGCCGTGATGACGTCGTCGGAGTACTTAGACGCCGCCTCCGCGTGCTGACGTCAGTTCTTAGCCACAGCTTTTCCGCGCCAGAAGCGAAGAGCCATGACAAACACCGACACTGGTGCCAAGAACTAGGGCCCTGAAAGGGGATGACCTTAACCCTAGATATCGGTTCGCAGAACGGGGAGGATGGGTGGGTCGGTAAGGAATCTATCACTAACTAATGTCTCTTACAGATATATCGTTACACAAGTAGTAACTTGTGCATCTGAAAGAGACACGTTAGTGATAGATTCCTTACCTTAGAATAGATACCCCAGCAATACCATCCCCGTGGTGGTGGGTCTGCGAACCAATACTTACACCAGAAAGTCCTGGAGAACGGAACGGCCGAAGTAGCCGTCCCTCCGGACTTGACTGTCCAGGCAGTAGTGCCACGCAAACGTGTGCAACGAGGCCCACGTAGCTGCCTGGCAAATGTCCTGCAAGGACACACCTCGGCCCAAGGCAGTTGTAGTGGCCGTGGCTCGAGTGGAATGAGCCCTCAGCCCAACAGGGGGTTCCTTCTTAGCCAAGGAGTAACACGCCTGGATGCACATGATAATCCATCGAGAGATGGTCCGTTTGTGCACCGTTTTCCCTTTCTTAGCGCCCGCGTACCCAACAAAGAGTTGATCATCCACCCGGAACTGGCGTGTGCGATCCAGATAGAACGAGAGCGCACGTTTTGGGTCCAGACGGTGGAGCCTCTCCTCCTCTCTCTCGAGGGATGCGGAGGCGGAAAGAAGGTGGGCAATGTGATGGACTGCCCAATGTGGAAGGCCGTGACCACCTTAGGCAAGAAGGAGGGCCTAGTCCTCAAAACAACCTTGTCCGGATGGACTGAAAGGAAAGGAGGCTTACAAGAGAGAGCCTGGAGCTCACTCACTCTCCTGGCAGAGGTGATGGCTACCAGGAAGGCAGTCTTCAAAGAAAGAAGGCGAAGAGGACAGTTGTGAAGTGGCTCAAAGGAAGCGCACATCAGAAATGTTAGAACCAGGTTCAAGTCCCACTGAGGCATCACGAAGGGAACAGGAGGAAAGGTATGAGTGATGCCCTTCAGGAATCGATTTACGATAGGGGACTTGAACAAAGAAGATTGGTCAGGCAGCCTCAGAAAGGCTGAAAGAGCCGATAGAAAGCCCTTGATAGTGCCCAGAGCAGAGCCCTGCAGGGCAAGAGAAAGAAGGAAGAGAAGAACCTCAGAGAGAGGGGCATTGAGGGGATCCACAGCCTTTGATGTGCACCATGCCACAAATCTGTTCCACCTGCAGGCGTATACCGTCTTTGTGGAGGGACGCCTGGCTGCCAGAATGATGTTGCAAACTTCAGGAGGCAAGTCAAATGGCCTCAACTGTCGCCGCACAATCTCCAAGCATGGAGGTGGAGACTGGACAGGTTCGGGTGGAGGACCGTCCCCTGCTGCTGCGACAGAAGGTCCTCCTGAAGAGGCAGACGAACCGGGGGATCGACTGACATACTGAGTAGCTCGGGATACCAGTACCTTCGTGCCCAGTCCGGAGCCACAAGGATGACTTGTGCCCGGTCGCGCTTGATCTTCTTGAGCACTCTGGGGCAGAAGAGGTATAGGCGGAAAGGCGTACAACAGACCGCAGCTCCACTCGCGACGAAAAGCGTCTCCGAGCGAGTGCCGCCTTGGAAATTCCAACGCGCAGAACTGATGACATTGCGCGTTCTCTTCGGTGGCGAATAGATCTAACCAAGGCTCTCCCCAACGCAGAAAGAGGCCTTGCGCCACGTCCGAGTTCAGATGCCATTCGTGATCCATCGAGCACCGACGGCTGAGTTTGTCCGCCCTGGCGTTCAGAGAACCTGCCAGGTCACGCCCTGATGTTCCAGCCATTGCCAGAGACGCAGAGCCTCCTGGCAAAGGGTCCACGACCCCACTCTGCCCTGTTTGTTGCAGTACCACATGGCGGTGGTGTTGTCCGTGAACACCTGCACTGCACTCCCTCGGACAGACGGGAGGAATGCTTTCAGTGCCAGACGAATCGCCCGCAGCTCCAACAGATTGATATGGAGCCGGGACTCCGCCGGAGACCAGAGTCCTCTGATCTCCGCCTCTCCCAAGTGGCCTCCCCAGGCCTGGAGGGACGCGTCCGTCACAACTACGTGCTCCGGTTGGGGAAGGGAGAGGGATCTGCCGTTGAGCCAATCGCGGTCCGTGAGCCACCACTGCAGCTGTCTCGCAGTGCCCTCCGAGATCAGGACATGGTCGGACAGGTTGCCCCGGTGCTGGGCCCACTGAAACTTCAGGTCCCACTGCAGAGCCCGCATCCGCCACCGTGCGTGATGCACCAGAAGGATGCAGGAGGCCATCAGCCCCAGAAGCCGCAGCGTCAACCTGACCGAAACCCGGGATAACGGCCCGAAGGTCGGAATCAGAGCCTGTATATCCCGAACCCGCTGTTCGGGCGGGTAAACCCGAAACTGCGCTGAGTCGAGAACCGCTCCGATGAAAAGGAGCTTCTGAGAGGGGCACAGGTGTGACTTCGGCACATTGATGGAAAATCCCAGCCGGTGCAGGAGATCCGCCGTAGTCTGGAGGTGGCTGACGACTGCCTGGGGCGAGCCCGCCTTCAACAACCAGTCGTCTAGGTAGGGGAAGACTGAAACCCCCAACCTGCGCAGATGAGCTGCGACCACCGCCATCACCTTCGTGAACACCCGTGGGGCGCTGGTAAGGCCGAAGGGGAGCACAGTAAACTGAAAGTGCTTGAGGCCTACCGTGAACCGCAGGTAACGCCGGTGGGCCGGCAGGACGGGGATGTGGAAATATGTGTCCTGCAAGTCCAACGCTACCATCCAGTCTCCTGGGTCTAGGGCAGCCAAGACCTGAGCCAGTGTCAGCATTTTGAACTTCTCCTTCCGGAGGAAGCCGTTGACGTTCCTCAGATCCAAGATAGGGCGTAGGCCCCCATTGCCCTTCTTGGGTACCAGGAAGCAGTGGGAGTAGCAACCACGTCCTACTTCTGGCCCAGGAACGCGCTCGATGGCCCCCTTGGCAAAGAGGGCCGAAACTTCCTCCTGCAGGAGCCGCAAGTGATCCCCCGATACGCGGTGGTGTTGCGGTGGCATGGCTTGAGGGGTCGTCTCGAAGGGGAGGGAGTAGCCCCTTCGGACGATCTGCAGCACCCACCTGTCCGAAGTGACTGTGCGCCAGTGAGAGTGGTGATGGTGAACCCTGCCTCCCACTGGCGTCACATGGGCCGAAAAGCACGGACTAGGAGGGTTTAGAGAGCGGATGCTGAGGGGGCAGGTGTGGACTGGCTCCGCTTGTTTCCCCGACCGCCTCCACGGCGGTTTACACGGCCGCCGCCGCGCTGGACGACAGTTTGCGGCGAGTGGCTGGCGGCACGTGTGGGGGCGCCCCTTCCTTGGCCACGAAAGGAGCGAAAGGCACCCATTTGCTGGCGCGGGACCGAGAGGCCTAAGGACTTGGCCGTAGCCCTGGAGTCCTTAAAGCGCTCAAGCGCGTGGCCTGCCTTGTCGCCAAAGAGGCGACGGCCATCGAACGGCATGTCCATGAGTGTATTTTGGACGTCTGCCGAGAAGTTGGCGGATCTGAGCCAGGCATGGCGTCGTAGCGCCACCGTCGTAGCCATCGCTCTGCCCAGCGAGTCAGTAGAATCCAGTCCGCACCTGATTGAATACTTCGCTGCGTCCCGACCCTCCACTAGGGCTTGGCCGAGTTTGGCCCGTACCTCCAACGGACACTCTGGCAGCACTTCCGCCACCGTTTCCCACAGAGAGTGGGTGTAACGGCCCAAGAGGCATGCGGTGTTGGAAGACCGCAGTCCCAAGCTGAGGGACGAGAATACCTTCTTGCCATAGGCCTCGTACCTCTTGGACTCCCTGTCCGGTGGGGCCGTCGGGAAGGCGGTCTGGGAGTTAGAGGCCTGGATAACCAGACTCTCGGGGTGGGGTGGGTGGACAGGAAACATGGGTCGCCCGGGGCCGGGCGGTGGTGTCTGGCCACGTTCCTATATACAGGCGAACCTGTAGCGGGCCTGGACCAAGTGCCCAAAAGAACGTCCGTCAAGGCCTCATTAAACGGCAGCAGAGGCTCCATGGAGCATGACTGAGGCTTAAGGACCTCAGTGAGGAGGTTAGTCCTCACGGCCGCGATGGGGAGCTCAAGGCCCAAGGTCTTAGCAGCCCTCATCAACACCACACCATAAGTAGCACCCTCCTCCGAAGCCACGGTAGGAAGAGAGACAAATCCAGTGTCTGGAGAGGTGTCCAGGCCACTGGCCTCCCCAAGGTCTCCTGTCCAGTCCATGTTAGAATGACACTCCCTGGTCAGAGGGTCCTCAGACCCCTCCCAATTCTCCTCGTCCCCCATCTCCTGAGAATCAGGGTCGTAAGTGAATGGGGTCGGTTCGTAGAAACTAAAATCTCCAAACGGCGTTTAGATCGGCGCCGATAGGCGTCGTCCCGACGTCGGAACCGATTGAGAGGAGGCATCGGGGACGGCGCCGCCCGAGGACGACGCCGGAGGGGACACCACACAGACCGACGCCGGGGGGGTCGTAAGGTCCACCGGTGACGATCCATCGCCCGAGGAGGGTCCAGCGGCACCGGGCCCGAAGGCGCCGACAACGCCGGGGCCGCTGTACCCTGCGGCGCCGGGCCCGAGGGCACCGGCGGTGTTGGGATCGTGGAGCCCTGCGGCGCCGGGCCCGAAGGCGCCGGCGGCATCGAGGCCGAAGCACCCGACGGCGTCGGGGTCGTAGCCCCCGACCCACTAGGGCCCCCAGACGGGTTCACTGGGCCCAAAGGCGCCGCAGAACCCGTCGGAGGAGAAAGGGACCTCATGGCCATGAGGAAACGCTCGATCTCCTCCGGCGTCGCGTTCAGCCCAGGGACCGGGGGGTATGGGGCCGAACGCGGCGCCCGCGACTCCCGAGGAGCCGCGTGGGCGGTGTCACCCGAACCCCCGGCCGCATCGCGCGAGCGTCGGGGGGAGTCAGAAGAGCGATGGTGTCTCTTCAACTTCTTATGCTTCTTACCTGATGACTTGGACCCGGAGGAGTGGCGCCGACTGTAGGAAGGTGGATACCTGACTATGGTTGCCCCCAACTTTTTGCCTGGCGTTTTGCTGGTTTTCCGACTTAGTTGACCTGGGGCCCTGCCAATCAGGACCCCAGGGCTACTGCTCTCTCTCTAAAATGGATTCCCTGTACCTTAGGTACATTTCCAATTGGTACTGGGCCACCTTATCAGACCCTGTAACTCAGGGCCTAGGTGTACCCAGGGCCTACCAGGGGCTGAAGCATGTATTATGCCACCCCTGGATGACCATCTAAATCTGACACAACTGGCTGCACGACAGCTGGGGCAAGGTGGTGTAATCACCCTTTGCTTTAGATCTAGTATACCTATATCTAACCCTAAAATGGACACACGGATTCCTATCAGTCACTCCTATGGCAGGCCTTGACAATCCTGAAGGCAGAGTGCTTGGAATCGTGTGAGATGGTGCTCTGGCATGAGCTGAGCCCGTTTGCAGCTTGCGGAACCAAGTCCTAATAGCTGTTCCATGATAACGCATACCATATACTCTTAAGTGCATTATAATCCTCGTAGTTAAATGCTATCTTTGGTATCGCTTTATCAAAACATGTTGAGTAAGGTGTCATACGAATTGGAATACTAACCCCTCGCCAATTCTGGCGACGGGGTTAGCATTTGACCCTTCTAGAGGGACACGACATGTATGTAACTGTGAACCCCGGTTAAAGTTAACTCAAGCCTCAGCATCACAAAATGGATGCTGCCACCACAGACACGAGTCTGACCCCCTGCAGCTGGGAGTCCTTCCAGCGAGGGGAGCTTGGACAAAGGGTTTCCTGTCAGGGGCGGTGCTAGCACCATCCCAGGCAGGGTTTTGTGTATCCTGGGTAGGCAGGGCTTTACAGGAAGGCGACTGCAAGTGGCACCCCGGTGCTCACTACGCATCTGCCGGCTAGAAACAGTTCCAGGGGCACACCAGCCCCTGGCCTGGGGAAAGTCCGGCATGGGAGAGGGGTGTAACCACCCCTCTTCCTGGTCCCACCCCTAGGGCAGGACCTAGTCGCGTACCCACCCACCCCTTTCTTTAGGATAAAGGCAGGAGCGGGGACCCTTCCAAATTAGATCATCTTTGAATCAAGAAACTACTTTCTACGAAAGGAACTCTCGACTTCTTCTCAAGATTCTCCCTTGTGGCTAAGGAGTAGTCACCCTGCACCCGCAGGCACCATCTAAGAACTCTGCGGTTTGCTGCACGTCCTTCCTCCGGAATCCGACTGACCAGCTCGACGAGACCCGGCTTCCCTGGCACCTCTGACCTCTACCTACCTCTACAGCTAAGCTGAGAACCGTAGGTGCGACGAGACCTCGAGGGACCGGCCATCATCAGAACTGCACGACTTCTAACCAGCATGACCGCCGAGGGATCCTCTGGTGAGTGCTTTGGGGTCCGAGAAGCCCCGACCCTGAGCAGCTCCTGCACCGAAGTCCAGCCCCCCAGCATCCACGAGATCTGCGTGGGGCCCTTCTGCTTTGTGGCTGCTCACCGTGTTGTCTGGCTACTAGCCCGCTGGCTTGTGGCCTTCCAGACGACGACATCACCACTGCTGGTCTGGTTGCTCCAGACTGGCCCTTGCTCCCTTCCAAAAGAGGAGCACCCCGGACCCTCCTGGTCCACTCCAGACGCCATTTTAGGTCCACCGCGTGGGCTTGTATTTGCCAAGACTTGTTGCCCCAATCCTGGGTCCAGCGACGTCGACAGCATCAACCATCGTGGGACAGCTCGCACCTCCATCCTGGTCGCCGACAACGCCTCCTGGTCCGTGAGACTGCAGAGCCCAGCGTCGCCCACTCACCTGGTTGAGGTGACTTCGCCCGGTGCCATCCTGGTGCCCACACAATCACTGCCTAGTGATTACGAACTTGGTCCCCTCTGCTTTCAGGTGTCATCCATCTTCGATCCAGGCTTGGATCACTTCGAACTTCAACACTGGTCGCCTGCCAGCAACTTCTTTCTTCAGGCTCCATAGACTGCAAGGAGGATTCCCGACGTCTTTTCAGACCTATGCAGCTGCAGCCCTGGGCTAGGTAACTTCGGCATTTCGGTGCCCCAGCATAGCCTCACTATACAAGGGTCCAGATCCTTTTTCGTTTTCACCCTAACTAGTCGGATTCGTCCGATATCCTTAACTTTGTGAAATCTAGCTACCATAGACTTTGTCCCGCGTGAGAGTGCACACTCTGCACCCGAATCCCCTAGGCCTCCTACTAGTAATCTGAAGGTTCAGTAACGTAGTCCTAGCGATTCCAAAGCCTATTAGTATAGTACTTACCTGCTAGTAATTTCGCATTCCACTTTTAGAGTATATGGTTTTTCTAATCCCTCGGGTATTTGTGTAAATTGTGCAACTTAAAGTATTTTCGTAAGAGTTTTGTTGTGTGCTTAGTACCCTGTCCTCATAAAGAGTACAGGGCTGTTGTGATCTAAATAAATACACTGTTTATTTTCATAACACTTGTGTGGTGTCCTTTCACTTGGTGTTCAAGGGGTATATGTGATGGTAGAACAGCTGGCTTAACACGCCCTCTAGAGTTTAGCCCGAAGACTGCTCGTATCCATGCTACTAGGATAGCTGGTCTATAAGGTTGACTTACAACCAATCATCAATAAGGGTTGTTGGACTGATACATAGTGATCACTAGAATAGTGAGCACTGCATATCAGGCCACCTTCTCACACCGACTCCCGGAGCTGTGACGGCTCCGTCCCCGCGACCTGTCCCTCGACCTCCAGTGGGACCGGGACCTCACACGGCACGGGGCCGACTGGCGGATTTCGAGTCGCCTGCGGGACCGCTCCCGCCTGGCCTTCCTCGAAAGGGCCCGACAGTCGGAGCAGGCCTCGTCGTCATGGTCGACGCCCAAACACATCAGGCACAAGCGGTGGGGATCCGTGACCGACATGGTACAGTCGCACTCGTCGCAATGCTTGAATCCGGGCATCCCTAACGGTACCGTCGGAGTCGTAAGACTTCGAAATGGATCAAAAGATCACAAAAGTGTAGTCAAAAAGTGACTAGGGAACTGCTCTTTCCAGATCTGCGCTGGCTGGTGCGGAAAAAAGAAGAACTGACGTCAGCACGCGGAGGCGGCGTCTAAGTACTCCGACGACGTCATCACGGCGCCCACGACGCCGACGACGGATGCGGAGCCGCAGACGACGCCTACCGACGCGCAAGGGTACTGCTACGCAAAACTTTCCGGATCCAGTCTGACGCCTGGGGATATTCTAAGGTAAGGAATCTATCACTAACGTGTCTCTTTCAGATTTAGATGTATTGATATTACAAATAACAATGGCTTTTAATTTTGTAAATAATTAATACTTAAATAAAAGTTATTGTAATTTATAATGGCAATAGCTTAAACGTTTGTAAATAACTTTTGTGAAGATTATGTTCAGTGTATTTTATTGTGACGAAAATCCAAGAACATTGCATTTGCACCTACACACACACAGAGCCACACACACATATAGATGTGGTGGTGGTGGATCTGGGGGATATGGTGGTGGTGGATGTGGTGGTGGTGGTGGTGGTGATGGTGGATGTGGTGGTGGATGTGGTGGTGGTGGATGTGGTGAAAGTGGCGGTGGATGTGGTGGTGGGTATGGTGGATGTGGTGGTGGTGGATGTGGTGGTGGATGAGGTGGTGGATGTGGTGGTGGATGAGGTGGTGGATGAGGTGGTGGTGGTGGTGGATGCGGTGGAAGTGGTGGATGTGGTGGTGGTGGATACGGTGGAAGTGGTGGATGCGGTGGAAGTGGTGGATGTGGATGCGGTGGTGGATGCGGTGGTGGATGTGGTGGTGGATGCGGTGGTGGTGGATGCGGTGGTGATGGATGCGGTGGTGGTGGAAGTGGTGGTGGATGTGGTGGTGGTGGTGGATGTGGCGGTGGTGGATGTGGTGGTGGTGAATGTGGTGGTGGATGTGGTGGTGGATGTCATGGTGGATGTGGAGGTGATGGTGGATGTGGTGGTGGTGGTGGTGGATGTGATGGTGGATGTGGTGGTGATGGTGGATGTGGTGGTGGATGCGGTGGATGTAGTGGTGGATGCGGTGGATGTAGTGGTGGATGCGGTGTGGTGTGGTGGTTGTAGTGGATGTGGTGGTGGATGTAGTGGTGGTGGGTGTGGTGGTGGATGCAGTGGTGGTGGATGTGATGGTGGTGGATGTCATGGTGGATGTGGAGGTGATGGTGGATGTGGTGGTGGTGGAGGTGATGGTGGATGTGGTGATGGTGGATGTGGTGGTGATGGTGGATGCGGTGGTGGTGGATGCAGTGGATGCGGTGGTGGATGCAGTGGTGGTGGTGGATGTCGTGGATGTGGTGGTGGATGTGGTGGTGGATGTGGTGGTGGATGTCATGGTGGATGTGGAGGAGATGGTGGATGTGGTGGTGGTGGATGGGTTGGTGGTTGTGGTGGATGTGGTGGTGGATGTAGTGGTGGTGGGTGTGGTGGTGGTGTTGGTGGATGCGGTGGGGGTGGTGGATGCGGTGGTGGTGGATGTGGCGGTGGATGTCATGGTGGATGTGGAGGTGATGGTGGATGCGGTGGTGGTGGTGGATGTGGTGGTGGATGCGGTGGTGGTGGTGGATGCGGTGGTGGTGGTGGTGGATGTGGTGGTGGATGTGGCGGTGGATGTCATGGTGGATGTGGAGGTGATGGTGGATGTGGTGGTGGATGTGGTGGTGGATGTGGTGGTGGTGGTGGATGTGGTGGTGGTGGTGGATGGGTTGGTGGATGTGGTGGTGGATGTAGTGGTGGTGGGTGTGGTGGTGGTGGTGGATGCGGTGGTGGTGGTGGATGCGGTGGTGTTGGATGTGGCGGTGGTGGATGTGGCGGTGGATGTCATGGTGGATGTGTAGGTGATGGTGGATGTGGTGGTGGATGTGGTGGTGGATGCGGTGGATGTGGTGATGGTGGATGCGGTGGTGGTGGTGGATGGGGTGGTGGATGTAGTGGAGGTGATGGCGGATGTGGTGGTGATGGTGGATGTGGTGGTGGTGATGGTGGATGTGGTGGTGGATGCGGTGGATGTGGTGGTGGATGTGGTGGTGGATGTGGTGGATGTGGTGGATGCGGTGGTGGTGGTAGTGGTGGATGGGGTGGTGGTTGTAGTGGATGTAGTGGTGGTGGGTGTGGTGGTGGTGGTGGATGCGGTGGTGGTGGATGTGGTGGTGGTGGATGTCATGGTGGATGTGGAGGTGATGGTGGATGTGGTGATGGTGGATGTGGTGGTGGCGGATGTGATGGTGGATGTGGTGGTGGATGCGGTGGTGGATGCGGTGGTGGTGGTGGATGCGGTGGTGGTGGTGGATGGGGTGGTTGTGTATATTGTCTAGAAGCCTTGTATCAGCAGAGCTGGGCATTATTGAAATAACAGCAGTGGCACACAGGTGGGTAACATGCATGAGACCTGGTGACCCTGGAGGCGTGAGTGGTAGGACATTGTTACACCCCTACAGTGTGCGTCTGTGTGGTGTGTCCTGGTGCGTGTCTGTCCGTTTTCATGTGCATTTATTCTGGGAAGGTCTGTGTGTCTCTGTCAGTCTTTGTTCGAAAATGGTTGAAGGGACATCTGTTGTAGAAGTGTTTGTGTGTTTGCGTCTGTTTCCGTGTGAATGCGTGCCTGCGGGTGTTTATCATCATCTGTGGGAGTCTCTTTGCAAAACGACATGTATGTTCGTGTGTATGTGTGCTCGCACGTGCCTGCGTTAATGTGAATGTGTGTGCTATTGTGTGTAGTGTGTGTGTCTATATGCGTGCAAGTGTGTTTCTCTGTATGTGTCTGTGCGCGCGCGTTTGCACCATTGTGTGCGTGTCCGTGGGCGTGTGTGTGTTGAGCTAAAAAACGGTTTCCAGTCTCAATTTATTTAAAAATGGCCGAGATTCGACTGGCTGCAGTGAACCCCGAGGCGTTCACATTTAAAGCACACTTTAGCAAAGCATTGGAAGGCCAGTTCACTTTGCGAAAAGGCAGCGTGTTATGTAATTTTACCACCCTCGATTTATAAATCCCCGATACCTGCCAGAGCAAACACACAAACCGGACCTCGCATCATGTGTGCGTCTTGTGTAATTGTACACATGACAATTCACAGTGATCAATATCGACAGATTTGGAAAAACACTGCATTTTTGTTCTTGAAAAAGAAAACTAAAAAAAACTTTCTAATTCCGCACAAAGCTTTGAAACACCGCGGAGCCGAGCAATTCATGGCTCGCGCGCAAAAAATATTCCAGCTGGAACCTTTCAAAAAAAGGCCGGGCCGAGATGAAAAGCGCATTGTCCTGAGTTGTAATGTTGCAGCTTTGCTTTGAACGGAGAGAGACGTGACATACGCGCTGAACGGAAGACAGCGGTAACCTTAAAATCCAACAGTGTAGTAATGTTGGTAATGGTGCGCCTTTAATAGTATTACCATTTCTTTAAACACCGCTAAGCACCAACGCGGCTCAACAAAGATCCTGTTACCAACAGGAGTGTAATTTTCACATAACTTTGTTTATCGCGGCTATCCTACCGCGAGAATAGTCCGTTTTCACTGATAATTGAAATCTAGCGGTAGAGATTGAAACCGCACATCCGGCATAATGACACACCCACTGCTCCCGATAACGGAGAGAGACGCGACATACGAGCTGAACGGAAGACAGCGGTAACCTTAAAATCCAACAGCGTAGTAATGTTGGTAATGGTGCGCCTTTAATAGTATTACCATTTCTTTAAACACCGCTAAGCACCAACGCGGCTCAACAAAGATCCTGTTACCAACAGGAGTGTAATTTTAAATAATTCACGGAACGCATAGAGCACATTTTGTCGCTTATGGATTTGAACAGGAGTAACTTCTACCGTTGCACTGCTTGTCATCAAACATGAGCATAATATTTAACGTATAGGTTGACGTTTGTATATAGTTTTGAACCACTCACGGAGCACAGAGCACTTCTTAGTCGCTTACGGACCTGGAAAGTAAACAAGACAGAGGGAAGGCAGAGAAGGGGAGGAGAAATGCGACATGGCAGGCAGGGGAGGGGGCCACACGACGGAGGGAAGGCAGAGAAGGGGGGGGGAGAAATGCGACATGGCGGGCAGGGGAGGGGGCGGAGCGGGGAGAGGGTGTGAAAGCAGCAGGGGCCTTTGAAGTGAAGCTAAGCTTCACTTCAAAGGTGTGGGAGGAGTGCGGCTGAGGGAACAGACGGCGATTTGATGATGTGCACGCGCATTTTAGGTCAATGCGCTTGCGCATTGACCTAAAAGCCACGGGCACAGCACCAAATCGCCCAGTTAGGTAAAGTCTATTTAAGACGCTATAGTCTCACTCTGCTCAATGCGCTTGCGCATTGAGAGGCGAGACCTAAAAAAGACATTTTAAAGCATAATACACTAAAACGGGAATAGCGTTCATTTGGCTAGGCATGTAACAATGACAAGCAACCACATTTGATTAGAGGCCACCCTTTATGTGTGGAGCACTTTTTTTATGTTTGTTGATCTGGTGTGAAATGACTGCACCACATCCATGAAAAGTAGGGACGAGCTTTGATGTCTTTCCAAGAGAGAATTAATGATCAAGGGGAAAAAAAAGTTCCTCGAAGAAGAATCACACCCTTAAAAGAATGTTGTACACCTGCTAGGCATCATGCTCCACTTAAACAAAGGCAGGTGTGCCATGGGAAAGATTGTGCACTGAAATGATTGTTGTGTGTGCCTGCGTCCCTCGCCAGTTTATTTTTTCAGTAGAGTGGTAACCAGGCTTACTTGCCTTCCTCTTGTCCAGCATTGCTTAAATTGTGTTATCCCTTGAAATCCATGCCCGGAATCTGCCACGACCACTTATCTCAAGACTCGGAGTGTCACCTAAGAGATTATCCATCTTAATGCACACATGAAATCTACATAACATACGCTTTGATTCAAGGGACTCCGATGAACTATAGTGTCACTGACGGATTATCTCTCTTAATCCTTCTTTGACAGTCTATGGAATCTATGGCGTGCACTCGCAGCTTCAACATCATCGTGCAAAACAAGATCCAAGACTAACACTCTTAAATAGCGCATTGCGACTGAGGCGATAAATGCTATGTAGACCACTTCAACTGCTTTTCGATGGGTTTGAAAGGAATAATTGGGATGCAGAGTGAGAGCGACTTCAAATATCAGGTACTTGATATTAGCAGAAACCCTTTTAGGACTCTCCTGGGTCAGTACAATGTCCACATAGAGAAGACAACAATGATGCAAATACATACATAACAGAATGCCATAACATTTGCATTCTAAAACAGTCCACTCTGCCTTTCACGCTTCTGAGCTTGCAGCAAGAGTACCACTGACTTGAGCACTAGTGACTTGTGTAATATTAACACTCGCAACTGCTGTGCTCCGTGACAACTCATATTGCTAGTAGTCGCAGAAACTGTAAGCTCCAGCACGAGATGCAAACTCAGTTGATGGCAAAAACATGAAGAAATGATGGGGGCCAAGAGAGTGACTGTACTTAAGTGTCTTGAAAAAATCTTTGCGACCCAACACAATGTCCATTGGCCAGACAGAGCCCAACTTAGACCTTCCTTAACTAGAGCTCAGTCTCCGTTACAGAGGTAATACTGGACTTTGAGAGCAATGAATAGATGAAGAAAGCAGGGTAAACTAAGTATCTGGTTTTACAACTTCTTTGAGACATGGCTGTCTTTGTCTAACATTGCTAAGCCTAAAGTTCCAGTTTCTCTTCATTATACCACAGCTTTGCACTTTGCTTAGACTCCCTGAAGCAAAAAGTGGGTATTTTCCACTGAGAACATAGGCAGCGACAAGTGTGAACATAAAAGAACTGCTCTGGTCACCACAACACTTCACACGAAGACCACATTTCAAATCAACAATACTGCAACCAAGCACTGCCTAAAGTGTAACGTGTTACCCATCCACTAATGCGGGTCAGCGCCTGGTCGGAGGTATGAAGCACTATATAAATGCAATTGCAGACCAATGTATTTTATGAGCAGCAGAACAAAAGATGTACTTACTTCCTTATAATATTATACTTTTTACTGATGTCTTGTTCAACATTTTTTCCATCGAAACGTTAGCAGGGTGAGTCAGTAAGCACTCTCCCATGAGAAACATTGAAAAAATACCATACCACAGTAGCATCGCTGCAGCGCCTACCACACCATGGGTAAAGCAATAATACATCTACACTGCACTGCTGAGTGGTAACATGTCATCTGCGTAAGCGCAAAACATGAGCGACATGTACTACATTCATCGAGCGTCTGTTGCCCAAACCCAGGAATTGGTACCAGGACTTCCAGGCAGTGCCCAGGTAGATGACAAGAACCTCGACGGGTAAGCCCAAGATACAGTCCCACAGCCTGGGAGGGGGGCCTGCGCTCTCCTGCTAAAGGCTCATCATGCTGTTCTCCACAGAAGGCCCACGATTGGAAGTCCAAGGAACACGCTCCCCTAAGACCGACTGCACCAAATGCAACCATCTCACCACAAATCCCCCACAACAGTCACCTTTTCTAAGATCAGTGCGTGCCCTCTGCGCCTCATCAGAAAAGCGCCTCGAGGCGTTTGACTGAGCAGAGCTGCGCTGTACCAGACACAACACTCATGTTCTTAAATACAAACTGCTGAACAGTTTTCTTTTTCCGGAAGTACTTTTGATTTTACATTATAAAAGGCTAAATATGGAATTGTGTTAATCACAAAATCGCTTTTACTGTCAAGGTTACATAAACCACACATGCTGGTTTACATTCCACCTGCAGCAGATGGGCTATCGGCGAATTAAAAAATGAACGCAGCTTTGAAATCTGGAAAGGGCCTGGTTACCCAGCTTTAAGGCGCATCGCTTCTGTAGGGAGGGAAAGACCCTGGCGCACTGCCTGGGGGCTGAGGTGACTCAGGCGTTTCCTTTCGGGGCGCGAGGACTCCGCAGCGAAAGTGTGTCACGACAGGCCCGCGTCGCAAGAGGAGCCCTTGATATTCCAAGTCACGATACCTCAGAGCGGCAATCCAAACAGAAACTCGCGAAGATATCACTAGGAATAGATGTGGCTTCCTCTCGGAATACTCCTGTCTCGTGCCTGAATGCCAGGAGTAAAGCAGGGGCTGAGTAAACAAGGAATCCTGGAATAAAATAGTCATTCAGGAGTGTCTCCGAACAAATTCGTTGTGATTCGAATGTGGTCTACAATCGGAGTACATTACATACACCTGTCAGCTGCAAAACTTTACAACCTACGTGGATATATTCTTTATAAAGCAAAAAGACTCGAACTCGTTTTCCTTGACTGCAGTGACATAACAAGCACCGCCTCTCCCCTACCTGCTCCACCGCCGAGGAAACAGGATACTGAATCCCGCCCCTCCAGGACTCCCTGACCTGCCTCATGGTTGCCAAGGCAATATTTCTGAAAATATTGTCGTGCTACCGTAAGGCAGGTCATGGAGTCCTCGAGAGGCAGGATCCAGAGCAGACAAATCTGCTAAACAGGAGCTTTTTCCAATGGCAGGCCTCCATTTCGTGAGGCCTGCCAATGGAAAAAGGGGGCGTGGTTTCACACATTACTGAAATTCTCCTGTTCACAATAGGTCTTTGCCTGCAGCAGGGCAATGCCCTGCAATGAAGGCTTCGACCTAAAAATGTCTTGTTTTACTACTCTCTCCGGACCTGCATTTACTGGCGCAGAAAAAGAAAGAACTGACGCCAGTGCACGAGGGCGGCGTCCAAGTAGCTGCTGCGACGTCCTCTCGGGGACCACAACGTCAACAACGGACGCAGAGTCGCACAACGCCACCTTCAAATGAGCAGGGGTATTGCTGACGAAAACTTTCCGGATCCAGTCTGACGCCGGGGGGGTAATTCTAAGGTAAGGAATCTATCACTATGTGTTTCTTTGAGATCCATATACTAAGAAAGCGGAATGCGAACTGCAGAAGAGGACAAAACTTGGACCAGAAGACCCAGAGGAGCCAGGGACACATGGAACCACCCAAGAGTTCCCTTGGAGGATGGAAGGCTGGAGAACCACCCCACATGTGGATGCCCTGGGAACATGGTTACCTACACCAGGAAGCCAGGCCAGGTGCATAGGGGTGACAGACGCTGGAAACCTCCGTAGACGACAATGGAAGACTTGGAAGACAATGCCTCTGGAGAAGAAGTTCGCTGGAATCTAAGGGTGGATTATGGAAGTGAAGGACCTGCAAGCAGAGGGAACAGAGTTTATGCCACTCAGGCATGACAAGAAGGCACGTAAGAGAAATGCCCAACGATGTTGGACGGTTCAGAATAGTCGACAATGACCGTGTCACTATATCTGTGAAGACCAGGCGACACTGAGGAAGACCAGGAGTCGTGCACAAGCTGTACCACGTCAGTGGTTGGTATCCAGAGGAAGTACCAACAACCCTTGGTAGTTACAGCTGGCTAGAGAATGAGAAAGGAGAAATGTTGAGACCAGCAAGGTCCAAGGGGCTCACCAAGAGCAGGTGACTCAGAGCACGCACCGAGCAAGTAGGGAAGCCCACTGAAGGAGAAGACCCTCAGGAGGACCAAAAGGCAGAAGGCACAGGTGTCTCAAGAGGACCATGTACAGCTCACAAAGAATGAAGGCCCACGGTGCAGAGGATACGGTGAAGATTCTGAGCTTAGAGGGAAGAGATGCTGGAGCTTCTTGCAGTCAGAAGATCTCTGGAGTGCACAGCCAACAAGCCTCACAGCTGACTCGGGCGACGAACACCCCTGAGTCAGGAGATCCTAGCGGACTAACAGACCTGCCGGATTGGGCAGCAAATAGAAGCTCTGAAAACCTTTTAGCTAGAATGAAAAGTGGAACACCAATGTAATCTCAAGATGATACTTCTAGAACTAGTGCTTAATACATACAGTACCCTATCAGAGTTGGAATTATCAACGGAATTAGGAGACTGCTTGAGACAGATCATATCCCTGAAGAAGCTGCGGGGTAATCCCTTGTAACTGCGACAAAACACGTGTTGGCTAAGAAGACTAGGGAACAGATTAAGTGGAGTACAGAATTAACTTCATTTACAGATGAACTTGAATTAAAAGACTTCGGAAACCACAAGACAAGCGCTATTGTGATATTTAGATGCAACTTTAAATGTTTTATTCTTAAACGTGTGCAGAGGATTTGTTTTGTAGTTCTAAGGACAACCTTGTCCGGATGGACAGCCAGAAAGGGAGGCTTGGAAAAAAGAGCCTGTAGCTCACTCATCCTGCATGCAGAGGTGATGGCCACCAGAAAGGCAGTTTTCAAAGTGAGAAGTCTGAGAAGACAGTTATGTATCGGCTCAAAGGGAGAGCACATAAGATATGTGGGAACCAAGTTCAAGTCCCACTGAGGCATTACGAAGGGAACAGGAGGAAAAAGATGAGTAATGCCCTTTAGGAAGAAATTTGCAACAAGGGACTTGAAAGGATAAGGCTGATCAGGAAGCCTAAGGGAGGCTGAAATGGCAGCGAGGTAGCCCTTTAGAGTGCCCAGAGCAGAGCCCTGCTGGGCCAAAGAAAGGCAGAACAACAGAACCTCATATAGAGGGGCGAAAAAGGGGATCCACAGCCTTTGCTGTGCACCATGCCACAAATTTGTTCCATCTGCAGACGTATACTGTCTTAGTGGAGGGACGCCTGGCTGCCAAGATAGCATCACAGACTTCGGGAGGCAGTTCAAACAACGTCAACTGCCGCCACTCAATCTCCACGCAAGGAGGTGAAGACTGAACAGGTTCAGTGGAGAGCCGTCCCCTGCTGCTGCGACAGAAGATCCTCTTGAAGAGGCAGTCAAATCGGAGGATCGATGGCTATGTTGAGCAGCTCAGGATACCAGACTCTTCGTGCCCAATCTGGAGCCACAAGAATAACTTGGGCCAGGTCGCGCTTGATATTCTTCAGCACTCTGGGCAGAAGTGGTATAGGTGGAAAGGCGTATAGAAGACCGCAACTCCACTCGCGCCGAAACATACCAGACGCCGGCTGTGGACGTGGTGCGGGTGGAATCGGCGCAGTGGGAGGTGTAACTAGGTCAACTGGTGCCGATCCGGATCCAGGCCTGGATCCGGGGGGATCCTGCGGCGACAGGGCAGAAGCTGCCGGCATCCCACCCGAGTCCGCGGGGCCCAAAGACACGTCGACGAAGTCGAGCTGCCCATAGATGGCATGCATCGCTACGTAAAATTGGCGAATATGGGCAGGGGTCGCTCCAGGTCCTGGAAAGGGAGGGAAGCCCAGAGTCGACCCTTCGGGCTCCACACGCGGAGCAGCGGGAGGGGTACCACCTGCATCCCTCGTCGCGTTGGCCGACGGACGGGGGAGAAGTCGAAGAGCGACAATGCATCTTCGACTTGTTCTTGTGCTTCGACTTACCTGACCTCGAGTGCGAAGACTTGGAAGAAGAATGATGATAATGATGACTCTGCAACCGGTCCCGCGACCTCCCACGCGACTGGGACCTCGAACGATGCAGAGTTGAATGCTGGACCTCGAGAAGCTTTCAGGAACACTCCCGCAAAGACTTCGGATTCATGGTCCAGCAGTCGGAGCACAACTTGGGGTCATGGTCACGCTCCAGGTAGAACAGGCACACATGGTGTGCATCTGTCACCGACATCATTCGGCTACAGGAACCACAAGCCTTGAAGCTGGGCATCCAAGGCGTGGTGCACCAGGAGTCGAAGACTCAAAAACAGTGTAGACAAAAGTCGGCAAAACGTCAGTAAAAAGGTGACTGGAGGGACCGCTCTCTGCGGATCTGCGCTGCCTGGAACGGAAAAAGAAAGAACAGACGACAGTGCGCGAGGGCGGCGTCTAAGTAGCTACTGCGACGTCATCCCGGTGACCATGACGCCAACGACGAACGCGGAGCCAACCAACGCCACCTTTCGACACGCAGGGGTACTGCTTACGAAAAACTTTCCGGATCCCGCCTGATGCCTGTGGGTAATTCTAAGGTAAGGAATCTATAACTAACTGTTTCTTTTAGATACAGATGACTAAGACAACATGCAGAACATCAAGACCAGGAGCATATGGAGTCTTCCTTGGCATAGTCTCGGTTCCAGGCGAAGTCCAAATGTCTAGAAAGTCGAAGAGTGACGTCGTTTCAGTCCTGAGTCTCGTCCCATGACGAATCTCAGGACCCAACACCAGGTAAGTCCTTAAGTACTCTTAAGGGAAGGGTTGGAACTACTCCGGGTCCCTCAAAACTCCAGTGTCCTTTGTCCAGTTTCGCGACAGAGTGGGGGCCAAGGCCGCAATGAACTGGCTCAAACTAGAGTATGCAAGGAGGGCACCAAATATGCCCTCCAAAGCAGTCTGGTGGTGCTGGGAAGCGCCCCCACCCTAGCCCAATACACTACGTTCTGAGAGGTGGTCATACCTCACTGCGACAGGAAACCTATTGTTCTATCTTCCAATGCTCAAGCTTGGCTTGAGTGCAGAATTGTGTCTTTGTTAGACAGCAGCACTAGCTATTAACTGGACTACAGAGGGATATTAACTGGACTACAGAGGGATATCCAGAGGGAGCCCTCCAGTGCATGGGATCATACTTCCAACACTGGATCGGTGTTGGGGTATGATTCCAAACATGAGCGGGTTCGGCGCAGCCACTAACTAGTTAAAGATCTCGTAATGACTGATGTCCACTATATGTATTAAAATGGCTGGCCGTCTTAAATAAGCCTGGAGAATCGACTCTGCAGTTTGTAGGGGTGTCCTGCTCATGCAGGGGTACCCTCACACTTCTAGACAAGCACCCTGCCCTCAGGGCTAAAGAGTCTGCCATGGGGGTGACATACATTTTAAGTGCAGTGACCTCAGCTAGAAGGAAACTTATATCAGTCGTGAGAGGTGCAAGCACCAACTCACAGAGGCTGCAATGGCAGGCCTGTAGTCACAGTGTTAGTGGACTCACATGTGTGGCACAATAAATGCTGCAGCCCCTGGGAGACTTCCAATTAACGAAAGTGTAAGGGTAACACTGCAACAGCATTGATTATACCAAAGTATATGGGTGAAGAAAACCCAGAATTAGGTTAAAGAAGTTAAATACACAATAGAAACCCCAGCAAGAAAAGATAACACATAGGCGTAATGACTAACCCCGGAGGGCAGGATATTAGGACACTGTCCAAGAGGATGAAACCATAATGTTTTAAGAACATTTTCAAGTAACAAGGAATACACCAAAAGGTGGATGAGCCATTATGACACACAAAGCGACAACATATTGTCTTTGCAAGGAAAAGTCAGATCAAGGACAGGGAGACCGGTGATAGACTTCCCTAGCGTGAAATAACGGCCAGGCCAGTAACGTGGACAACGGAGTAGAGACACTGGTACGTGTTCCACTGCTCCAGCGGAAATCTAGAGACTTTGGCAACACAGAATTACACAAGAAGAGTAGCAGAAAGGCTGCTCCCTATATAGATCAAGGAGAAATGAGAGATTAACGAGAAAGGGATCTCACTAAACAAGCTACACAGAAACACTCCCAGGGGAAGAAAAGAGAAAGGTCCCTATAAGGGATATTTAACATTATTTATCAATGTGAAGTGACGGGGTAAAACGTTCCACCAGTTAGGATGCGAGTCAGAGCTCGTAAAGTCCAGACCACAAGTGGCTCTCATAAGCAGTGCGTAAGCATACAATAGTGCTCTAAAGAGCATGTAATACAAGCAATCATTCTTGTTAAAAAAAAAAATAATACCGAAAAACAATCTTTTGGACACGAAGCCCATAGTCAGAGTAACAGAACACCTATGCAACAGGTTTGAGGGAGACAGACAGGAGGAAGAGCAGAGCTAAGTTTTAGTTCCACTCGAATTGTTGCGAAAAAGCTGCAAAACAGAGTTGGCCTGAGCACCAAAAAGGTGGGTGCTAGCCAACAAAAGGCATGTCAAGCAAAGTGGTCTGAACAGCCCCCGAAAAAGCGGAGATGCATAGCCAGGCACGACAATGTAGGGCCACTGAAGAAGCCATGGCCCAACGCACAAGTTACTTACCTTCAGTAACGATATATCTGTAAGAAACTGTAGTTAGTGTTAGATTCCTTTCCTTAGAATATCCCCATGCGTCAGGCTGGATCCGGAAAGTTTTCCTCAGCAGTACCCTTGCGCATCGGTAGGCATCGTCTGCGGCTCCGCGTCTGTCGACGGAGTTGTGTTCGCCGAGAATGACGACGTTGGAGTACTTAGATGCCGCCCTCGCGCGCTGACGTCAGTTCTGTACATAGCTTTCCGAGCCAGGAACGCAGAGCCATAATAGAAACCGACACTGGTGCCATAAAACTAGTGCCCTGAAAGGGATGTCCTTAACCCTAGACATCGGTTCGCAGAATGAGTGAATATATATATATATATATATATATATATATATATATATATATATATATATATATATATATATCGTTACCGAAGGTAAGTAACTTGTGAATCTAAAAGAAACAGGTTAGTGTTAGATTCCTTACCTTAGAATACATATCCCAGCAATACCAACCCCAGTGGTGGGTTGACGAACCAAGATCACACGAGAAAGTCCTGGACAACAGAACGGCCGAAAAACCCTTCTCTCCAGACTTGGCTGTCCAGGCAGTAGTGCTTAGCAAACGTGTGCAGCGAGGCCCACGTAGCTGCTTGACAGATGTCCTGCAAGGGGAATCCCCGACCCAGGGCAGTAGTAGCCGACATGGCCCGAGTGGAATGGGCGCGCAGCCCCACAGGAGGCTCCTTTCTAGCCAGAGAGTAACAAGCCTTGATGCACAAGACAACCCATCGAGAAATGGTCTGTTTGTGCACCGCCCGTCCCTTCTTACCGCCCACGTAACCAACAAAGAGCTGCTGATCGTTCACCCGGAACAGGCGTGTGCGGTCCAGATAGAATGAGAGTGCATGTTTTGGGGCCAGATGGTGGAGCCTCTCTTCCTCTTTCGAGGGATGCGGAGCAAGAAAGATGGTGGGCAACGTGATGGACTGCTCGATGTGAAAGGCTGTGACTACCTTGGGCAGGAAGAGGGACATGTTCTCAAGACAAACTTGTCCTGATGGACAGAGAGGAAAGGAGGTATAGAAGATAGAGCCTGGAGCTCACTCACTCTCCTGGCAGAGGTGATGGCAACCAGGAATGCAGTCTTAAGAGTTAGAAGACAAAGAGGGCAATTGTTGGACTTGGCCCTTCTGGCAGGTTCACCCCTGAACTTTTTGCCTTTTAATGTTACATCATTATAGTGATTTTTGGTCTTTGCGCACTTTAGCACTGTGGCGCAGTGTAAAGTGCGTGCGCTCTCTGAGTGCGTGTGTGAGATTGGCCTGCCCTCCCATAGGAATGCATGGGGGATATGTGTGTCCATGGTAATTCCTGATGTGTGGGGAGTGCAGGCTCGAGTTTGGTATGTGCGGACTCGTGGGATTAAAAGCTGCGCGATGATGTGCGTGGATTTACTGTGTCTAGGGTGGAAGTGACACTTCTAGAAGCTGGCATGTCTGTGTCATAAATGTGAATTGACTGTCTGGCTTGTGATTGGCTGGAGCTGGCTGGTGTGCCTGGCTCCAGGAGTCAGGATGGGTCTGACCCGGTGGTGAATGAAGAGATCTGCATGTTGATGTGAGGGAGGGGTGCAACTGGGACCTGAATAGGGCTGGGCCTTCCCTACACAATGCTGGCTTCGCCCCTGTGGTACGACTGATGTCCCTAGCCTGTCCTGTGAATGGAGAGAGGGGCTGAGCACAACAGAGTGCTCCAAAACCAGTTGCATCTGGTTTTTCCTTAACCCTGCTGCCTGAGACAAAGGAAATGTGTGTATAAAAAGAGGCTGTAACCTCCTGTAAAATGTTCTTGTTTCCTGACTTGAATCTACCAGGGGGGTGCTGCTGCTGGGGCCCAGGGGAAGGCTTGCCTCTCTGGGCCCTGCCCAGCCCCTAAATGCCTGAGAAACTTCGTTGCTGGGACCCTTCTGCCTTGCTTCTTCTTCAGGACCTTGTTCCCCTTGTCCTGCCCTTGCCAAGGGTTGATGGTTCCTGGGGAGCGCTGTGTTTTCTCTCCTACAGGACCCTCCTGTTGTTGTGGTGCTCTGGGAGTGCTCTCCCCTATGCCATAGCGCTTGGATTGCCAGGTGGAACGCTTTTGGTTTTTGCTTTGCAGCGCTAAGCTGCCCCTTGACCGGAGGGAATCCCCGGCGTAGGGATTCCCCCGAAAATGGCTCACCTGCGGGTGCCCACCGTGCTGATTTAATTATTTCTGGAGCGGGTGCCCACCCCGCTATTAATGCGCCTTAACGGGTGTCCACCCCGTTTCTACTTTTATTGTGGACTTCGAGGGTGCCCACCCCTCGTTATTGCCCCCGGAAAGTCACCACCGTGGCCCTCGCGCAGCAAATAGGAAGTCAGGCACCGTAGTGCCTTACGGGGGGTGGGACTTCCGGTTTTAGAGGGAAGTCCCGCCCTCCGCCGCGCTGGGATTGGTCAACAGTCCCGCGTCTGCAAGGAGAAGAAGAAGCTGGCCGACTTATGGCCTCCCGCGGCCGGGGGCTCCCAGGAGTTAGGGAGAGCCACGGGGCCGCCAGCAACGCAGCACCAGTGTTGTGGGGCTCCCATGCGGTGGAGGGAGCCCCGGAGACAGAGAGCCCCGCCTGCACCGCCGACCAGAGGAGTCCTGCCGAGCTGGTGAGTGGGGCCCCGGTGTTCATTTTAGAAGAGGAGGGCGTCGGGCACATTGCCGGTGCCCGCCCCGCCCCTCCCCTCCTGCGGGTGCTGTCATCGCGTTGGGCCACACAGTCTTGGTGGGAGTCCCAGAGCGGGACTCTGACGTCATGGGCCATCATTGTTCAGAGCCCCGTGGCTCCAATGTCCTGGGGGCAGTTTGTATCTAGAGCCCACGAGGCTCGACACACCTTGGGGGCATTTCAGAGGGTAGAGCGGCACCGGTTGGCAGCGGACCGCTCCCATGTTCCCCGAGCCCAGATGGCTCCCACGAGGCCCCATTATTTTTAAGAGCCTATAGGGCTCCTGGGGACACATTGTTTTAGAGCCTAGAGGGCTCCACCGATAAGCAAGTGTTGACCCAGAGCCTAGAGGGCTCCAAAATGCATTTCTAGAGCTTAGAAGGCTCCCACATTTTGGCGCAGTCTTTGTTCTGAGGGCCAGTGAGGGCCCCTGTCGCAGTTTTGAGTTCCCAGCTGCCCAGCAAGTAGTGGGCAGCTGCACCGTTTAGGTTCTCCTTCCTAGGGACATGTCTTTGGACTCAGGAATAAGTCGCACTCCTTCATCCATACTTTGGCCTTCCACAGCTGCGCAGCACTTAGTGCCAGCTGCAGCGTTTAAGCCCTGTTCATGTCCTCAGCTGCCCAGCAAGTAGTGGGCTGCTGCTACGTTTAGGTGTTGGCGCAGAGGCGCAACCTGGACCTTGATGTGATTTATGCAAAATATGCAATGCTTATTGCTTATAGCCCTAAATGTATTTTTATGCTTAGGAGGTTGTGGTTCCTAGTAAAGGTTATGCTAGTGAGTTCATGGTTCCCTGCGTGATATATGCCTAAGGTGTTTAGGATTGCGTAGGGTGTACTTACCTTTTACCAGTGGTTACTGGTTGTGTGCTACATTTGCTATTTTGTGCTACAATTATCCTATGTTCTAAAGTGCTAATTTCTACCAAGAGCTATTCCTGACAGTGGTCCACCTGACCCTGTCCCATGTATATAATCCCCTGTAAAAATTGCCGAGTGCCAGTTGGCACAGTGTACCTGTGTGATTATGACCTAATGTGTTTCTGGTAATACAGAGGCTATTTTTATATATAACCTTGTGTGGAGTTCCTTTTGTGGGGGTCCTGGGATGTTGTTGTTGGTGGGTGCGTGCGCAAATGCTTAACTTACATTTCCTCCGGGATCAGCCTTGCTGCTCGTGTCACGTTGCTAAGGGGGTGAGCAGGGGTTATCTTTGGAGTGTAACTTACTTGCCCTAACTAGAGTGGTGGTTTCTGCCTGACTTTGGAGCAAGCCTCAGCCAACCAGAAATCCCATTTCTAACAGCAATTGTTAAGTGGCTCGAAAGGAGCGCACATCAAATAGGTAAGAACAAGGTTAAAGTCCCACTGAGGCATCTTGAAAGGAACATGAGGAAACATGTGAGTGATGCCCTTCAAGAATCTATTTACAACAGGGGACTTGAAAAGAGAAGGCTGATCAGATAGCCTTAAGAAGGCTGAAATGGCAGAGAGGTAGCGTTTGATAGTGCCAAGAGCAGAGCCCTGCTGGGCAAGAGAAAGGAGAAAGAGGAGAACTCCTGAAAGGGGGGCAGAAAGGGGAACCACAGCCTTTGCTGTGCACCATGCCACAAATTTGTTCCACCTGCAGGCGTACACCGATTTTGTGGAGGGACGCCTGGCTGCCAGAATCACATCACAGACTTCCGGAGGCAAGTCAAATGGCCTCAACTGTCGCCGCTCAATCTCCACGGATGTAGGTGGAGACTGGACAGGTTCGGGTGAAGGACCGTCCCCTGCTGCTGGGACAGAAGGTCCTCCTGAAGAGGCAGACGAATAGGGGGATAGACTGACATGCTGAGAAGCTCGGGATACCAGTATCTTCAAGCCCAGTCCGGAGCCACAAGGATGACTTGGGCCCGGTCGCGCTTGATTTTCTTCAGCACTCTGGGCATCGTCTGACTAGTTGCCCTGATGCTGGGCCCACTGAAACTTCAGGTCCCACTACAGAGCCCGCATCCGCCACCGCGCGTGATGCACCAGAAGGATGCAGGAGGCCCTCAGTCCCAGAAGCCGCAGCGTCAACCTGACCGAAACCCGGGATAAAGGCCGGAAGATTGGAATCAGAGCCTGTATATCCCGAACCCGCTGTTCGGGCGGGTAAACCCGAAACTGCGCCGAGTCGAGAACCGCTCCGATGAAAAGGATCTTCTGAGAGGGACACAGGTGTGACTTCGGCACATTGATGGAGCACCCCAGCTGGTGCAGGAGATCCGCCGTAGTCTGGAGGTGGCTGACGACTGTCTAGGGCGAGCCCGCCTTCAACAACCAGTCGTCGAGGTAGGGGAAGACTGAGACCCCCTGTAGGAAGGTGGATATCTGACTATGGTTGCCCCCAACTTTTTGCCTGGTGTTTTGCTGGTTTTTCGACTTAGTTGACCTGGGACCCTGCTATTCAGGGCCCCAGGCCCACTGCTCTCTCTGTAAAATGGATTCCATGTACCTTAGGTACATATCTAATTGGATACTGAGTCACCTTATCAGTCCCTGTACAGTGTACCTTAGGTACCCAGGGCCTAGGTCTACCCAGGGCCTACCAGGGGCTGCAGCATGTATTATGCCACCCCTGGCTGGCCACCCATATCTGACACAACTGGCTGCACGACAGCTGGGGCAAGGTGGTGTAAACACCCTTTGCTTTAGATATAGTATTCCTATATCTAACCCTAAAATGGACACATATATTCCTATCAGTCACTCCTATGGCAGGCCTTATCAATCCTGAAGGCAGAGTGCTTGGAATTATGTGAGACGGTGCTCTGGCATGAGCTGAGCCCGTTTGCAGCTTGCGGAACCAAGTCCTAATAGCTGTTCCATGATAAGGCGTACCATATACTCTTAAGTGTATTATAATCCTCGCGGTTATTTGCCAACTTTGGTATCGCTTTATCAAAACATGTCGAGTAAGTTGTCATACGATTTGGAATACTAACCTGTGAGAAGTTGGCCTGATATGCAGTGCTCGCTATTCTAGTGATCACTATGTATCAGTCCAAACGACCCTTATTGATGATTGGTTGTAAGTCAACCTTATAGACCAGCTATCCTAGTAGCATGGACAAGAGCAGTCTTTAGGCTAAACTCTAGAGGGCGTGTTAAGCCAGCTATTATACCATCACATATACCCCTTGAACACCAAGTAAAAGGACACCACACAAGTTGTTATGAAAATAAAAGGATATTTATTTATAACACAACAGCCCTGGACTCTTTATGAGGACAGGGCGCTAAGCACAATACAAAACTCTTAAAGAAATACTGAAAGTCGCACAATTTACACAAATGCCCGAGGGGCACGAAAAATCATATACTATGGAAGTGGAATGCGAAATTACTAGCAGGTAAGTACTACTCTCAGAGACTTTAGAATCGCTAGGCCTACAATGCTGAACCCTTAGATTAGAAGCAGGAGGCCTAGGAGCGCCGTGTGCAGAGTGGAAACTCTCACGCGTAATGCGGGACAAAGTCTATGGATACTAGCAAATGCAAAGTTAGTGTTCTCGGGCGAACCCGACTAGGTAGGTCAAAAACGAAAGTGGATCTAGACATTTAGAGAGTTGTTCTACGCTGGAGCACCGGGGTACTCGGTTTACCTAGCCCAGGGGCTGCGGCTGCATAGGGTTCAAGTGTCGTCGGAAATCCTCGTTGACGAACCAGGAGCCTGAAGTGGAAGTTGCTGGCAGGCGACCAGTGAAGATGTTCCAGGCTGATCCAAGGACTGGATCAGTGAAGAAGAGTACCTGTAAGCAGAGGGGATCAAGTTCTGAACCACTAGCCAGTGGTTAGGTGGGCACCAGGATGGCACCGGACGAGGTCACTCAGCCAGGCGAAGAGATGACACTGGATTCTGGTGCAAAAACAACAGGTGATGGACCGAATGTGGATCAATGTCACACATTCAACCCAGTCAAAAGATCTGGGTCCTAATCCATCGTTTTTTTGCACTCCACACCACCCTGGGTTAGACAATGGCGATATGCAAATCAGCTCTGATCCTGTGCCCCATGGGAACAGTCCAGTCCGAACTACAAAAGCCATGTCCTTCCCAGAACGGAATCAAGCATCCGAGGACCGGACCGGTTTCGAGGTAACACCTCTCATCAGCCCGGCTAGCTTGACTCCAGTGGTGTGGAGTGCCTGGGACCCACGTCTGGGCATCCCCAGTACACTTATAGCGAGTTTGCAAAAACAACAGGTGATGGACCGAATGTGGATCAATGTCACACATTCAACCCAGTCAAAAGATCTGGGTCCTAATCCATCGTTTTTTTGCACTCCACACCACCCTGGGTTAGACAATGGCGATATGCAAATCAGCTCTGACCCTGTGCCCCATGGGAACAGTCCAGTCCGAACTACAAAAGCCATGTCCTTCCCAGAACGGAATCAGGCATCCGAGGACCGGACCGGTTTCGAGGTAACACCTCTCATCAGCCCGGCTAGCTTGACTCCAGTGGTGTGGAGTGCCTGGGACCCACGTCTGGGCATCCCCAGTACACTTATAGCGAGTTTGCAAAAACAACAGGTGATGGACCGAATGTGGATCAATGTCACACATTCAACCCAGTCAAAAGATCTGGGTCCTAATCCATCGTTTTTTTGCACTCCACACCACCCTGGGTTAGACAATGGCGATATGCAAATCAGCTCTGACCCTGTGCCCCATGGGAACAGTCCAGTCCGAACTACAAAAGCCATGTCCTTCCCAGAACGGAATCAAGCATCCGAGGACCGGACCGGTTTCGAGGTAACACCTCTCATCAGCCCGGCTAGCTTGACTCCAGTGGTGTGGAGTGCCTGGGACCCACGTCTGGGCATCCCCAGTACACTTATAGCGAGTTTGCAAAAACAACAGGTGATGGACCGAATGTGGATCAATGTCACACATTCAACCCAGTCAAAAGATCTGGGTCCTAATCCATCGTTTTTTTGCACTCCACACCACCCTGGGTTAGACAATGGCGATATGCAAATCAGCTCTGACCCTGTGCCCCATGGGAACAGTCCAGTCCGAACTACAAAAGCCATGTCCTTCCCAGAACGGAATCAAGCATCCGAGGACCGGACCGGTTTCGAGGTAACACCTCTCATCAGCCCGGCTAGCTTGACTCCAGTGGTGTGGAGTGCCTGGGACCCACGTCTGGGCATCCCCAGTAGACTTATAGCGAGTTTGCAAAAACAACAGGTGATGGACCGAATGTGGATCAATGTCACACATTCAACCCAGTCAAAAGATCTGGGTCCTAATCCATCGTTTTTTTGCACTCCACACCACCCTGGGTTAGACAATGGCGATATGCAAATCAGCTCTGACCCTGTGCCCCATGGGAACAGTCCAGTCCGAACTACAAAAGCCATGTCCTTCCCAGAACGGAATCAAGCATCCGAGGACCGGACCGGTTTCGAGGTAACACCTCTCATCAGCCCGGCTAGCTTGACTCCAGTGGTGTGGAGTGCCTGGGACCCACGTCTGGGCATCCCCAGATTCTGGTGCTGCACGGACCAGGGGCGCTGATGTCGACCAGGCTGGAGGTCTGCGAGCTGTCCCACGTCGGATGTCTGCTGCTGGCGATGCTGGATCCGGTGAAGGAGGCAACAAGCCTTGGCTACGGCAAGCCACGTGGCGACACAAAATGGCGCCTTGAGTGGACCAGGAGGGTCTGAGGAAGGTCCCCTTCAGGAGGAGACTGGGGCCGGTCTAGAGGAGCTAGACCAGCGGTGAAACAAACGTAGGACGTCGTCTGGAGGGTCACTAGCCAACGGGCAAGTGACCGGACAACGTAGCAGCAACCCAGGAGCAAAAGGGCCCCACGCAGATCTGGTAGATGCTGGGGGGCTGGACTTCGGTGCTCGTGCTGCTTGGGGTTGGGGCTTCTCTTACCCCAGTGTACCCACTCGAGGGTCCCTCGGTGGTCGTGCTGGTTCAGTGTCGAGCTGGTTCTGATGATCGCCGGGTCCTCTGGTCTCGTCGCACCTACGGTTCTCAGCTGTGCTGTAGAGGCAGGTTGAGGTCAGAGAGGGCAGGAAGTCCGGGTCTGGTCGAGCTGGTCAGTCTGGTTCCGGGGGAAGGACGTCTTAGCAAACCGCAAGATACTTAGTTGGTGCCTGCTGCTGCAGGGTGACTATTCCTTAGTCACAAGGGAGAAATCTTGAGAAGAAGTCTTGAGTTCCTTTCGTAGAAAGTAGTTTCAGGATTCAAAGATGATCTAATTTGGAAGGGTCCCCGCTCTTACCTTTATTCTAAAGAAAGGGGCTGGCACGCGACTAGGTCCTGCCCATGGGTGGGACCAGGAAGGGGGGTGGCTACACCCCTCTCTCCTGTCCGGACTTTCCCCAGCTCAGGGGCTGGTGTGCCCCTGGAACTGGTTCAAGCCGGGATATGCACAGTGAGCACCGGGGTGCCACTTGCAGTCACCTTCCTATTCAGACCTGCCTACCCAGGATACACAAAACCCTGTCTGGGATGGTGCTAGCACCGCCCCTGACAGGAAACCCTTTATCCAAGCTCTCCTCGCTGGAAGGACTCCCAGCAGCAGGAGGTCAGACTTGTGTCTGTGGTGGCAGCATCCATTTTGTGATGCTGAGGCTCAAGTTAACTTTAACCGGGGTTCACAGTTACACACATGTCGTGTCCCTCTAGAAGGGTGGAATGCTAACCCCGTCGACAGAATTGGCGAGGGGTTAGTATTCCAATTCGTATGACACCTTACTCGACATGTTTTGATAAAGCGATACCAGAGTTGGCAAATAACCGCGAGGATTATAATGCGCTTAAGAGTATATGGTATGCGTTATCATGGAACAGCTATTAGGACTTGGTTCCGCAAGCTGCAAACGGGCTCAGCTCATGCCAGAGCACCATCTCACATGATTCCAAGCACTCTGCCTTCAGGATTGTTAAGGCCTGCCATAGGAGTGACTGATAGGAATACATGTGTCCATTTTAGGGTTAGATATAGGTATACTATATCTAAAGCAAAGGGTGATTACACCACCTTGCCCCAGCTGTCGTGCAGCCAGTTGTGTCAGATTTAGATGGCCAGCCAGGGGTGGCATAATACATGCTGCAGCCCTGGTAGGCCCTGGGTACACCTATGCCCTGAGTTACAGGGTCTGATAAGGTGGGCCAGTACCAATTGGTATATGCACCTAAGGTACACGTGTCAATTTAGTGAGAGAACAGCTAGGCTGTGGGTCTGATTAGCAGGCCCACTGCCAGGGAAGTCGTAAACCAGTGAAGCAAAAAGCAAAAATCTGGGGTGATCATAGGATTGCAGACCCTACTCTCCTACATAACCCCTCGCCAATTCTGGCGACGGGGTTAGCATTCCACCCTTCTAGAGGGACACAACATGTATGTAACTGTGAACCCCGGTTAAAGCTTAACAGAGCCTCAGCTCCACAAAATGGATGCTACCACCACAGACACAAGTCTGACCTCCTGCTGCTGGGAGTCCTTCCAGCGAGGAGAGCTTGGACAAAGGGTTTCCTGTCAGGGGCGGTGCTAGCACCATCCCAGACAGAGTTTTGTGTATCCCAGGTAGGCAGGGCTGAGAGGAAGGTGACTGCAAGTGGCACCCCGGTGCTCACTGTGCATATGCCAGCTTAAACCAGTTCCAGGGGCACACCAGCCCCTGAGCCTGGGAAAGTCCGGACAAGGGAGAGGGGTGTAACCACCCCCCTCCGGGTCCCACCCATGGGCAGGACCTAGTCACGTGCCAGCCCCTTTCTTTAGTATAAAGGTAGGAGCGGGCCCCCTTCCCAAATTAGATAATTCTGAATCTTGACGAATTTCCACGAAAGAACTCTTGAACCTTTCTGAAGGCTCTCCCTTGTGGATAAGGAGTAGCCACCCTGCACCAGCTGGCACCATCTAAGCGCATGCGGTTTGCTGCAAGTCCATCCTCCGGATCAAGACTGCCCAGCTCGACGAGACCCGGATTCCCTGGCACCTCTGACCTCTACCTACATTATCAGCCCAGCTGAGATTCGTGGGTGTGACGAGACCTCGAGGGACCGGCCATCTTCAAGACTGCACGACGCTTATCCAGCACGACCGCCGAGGGATCCTCGAGTGAGTGCTTTGGGGTTTGAGAAGCCCTAACCCTGAGCAGCTCCAGCACCGAAGTCCAGCCCCCCAGCATCCACGAGATCTGCGTGGGGCCCTTCTGCTCTTTGCTGCTCACTGCGTTGTCCGGCCACTTGCCTGCTGGCTTGTGGCCCTCCTGACGACGAACCATGACACTTCCATCGCTGGTCTGGTTGCTCCAGACTGGCCCTTGCTCCCCTCCAACAGAGGTGCACCCCGGACCCTCCTGGTCCACTCCAGACGCCATTTTGAGTCCACCGCGTGGGCTTGCCTTTGCCAAGGTTTGTTGCCCCAATCCTGGGTCCAGCATCGCCGACAGCAGACACCTTCGTGGGACAGCTCCCACCTCCATCCTGGTCGCTGACAACACCTCCTGGTCCGAGAGACTGCACACTCTGCACCCGATCTCCCTAGGCCTCCTGCTCCTAACCTGAAGGTTCAGTAGTGTAGTCCTAGCGATCCTAAAGCCTCTGGATCAAGTTACTTACCTGCTAGTATTTCACATTCCACTTTTGTAGCAGATGGTTTTTCGTGCCCGTCGGGCATTTGTGTAAATTGTGCAACTTAAAGTATTTTTTCTTTAGAGTTTTGTTATGTGCTTAGCTCCCTGACTCATAAAGAGATCAGGGTAGACGTGTTATAAATAAATATCCTTTTATTTTCATAACAACTTGTGTGGTGTCCTTTCACTTGGTGTTCAAGGGGTATATGTGATGGTATAACAGCTGGCTTAACACGCCCTCTAGAGTTTAGCCTAAAGACTGCTTTTGTCCATGCTACTAGGATAGCTGGTCTATAAGGTTGACTTACAACCAATCATCAATAAGGGTCGTTTGGAATGATACATAGTGATCACTAGAATAGTGAGCACAGCATATCAGGCCAACTTCTCACACCCCCAACCTGCGCAGATGAGCTGCGACCACCGCCATCACCTTTGTGAACACCCGTTGGGCGCTGGTAAGGCCGAAGGGGAGCACGGTAAACTGAAAGTGCTCGTGGCCTACCGTGAACCGCAGGTAACGCCGATGGGCCGGCAGGACCGGGATGTGGAAATACGCGTCCTGCAAGTCCAACACTACCATCCAGTCTCCTGGGTCTAGGGCAGCTAAGACCTGAGCCAGTGTCAGCATTTGGAACTTCTCCTTCCGGAGGAAGCCGTTGACGTTCCTCAGATCCAAGATAGGGCGTAGGCCCCCTTTGCCCTTCTTGGGTACCAGAAAGTAGTGGGAGTAGCAACCACGTCCTACTTCTGGCCCAGGAACGTGCTCGATGGCCCCCTTGGCCAAGAGGGCCGAAACTTCCTCCTGCAGGATCCGCAAGTGATCCCCCGATACGCGGTGGTGTTGCGGTGACATGGCTTGAGGAGTCGTCTCGAAGGGGAGGGAGTAGCCCCTCCGGACGATCTGCAGCACCCACCTGTCCGAAGTGACAGTGCGCCAGTGAGAGTGGTGATGGCGAACCCTGCCTCCCACTGGCGTCACATGGGCCGAAAGCACGGACGAGTGGTGATGGCGAACCCTGCCTCCCACTGGCGTCATATGGGCCGAAAGCACGGACTAGGAGGGTTTAGAGGCGGATGCTGCGGGGGAAGGTGTGGGCTGACCTCGCCGGTTTCCCCGACCGCCTCCACGGCGGTTTCCACAGCCGCCGCCGCGCTGGATGGCAGTCTGCGGCGAGTGGCTGGCGGCATGTGTGGGGACGCCCCTTCCTTGGCCACGAAAGGAGCGAAAGGCACCCGTTTGCTGGCGCGGGCCGAGAGGCCCAAGGACTTGGCCGTAGCCCTGGAGTCCTTAAAGCGCTCAAGCGCGTGGTCTGCCTTGTCGCCAAAAAGGCGACGGCCATCGAACGGCATTTCTATCAGAGTGTTCTGGACATCTCCTGAAAAATTGGCAGATCTCAGCCAGGCGTGGCGTCTCACCGCCACCGTCGTAGCCATCGCTCTGCCTAGCGCGTCGGTAGTATCCAGCCCACACCTGATCAAATACTTGGCTGCATCTCGGCCCTCCACAAGGCCTTGGCCGAGTTTGGCCCGTATCTCCAACGGGCACTCTGGCAGCACCTCCGCCACAGTCTCCCACAGAGAGTGGGTGTAGCGGCCCAAGAAGCATGCGATGTTGGAAGACCGCAGTCCCAAACTAAGGGAGGAGAATATCTTTTTACCATAATTCTCGTACCTCTTGGATTCCCTGTCCGGCGGAGCCGTCGGGAATGCGGTCTGGGAATTAGAGGCCTGGATGACCAGACTCTCGGGGGGGTGGGAGGACAGGAAACATGGGTCGCCCGGAGCCGGGCGGTGGCGTCTGGCCACGTTCCTATCTACGGGCGAACCCGTAGCGGACCTGGACCAAGTGCCCAAAAGAACATTAGGGCCTGCTAATCAGACCCACAGCCCAGCTATTCTCTCTCTAAATTGATACCATGTACTTTAAGTACATACCTAATTGGGAATTGGGTCACCTCTGTGAGCCCCTGTATAGTGTACCATAGGTACCCAGTGTAGGAGAGTAGGGTCTGCAATCCTATGGTCACCCCCGATTTTTGCTTTTTGCTTCACTGGTTTACGACTTTCCCTGGCTGTGGGCCTGCTAATCAGACCCACAGCCTAGCTGTTCTCTCTCTAAATTGACAAGCATGTACCTTAGGTGCATTTACCGATTGATACTGGGCCACCTTATCAGTCCCTGTACAGCATACCTTAGGTATCCAGGGCCTAGGTGTACCCAGGGCCTACCAGGGGCTGCAGCATGTATTATGCCACCCCTGGCTGGTCATCCAAATCTGACACAACTGGCTGCACGACAGCTGGGGCAAGGTGGTGTAATCACCCTTTGCTTTAGATATAGTATCCCTATATCTAACCCTAAAATGGACACATATAATCCTATCAGTCACTCCTATGGCAGGCCTTATCAATCCTGAAGGCAGAGTGCTTGGAATTATGTGAGATGGTGCTCTGGCATGAGCCCGTTTGCAGCTTGCGGAACCAAGTCCTAATAGCTGTTCCATGATAACTTGTACCATATACTCTTAAGTGCCTTATAATCCTCGCGGTTATTTGCTAACTTTGGTATCGCATTATCAAAACATGTCGAGTAAGGTGTCATACGAATTGGAATACTAACCCCTCGCCAATTCTGGCGACGGGGTTAGCATTCCACCCTTCTAGAGGGACACAACATGTATGTAACTGTGAACCCCGGTTAAAGTTAACTCAAGCCTCAGCATCACAAAATGGATGCTGCCACCACAGACACAAGTCTGACCTCCTGCTGCTGGGAGTCCTTCCAGCAAGGGAGGCTTGGACAAAGGGTTTCCTGCCTTGGGAGGTTCTAGCACCACCCCGGACAGGATTTTGTGTATTAGGTAGGACAGGGCTGAAAGGAATGAGACATACCTGGGGCACACAAGGTGTCCCTGTGCATATGCCGGTCCAAACCAGTTCCTGGGGCACCCCAGCCCCAGAGCTGGCGCAGGACCGGACAAAGGAAAGGAGGTGGAACCACCCCCCTTCCTGGTCCCACCCAGAGGAGGGACCTAGTCGTAGTGCAGCCCCCTTTAGCTGAATAAAGGTAGGAGCTGAACCCATTCCAAATCAGATTAATCTTGACAACTTCCACAAAGAACTCTTGACCTTCGACCTCTTGAATCCAGACGACTGAAGAATCTCCCCTATGGTCAGGGAGTGACCATCCTGCTTCGCAGGCACCATCAAGCTCCTGTGCGGTTTGCTGCAAGTCCTTCCATCCCGGAATCCGACGACCCAGCTCGACAAGACCCAGACCTCTAGACCTCTCTGACCTCTACCCACATCCACAGCACAGCTGGGACCCGTGGGTGCGACGAGCAACGTGGAGACGGCCATCTTGTGAAAACCTGCACAGCGCTTCCAGCACGACCGCCGAGGGATCCTCGAGTGAGTGCATTGGGGTCCGAGAAGCCCCACACCGATGCAGCTCCTGCACCAAAGACCAGCCCCCCAGCATCCACGAGATCTGCGTGGGGCCCTTTTGCCTGGTTGCTGCTTGTCCTGTTGTCTGGTCACTTGCCGGCTGGCTCGTGACCTCTGAGACGACGACCCGAAGAAACCAACACTGCTAGTCTGGTCTCCCAGACTGGCCCTTGCTTCCCTGTGAACGAGAAGCACCCTGGACCCTCCTGGTCCGCACCAGACGCCATCTTTGTTCCACCGCGTGGCTTGCATTAGCCAAGGCCTGTTCTCCTGATCGACGATCCGACACCGCCAACAGCAGCAGACTACGTGGGACAGCTCGTGCCTCCAGCCTGGTCGTGAAGAGCAGCTCCTGGTCCGCGCAGCTACAGAGGGAAGCGACCCTTCCTTCATCTGACTGCGGCGACAGCATCTGGTTCCCTCCTGGTTCCAGCACCGTCACTGGCTAGTGACCGAGACTCTGTCCCCTTCCCTTTCAGGACTTCTTCTTCCTAGTTCCACCCTTGGAACCACCGGACTCCTCCATCTGGCTGCCTGCCAGCAACTCCTTGTTTCAGGCATCACCGGGGTCAACGCAGCAAACCCGACGCAACTTCAGCCCTATGCACCCACAATCTGTGGGTTAGGTAACTAAAGCTTCTAGGTGCTGAAGCCTGTGTACACTATCCTAGTGTTCAGCTCCACTGTTGTTTTCCCTCCTTCCAGCCGGGTTCGTCCGGAATCCGTAACTTTCTAAACTGTACGATCCATAGACATTGGTACACATCCCGCGTGAGAGTTTCCACTCTGCACGTGAGTCCCGTGGGCCTCCTGCTCCTTACTTACCTAGTTTGTAGCGTAGTCCCAGCGATCCTCCCGCCTCTGGATCTCCTTACAGTACTTTCCTTCCTCACATTCCATTGTTTTAAGTATATGGTTTGCCGTGCCCCTAGGGCGCACTTGTAAATATTGTACGAACTCGTATTTCTTTTTGAGTATTGTCATGTGCTTAGCCCTCTGACCTCATAAAGAGCTCAGAGGTGTATGTTAGTTAATAAATATCAGTTTATTTTCATAACTACCTGTGTGGTGTCCTTTTCATTTGGTATTCAAAGGTTATATGTGGTAAAACAGCTGGCTTCACATGCCATAAAGAGTTTACCCTAAAGACTGCTTTTGTCCACGCTACTAGGATAGCTGGTCTATAAGGTTGACTTACAACCAATCACCATAAGGGTTGTTTGGACTGATACAAGGTGATCACTAGAACTAGTGAACATCATATATCAGGCCAACTTCTCACACCCAGGGCACAGGTGCATCCAAGGTCTACCAAGGGATGCAGCATCTATTATGCCACCCCTGGCTGGCCATCCAAACTGACTCCACAGGCTGATCACTCAGTTTGGGCAAGGTGGTGTAATCACCCCTTGCTTAGATATAGTATACCTATATCTACCCTTATATATAGACACATATATACCTATAAGTCACTCCTATGGCAGGCCTTAACAATCCTGGAGGCAGAGTGCTTGGTTGTATGTGAGCGGGTGCTCTAGCATGAGCTGAGCACTTCTGCAGCTTTCGGAACCATGTCCTTATAGCTGTTCTATGATATAGCCACACCATATACTCTTGAGTGCATTATGAACCTCGCGGTTAAATGCTAACTTTGGTTTGGCTTTATCAAAACATGTTGTGTAAGGTGTCAAACACTTTGGAATACCACCCCCCCCCGCCCCGCCAGTCCTGGCGGCGGGGGTAGCATTCCACCCTTCTAGTGGGAGAAGACATGTAGTTACTGCTTTACCCGGTTTAAAGTTTAACGGAGCCTTAGCATCACAAAATGGATGCTGCTGCTACAGACACGAGTCTGACCTCCTGCAGCTGGACGAAACTACGGCAAGGGAGGCCTGGACAACAGGTTTCTTGTCAAGGGACGTGCAGCCTGTAATGTATTGGGGCAGGGTGGGTTCAATGGATAGATGCTTTTCCAGACACTGCCTGGGGCACACAAGGTGCTTCATGCATAGCCCGGTTCAAACCAGTTGCTGGGGCACTCCGGCCCCAGCTCTGGCGCGAAACTGGACAAAGGGAAAGGGGTGTAACCTCCCCTTTCCCAGGTTCCACACATAGAAGGGACCTAGCAGGTAATCCAGCCCCTTAGATTAGTATAAAGATAGGAGCTGTGTCTAGAGACATTAGATTATCCTGGACTAAAACTCTGAAACGGAACTCTTGGACCTTTGACGTTCTATATCGACTAGAAGACTGAAGACATCTCCCTTGTGGTCAAGGAGTGACCACCCTGTGCAAACAGGCACGAACAGTAACTTGCCGGTTTGCTTTGTCGACGCTCCTGCCGGAACCCGAAGACTCAGCGACTCAGGAACTGGACTTCCAGACTTCTCCGACTCCAATCCACATCCACAGCAAAGTTGAGACCCGTGGTGGACACGAGAGACGTGGGACAGGACACCCTGGACTACCTGCTCTTTGCTAAATCGTGCAGCTTCTGAGGTACCCTCAAAGTTGTGCACTGGGGTTTGAGAAGCCCCAGATTCGAGAGCTATTTGCACCGAAGCTCAGCCCTCCACACTCTACGAGTGCCGCGTGGGGCCTGCTCTTGCATTTCAACTTGATGCGTCTTCTCGGTTACTAGCCCGTTGGCTAGTTAACCCTCCGAAGACTTCCCTTTGAACTTACACCGCTTGCCTGGTTGCTCCGGGCTTGCTCCAGCTTCTCTGCAAAGGAGAAGCTCCCCAGATCTTGCTAGTCTGACCTGAAGCCAATCTTCCCATCCTGCGTGGATTGCGTTTGCCAAGGCTTGTTGTGCCCAATCCCGATACCGACACCACAGACACCCAGATCCTTCGTGGGACAGCTCTAATCCAGCTCCTGGTCGTTGTCGACGCCTCCTGGTCCTCGTGGCTGCAGAGACAAGCTTCACCTCTTCACCTGATTGCATCTCGACATCGCCTGGTTCCTTCCTGGTCATTGGCTAGTGACCCAGACTCTGTCCCCTCTGCTTTCAGGTTCTTCACATCTTCGATCCACCCTTGGATCCACCCAGACACTTTTCTCCTAGTCGCCTGCAGCACTTCTTTGCAGCTCTCCATAGGAAATAGCGACGAAACCCGACACGAAAGAACACCTATGCACCCGGCTTCCCTGGGTGAGGTAACTCTAGTACTCCGGTGCTCCTGTGAGTGTTGACTCTCGAAGTGTCCTAGTTTAAAAGGGTTTTACCGTAGTCCATCTGTAAGTGTCCTTAATCTACTACTTTGTAACTTTTACGTTCCCATTATAACTCTATGGTAACTCGCGACTGTGTTTAGACACTGCACGTGTCTCTCTTGGGCCTCCTACTTCCAATCCCTTGGTTGTCCTGAGTAGCCCCGGCGGTTCTCTAGGCCCTAGGCCTATTCACCATTCCTGAAGTGGTCCTTATACCACTTATTTAGTATATGGTTCGTGAGGCCCCTAGGGTCGTTTAGACTGGTGCAGGGTATGCAGCGTTTAGAACGCAAGCATTACCATGGAATACCTTTACAACGCGGGCGTAACAATGAAAGTTGTTACCACGCATTGCACTGGGGGGCGCTCAAGGATAGTAAATGATTTAATTTACTATCCCAACACCTTCCCTACTATCCACGGGGACTGGTGTTGGAATAGTAAATTAAATTAATCAATTTTGCGCCCCCCAGCGCAATGCGCGGTAACAACTTTCGTTGTTACGAACGCGTTGTAAAGGTACGCGTTGTCAATGTATGCGTTCTAACGTCATACATCCCTGGTGCAGGTGCCCACTAGAATAGTGGACATCATATGCCAGGCTAACTTCTCACATTGGTGTGCAGCGGTTGGGATAAGAGCTTGCTGTTGTTTTACCATATAATCTTAAGATATCATTTGAAAGATCACATTAAGGTACCTAGAGGTACATATAAATCAAGTCTTAGAATACTTAAGTTCTACTGAACTTAGTTGTTGAAGAGCAAAGTGCCTAGCACACCCCGACTACAACTCCTAGAGAGGTTTTAGTAGATAACACTTAGTGTAGGTTGGTGCACACACCACACCTCACTAGAAAAATGTCCTTAAGAGGAGAGCCTAGTGGATCTCTCCCCATAGAAGTTGACCCTCCCAGGGCACCTTCTAGATATGATTCATTTACTTTTAACAAACTTAGAAGTTTATGTTCACTCAGGAGAATGAGACAAGGACAGAGTCCAACCTTGAGACATCTAATAGATCTTGTAGTGGAGTATGATGTTGAGAAGGCAGCAACCCCAGATCAGACAGGTAGTGGAGAGGGGGGCCATCCCTCAACAGAAGACTCCCATAATGGACATCTAGGGGGTGCTGATGATGAAGAGGATGATGACCAGGTCCAAGTTGGAGAACTGAACCAGATCAACCTAAGCCTACATGGGGCTGGAGGGGAGAGATTCCCATCCAGACCCTCAAGTAGACTTAACACTGAGCACAGAAGGAGGAGGTCACTCTCCAGTGACTCCCGCCACTCTGGTGTCTCAACAGGGTCAGATGCCTCAGCTCTCAGGAGAACGACTTCCCCTGAGCGAAGAGAACATAAAGCTAGGATGAGAGAAACCAAGCTTAGAATCAGGAGCAAGAAGTTGCCATTGAGAAAGAGACCCTGGCTCTTGAGAGAGAGAAAAAATTGCGTGGACTAGAGTCCACTGGTGGCAGCAATATTCCTAGACATAGGGAAAGGTCAGATGACCATAACAAGCATTTGCAATGCAATAGGTCTCGCATTATGAAAGTTTGAGCTATTGGTTTTGTAAATGACAATTTTTTTATTTATGTGTTGGTTTTGAAAATAGCTAAATTAATAGCTTTGTCATTTTCAATGCTAATAGTTATAACTTTCGCAAATGCGACACCTATAGCATTTGTAATGCAACATGTTTTGTATTTACGTGACTTAGATGTATTGATATTACAAATAACAATGGCTTTTAATTTTTTTAAATAATACTTATATAAAAGTGATTGTAATTTATAATGGCAATAGCTTAAACTTTTGTAAATAAAGTTTGTGAAGATTATGTTCAGTGTATTTTATTGTGATGAAAATCCAAGAACAGAAGTGAAATAACATCTTTTTGTGACATTTGTAATAAACCTTGAAACATTGAGAGAACATAATTGAAGTAGTTGCACAGATTGATGCTGTGGTGGCGCCGAGTGATGCTGTGGTGGCGCCGAGTGATGCTGTGTTGGCGCCGAGTGATGCTGTGGTGGCGCCGAGTGCACTCTGCATCTACTAAAATGAAACCTGGGGGAGAGGGGTCATGATGCTAACCTCAGACGGTCAAAGACTGCGTGATGTAAAACTCTCAGCTCCCTGAGAAGAAGCCGAAGACTCGCTAAGGCTTCTGCTGCTTTCTGCGAGCACACTGCCGTGCTATCAGGAAGAGAAGGCGGTGTAACAAAGGCCCCCGCAGCGGTAAAAATATGTTTACATTTTGCCAAGAGTGGAGGGACGCGGTCTGCAGAGGTGTTTTAAACCCATCTCTTCGAGTCATGGAGTGGCCTTGAAGGGGATCGGTTCAAGGGACGGCGCAGGCCTTACGAACCAGCACAGTCAGAATAGACTGTCCGGCCGTGAAATGGATTAAAAAATATATATATATTCTTGTACACTCAATTTTACAGTGACTATCAACAACTCATTTATAAATGCCAACACTATAATCAGCAGTAGTAAATCAGCAAAATGCAGGTTTAAACAAGCTCTTGGCATTGCGGGAGGGAGGAGAAATGTGAGACATGGCCTAGCGGCCGTGAAGTGTGAAGCAGTCGGCGGGGGGAGGAGAAATGGGAGACACTGCCTGGCGGCCATGAAGTGTGAAGCAGTGGGCGGGGAGCCCTTTGAAGTGAAGCTCTCCGAGGGAAAAGCGCGTGCTTGTGCTCACGTGAACTTTCGGAAATCTGCCCGATGGTTTGAGAACATTTTTGCTCACTAAAATTCTCCCCTATCCATTCCTTGCGGAATGGGATAGGCGAGCCCTAAAAAAATGGCCAAACGACTCATTTGGCAACGAGTATAGCAAGGTTTTAAGGCACTTTCTAAAAAAACGGCCTCAGCTTCAGCTAGTCTCAAGGAGAGGGGAAGCAGAGCCCAGGCTCTAGATCCTAGAACAGAAAGATCTTCCTCTTTGGTTTTCAACCTGAAACCCATCCTCCATCTACTTCAAAGGAGCCAGTGCATCACAATGACCAGGACATTACTAGATGCTTGGAGTTCTCCCATCTCCCCAGCTTCACAAAGTGGCTGGAAATGCAACGAGGAAGCGCTGTAAGAAAAAGAACATCTTAAATTTACACAAACTATAGGTGGATACCTACTGTGTGTAGGTTTGACTTTTTGCTATGTATTAACATTACTACGTACATTATTAGCTGCCAAGGTTTCAGATTGCTATGAGTGACATTTTCATAATTTCAGTGTAATTATGAGTGACATTTCAACGACTATGAGTGACACTTTCTCGGTAGCAAAATCAAGCAGTAAAAGACGAGGGAATCATATAAATGTAAGACATTACATTTATTTGAGCAAAGCTGCTAATGTTTCAGATTGCTTATGTGTGACATTTTCATAAATTCGGTGGATTTACAAAAGACATTTAACAACTAAATGCATGACAGTTAGAGCTACACTTCTTGTGGACAAATTATGCAATGAAGTCCAGGAAACAGACACATTTCAGAAATCACACTGAGTTCAGCAATAAGAAATTAGAACTCCGTAGCAGGTGCTTTTAAAGCAATTTCTTTTTTTTTAAATAATCAGCAACTTCCACCCCAACCTCAGCTTTAGGTGCGGCTGAATCAAACGGTTCTCTGTGACAAAAGAAGCAACCCACTGAGCTATCTATATATAATGCAGTTCATTACAATATAATATGCCGTTAGACTTTTTTTGCAGTATGCATATAAACTCTCTGCTCTACTTAATAGTGAGTGAAAACAGCCATGAGACGAACTCTGACAGCTCTCTAGCGGCCTGCATTTACAACACAAACAGACAACTTCAGTGTACCCATTTCCAAAGCGCTATGCTGTGCTGGAGGCCCCCTCCCCATTCTTTTAATAAACATTTTGAGTTTCATCAGCGAATTATTAAATGCATATCTGACTTACCTGGTGTGGTCTCTTGATAGTCAGAATGATCCACTGGGAGGAGCTGCCTGCCTGAGTGTCACAGCAGAGATTGCTAGCCTGTCTCTTCTTAAGAGAGTCAGACAGACAGACAGACAGCCGTGCTGCAGCCTCAACCTTTGCCACCTGCTCTCACTGTGAGAATCACGGTTGGGTGGTGAGTCCGGCCATGGGCACTAGTTGGGCTCTGACTGGCTGGGCAGGGTACAGCAACAGTATGTGCCCAGGTCATGAGGAGGTGAACAGGTGATCGATTGTCGCCGGCGTCCTTCTTTCACTCTGGGCCATGTATCAGGGCGTGCAGAGGAACAGCAATGAATTCCTCAGTGGCTTGGGGCCCGACTGGCAGGCAGGAAATTAAACATCCTGTCAGACTGGTACAATCCAATGAGGACTTAACAAGGCCCGGGAACATCTACTAAAAGTAGTTGTGGCGCTAGGTTCTTTGGCATAAGAAAGCCTTTGTTCCATTGAGCAATTATTGCATTGTAAGAATGTGCCTCTGCAGAGTTGGAGTCGAGCAACAGTAAGCTGCATCTCTCCTCGATCCTTTGTCCGTGCACCGACCCTTCCCTCCCATAGAGAGAAGCTGTCACACCAACCTCGGAGGGGTGGGGGGCCTGGGCCGGGGGTAGAGGGACGGGAAATGAATAAATCCTCTCGGCTTGTTCTGTTCTTTCTCTGCCCCATGCTTACTGCGCCGGCCGGCGTGACTCTCTATGCCAGTGAGGACGGGTCTTCTCACCGGACCGCGATCTCCTGTGACTGCATGATTCAGCAGGGTTGGGCCCTGTCTTTCACAAGTGCCCTCGAGTTGGCTGGTCCCGGCTGCTCGGAAATAAAACTGCCGGCGGGCGGCATTGCCTTTATTAATTTAGTTCCTGGGCCTGTCCTGTCCTAGCGTAGCGATCTGATTGCAGGACAGATCTGAGGTGCGAAGTTCGCTCTGGCCCCGTCATTCACATGACTGATAGACTGTAGTGCAGCACCCCTCCGGCATCGGTGTGTGTCCTCCTATCGCGGCTGCGAATGTATGCCAATCCTGATAGAGCTGATGCACGAACGGACTCTTCTCTCAGCTTTCCTGGCAATGAACGAGCCTCTACATCGGGACCAGTCACCCTTGACATACATGCACACTTCAAGAACGAACACACGCAACAACCAATCAAGTTTAGGTGATTTTTGGCACACAAATGTATACCGTGTACATAAAGCATCCAAACATGACATCAAAGCGGAAATGAAACCAATAACCCGTTTTTCAGGTCTAACCTAGAGCGCGTAGAAAAAAAAGGATTTAAAATAGTGTTCCTTCACACCCTAGTTGGTGTAATGCGTCGACTCTAGCACAACCACTTTCCCCTTTCTGTGAGGAGAAATCATGTACAATGCTCAGTCAGGCGGTTTATTTCAAAGATGAAAGTGCGAGGGATGTGCATGATAACTTCCTGCAGCATTCGCCAGGCTGCTATTATCCGGACCGAGGGCCGGGGCATGAATGAGCCAGGCTCCCTCGATGAATGAATATTCACCAGTACATTATGTTCTCCCACCAACAGTTAAGCAGATGTGAAACCCAAGCATCTGTACAGTCAGAAGGGCCGTTTCCTGCGTGAAAGCACCACGGATTGCACAACCGCGCTCGGCAGTAACCCCTGCGCAGCCCGAGGCGGGGACGGCGGATGCTGGACTGCATGACGCATGCCTGGCACCGGCGAGAACCAGCACCAGCCTCCTTAGAGCCGCCCGGGTGGCACTTTACCACGGAAACACCTGTCGAAGGAGCCGGACTGGGCAAGGGAGTACATTTCACACGAGCAGCAGAGCTGCGATACATTTATTCTTCAAATTCCACACACGCATCGGGCAAGAGTGCCTTCACTGCTTGCCAGAAACAGAAGCGCGGGCTCACAACATAATATCTAACGAGACGACATGCTGACCCCAATACACGGAAGTGTGGGAGCCCGATAATAGCTCCGAAAGCGAAACCTTCCTTGGGGCGGGACTTCCGTCTTCGGAAGCCCGCGCACTCGCCCACGGGAAAGCAGTGCTGGTGACGCGGGGCTCATGCCCGAGGGAGAGCCCCGCGGAGGCTGCAAGACCTTAGAATCACGGTAAGTGGGGGGGGGGGGCGCTTGCTTGTATGGTGGGGCGCTTGCATGTATGCAGCGCGGGGGGCACTTTTATGTATACGGCGGGGGGGGACTTCTATGTATGCGGCGGGGGGGGGACTTCTATGTATGCGGCGGGGGAGGGGGGGCTTATATGTATGCGGCGGCGGCCAGGGGGAGGGGGGGCCCTTCTATGTATGCGACGGCGGCGGCAGGGGGGTGGGTGGGGGGCCCTTCTATGTATGCGGCGGCGGGGGGGGGGGGGGACTTCTATGTATGCGGCGGCGGCAGGGGGGTGGGGGGGACTTCTATGTATGAGGCGTCGGCGGGGAGGGTGTGGGGTGGGGCTTTGTATGTGTGTAGGTGCGCTCCTGTGTGTGTGTGTGCCTTCTTGCCTGCATGTGTGTGTTCAGTGTGCCTTTCTTTGCATGGGAATATGAGGGACGGCGACGTGCGCGCTCATGAGGTAGAATCTCCGGCAGGAGACGCTCGTGACAGTCTGCTGTCTACATTCCCCTGAAAGTGATTACATTAGTTGTCTCGCTAGACGCAAAAGCTTCGCTTTTGCGTACGTCTAGCGAGACCTAAAAACCTAAGTAAGATTGTCCCTCCCTACAAGAGTGGGGATGACATCCACAAATGGATATCTACTTTGGAAAGGGCCTGCAAAATACAGCAGGTACCCCAGAGTCAGTGGGCAGCTATACTATGGCTCTCCTTTTCTGATAAAGGCAGAGACAAGCTCCTCACAGTCAGTGATGAGGATGCTGACAACTACACTGTCCTGAAGAGTGCTCTGATAGATGGGTTTGGCTTAACCACTGAACAGTATAGGTTGCTGTTCAGAGACACACAGAAGACACAGACTCAGGACTGGATTGACTTTGTAGATTGTGCTACTAAGGCTCTGGAAGGCTGGTTTCTGGGCAGTAAAGTCAAAGACTATACAGTATTGTATAATTTGATAATGAGAGAACAAATTCTTAATACTTGTCAGAACCAGTTATTGTATCAACACCTGATTGACTCTGATCTGACCCCTCCCCAAGAATTGGGAAAGAAGGCAGACAAATGGGTCAGAACCAGGGTGAAGCAGAAGGTACAGAAGCTAGGTGGTGATCAGAAGAAGCAAGACCAAAAGGGTGGGGAGGAAGCAAAAGACTAGAAGTCTTCGCCAGGTCCCCAAAAAGCTTCTAATGAGGGGGGTTCCAAGAAATCGACAAAGAATGAAGTTCCTAAGAAACCCTGGTGCAATTTTTGTAAAAGTAATACTCACTGGACCAGTGATTGCACCAAGAAGGAGGCAGCTCCAGCCACCATTGCCCCTAAGGCAACTGTTCCCCCTAGTTCAGCTAATAGTGGTGGTTCTCAACAGAAGGGTGTAGTAGGGTTAACCCTGGGACCTGAGATGGATTCTGGCCTAGTCATTATACCAACTCAAGCTGTTCTTGTCTGTGATGTGGACATGGCTATGTCCTCTACTGTGAGCCCCAGTAACCTGGGCAAGTACAGACAGACTCCTTTGATTAATAATAAAGTGGCTCAGGCCTACACGGACACATGTGCCAGTGTCACCATGGTGACGCCTAACTTTGTGGACCCTGGACAGATTATACTAGGTGATTATTACCTAGTGACCAATGCTAGCAATGTCCCTACCACCCATAGTATGGCAATTGTTAATGTCTCCTGGGGAGGGGTAACTGGCCTCAAAAGAGTTGTTGTAAGTTCAGACCTCCCTGTAGAATGTTTGTTGGGCAATTATATGGAATCTTCAATCTGGTCTGAAGTGGAGTATAGGACTCATGCAGAAATGTTAGGCATATCAGCACATGTCCTTGCTGTGACCAGGTCACAGGCCAAAAGGTGCAAAACTGAACAGGCACTGGATCCTGAAACTATGGGCCAGTTGCCTACCAAGAGAAAGAGCAGTAGGGTTAAGTCAGTGCCTTCCCCCTTGCCTCAGGATGAGGATCAGTCTACCCAGGAAGCTCACTGTGAGACTCAAGAAGGAACTGTCCTAGAAGAGCTTGAGCCTGATCAGGTTGAGTTTGTTGGGACAAGGGGACCTTCAAGGGCAGACCTGAGGCAGGCGCAATTGGACTGCCCCTCTCTTGAACCCCTCAGACAGCAAGCTGCTGCTGAGGCTTCTGGGAATGCTACAGGTACCCATAGAACTTATTGGGATGAAGGGCTCCTTTATTCAGAGGCTAGAGACCCCAAGCCTGGTACTTCCAGGAGGTTAGTCATACCTTTGGCATTCAGGAGCTTCCTTCTTACCTTAGCCCATGATATTCCCTTAGCAGGACATCTTGGCCAGAACAAGACTTGGGACAGGCTTGTCCCTCACTTTCACTGGCCCCACATATCAGAAGATACCAAGGAGTTTTGTCGCTCCTGTGTCACCTGCCAAGCCAGTGGCAAATCAGGTGGCACCACAAAGGCCCCCCTTATACCACTACCTGTGGTGGGGGGTCCCTTTGAAAGAGTTGGGAATGACATTGTTGGTCCAATGGATCCCTAAACAGCATCTGGGCACAGAATTATTCTGGTGGTAGTGAATCATGCTACCAGATACCCAGAAGATATTCCCCTAAGGACCACAACAGTACCTGTTGTGGCAAGAGCCCTCCTGGGAGTTTTCACAAGAGTGGGTTTTCCGAAGGAGGTTGTCTCAGACAGAGGTGCAAACTTTATGTCTGGGTACCTAACTGCTATGTGGAAAGAGTGTGGGGTTAACTACAAGTTCACCACACCCTACCATCCACAATGCAATGGTCTAGTTGAAAGATTTAATAAGACCTTAAAGGGCATGATCAAGGGTTTACCTGAAAAGCTTAGGGAAGATGGGACAACCAGGGGGGTTTGTAGGAAAATAGGGTCTGCTTCCTATGGCCACCCCCACTTTTTGCTGTGGTTATCTGGTTTTTCGAATTTAGTGTGGCTGTGGGCCTGCTAATCAGACCCACAGCGCAGCTGTTCTCTCTCTAAATTGTTACCATTTACTTTAGGTACATACCTAATTGGGAATTGGGTCACCTTTGTGAGCCCCTGTATAGTGTACCCTAGCTACCCAGGGCATAGGTGCATCCAGGGCCTACCAGGGGCTGCAGCCTGTATTATGCCACCCCCGGCTGGCCATCCAAACTGACACCACAGGCTGATCACTCAGCTTGGGTAAGGTGGTGTAATCACCCCTTACTTAGATATAGTATATCTATATCCACCTTATAAATAGACACATATGCACCTATAAGTCACTCCTACGGCAGGCCTTAACAATCCTGGAGGCAGAGTGCTTGGTTTTATGTGAGAGGGTGCTCTAGCATGAGCTGAGCCCTTCTGCAGCTTTCGGAACCATCTCCTTATAGCTGTTCTATGATATAGCCACACCATATACTCTTAAGTGCATTATAATCCTCGTGGTTAATGCTACCTTTGGTTTGGCTATATCAAAACATGTCGTGTAAGGTGTCAAACACTTTGGAATACTACCCCCCCCCCCCGCCAGTCCTGGCGGCGGGGGTAGCATTACTGCTTTACCCGGTTAAAGTTAAACAGAGCCTGAGCATCACAAAATGGATGCTGGAGGAGCTACGACACCAACCAAGATGGTCTCCCGGCTCCGCTGACCTCCGTCCTACACTCGCTTATCCTGTCGAATATCCTGATCTCCTGCCCCGGATTCGTGTGGGTGAACTAGTCGGCACCCCGATGGTGTGACCACAGACTTTTTCTGATGTTCTGGGGTGAAGTAACATCGAAAGTGTTTTGAGGCCTAACCCAGACTGGAAGCCGGGGTCTCGATTGCTGATCTACCCGGGTCCAAAGTGAACAACAACGGACTGAGAAGGGTGGTTGGGCCCGGTCCTTGGAACTTTTGCAAATTTCCCTGGATTACGTTGCAACCATCTGCTGCCTGGTGCTGTATCTGAGGTGAGGTGACGGGTGGCGCGCGGTGCTGCGTCGCGGGGGGCCACTAGCACCGCTGGTGCCCCGGGGTGGGGGTCCCGCCGCGCGTTGCTGCGGGCTGTTTGCCCGTCCCTCACGGCTTGTCTCTGCTCCGGCGTATCCTGCCCCGGAGGGGGAGCCTTTCCGTGGGCATCGTTATGCCTGCGGACGCGTGGACCTTGGCGGAACGGACTCAATGTGGCCCTTCCTTGCGGATGGTAATGGCGGAACTTGCGGTGCTTCACGCGACGGTGAGCGCCCAGGTCAATTATTGGCTGTCGGCAGCAGATGGGATCATAGGACCGGGAGCAAGCCCTGACCCGATTTTTGAGACCCGGCAGCCGACTTGTCTCCTGTTGGGCGCCCCAGTGGCGCGTTTGGACCCGGATTTTTGCATTTTTATTTTGTTTCTATGGCCTTTTTTCTCTTCTCTTATCTGTCTTTGTCTTTTTCCTTTTCTGGGTCAGTGCAGTGGGTTTCTTTGGTATCCATCACTGCTTTTTCATCTGTGCCTCCATTTTCGTGGTGTTCTCTGGGTCTTAGGGCAGGTGACTGGTAGGAGCGAATTGACCGTAATATTTCTTCACATCCTGAACTGCCTGTTTCAGCGCCATTGCTTTGACCGATTACTGTTTACTGTTGACACGTTTTCTACCCAGCCTGCCATTTTTTGCTGCTGGGAAATTGTTTGGCACCTGATCCTTCCATCTTATATTATAAAATGAAAACCTTTTGTATCCTGTTTTTCTAATTGTGCTGTACGGTGACCAAGAGTACGCTAGCACGGTGATTCTGCTCCCCGAGGTGCTGCATGTGACTAAAATTGCTCTCTGTTAATCTAACTGCTTAGCGGCCAGCCCCGGGGGTTGTAGGCCCATACTTGTATTTGGTTGAAATGTCAATAAAGGTTTTCAAAAAAATAAATAAAATGGATGCTGCTGCCACAGACACGAGTCTGACATCCTGCAGCTGGACGAAACTCCAGCAAGGGAGGCCTCGACAATAGGTTTCCTGTAGAGGGAGGTGCTAGCACCTCCCCAGACAGCCTGTAGTGTATTGGGGCAGGGTGGGTTGAAAGGAAAGATGCTTTTCCAGACACTGCCTGGGGCACATAAGGTGCTCCATGCATAGCCCTGTTTAAACCAGTTGCTGGGGCACTCCAGCCCCGCTCTGGCGTGAAACTGGACAAAGGGAAAGGGGTGTAACCACCCCCTTCTCAGGGTCCACCCATAGGAGGAACCTAGCAGGTAATCCAGCCCTTAAGATTAGTATAAAGATAGGAGCTGTGTCTAGAGACATTAGATTATCATGGACTGAAACTCAACGTTCTATACAGACTAGTAGACTGAAGACATCTACCTTGTGGTTAAGGAGTGACCACCCTGTGCAAACAGGCACCACCAGTAACTTGCCAGTTTGCTTTGTCGACGCCCAGCCGGAACCCGAAGACCCAGCGACTCAGGAACTGGACTTCCAGACTTCTCCGACTCCGATCCACATCCACAGCAAAGCTGAGACCCGTGGCGGACACGAGAGATGTGGGACCAGACATCCTGGACTACCTGCACTTTGCTAACAGTGCAACTATCGAGGCACCCTCGCAGTATTGCATTTGGGTTTGAGAAGCCCCAGACCCAAGCGCTATTTGCGCCGAAGCTCAGCCCTCCCCACTCCACGAGTGCCGCGTGGGGCTTGCTCTTGCATTTCAGCTCGACACGTCTTCTCGGTTGCTAGCCCGTTGGCTAGTTAGCCCCCTGAAGACTTTTCTTTGAATTTACACCACTGGCCTGGTTGCTACAGGCTCGCCCTAGCTTCCCTGAAAAAGGAGAAGCTCCCCAGACCTTGCTGGTCTGACCTGAAGCCAATCTTCCCTTCCGGCGTGGATTGCGTTTGCCAAGGCCTGTTGGGTCCAATCCGGATACTGACACCGCAGTCAACTAGATCCTTCGTGGGAAAGCTCGAATCCAGCTCCTGGTCGTCGTCGACCCCTCCTGGTCCTTGTGGCTGCAGAGACAAGCTTCACCTTTCTCACCGGAAACACTCGACATCGCCTGGTTCCTTCCTGGTCACTGCCTAGTGACCCAGACTCTTTCCCCACTGCTTTCAGGTTCTTCACATCTTCGATCCAACCTTGGATCCACCCGGACACTTTTCTCCTGGTCGCCTGCAGCACTTCTTTGCAGCTCTCCATAGGAAACAGCGACGAAACCAGACACGAAAAGACACCTAAGTACCCGGCTTCCACGGGTGAGGTAACTCGAGTATTCTGGTGCTCCCGTGGGTGTTGACTCTCGAAGTGTTCTAGTTTAAAAGGGTTTTACCGTAGTCCATCCGGAAGTGTCCTTAATCAACTACTTTGTAACTTTTATGTTCCCAATATAACTCTATGGTAACTCGCGACTGTGTTTAGACACTGCACGAGTCTCCCGTGGGCCTCCTACTTCCAATCCTTTGGTTGTCCAGTGTAGCCCCAGAGATTCCCTAGGCCCTAGGACTATTCACTATCCTCGAAGTGGTTCTTATACCACTTACTTAGTATATGGTTCGTGAGGCCCCTAGGGCAGAATTGTATTTGTGCAACGTGTAGTATGCTTAATGAGTAACTTGTAATGTATCTCGATCTCTGACCTCATAAAGAGTCCAGAGGGGTTGTGTTAGAAATAAATATATATATATATATATATATATATATATATATATATATATATATATATATATATATATATATATATATATATATATATATATATATATTTGACATCTACCTTGTGTGGTGTCCTTTCATTTGGTATTCAAGGGATTATATATGATAAAACAGCTAGCTTCACATGCTCTCTGAAGTTTTAGCCTATGACTGCCGGTCCATGCTATCACTAGGATAGCTTGTCTATAAGATTGCCTTTACAACCACCATCAATAAGGGTTGTTTAGACTGATGCAAGGTGCCCACTAGAATAGTGGACATCATTTGCCAGGCTAACTACTCACAGTGCCCAAACAGAAGTTCAAATGGGCTGTAGCCAACCCCCTTCTGTGGAACCTCCCTGTATGCAAACAAACGGCAGGGTAGCAGGATATCCCATCTCCGCCTGAGCTTTTCTGGGAGACCCTTAATCATACCCTTTAAGGTCTTGTTGAATTTTTCAACTAGACCATTGCATTGTGGGTGATAGGGTGTGGTGAAGAACATACGTTACTTACCTGTAAACTGTGGTTCTCCAGTATTGGTGTCTTTCATAGATTCACATGCTTGAATATTCCCCGTCGTCGAAGTGGGAGTCCCACGGTACATAAAATAGCAGTAATATATGCATATATAGATGAAAAAATTACATAATCATACATATATACATATAGAGCAATAAGATATAAAGATATCATAAAGTTAAGAAAGTACCATAGAACAGAATAGGCCCATAGCAGCCTATGGGAGAATTCACTTTAGTAACATTTTAGAGTGATTTTAATGGTCCACATTCCAGCCAATCAGGCTCCAGCACCCTCTAGAACCTTCTCCTCAGAAGCCCAAATCCTCAGATTTTCGTAGCACAAAGTGATCAAGAGTGCATGAGGAGAAGAGAGCCTCTGAGGGGAGGAAGGGTGGGTCCCATGTGAATCTATGAAAGACACCAATACTGGAGAACCACAGTTTACAGGTAAGTAACTTATGTTCTTCTCCAGTATTAGGGGTGTCTTTCATAGATTCACATGCTTGAATAAGAATAGAAAGCAGTAAAGCACAACATGAGTCATAAAGGCAGCATAAGCAAAGTACATAACACAACTGTGCATACTATGATTAATTTGAGAAAAACCCTTTATGACTGGAGGCGGGAAGAAACAGAGGCTCACCTTATTGAAAAGGATTCCATAGCACCGCTTGTCCCACAGCCGCGTCTGCTGATCCGAGACATTAGTGCTTCGTAAACGTGTGTCTGCTCGACCACGTTGCAGCTCTGCAGATGTGGCGTAGAGGCACTCCCACACAGGGCTGTGGAAGTTGACACCGCCCTTGTGGAGTGGGCTCATACCGGAGTAGAGAGGGGCTTTCCAGCCCGTTGATGGCAAAAAGCAATGGCAGAGGAAATCCACCTAGTGATGGATTGTTTGGTAACTGGCTGTCCTTTGCAGATTGGGCCATAGGCCACGATCTGATTTTCGAAAAGGGGCAGTGCGCTGAATGTAGAATTTCAAACAACGGTTTAAGTCCAATGAATGCAAGGAACGTTCTGCAGGAGATTGAGGATTAGGGAAAAATGTTTTAAGGATGACAGTTTCATTAAGGTGGAAATCGCTTGGAACCTTAGGAATAAATTTTGGGTTGGTGCGTAGTGTAACCGCTTCTTTAGAAAACTGAAGAAAAGGAGGTTGGATCGTAAATGCTTGAATGTCACTTACTCGCCTGGAGGATGTTAATGCGAGTAGAAGAGCAATATTCCACGTGAGGAATTTTAAGCCCGCTGAATGGATGGGCTCGAAAGGAGGTAGGAGGAGCTGAGATAGGACCAAATTTAAGCGCCAAGCAGGCGGAGGGCGACAAATGGGCGGAAACATCCGAAAAAGGCCCTTGAAAAACTGTTGGATAATTCGAGAGGAATATAATGACGTGGAACCATCATGACGGAAGTGGGAGAGTGCCGCCAAGAAGACTTTAAGGGTGGAATGAGAAAGTCCTGATTTTACAAAGGACAGGAAAAAAGGCAGAATTTGTTCAGGCTTGGCGGTCATTGTATCCAAAGCTTTAGTGTGACACCAGACACAGAAATGCTTCCACTTTAGTTGATAGGTTTCAATAGTGGATGGAGCACAAGCATGAGCCAGCACTTCTCTGCAATCTGCGTCGATGTTTAGACGTGCAAACTCATTGTGTTCAGGTTCCAGGCATGTAGCTGGAGATATGTCGGATCTGGATGGCAGATTTGCCCTTGCTTCATTGTCCGGCGGTGAGGCAGAGGATGAAGCGGAATTGGATCGCTCTGAGAAAACAGGAGGAGATCCGTGAACAATGGGCACCGTGGCCACCTGGGTGCTATTAGGATGACATGACAGGGTTGAAGCCTCATCCTGTGTAACAAGCGCGGAACTAGAGGGAGCGGAGGGAAAGCGTAGATGAATTCGTTCGACCAATTGATCGAAAAAGCATTCCCACTCGACTATCTGTGGGGATGACGACTTGCAAAGCGGTGCCATTTCCTGTTGGAGGCAGTCGCAAAAGATCCATCTGTGGCTGACCCCACTGACGGAAGATGAACTCTAGAGTTGGTTGATTGAGTTCCAAATCGTGATTGTCTGTGAGAGACCTGCTGAGTGAGTCCGCTAGGACATTGGAGACACCCGGCACATGGATCGCTGAGAGATGGACTTGATGGTGAATCGCCCAGTCCCATATTTCTTGTGCTTGCCTAGAGAGCAGAAGAGACCTCGTACCGCCTTGTTTGTTGAGGTAGTGCATGCTGGTGGTGTTGTCTGTATACAACAGCAGCGATTGGCCCTGCACTACCCTCTGGAAAGATTTTAGGGCAAGTAAAATTGCCAGAAGTTCTAGGCGATTTATGTGCCACGTACGTTGGAGCGCAGTCCACTTTCCTTTGACGGACAAACCTTCGAGGTGTGCTCCCCAACCCTCCAATGACGCGTCTGTCGTGAGCGTCAATGTCGGAGTCGTCTCTGGAAAAGGCCGTCCCATGGAGATGTTTGGAGGGTAAGCCCACCACTCAAGTGCAGATTGAATGCGGGGCGTGAGGTAATCTTGTCGTTGAACGACCCCGAGATCTGTTTCCACTGCTTGTCTAGTTCCTCTTGCACGACTCATATATGTAGTCTGCAATGTGGAATCAGATGTATGCAAGAGGAGGCCATGCCCAGGAATGATTTTAACGTCCGGACAGAAACGTACTGTTTTGACTGCAGGGAAAGTACCATCTTGAGAATGCGGTCCTGTCGTTCCTGGGAGACAAACACCTTTACAAAGAACAATTGGAGGAGTATCACCCGATGAGGGAGATGAAGGCTTTTCCAGACTAGGAAACACTGTTCCTTTGTTAGTAAACCCCTCACTCACCACCTAGTGGTGACTTGCTTCATCATCGGGGCCCACCCAAGTGGCCTAGCGTCACTTGGGTGTGCTTCAACACCTGAGTTGCAGTGGAGCAGGTAGTGAAGTGTGGGTTGCAGAAAAAAAGGTGTGAATGTTAAAATTGTCCTGGTTAATACTTCGTATAGATTTTAATGAAAAAGTAACTGGACAATGTTAAAAAATAAAGGTGAGATACTGGGAGGGGAGTTACAACCTACGTATCTCTGCTATGTGTTGGTCAACATGTTTCTACCAATTGGGGTGATCCCCGGTATTCTTCAGGACCAAAACATGGAAGTGGGAGGTGTGGGTCCCCTAAAAGACGCACCCTGTCCTAAATCCTTGGTCATCCAGATGAAAAAATATTCCTCTGGGAAGACACTCCTAGAATGTAGGGTGCCAACAAAAACTGGAGTAATACTCTAGTTGGACATCAGCGAGCAGGGGGTAGGTGCTTTACTCGTAGCAACATATTAGTTGGTACTCATAAGGAAAGGCCGTTCACCTACGTCTACCGCCGCGGTGGTGAGTGAGGGGTTTACTAACAAAGGAACAGTGTTTCCTAGTCTGGAAAAGCCTTCATCCCCCTCATCGGGTGATACTCCTCCAATTGTTCTTTGTAAAGATTGACCAGGGGATCAGGAGTATTCCCCGTCCAATACCCAAGGACGAAATTCCTTACTCTCTATATGTTCTAGATATTCAGACAAACACCTTTGCCAGTTGAGAATCTAGCAAGGCTCCTAGAAAATCTCGCTGCTGTGATGGGCGAAAGTGTGACTTTTGGCGATTGACTGAAAGGCCCAAGGTGCGAAAAAGCGAGATGCAGACCTGAGTGTGCTGATTCGCCACCTGGTATGACGGAGCCTTTATAAGACAGTTGTCTAGGTAAGGGTAAAATTGGATGCCCTGAAGGCGCAGAAAAGCAGCTACCGGAGCCATGATCTTTGTAAAGACCCTCAGTGCTGAGCGAAGGCCGAACGGCAGGACTTTGAAATGGAAGTGTAGATGTCCAACTGTGAAATGAAGATATTTTCTGTGTTTGTGGTGAATCGGCATATGAAAATATGCGTCCTGGAGGTCGATAGTGGAGAAGAATTCTTCGGAATTGAGGTAATTTAAAATTTGGAGTAGTGTTAACATTTGAAATGTTTTTGCAGTGATGAATTTGTTCAGGGCCCGCAAGTCCAAAATAGGGCGCCACTCTCCCGACTTTTTCTTGATTAAAAAGAAGCAGGAGTAAAAGCCCTTGCCCTGCTGCCCCTGCGGTACCACTTCGACATCCCCTTTTTTGATCATCAATTTTACTTGAGACAATAGTTCTTTGTAATGAGGTGGGGGCGGACCAGTAGGTGGGCGGGTGGTCTGGAAATTTTATAAATTCTAGAGTATGTCCCTTTGAGATCACATCCAGGACTCATTGATCGGAGGTGATGTTTGACCAATTTAAGATGGATTTGGAGATCCGACCTCCAATTTTCACAGACGGTGTGTACTTTACGCTGGGGTTGTCACTGTTTCTTAGCATTGGAACCACCTCTGTATGTGGTTTTTCTCTGGTATTGTCTTGAATTGGTCTGGCGACTTTGAGACTGGTAGTTATTTCGTTGTCTATTGTCGTTATAGGAACGATATTGGCTGGAGCCACGAAAAGTGGAAAGGCTGCCGCCCCTACCACGTGCTCCTCGAAACGGCTGTTTCTTATATTGGAGGGTTGCTAAAGCCTTGGCCGTATCAGTATCCTTTTTAATGGATTCGAGAGCGTCATCGACATGTTTGCCGAAGAGCGAATCGCCATGGTAGGGTAGATTAAGAACTCGTGCTTGAACCTCTGGACGAAAAGCAGTTGACTTTAACCATCCTTGGCGTCGCAACACAGCCGTTCCCGCCAATTGCCTGAATCCCGTAGATGAGATGTCGACAGCACAGTCGATGATCTCTGAAGAGATCTTCTCTCCCTCCTGCACAATGGCTTGCGCTTCCGCGCAGATGGCTTCCGGAAATTGTGGAATTAACGCTGCAATTTCGGACCACATCTGGCAGTCATACCGTCCAAGAATTGCTAGGGAATTAGCCGCCCTAACTGTTGTGGCCGCCTTAGTGGTAAACTTTTCCCGATGGAATCCAATTTGCGGCCCTCTTGATCAGGGGGAGATGTGAGTGGTGTTGCAGGATTGCGAGACCTTTTCTGAGCCGCCTGTGTTATGACGGAATCCGCCTTTGGCTGAGAAACGAGGCATGCTGGAGAGTTCGCAGGCGCTTTATATTTTTTATCAAGTCTAGGTAAAACGGCCGGGATCGAATTAGGCCGCTCCATTAGTTTGAGACCTTCCTTCCAAATGTGATCGATGATCGGGATGGTGTGGGCTTGCCTCTGAGGAAGGTCTTTGAAATCATATAAAAAAACAGTCTGTCTGTTGGACTTCTAAAGTGAGGTGAAACCTTTTGGCAGCACGGATCATCCTGTTGTGAAAGCTGCCAATGTCCACTGGAGGCGAAGCTCTTGGCGATGTAGGCAGAGTAAAAGGTGTTTAGGCCCTGTAGTCATCCCAATCAGCGAGGACGTTGTCGTCGTCATCTTGATCCGTGTTTTGAGGGTCCTGGTCCTCATTATCAGTATCCTTCTGAGGGCGTACTGGTGATTTGGGTGTTACTGTAGGAACAGAAACTTGTGGTTGTGGAGGAGGCTGCGGAGCTGGAGAAGCAGGTCTAGATGGCGGAAACCTGCGATTATAATCATCCAGCATGTGCTGCAAATTAGACACTAAAGACAGTGGTATTTGTGTCATTTGTTCTGTTATGGGTGTTTCAGAGTGATCTATGGGAAAAAGATGTGCCCCATCTTCGGTTTCCTCTTCCTCCTCCTTGTCATAGTCCTGGCACTTAATGTTAAGTTCAGAGGGGCTAGACGCGGGTTGAAACGCATCATCGACATATGAGCCATCATTAGAGTCCTCCTCCGCGGACTGAAACAATTGTTCAGGAAGAGCAGAGCCACTCTTTACAGGACTTAAATGCAGAAGAGGTACCCGTCTTTTGACCATTGAAGAGGTGACCACTGTGAAAGTGGTGGCTGTGGCAAGTGGATGGTGTGAGGTTGGCGAGCTCGTCAACGAAGCGGAAGAAGATTCTGAAGGAGGCTGAATTGTCAGCGCTGGGTCTGTTGATGAAGAATCCATAGCCGGATGTGACTTCCCTTTATTCTTCGTAAACGAAGGTTTTTTCCGCCGTCGACGCGCCGTCAACGAAGAGGGTAGCGTCGAAGGCAGATGTCACCGTCGACAAGGATGCTGTCGTCGAAATTTTACTCGTCAACAAAGGTGGGACCGTGGACGAGGATGCAACCGTCGACGGAGTTGTCACCGTCGACGAAGAGGTTCCCGTCGACGGTGGTGTAGCTTTAGTCGACCAAGATGGACGCGTCGAAGAAGATGGACGCGTCAACGGAGGCTTTTTCGTCGACGAGGTGGCAGTCGTCGACGAGATCTTAGTGATGGAAGCAATGGGTCTCACCTCATGCGTCGTCGTCGACGAGGTGAACGTCGTCGACATAGTTCCAGAAGCCATTGAACATGTCGTCGTCGACAGAGACTGCATCAACTGATTTGGTCATCGATATCGTCGACAGACTCGTCGACGAGCTCGCCGACGAGCCAGTGCCCGTTTTAGAAGATGATGGCACAGCTTTGGACTGTGACGCTAGAGAACCAGGTCCCGTAGGCGTTGGAGGCAAGTCCTGTGGGGAGACATTCTAAGAGACTTCAGCCAGTCTTCTTTTCTTGAGGAATGGAAAAGGCATCTCTGTCTCAGACCCACGCTTCTGAGAGGCCTTGGAATGAAAAGAAGAGACACTCTCAACCTCCGAGACCACTGAGTCAGATGTCTTCAACCTCTGTAGCCACAGAAGGAGATGGGCCTCTCTGTCTCAAAGTTTTATTAGAAAAAGTACGGCAGTACTTACAGTTCTTGACTTCATGGTCCAGATAGAGACAGTAAATGCATTTACTGTGTGGATCTTCATGAAACAGTCTCAGTTTGCCACAGGAGGAACATTGTCTAAATAAAGATTTCTTTGAGGAAGACATTTGCAAGTGAAAATGAGCTATGAAGTAGAAAAAACTGAGCAGAGCTCAGGGAGACTCCATTCACACGTCATGCAGTAGAAAATCTGAGGACTTGGGCTTCTGAGGAGAAGGTTCTAGAGGGTGCTGTAGCCTGATTGGCTGGAATGTGGACCATTAAAATGACTCTAGTATTTAACTAAAGTGAATTCTCCCTTAGGCTGCTATGGGCCTCTTCTGTTCTATGGTACTTTCTTAACTTTATGATATCTTGATATTTTATTGCTCTATATGTACGATTATGTAATTTTTTCATCTATATATGCATATATTACTGCTATTTTATGTACTGTGGGACTCCCACTTCGACGACAAGGAATATTCAAGCATTCAAATCTATGAAAGACACCCCTAATACTGGAGAACTTGTAGTTCCCTCTACACTCCTTACAAATTGCAGTAAGTAACTAGATATAAAGTTTGCACCTCTGTCAGATACTACCTCCTTAGGGAAGCCCAATCTTGAAAAAAACTCCCCAAGAGGGCTCTTGCCACAACAGGTGCTGTAGTGGTCCTAAGAGGAATTGCCCCTGGGTACCTGGTGGCATAATCCACTACCACCAGGATAAACCTGTGCCCAGATGCAGTTTGGAGATCAATGTCAATCCCTTCACGTTCAAAGGGAACCCCCACCACAGGTAGTGGTGTAAGGGGGGGGCCTTTGTAGTGCCGCCTGCTTTGCCACTGGCTTGGCGGGTTACACAGGAGCGACAAAACCCCTTGGTGTCTTCAGACATGTGGGGTCAGTGAAAGTGAGGGACAATTCTGTCCCAAGTCTTGTTCTGGTCCAGGTGTCCTGCTAAGGGAATATCATTGGCGAGTGCCAATAGGAAGCCCCTGAAAGCCAAAGGTATGCCCAACCTCCTGGCTGCACCAGGCTTGGGATTTTACTCTCTGAATACAGGAGTCCATCATCCCAATAGATTTTAGGGGCGCCCCTAGCATTTCCAGCAGCCTCAGCAGCAGCTTGCTGTCTGAGGGGTTCAAGAGAAGGGCAGGCCAACTGCGCATGACTCAGATCTGCCCTGGAAGGGCCCCCTGTCCCCAAGAACTCCACCTAATCAGGCTCAAGCTCCTCTGGGACATTTCCTTCTTCAGGTTCACAATCAGCTTCCTCAGAAGGATGATCCTTACTCTTAGTCAGGGGGGGAGGCACTGCCTTAACCCTACTGCTCCTTTTCTTGGTAGGCAACTGGTCCATTATTCCAGAATCCAGTGCCTGTCCAGTGTTAGTATTTCTGACCTGTGACCTAGTCACTGCAAGGACATGTGCTGAGATTCCTAACATTTCTGCATGGGTCCTAAACTCCACTTCAGACCAGGCTGGAGTCTCTAGGTCATTTCCAAGCAAGCATTCAACGGGGAGGTCTGCACTTATCACAACCTTCTTAAGGCCAGTTACCCCTCCCCAGGAGAAATTAACAACTGACAGACTATGGTTGGTCCTGACATTGCTAGCGTTGATCACTTGGTAAGTCTCTCCAAGTATTACTTGTCCAGGGTCCACAAATTCTGGCGTCACCATTGTCAAACTTGCCCCTTTGTCCCTGTAGGCCTCAGCCTTTTTCTCATTAATCAAAGGTTTTTGTCTGTACTTGCCCAGATTACTGGGACTCACCGAGGAGGTCATATCCATGCCTCCATCATAGATCAAAACAGCTTGAGTTGGCACTCTGACTAGGCCAGAGTCTATCTCAGATCCCAGGGTTAACCCTACTACACCCTTCTGCTGGGAACCACCACTTCTAGCTGTACTAGGGGGAACAGTTGCCTTAGGGGCAATAGTGGCTGGAGCTGTCTCCCTTTTTGTGCTATCACTAGTCCAGTGACTATTCTTTTTACAAACTTTGCACCATAGTTTCTTTGGGCCGTCCTTCTGTTTGGATTGAGGGCCTCCACCATTAGAAGCTTTTTGGGGACCTTGTAAAGACTTCTGGTCTTAACCTTTCTCCCCACCCTTTTGGTCTTGCTTCTTTTGGTCACCACCTTGATTCTGAACCTTCTGCTTCACCCTGGTTCTGACTCATTTGTCTGCCTTCTTTCCCAATTCTTGGGGAGAGGTCAGATCAGAGTCTACCAGGTGCTGATGCAACAGCTGGTTCTGAGTGTTATTAAGAATTCATTCTCTCATGATCAGATTATACAATCTTGTATAGTCACACACTTTACTGCCCAGCAACCAGCCCTCCAGAGCCTTAGCAGCACAATCAACACATTCAACACAGTCCTGAGTCTGTACCTTCTGGGTGTCTCTGAACTGTACCCTGTACTGTTCAGTGGTTAAGCCAAACCCATCTATCAGAGTACTCTTCAGGACCTTGTAATCATCAGCATCCTCTTCTCTTACAGTGAGGAGCTTATCTCTACTTTTGTCTGCAAAGAAGAGCCACAAGATTGCTGCCCACTGCTCCTGGGGTACCCTCTGTACTTTGCAAGCCCTCTTCAGTGCAGTAATCCATTTGTGGATGTCATCCCCAGTCTGATAGGGAGGGACAATCTTGTTTAAGTTTCTATGGTCATAAGACGTATCCCTACCACTAGGGATATTGCTGCCACCATGGGACTCTAGTCCCACCCTTTTTCTCTCTCTCTCTCAAGAGCTAGGGTCTCCTTTTCTAAGGCTACTTCTTGTCTCCTTATCCTCAGCTGGGCTTCTCTCATCGTAGCTTGATGCTCCTTCTCCTCAAGTGAAGTCTTCTTCCTATGAGAAGAGGCAGAGGACCCTATAGATGTCGCAGAATGGTTAGATTCCACTGAAGGTGATCTGTTCTTCTAGGCACACCATCAGGTCTACTTGGGAGGACAAGGGGAGGCCCATTCTGGCCTTCCCCATCTCCAGGTAGATCTGGATTCCCCAGACCCATGTCATTGTCACCTGGCTGGTCTTCATCATCTTCAGAGTCCTGGTGAGGTAACTCACCAGTTTTCTCTTCTTCTGATGTACCCACCCCACTGCCAACCTTTTCAGGATCTGATGCTTTCTTAAAGTCATCAAGCATTAACACCTCTATAAGGCGTTGGATATTGGGATTCTGTCCTGTATTTAATATTCTCATGGCACACAAAGTTGCTAACTCTTGGAAAGGAAAGGTGTTATATTTAGATGCCTGTCCTTGACTGACATCTGGCAGAGACCAACTAGGTCCAGCCTTTAAAGACATGACTAGTGAGGTGTGGTGTGTGCACCTACCTACACTATTTGGTTTCCTACTAAACCTCTCTTGAGTTGTAGTGAGGGTGTGCAAGGCCCCTAACACTAACAATTCTAAGTTCAGTAGAACTTACTGTATTATAAGCTTGATTTATATGTACCTACTGGTACCTTTAGTGATTTTTCCAATGATATTCTCAAGATTATCTGGTAAAACAATGCAAGCTGGAATCCCACACGCTGCACACCAATGTGAGAAGTTGGCCTTGCATATGATGTCCACTATTCTAGTGGGCACCTTGCATCAGTCCAAACAACCCTTATTGATGGTAGGTTTAAGACAACCTTTATAGAAAGCTATCCTAGTGGTAGCTGTGGAGAGCAGCCTTCAGGCTAAGTCTTGAAGGAATGTAAAGTAACTTGTTTTACCAGTCAATAATCTCTTGAATAATCAAATGAAAGTACACCACACAAGGTTTTTATCAATTATATATGTATTTATTCTAAACACAACCCCTCTAGTCTCTTCATGAGGCTAGAGGCAAAAGTACAATACAAGAACTTTAAATAGCACACAGTAAATAGCACAGAATACGTTTTGCCCTAGGAGCCTCACAAACCATATACTAAAAAAGTGATATAAGAACCACATGAGGGATAGAAGTGAGGGCTAGGGCCTGTAGAACCTCTGGGGCAACCAGGAATCACCCAAGGTAGGGATGCAGGAGACCCACAGGGGACGCGTGCTGTGTCTAAACTCAGCCGCGAATCACCATTGACTTCTAAGGAGAAAGTTTAAGTTAGAATTTTAGAGTTTAAGGACACTTAGGAGTGGACTGCGATGAAATCCCTTAAGACTAGGACACTTCGGGAGTCAAGACCCACGGGAGAACCGGAGTACTCGTGTTACCTCACCCAGGGAAGCCGGGTGCATAGGTGTCTTTTCGTGTCGGGTTTTGTCGTCGATTCCAACGGAGAGCTGCGAAGAAGTGCTGCAGGTGACCAGAGGAAAAGTGTCTGGTGGATCCAAGGTGGATCGGAGATCTGAAGAACCTGAAAGCAGAGGGGTCAGAGTCTGGGTCAGTAGCCAGTGACCAGGATGGCGACAGGAAGATGCCAGCCGATGTCGGGTGCTTTAAGGTGAAGTAGGTGAAGCTTGACTCTTCAGCCACGAGGACCAGGAGGCGTCAACGAGGACCAGGAGCTGGATTCGAGCTGTCCCACCAGGGATGTCAAGTGCTGCAGCGTCGGAATCCGGATTGGACCCAAGGAGCCTTGGCAACAGCAACCCATGCAAGATGACAAGATTGGCTTCGGTGCAGACCAGCAAGGTCTGAGGGACAACCCTTTGGAGGGGAGTCAGAGTATGTCTGGAGAAACCAGGAAAGCTCAAGAAACAAAGGATTGTCCTTCGTAGGGACCCACTAGCCAAAAGACTAGAGATAGCGAAGGAGCCTCGAGCTGCGGTGAAGAAAGGTTGGCCCACGGAACACTCGTGGAGTGTAGGCGTAGGCCTCTCAGCTGCGGTGCAAGAGGTGCTTGGGGCAAGGGCAACAAATAGCCCAATGCACAACTTCAGGAAACTTCGGGAAGTAGGTGCACTTGAAAAGTTGCAGGATGTCCAGGAGTTCCAGTCCCACGTCTCTCGTGATAGCTACAGGTCTCAGCTTTGCTGTAGACTCGTGTCAGCCTCGGAGATGTCTGGAAGTCCGTGTCCTGTGTCGCAGTTTCTTGGGATCTGGCGGGAGCCTCGAAAATGCAGACCGGCAAGATGCTTCTTTGGTGCCTGTTTGAACAGGGGGGTCACTCCTTGACCCCAATGGAGATTTCTTCCGTCTTCCAGTCGATTTGGAATGTCGAAGGTCCAAGATTTCATCTTCAGAGTTTTGTCCAGGGTAATCTAAATTCCTAGGGACTGGGTTCCTATACTTATACGTAAGTTTAGGAGTTGGACTAACTCTAGGGTCCCACCTATGGGAGGACCTGGGGAGGGGATGGTTACACCCCTTCCCCTTTGTCCTGTTGGTTGCCAGAGCTGGGGCTGAGTGCCCCAGCAAACGGTTTGAACTGGGAAATGCATGGAGCACCTTGTGTGCCCCAGGCATTGTCTGAAAAACATTCACTGAATGCAACCCACCCTGCCCCAATACACTAAAGCCTGTCTGGGGAGGTCCCGGCACCTCCCGGGACAGGAAACCTATTGTCCAGGACTCCCCTGCCGGAGTTTAGTCCAGCAGCAGGAGGTCAGACTTGTGTCTGTGGCAGCAGCATCCATTTTGTGATGCTGGGGCTCTTTTAAACTATTACAGGGAAAGTAAGCGTGTACATGTCTTCTCCCTCTAGAAGGGTGGAATGCTACTCCCGCAGCCAGAACTGGCAGGGGGGGACGGGGTAGGAGTATTCCAAAGTGTTTAACAACAAACACAACATGTTTTGATAAAGCCATTCCAAAGTTAGCATTAACTGCGAGGATTATAATGCACTTAAGAGTATATGGTATGGCTATATCACAGAACAGCAATAAGGAAGGGATTCTGAAAGCTGCAGAGGGGCTCAGCTCATGCTATGGCACCCTCTCACACAAAACCAAGCACTCTGCCTTCAGGACTGTGAAGGCCTGGCATAGGAGTGACGTATAGGTTAATATGTGACTATATATAGGTAGATATAGGTACACTATATCTAAGTAAGGGGTGCTTACACCACCTTACCCAGGCTGCAAGTGCAGACCTGTGGTGTCATTTTGGAAGGCTTCCCAGGGGTGGCATAATACATGCTTCAGCCTCAGGTCGGTCTCTGGGGTTCCTATGTCCTTGGTACCTAAGGTTCCATATAGTAGGGGCTCACAAGGTAACTCAGTAACCAATCTGGTATGCACCTAAAGTACATGATATCAATGTAGAGAGAGAACAGCTAGGCTGTGGTCCTGATTAGCAGGGCCACAGCCAGACTAAAGTCGAAAACCCAGGCAAACACAGCACAAAGTGGGGGTAACCATATGAAGCAGACCCTACTCTCCTACAGTAATAAATAATAAAATAAAGGATAATTACGCACTTATATAGCGCACGACTACCCGTAGGCATCTCGGCGCTTGTACGAATACCGCCGAGGAACCGTTCCTGGCCTTTCCCTGTGAGGAGCCCACTCCTGGGCACCCCCAAGGTGAAGTCAGGCATCCTCAGCGTTGTTGGGGCCGTTGTAGAGATTAAGCAAGCTATTGCCCAGAGGTGTAGAGTGGGGCTCATGATCAGAATAGGCACCGAGGCGAGAATTATCAGGTCGGAAGAAATTGAGCCTGAGACCCACCGAGGCGGGAATTGAACCCTGGTCCCGGCCAGATTCCTGCATCAGGGTCTGCCGCTCTAACCATTGAGCCACACTTCTCTAGAACAGTAGTATCCCGACTGACGCTAAGGATGTATTTGGATGCATTCTGGCTATGTACAGTTTTACATATGAACCCCAAAAGACCTGTGGAAAAACAAGTAAGATCTCGCTCATCATATCCCATAGTGCATTGCTATAACAGCCTAAGAGGCAAACAATGTTCAATAATCATACAGCTAAACTGCCTAAAGAGACAACTCACTTTCCTAGAGTGCCATTTTACTTGCATTCTCCATCAGAATGCATTTGTGTTCACATTGCTTTCTGAATCGTAAACAATGAGACTTTCCGGAGTGAGATGTTGTGTCAGAAGGTTGTTTTTCCAGGAGCTGACCTGTAGCTCACAAGTGGTGCTGAATATAATTACCTGGTAGCTATTAGAATTTCAGTCAGGTGTTCATTAAATGGCGACAAGGGCTGAGTAGTTGATGAATCAGGTTGCAAACTTTCAGTCAATAAGTTTGCCTTGGGTTGCGCCACGGGCAACTATACATCCAAGGCCTCTCTGACCTGATAGACAGCCACACAAATTATGTGCTATTTTCAGCTCGAAGGCCCAACAGCAATTATAATTCAGTTTGAGGAGAGGTGTCCAAACCACTAGCAATCTGGAGGTTGAGGTAGAGGCCATCATTAATAAAATGAGGAGGGAATAAACTGTCTGCCTCTTCCTTGCAACATTTTATCTGTCTGCAGATGTACAAGTGGATCCTGAAAAATGAGCATGGACTTTGTTATGTCTGTGGAACCACTGTGTAACAGCTCAACAACCAAAAGCAGTAGACTTGAGATTCCATGACAAAAATGTAGAATGTGCAGGTTGCGCTTGACATACCCCAGGAGAAAAGCTATAAAGAGAAAAAATGGCTTAAACTAGCTAAACATGTGGAAAAAAGAAATAGCTCTTAAAGACCATACTCGCGCTGGTGAACAAGTTACTTACCTTCGGTAACGATATTTCTGTAAGAAACATTAGTTAGTGTTAGATTCCTTACCTTAGAATATCCCCAGGCGTCAGTCTGGATCCGGAAACTTTTGCGTAGCAGTACCCCTGCGCGTCGGTAGGCGTCGTCTGCAGGCGTCCCCTGCGGCTCCGCGTCCGTCGTCGGCGTCGTGCGCCGTGATGACGTCGCTGGAGTACATAGACGCCGCCTCCGCGCGCTGACGTCAGTTCTTTGCACACAGCATTTCCGCGCCAGGAGACGCAGAGCCATGAGAGAACCAACACTGGTGCCATGTAAAAACTAGGGCCCTGAAAGGGATGACCTTAACCCTAGGTATCAGTTCGCAGAACGGGGAGGATGGGTGGGTTCGGTAAGGAATCTAACACTAACTAATGTTTCTTACAGATATATCGTTACCGAAGGTAAGTAACTTGTTCATCTGAAAGAAACACGTTAGTGTTAGATTCCTTACCTTAGAATACATACCCCAGCAATACCAACCCCGGTGGTGGGTCTGCGAACCAATACAACTACACCAGAAAGTCCTGGAGGACAGAACGGCCAAAGAAGCCATCCCTCCGGACTTGGCTGTCCAGGCAGTAGTGCCTCGCAAAGGTGTGCAGCGAGGCCCACGTAGCCGCTTGGCAAATGTCCTGCAAGGGGACTCCCCGGCCCAGGGCAGTGGTAGCCGCCGTGGCCCGAGTGGAATGGGCCCTCAGCCCAACAGGAGGCTCCTTCCGAGCCAAAGAGTAGCACGCTTTGATGCAGAGGACGACCCATCGAGAGATGGTTCGTTTACAGACCGCCCGTCCCTTCTTCGCACCCACGTAGCCAACAAACAGTTGGTCATCCACCCGGAACTGGCGTGTGCGATCCATGTAAAATGAAAGCGCACGTTTTGGGTCCAGACGATGGAGCCGCTCTTCATCCTTTGAAGGATGCGGAGGCGGGAAGAAGGAAGGGAGGGTGATGGACTGCCCGATGTGAAAGGCCGAAACAACCTTGGGCAGGAAAGAAGGCCTAGTCCTCAGAACCACCTTATCAGGATGAATGGACAGGAAAGGAGGTTGGACAGAAAGAGCCTGGAGCTCACTCACTCTCCTGGCAGAGGTGATGGCAACCAGGAAAGCCGTCTTTAAAGTCAGGAGACGGAGAGGACAAGAATGAAGGGGCTCAAAGGGAGCACACATTAGAAAGGTCAGAACCAGGTTCAAATCCCACTGAGGCACCACAAACGGAACAGGTGGAAACATGTGAGTGATGCCTTTCAAGAATCGAGTTACAATCGGGGATTTGAACAAAGAAGGCTGATCAGGAAGCCTTAAAAAGGCTGAAAGCGCAGAAAGGTAGCCCTTGATAGTGCCCAGAGCAGAGCCCTGCTGGGCAAGAGAAAGAAGAAACAGAAGAACCTCCGAAAGAGGGGCAGAAAGAGGATCCACAGCCTTTGCTGTGCACCATGCCACAAATCTGTTCCACCGACAGGCGTATACCGACTTAGTGGAGGGACGCCTGGCTGCCAGAATAACATCACAGACTTCAGGAGGCAAGTCAAATGGCCTCAACTGCCGCCGCTCAATCTCCAAGCATGGAGGTGGAGACTGGACAGGTTCGGGTGGAGGACCGTCCCCTGCTGCTGCGACAGAAGGTCCTCCTGAAGGGGCAGGCGGATCGGGGGACCGACTGACATGCTGAGTAGCTCGGGATACCAGTACCTTCGAGCCCAGTCCGGAGCCACAAGGATAACTTGGGCCCGGTCGCGCCTGATCTTCTTCAGCACTCTGGGCAGAAGTGGTATAGGCGGAAAGGCGTATAACAGACCGCAACTCCACTCGCGCCGAAAGGCGTCGCCGTGCGAGTGCCGTCTTGGAAACTCCAACGCGCAGAACTGATGACATTGCGCGTTCTCTTCGGTGGCGAATAGATCTAACCAAGGCTCTCCCCATTGCAGAAAGATGCCTTGCGCCACGTCCGAGTTCAGACGCCATTCGTGATCCATCGAGCACCGACGGCTGAGTTCGTCCGCCCTGGCGTTCAGAGAACCTGCCAGGTGTTGAACCGTCAGAGTCACGCCCTGACGTTCCAGCCATTGCCAGAGGCGCAGAGCCTCCTGGCAAAGGGTCCACGACCCCACACCGCCCTGTTTGTTGCAGTACCACATGGCGGTGGTGTTGTCGGTGAACACCTGCACCACACTCCCGTTGACAAAGGGGAGGAATGCCTTCAGTGCCAGACGAATCGCCAGCAGCTCCAATAGGTTGATATGGAGCCGGGACTCCGCCGGAGACCAGATGCCTCTGATCTCTGCCTCTCCCAAGTGGCCACCCCAGCCCTGGAGGGACGCGTCCGTCACGACAACGTGCTCCGGTTGGGGAAGGGAGAGGGACTTGCCCCTGACCCAATCGCGGTCCGTAAGCCACCACTGCAGTTGTCTCGCAGTGCCCTCCGAGATCAAGACGTGGTCGGACAAGTTGCCCTGATGCTGGGCCCACTGAAACTTCAGGTCCCACTGCAGAGCCCGCATCCGCCACCGAGCGTGATGCACCAGAAGGATGCAGGAAGCCATCAGTCCCAGCAGCTGCAGCGTCAACCTGACCGAAACCCGGGATAGCGGCTGAAAGATGGGAATCAAAGCCTGAATATCCCGAACCCGCCGTTCCGGAGGATAAACCCGAAACTGCGCCGAGTCCAGAACCGCTCCGATGAAAAGGAGCTTTTGAGAGGGACACAGGTGTGATTTCGGCACATTGATGGAGAACCCCAGGTCGTGCAAGAGGTCTGCCGTCATCTGAAGGTGGTGGACGACTGTCTGGGGCGAGCCCGCCTTCAACAACCAGTCGTCTAGGTAGGGGAAGACTGAAACCCCCAACCTGCGCAGATGGGCTGCGACCACCGCCATCACCTTTGTGAACACCCGTGGGGCGCTGGTAAGGCCGAAGGGGAGCACGATAAACTGAAAATGCTCCTGGCCTACCGTGAACCGCAGGTAACGCCGGTGGGCCGGCAGGACGGGGATGTGAAAATAGGCGTCCTGCAAGTCCAACGCTACCATCCAGTCTTGTGGGTCTAGAGCAGCCAAGACCTGAGCTAACGTCAACATCTTGAACTTCTCCTTCCGGAGGAAGCCGTTGACGTTCCTTAGATCCAAGATAGGACGTAGGCCCCCCTTGTCCTTCTTGGGCACCAGAAAGTAGTGGGAATAACAACCACGCCCTACTTCTGGCCCAGGAACGCGCTCGATGGCCCCCTTGGCCAAGAGGGCCGTAACTTCCTCCTGCAGAAGTGTCAAGTGGTCCCCCGACACACGGTGGTTCTGCGGTGGCATGGCTGGAGGAGAGGTCTCGAAGGGGAGGGAGTAGCCCCTTCGGACGATTTGCAGCACCCACCTGTCCGAAGTGATCGTGCGCCAGTGAGCGTGGTGATGGCGAACCCTGCCACCCACTGGCGACACATGGGACCGAAAGCACGGACTAGGAGGATTTTGGGGTAGATGCTGCGGGGGAAGGTGTGGTCTGACCCCGCCGTTGTCCCCGACCGCCACCACGGCGGTTTCCACGGCCGCCACCGCGTTGGAAGGATTGTTGCGGCGCGTGGCTGGCAGCACGTGTGGGGGCGCCCCTTCCTTGGCCACGAAAGGGACGAAACGAACCCGGTTGCTGACGCTGGGTCGAGAGACCCAAGGACTTGGCCGTGACCCTGGAGTCCTTGAAGCGTTCCAGCGCGTGGTCCGCTTTGTCACCGAACAGGTGACAGCCATCAAACGGCATGTCCATCAGGGTATTCTGGACATCAGCCGAAAAATTGGCGGATCTCAGCCAGGCGTGGCGACGAATCGCCACCGTCGTAGACATAGCCCTGCCCAGCGAGTCGGTCGTATCAAGACCACACCGAATTGAATATTTCGCTGCATCTCGGCCCTCAGCCACAGCCTGACCGAGCTTTGCCCGCACCTCCATGGGGCATTCTGGCAGCAGCTCCGCGACCGTATCCCACACAGAGTGGGTGTAGCGGCCCAAGAGGCAGGCGGTGTTGCAAGACCGCAGGCCCAAACTAATGGACGAGAAGACCTTTTTGCCAAACTGGTCATACCTCTTGGATTCCCGGTCGGGCGGGGCCGACGGGAATGCGGACTGGGAGGTCGAGGCCTGGATCACCAGACTCTCAGGAGTGGGGTGGGTAGACAGGTACTTGGGGTCGTCCGGACAAGGACGGTGGCGCCTGGCCACGTTCCGATCAACAGGCGCACCTGAAGCGGGCCTGGACCACGTGCCCAACAGAACGTCAGACAAGGCTTCATTAAACGGCAGCAGTGGCTCCAGTGGGCATGACTGCGGTTTGAAGACCTCGGTGAGGATGTTAGGCCTCACGGCCGCGACGGGGAGCTCAAGGTGTAAGGCCTTGGCAGCCCTCATCAGCACCACAGAATAGGCAGCTCCCTCCACCGACGCCACGGTTGGAGGAGAGATCAAACCAGGGTTAGGAGAGTCGTCCAAACCACTGGCATCCCCCAAGTCACCTGTCCAGTCCGGGTCATACTGGCACTCGCGAGCCAGAGGGTCCTCGGACCCCTCCCAACCTTCACCGTACTCCTCATCCTCTCCGTATTCGGAGTCAATGATGAAGACCGGCTCCTCGGGGTTCATGGGCCCCATCGGCGCCGGGACCGGCGTCGTGCGACGCCCGTCCGGCGCCGCGTCCGGCGTCGGAGAAGGTAAGGGGACGGCGCCGCCCGGAGCCGGCGCCGGAACCCCACCGCCGGCCGGAACCGGCAGCGGAGAACCGGCGCCGCGCGGGGGCGGCGTCGGGGGTAACCCCGATGGCAACGGCGCCGGGGAGGCCGGAAGACCAGCCGGCGCCGATCCCGAAGGCCCCTGCGGCGCCGGGGTCGGAGCCGTCGGCGGCGCCGGGGCCGGAGCACCCGACGGCGCCGAGGCAGGGACACCCGAACCGCTAGGGCCCCCAGACGGTAGCACTGGGCCCGAAGGCGCCGTAGGCCCCGTCGGAGAAGCGAGCGCCCTCATGGCCATGAGGAACGCCTCGATCTCCTCAGGCGTCGCGCCATGCCCAGGGACCGGAGGGTATGAGGCAGGCCGCGCCGGCGACTCTCGCGGAGCCGCGGGGTTGGGGTCACCCGAGCCCCCGGCCGCATCGCGCGAGCGTCGGGGGGAGTCGGGGGTACGATGACGACGCCCCGACTTCTTGTGCTTCTTACCTGACGAGCCTGACGAGTGGTGTCGACTTCCGGAGCGCCCGGCGCGGCTCCGCGAACGCTCTCTCGACCTCCGGCCGGACCGGGACCGCTCCCGGTCCCGACGTGGGGCCGACACCCGGAGCTCCAGTAGCTTGCGGGACCGCTCCCGCCTAGCCTTGTTGGTAAGGGCCCGGCAGTCGACGCAGGAGTCCACGTCGTGGTCAGGGCCCAGACACCGGAGGCAGAGGCGGTGATGGTCTGTGACCGACATCGTGCGCTCACAGTCATCGCAATTCTTAAACCCAGGCATCCTATCAGGCACAGTAGAGGAAAAAAACAATCGAAAAACTTGGTCAAAGACCGGAGTACTGCTCTTCAGATCTGCGTCCACTGGCGCGGAAAAAAGAAGAACTGACGTCAGCGCGCGGAGGCGGCGTCTATGTACTCCAGCGACGTCATCACGGCGCACGACGCCGACGACGGACGCGGAGCCGCAGGGGACGCCTGCAGACGACGCCTACCGACGCGCAGGGGTACTGCTACGCAAAAGTTTCCGGATCCAGACTGACGCCTGGGGATATTCTAAGGTAAGGAATCTAACACTAACGTGTTTCTTTCAGATTTAGAAAAGCATGATTGAATGTGTGTCCAACAGGCCAATTCTGTGAATTTACATGACAAATCAAAAGAAATGTTATATGTGGTGCGCTTCAACTGAAAATATTTCAGTACTATGGAGATGTTGACAAACTGTAAGCAGATAGTATTTAATGAAAGACAACATACAAGTTTGATATTGAAGGAATTATCTAATAATTAATATACCTCTTTTCGGTAGTGGTTTGCAGCATCCAAATTGTCAAGAAGTATGGTATCACCAAGAAGCATTCCAAAAACTAGTTTAAAAAAACAAAAAAACAACATTTTCAATTAACACTTACAAACAAATAACACACCGACAAAATGGCTGTCAGTCTTTTACTCATTTATTACACTAAACAGCCCAAATTGTATGCCATTTATTACTGCTTGAATTGGATTGTTATTTAGCACATCATTATCAAACTGTTTAGTAAATGGAAAAAAACGAATTACCACTCAACAAACAAGCGCCAAAAATGTAGTTCACAACCAAGTAACAAACACTTTCAAGTGAATGCAATTGTATATGGGTACTACCAGCTGTTTTGGTATGATTCCCATATCCCAAATACTCACTCCCCTCTTCGCCGCACTCCCCACATATCCACAGCCCCTGACGCTTGTGGATTTTTCTTTTCATGCTATGAATGTCTAGGATTCTTCCAATTCTGTATTACTAGTCTAATTCTTTACTCGTTTCTATGAGATGTGACACTAGATACCCTAGGGTTTTGATTTAATACTAGAAGAAAGATTACCTACCTTCAAAGGAATTCCTGATGAAACTATTTCTTCCCACAGATTACTCACTTCATGAATATCCTCCAGGTCCCATACTGGATCAGGAAAACTTCTTATTTCCAGACAGTTCTCAAACACCGCCAGGTGGTGTATGGCTAAAGTCGCAGCTGTATCCACAAGGATGTGACAAAATCTGAACACATAAAATGGCACATACTGGTGCCTATTCCTAGCAAAGGAGGTGGTAAACCATTCACAAACAGGAAGGGTCTCCAAGGGACCTCTTCCCTTTTGTGAATGTGTGCGCAAACATTTATTAAGAGTATGCAGTGGTCCATGGAACACTGGCAACTCTTAAAAAATGGAAAGGAAACATTTAAAAAAAAAATCCATCCTGTTTTCCTTTAAGAAAAAAATGCCCTCTTTTTTTTTAATCAGCAATCATAGACATGGTGGTCTGCTGACCCCAGCCGGCCACTATCTCCGTGATTACAGGCCAATCCCAATGGGTCGCAAATTGTTACCTGCCTCATGAATACTGATGAAGCAGGTCAAAAGCGACCTCATTGGGAATCGCAAAACGTGTCTGAGATACATTGACACGTCACATTTTGTGACTTCCTAATTGTGAGTCGCAAAAGTCGCTATTAGGAACTAGCAAAATGTTTCTGTCGTACATGTGGCCCATAGTATCCATCAGAAATATAATTACCACAGCTAACTATTTCTACTGAAGGATGCTGTTTTGCTGCAGTTACGACATCTTGGAATAAGTCACAAAGAAATACACTTTTGGAGGTAGAACAGAGAACTACCGAGGTAGCCATGCAAAACCGCCCAGATGAGATATGCATCACTGCACGCCTAAGCTGTGAGGCTGCAATGTTTTGCAAAAGTATGCAAAGAAGACCAACCAGTTGCCTTAAGAATATCAGCCACTAGATAATGTGGAATGTGGTGAGAGCAGTACAAGCAGCCAAGGCCGGAATGCCAGACGGAAGGAATTTTGTGGTCAAGGCATAACAGATCTTTTACACAAAAGGTAACGCAACATGAGGACATGTGTTTGGGAATGGCTTTGCTCTTCTATGCTACAGCAAAGCCCACAAAAAGCGGATTGTAAACTCTTATCTTTTCTGGTTCAGTCAATGTAGTATGATGCCACATACCTGGGAGTGTAGGAAAGTAGGATCTGCTTTCATGGTTACCCCTACTTTTTGCTGGTGTCAGTATGTTTTTGTGACTAGTCTGGCTGGGACCCCAGCCACTGTGCTTCCTCCCTAAATTTGACATTGTAAGAACTTTGATACCTCCACAATTATCTACTGGTGTACTTTTGCAGGTCATTAGTATACGGTACTAAGGTATCCAGGGCATAGGTATAACAGGGCTCTCCCATGGGCTGATACATGTATTAAGACACCCATGAGAAACCACTCAAACTGTGACTACAGGCCTGCCATTGCAGACTGTGTAAGCTGGTGCTAGCACTACTTACAACAGATATAAGGTTTCTTTTATTTGAGGTCTCTACACTTAAAACCTGTAAGTCACCCCTAAGGCAGGCCTTTCAACCCTGAAGGCGGGGTGCTGGGTTATAAGTCTGAGGGTGTCCTGCATGGGAAGGACACCCTTACAAAACCCAGAGTTAATTCTCCAGGCTTTGTAAGTGCAGGCAGCTATTTTTACACAAATAGTGGCCATGTGTCAGTACGCAATGGCTAACTATATATTGGCTGTGCCGAACTTGGGCATGTTTGGGATCAAACATGTTGGAATCATACTCAATGACCGATACCAGTGTTGGAGGTATGATTCAATGCACTGGGGAGCTCGCCTGGAAATTCCCCAGTACTCCTGTTAACAGCCTTCCAGGGTCTGCCAGCAAGTTAGCGCTGCTGCCTACCCCAGACACGATTTTCCCCTCCTGCTGCTGAGCTGTACTTGAGCAGGGGAAGGTAGAGTAATAGGTTTCCTGTCACAGGGAGGTGTGACCACCTCTCAGACAGGAATTAGTGTTTTGGGCTGGGTTGGGGGCGCTTGCCAGCGCCACCAGACTGCTGTGAAGGGCAAGTTTGGTGCCCTCCTTGCATACTCAAATTGGGACCAGTTCTGGGAGCCCTTGGCTCCTGCCCTGGCGCGAAAAAGGTCAAAGGACATAGGAGTATCCTCTTCTCTGTCCAGCCACTTCTCTGGGAGGGACCCTTGAGTTGTCCTAACCTCTATCTTAGGGTATAAAAGGCTTCCTTGTGGTAGTTGAAGTTAAACACATTGGAGTACACCTGTCTGACCATTCAGCCATTCTTCTTCATTTGAATTTAGGAGAGAGGAGTGTAGGTTCTAGGTGGATGCTTGATCGCACTATTTTACTGGAAGAGGAGGTCCTTGAGGGGTTAAAAGCTGAGACTGAAGAATTTTTTTTAAATAATCTAGGTTCGGCCAAGATTGGGACAGTCTGGGATGCTTATAAAGCTTATTTAAGGGGAAGACTGGGCACTCTAGCGGCAAATAAGAGGTGAGTTTACCATGGTAAAGTATCAGGACTAGCAGAACGGATTCAGAAGTCAGAGGATGCTTTGAATAGTCTAGGTGGACCGGTGGATGACGAGAGGTTGGTGGCCGAAATCTTGATGCTAAAGGCAGAGCTGTCAGGAGTTATAAGCGAGCGTGTCAGAGAAAGATGGAAGGCCAGCCAGTTGGCACATGTTGAATACGGCGAAGGCTGCGGTAAATTACTTGCATGGAAGGCGAAGAGTGACGGAGTTAGAAACTTTATAAAAGATATCATTTGTGAAGAATCAGGGGCAGTGTTGAGTGACAGCCAAGGGATTAGTTCGGCTTTCTTTAGTCACAATCGCTCACCTTCGCCTACAAACTGCTCCAAAAGAAACTACAATGCCCCTCATATGGGCACCTTTTAAAAGTAATGGCAGCTCAACTGTTACCTACCTTGTCTTATGGGTTGGAAATATGGCACGGTAAAGAAATCGACATCCTAAATAAATTACAGACAAGGGTATATAAATCTGTGTTTAATCTTTTTAAAGGAGCATCCCCAGCGCAAATACGCCTGGAATTTGGCCTACAAAACCAAGTCTACCAGAGGAAATCTATTTTTGCAAAATGGTGCTGGAAACTCAGAGTATCAGAAATAGGATCACTGAATAACCTATGTTAGCTGGAAATCAAGAAACAATATGATGAAAAAGAACCAAACTCTTGGGGCTCCTATTTGCGAACTGCTCTGGAGTAACTAAACATTGAGGAAGTTTGGAACAGCCACTTGGAACGAACATCGTTCTATAAAATTTGTAAACTAAATGCAAAGTCACTATCCATGGTGGAGGACAAAAGGATCTTGGCCAAACGCCATCATGCCTGGTCAGTAATCAATTCATACAAAAGACTAAAACCACAATTTTATCTTGAAGCCCACTTCAGGCTATCGCTAAAAATGAAATTCATGGCATATAGACTGGGCGATCATTGCTCAAAAGACCTAATTCCAACTTGGAAAAGTAAACACAAAGAAAAGACATGCCGCCTTTGTGGGTACCACACAGAAAGTTTGTACCATCTAATATGCACGTGCGAGACAGTAAAAGACGAAAGAAGATCTTTGTTGAAATATGTTTTTAACGCTTTAAGAATTCGCTCCTGCAGGCAGGCTGTCACTAGTTGGATGGGTGCGTCATCGAACATCCTAATATGCCGTGGAGTAAAATTCATGACTCTAGTAGAGACTCTACTCTCGAAAATCGAAACAGACTAAACTTTAGGAGACTTTTTTTAGGAATTCGTAAATTTTTAAGAACATGAATTTTATCTTGTTTTTATATTGATTGTTATTTTTATGTATACTTTAAGGTTGTAATAAACCAAATGAATTTAAATTTTGACTTGACTAGTCACTTTGGGAGAGTATATAAAGAATATTCGGTTATGAATGGGGAGGATGTGTTACCGTGGCTACAGCACCTAGAGCCCCTTCCAGATGAGGCAATGGAAGCCATAAATGATGAGATCACTTCGGAGGAACTTGAAGATGTAATAAGGGGTGGGAAGCGTGGGAAGGCTACAGGGCCGGATGGCCTCCCTCTTGAGGTTTTTCAAGTTCTGGCTGGCACTATAATTCCTATTCTTAGACAACTTTTTAACACAATATTTCAGACAGACACTGCTTTTCCTGATTCTTGGAAGTAAGTTATTATAACCTTAATCTCAAAACCCGGGAAATCCCACAAAAAAGTGGACTCATATAGGCCCATTTCTCCGTTAAATGCATTATAAGGTCTTTGCAAAGGTTATGGCAGTAAGGTTGAATAGTTATGTGCCTCGGATGGTGAATGAAGACCAAAAGGGGTTTATAAGAGGAAGGGCGTTAAAAGAGTTGACATACTCATTGATCGGTTCTATAGACATGGCAACGGCTTATGGCCTCCCCCTGGCAGTGATAGCATTAGATGCGGCTAAGGCATTTGACAGAGTCAACTGGGCCTATTTGCAGAAGGTGGTTAAACATTTTAATCTAGGTCCTACTTCTGTAGAGCTTTAAATAGTATCTATGCCACTCCGGAAGCTAGAGTGCTAGTTAATGGGATATTGACTTCACCAGTAAAAATCATGAGAGGGACCAGGCAAGGGTGTCAGCTCTCACTGTTACTGTTTGATCTCTATATCGAGCCACTGGCTGGAAAAATTAGGAGTTGTAACAGTTATGTGCCTTTTGAGTTTAACGGCTGGACAAAGAAGGTTGGGTTGTATGCTGACGACATTTTAATCTTTACAACGAACTTCGCAAAACCCATGAAGGCTGTAATGAAATTAACAACCAAGTTTGGTAAAGTGTCAGGTTATGATATTAACACAGACAAGACAGAAGTGATGAGCTGGAATATGGGCGAGACGGGGATTGCTGTTAATAGAGAAATGAGATATTTGGGGGTAAGGATCACTCAAAATATTGCCGACCTTACTAAAGTTAACTTTGACCGGGTTAGAAAAGAGATTTGTGCTGTTTGGCAGAGTGAATTTTTGCGACAATTGGCATTATACCAGGGGTGGGTCGGCACAGTTTTTTCTTTGGTGCTCCCTTCCGGGTAGATCGCCTCGAACAGTTTGGAGGACAGTTGACTATGAATTTCAACAGGCCTCATGGTCCGCCCTGGTTGGGAGCCCCATATCCCGACCCTAGCCATTTCATTGAGATGCTGATATATACGTGCCAACTTATTCGGGGAACCCAATATATAGGGCCACTTTACTCTTTGTCTATTATTGTGTAGCAGGAGTGGTTGTTGGACTGGGTTGGACTCCACTTGATATTTTGGCAGGCCCCAACTCCCTGGTTTTAATGTCATTACTAGGGCATTGTGGTCACTATCGTACAGCCTTTGAATACGAAAGTCCAGCAGCCTATCCCAAGATCTGGATTCAATCATAATATAATCTATGATTGATGTTTGCCCTTCTCTATTAAATGTCGGTTGACCGGGTCTATCTGATTTTAATCTCCCATTACAGGGCCTCAAGGATAGAGAAAGGGTAAGTGAGATAATCTGTAGGACCAACGGCGTCCATGCTTTAACTGGAGGGATCATGGTGTCCGGGATGTTCCAATGCCGGTTTTCGGCATCCAGATCATCTAGGCCAATGTTACTAAGGGGTTCGAACTGACAATTAAAGTCGCCCCCTAGTAGCACAATATACTCAGGGTTGAGAGACAAAATGTATTCTCTCAAATGCTTTATAACAATGAACTCTTGCCCACTCCGAGTTGGCCTGGAACAGATGTTAATTAGGGCTATGTGTTTTTTAGTAGGAAATGTTAATAAAACACATTGTATATCGAGTGCATTTGTTGGCAGCTGGTCCGCTATGACTCCCAAATGCGTGCCCACACGTATACTTAAACCCCCCGATGGTCTGGCCCTGCCCTTTGTTGTGGCCAGTATGTTAAAAGTAGCAAAGCCACTCCGCTGGTTATGTTCCATGGCCCACGTCTCCTGCATAAGACAGATATCATGTTTGTCTATAAACAGCCCCCAGTCTGGGCTATTTAACTTATTTTTCATACCAGCCACATTCCAAGAGAGAATGCTAATATTGCCACTCACCTTCCCAGCCATAGTCCTCTTGTTAATGCCACAGCTTGTTAGCCCTAGTGTTGGATCGACCTTTTGTGTGTGAGTCCCACCACCCGTCTCGCAGCTGGCCCAACTAAATAAATGTTAAATGTTAAATGTCGTATACTTGTAAAGCGCACAGCTGCCCCAGCAAAGGGGCGTCCCGGCGCTGTATACCGCTGGGGAACCCTTCCTGGCTTTCCCTGTGAGATGGTCCCTCCTGGGCATCTCCAAGGTGAAGTCAAGCATCCCCGGCGCTGATGGGGCCGTTAGTAGAGATTAAGCAAGCTATTGCCCAGAGTTGCTGAGTGGGACCCATGGTTGGAGTAGGCACCGAGGCGAGAATTATCAAGTCCGCTGACCATGGCCCAAGACCCTGCCGCGTCGGGAATCGAACCCTGGTCCCGGGCCGACCTCTGCTTCCGGGTCTGCCACCTCTAACCAGTGAGCCACACCACTCCACTATACCCAGGTACACTATCACCAGCCCCCCACCTTCCCGTATTCCCTGCCAACCCCATTAATGACGTTGTTCTGAACTCACCACACCCACTTTGGGCACTCACTCTGTAAGTACCACTTTTTATCACAGATATATCCTCTCCCTCCAGCAACCCATGTTGTAAGAGACACTTCAACTTTGCAAAGCCAACCTTGGCCTCTAGAAACCTCTTGTGGTCAGCATTATGGGGTATAATCAAACTAGGCCCGACCATCAATCTACTTGATCCAGGGTGCTATATCTATTGTTATGGTGGAACATTTCGAGTGCCAGCGGGCGGCCTTTAAACCCCTCCCAATTGGCATTGCCCAGTAAAAGAGAGCCACCCAAGTGTTCCTCATCCCCCGAACCACTCTTCTCCTACTAGGTTCAGGATAGACATTGCAAAGGGCAACAGGGTAAAAGAAGGTTAGGGGAAGAGATTTTATTTGTGTACCTGGGCTGCCTTCTTCCCAATTACAAATGTGCTTGACAACCCACCTACTCCTGAAGTTAATGACAATGCAATCACCCTCTATATTTTTTGCCCGGGACCCCACCCAGTCTACACGTCTGGCAAAGGTAATTTCACTACATCCCTGGTTGGGGAGGGGCCTATTTAGGTTTAACTAGTGAATACATTTATTCTTGAGTTCACTATAGGCCTCCGTTTTCCCCCGTCTCAAACTAGGGACCCCGGCCAAAACCACCACATAGGGTACAGACTCAGGCTGAAGGTCCAGGCAGGGTAGATCACTCCTACAGACATCAGGGGTCTTTGCCTATTTGCCCCATTTGCTAGACAACCGGGGCTTCTCGCCCTCCTATCCCCTCCTCCCCTCCTGTTTGTGTCCACTACCAATGGATTAGAAACAACAGGGGCAGAGGGAGTCATATGGCGATCGCCCAATGGAGCAGATGGAACAGGCAAATTTGTTGTGTCATTCAACACTTGCTGGCAATTAGTTGGCCTTGGAAGGCCCTGGCCGCTGCTGGTACTAGTCACAGCCTGCGAACCCTCCCCGCCATGTGCTCAAGTACACATTGATTCAAGGTGCGAAAGTCTGTGTTCAATAGAGTTCAGTCTTTCGTAAATGGGAAGGCAAGTTTGTATAAACATTTGTTCCAGTTTAACCCAGAAGTCGCCCCTGTTCTCATGTGGGATCATATCGTCGATAGCCTGGGTAGTCAGTGGCGCATTTGCAGCTGGCTGAGCTGCTACCAAGTTAGGAGAAGTTAGATTGCTCTCTTCATTGCCACATTTCTGCATTTTTGCTTTTCTATTCAGTAGTGCAGTTCCTCCACGCTTTCTTTTGACTACTACGCCAGGCACCTGTTTAATGGTTCCATTTTTATTACCGCATGCCGTCCGTATTGACAGATCAGATCTGGTTGCTCCTGGGCTTCGTAGGGCAATGCTTAGGTCAGTGATAACAGTTGTCGCGGTCGCTGTAGAATTGGGCAACCCTCCTACTATATCTACTGTCTGGTTATCTTCTCCTTGGGCTCCATCGGGGATAATTACGGCCGTTGTTTGGGGCGCTGATAACAACTCCTGGGCCATAGTCTGTGACACGGGCGATAGTACATTAGCCAGTCTACCCAGTGATGACCGTTTCTCAAGCTCCATAGATAACTGTTTTTCTGTTGTCTCAATTTCGCGCTGTAACACTGATGAGGCACTTACTAAGAATTGGTCTAATGTCCCCACTATGGATCCACCAGTGTGCGACCTATTCCCCTTCCCCGCTGCAGCCATTTTACTGGTCGATTTACGACAGTGTCTCCAGTGTCTACTAGCCAAAACAAAAATTAGCAGCTATGAAACAGAGAAAGATGACAATTTGAAATAATCTGGCCTTACTGTACTGTTGCAGTATGAGTTCAAGAGAGAGGCCCGCCCCGTACTCGATCGTCCTCGGACAGCCTCAGACGGCCCGCCGCGCACGTCCCGCGTGGCGGGCGGCGTTCCTCTGCTTTGTAGCGCCTCCGGGCACAGCCTGGAAAGTCACTGGTGCGCCGGTGGTCCCTGGGGCACCTGGGGAATGTAGTCTTCAGCCATTCCCCCTCACGGCGATCGAAATGGCGGAGTGAACCCCACAGCCGTTCCCCTCAGGGTGAGAGCTTTGGCAATGCTAAGTCCGGTAAGTCTGCAAATGGGCTTTGTTCCCCCCAGAGCGCTCGGCGCTCCTCTGCTTTGTAGCGCCTCTGGGCGCAGCCTGGAATGTCACCGGTGCGCCGGTGATCCCTGGGGGATGTAGTCTCCAGCCGTTCCCTTCACGGCGATCGAAATGGCGGAGTTAGCCCCACAGCCGTTCCCCTCACGGCGAGAGCTTTGTCAATGCTAAGTCTGGTAAGTCTGCAAATGGGTGTAGTAAAAATAATCTTGCTTCCGAAATTAATTTTTTTGTTTGATTGTATCCCCTTATCGTTTAGAAAAGAATGGTTTGTATAGTTGCAGAGTGATATAAGTTTGTTTATCTGGGCATCAAAGGGGACCAAATCTCCTGGCGCAAATTAAGGAGGAGGCTGTTGAAGGGTGGTTTAGCTCTTCCAGATTTTAGACTTTACTCTTGGGCCTTTTCTCTAAAAAATGGTAGAATGTTATTGGATAGTCCCCTAGATTCAGAAATAGGCAGGATGTTCAGAGCGATGCTTATTAAGGAGAAGGGAGCAGGAATTGGTTTCATGTTTAAATTCGCCGATCCAAAATATTTTAAGAAGATCAGGTTGAAGACTCTCAGGGAGATGGCGGAAACTTGGTTTAAAATTAGAAAGGGGTTACATATACCATATTTTAGCTATTGGGCCCCTATCTGGGACTCCCCAGGTTCTCCTGAGTGGACAAAAGACTCATTGGCTTTACCTTTGAAAGAAGCGGGCATTCTAAGATGGAAGCACATGCTGCTGGACGGTCAGCTGGTGCCATGGAACTGGTGCGAGCAGGTGGTGGGCCCAAGGGCCCAAGGGCCCAAGGCTCTCAAGGTTTAAATACCTTCAAGTGCAAAGCTGGTTTCAGACTATGGGGGAACATTTAGGATAACCAAATGAGTTAGAAGAAAAACTTCTCTCCGCTACAGTTATTAAAAAAGAAATCGCTCCATGGTATTGGACGATTCTGGAGATGGAGGATGGTGTATTCACCTTGCCGGCGGATCTGCGGGGAAGATGCTTGCCAGAGACCGAGCTGGAAGACCAATGGCAAGTAACTATGACTACACTTTATAAAATAGTGAAACCTGCATATCTCAGGAAGAATCATTTATTTACTGTATATAGGGCTTACTGGACTCCACAGAGACTTTCTAAATTTGGCTCACGAAGAATGGTGGTATGTCCAAAATGCAGCAGTCAGAGCGCCAATGACTTACATATGTTTTTCTACTGTCCGGAGTTACAGCTTTTCTGGGAGGCAGTAAGTAAATGTTTAACTAGCGCCCTAAACCTGCAGATCAAGGTAAGCGCTGTTTTGGTTATTTTTGGAGTATTGGAATGCCAAAGTTTTTTATTAAAGACAATGCAAAATTAGTATTTTATGCTATGCTTTTAGCTCGTGGGGAGATATGTAAATTGTGGGTATCACCGACACCACCAAGTTTGGGTGATTGGTTAAAATCTATGAGCTATACTGCCAATTTGGATATTTCGGATCAGGGGAAAGGAAGATACAAATTCTGGACTCCCTTTGTGTCTAGGTGAGCTACATGTTTAGAGGGAATGGTCCAATGATTAAGCCTTCCACTGCCTCCGCTGTGTATAGTATTTTCTGTGCGAGCAGACGGATATGGGGACGGGTCTATGTTGGATAGAAAGAGGAGCTCTCGCTAAAAGATAGCATGGTCGCTATTCTGGGAGCCTATACCTTACCTGTCATAGCGAATGAAGTCAGAAAACCCAAGGGTGGCATCGACAGAAAGACAAAGGGTGGAAGCAAGGCAAATGAGGACAAAAAAAAGGCTTCCTTGTGGGTGGGTCCTCAAATTCGTTGTAGGACAAGACTCAAGCATGAAACCACGTCACTCTTCGACAGTCTGGATACTTGGACATTGCTGGAGTTTGCCTGGAACCGACACTGCTTCACTGAAGACTCCTGCTGCTCCTGGGCCCACTGTTCTGCTATTCTTATTTGTCGAATGTGTCTGTGCTTTATCCAGGATCTTCAACAGACCTATGGGCATCAAGGACACCCAAAATAATCTCCCCTGGTGTGAAGAAGTCACTCCCTTGCATCTGCAGGCACTGCAACGAAGCTGACCGGTTTGCTTCTCTTGACGACCCACGGACATTAAAAGGCTCAGCAACACAGGTGGTGGTTCTGCAACTCCCTCAAGGCCTGACCCGTCCTCATTGCAATTTAGAGGCCAGTATCCCTCGTTGGAACCACTAGGACCAAACCCCTGCGCACCGCATCAACTTGCCGTTGCCATGTCTTGTTGGCGCTGCACTCCAGAGATCTTTGGGCGACAAGAAGCTCTAGCATCTCTTCCTGCAAAGATCTTCATCCTCACTGCATCCTCTACACCGTGGGCCTTCATCTTTGGTGAGCTGCTCCAGGTCCTCTTGCTTCAGTGGGCTCCCTACTTGCTTTGAGCCTGCTCTGACTCTCCTGCACTTGGTGAGTCTCTTGGAACTTGCAGGTCCCACTGTTGCTCCATCGTTTTCCACATCTGTTGCTGCTGCCAAGGCTTGTTGGCGCTCTTGCCGGACACCGACCCTCTGGTTCTTGACTTCCGACGGCTCCTGGTCTTCCACACCGTCTCCTTGTCCTCACAACTGAAGCAACAAGATCAATCTCATCACTCCTGCATCTTCCGTCATCAATGGTGATTGTTTTTCTGTGCCTCCTAGTCACCTCCGACTGGCACAGACTCTATCCCCTCTGCTTGCAGGTTCTTCTCTTCAAGAATCCACCCTAGGATTCCACCGGACTCTTGCACAGTCTTCGCCAGCAGCATTTGTTCTGAAGCACCTAAGCATCTGGCTTCCCTCGTGTAGGTATCCTGGTTTCTGGGGTATACGTGGGTGGGGTGACTCTCCTACCTTCTGTCTTCTATGAGGTTTCTTTAGGGTCCATTGAGAAGGGTCATTCTTTAGCAAAACTGCAACTGTGACTTTCCTGCTGACTTCTATTGAGTATGCAGCTGTGTTCCCACTCTGCACACAGCCTCCGTGGGGTTCCTGGGTACTTACCTTGGGTGGTTCCTTGGGTCACCAGCTCTTCTGAGGCTCCTGGAGAAAGTCCCGACTTTGGTTGCAGTTCACATTCCACTCTTAGTATATGGTTTGGTCTCCCTCTGGAAACAACTGTGTATTGTGCTTACTTACCTGTTTACAATTGAAGTATTGTGTGTATTTGTGTTGATATCTCCGGGTAGGAGATATACCAATGTATTAGTGAGTGTTGTATAATAAATAGACATATTTTTATAAATATACTGTGTGTTTTTTTTTCATTTAATCTACAGTACATGATTAGATCTGGTAAAACAAGCTGCGTAACCCTCCTTCTGGACGAAGCCTGAAGGCTGCTCTCCACAGCTACCACTTGGAGAGTTTTCTATGGTTGTCTAAGACCACTAAAATCAAGGGATGTCTGGATTACTGCAAGGTGCTTCACTTAAATAAGTGTGCGCCATATACTAAGCCAGCCTCCTACATTGGGGTGGAGTCTTTACAGTGTCTCCTTTTTCGTGCTGGGATAAAGAGGAGGAAAAAGAATAGAAAAGTGATAAACTGGTCCATGTGGAAAGAAGACACAACTGTGGGCAAGAATAACCTGCAGGTCCCAGTTTGTTTGGATAGCTAATCGGAAATGGCTTATAATTCACAGACCCTATGGACAAAGTTATTGCCACCACGAATAAATAGCCTTTTATGTGCAAAAATGGACAGGTCAACCCTGACCGCCGGGATTCCTTCCTGAACGGTCGCTCCCCTCGCTCTCCTGCCAGAATCTTTATTGACATCACCTGCACCGCAGCTGAAGCCCTGTGCACCCGAGCTCCCCTGACTGCGCCTGGTATCGTTGCCATTAACAAACGCTATCGCGTTCAGAAGCTATTACTCGCGCAGCGCTTTAAATTCTTCTTTGCCATTAATTGAATTGTGCCTGTTATTGTATTTTCCGCATCTCGCTCTGTGACACACAGCCTTTATAGTTTACCGCGTGTATCCTATCTTCAACATTAGCGCTTTGTAGCTGATTGGCGCTTTAGAACCCTAGTTGTTGAATCTAATTTGGCGCTCTGTGTTAATTACGTGCACCTCATTGCTACGTTGTGCTTCAACGTTAGTAGTCTCTAAGTGGCGCTTTGGCAGAGGTATTGTGGTGGAATTGTGTGCCTTTAGCTGCCTGTTGACGATCATTGTGCTGTGCCCTCGCTGCAGCTTTTAGTTTCACTTTTGCCCTCCATTTTGTGTTTTCCTCTCCCCTGACCCGCCTCTCTGATCCCGCCTCCCAGCTGACCCTCCCACGCTCCGCCCCCTCGCACAACCATTTAAGCCAGATGGTCCCACGCGCAGCGTCCACGCGCTACGGACACGCCGAAGGTGCGCCAAAGGTAAGCCCGTCTACGCCCGTCCGCGCCTGGACCGCGCCCAGCGCCAGACCCCCTGCCCCTCGCGCTGCCCAGCCCTCTCGCATTACCTACGATGCCGCCGCCCTCCTAGCCCTTAACCCCGGTCACGCCCCCAACTGCGTCCAAGCCGCTCCTGGACACACCCATGGACCTTTCTCCTGCTACTCCTGCAAATTCATCGGCACCGACAACATCTCCGCGACGACCACACCACAGATTCCCGACCCTAATCTCATTCAATGCATCCTTCTCAACACCCGTTCGGTCCACAGGCACGCCATTGACCTATGGAATCTACTAGACACCATCTCTCCAGACGTCGCCTTCCTAACAGAAACATGGATGAACGCTTCCTCCGCCCCAGACATCACCATTGCCATCCCTGAAGATTATAAGATCACACGCAAGGACCGTACCGGCCACACAGGAGGAGGAATCGCTATCGTCCATAAAAAATCAATCCACATCTCTACCAGCTCAGACGCCAACCTCGCCAACTCTGAACACCTTCACTTCCAAATCCACATCGACCCCAAGACCACACTCAGAGGCACCCTCCTCTACAGACCACCAGGACCCCGCGCAAAATTCAGTGAAGACATCACGGACTTCATCACTCCACACGCGCTCCCCTCCAAAGATTACATCCTTCTGGGAGACCTCAACTTTCACCTTGAAAAGAACAACGACCGCAACACCACCACCCTCTTGGACAACCTCGGACTTAAACAACTGGTCACTTCCCCCACCCACATCGCAGGTCACACACTCGACCCCATCTTCACCTCCAGCAATCATGTCTCCTTCAGCCATACTACGGATCTCCTCTGGACTGACCACAGCTGCGTCCACTTCACCTACAACAAGCCGAAACCCATCAACCACCTCCAACCAACTCTGCAAAGAAACTGGAACAAAATCACCATCGACCAGATCTCCTCATCGCTCCTTCTAAACACCCCAGCCCTCTCTTCTAACCCAGACCAAGCCGCCGCCAACTTCACCCTATGGTTATCCAAACCCGCCGACACCTTAGCACCACTGAAAAAACGTCAAAGCAAACCTGGCAGCAAGAAGGCCTCATGGTTCAACGATGATCTTAAGAAGTCCAAGAAACTCTGCCGCTCCCTTGAAAAGGCCTGGAAAAAAGACCCAACCACTAGCACCAAGGACGCCTTCAAAAACGCCACCCGCTCACACCACCAACTAATCTGAAAGGCCAAGAAAACAGCATTCAAGGATCGACTAGACAACAACGCTCACAACAGCAAGGAACTTTTCAACATCGTCAAGGAATTTACCAATCCCTCGGCCAACTCCAACGACATCACCCCCTCTCAAGCCCTCTGCGACTCCCTAGCCTCATTCTTCCACAACAAAATTGCAGACATCCACAACAGCTTCGACAACCAACCCGGAGACCAACCCACCCAACCATACGATGAACATTCTCCCCCCTTGAACACCCTTAACGACTGGAACCCAATCTCCACTGAGGACACCATCCGCCTGATGAACTCCATCCACTCAGGATCCCCCACAGACCCATGTCCTCACCACATCTTCAACAAAGCAGACTCCGTCATAGCACCGCACCTCCGAGACGTCATCAACTGCTCCTTCAACTCCGCCACCTTCTCGGAAAGCTGGAAACACGCTGAACTCACAGCCCTTCTGAAAAAACCCACAGCGGACCCCACTGAACTCAAAAATTACCGCCCAATATCACTCCTTCCTTTCCCAGCCAAAGTCATCGAGAAAGCTGTCAACAACCAGCTCGCCGCTTTCCTCGAAGTCAACAAATCCCTCGACTCCTCACAATCTGGCTTCCGAGCAAAACACAGCACTGAGACCGCCCTCATCGCAGCAACAGACGACATTCGAACTCTACTGGACAATGGAGACACAGTCGCCCTCATCCTCCTCAACCTCTCTGCAGCCTTCGACACAGTCTGCCACAGCACCCTTTTACAACGCCTCAGAAACATCGGAATACAAGGAAAAGCACTTGAATGGATCACCTCGTTCCTTTCCGGAAGAACCCAGAGAGTCCGCCTTCCACCATTCAAGTCCGAGGCCACTGAAGTCGTCTGTGGCGTACCACAAGGATCCTCACTCAGTCCCAGCCTCTTCAACGTATACATGAGCCCCCTTGCGGCCATCGCCCGCCAACACAACCTCAACATCATCTCTTACGCGGATGGCACTCAACTGATCCTATCTCTCACCAATGACCCCAGCACCGCCAAAACTAACCTACACGAAGGAATGAAAGAAGTTGTCGAATGGATGAAACACAGCCGTCTGAAACTGAACTCAGATAAAACAGAAGTCCTCATCTTAGGTACATCCCCCTCTGCATGGGACGACTCTTGGTGGCCGGAAGCCCTTGGAAAAGCACCCATCCCGAAAGACCACGCATGGAACCTAGGCGTTATCCTGGATTCTTCACTTTCAATGAACAGACAAGTCAGCGCCGTATCCTCATCCTGCTTCAACATTCTTCGCATGCTCAAAAAAACATTTCGCTGGATCCCCACCGAAACCAGAAAAACAGTCACCCATGCTCTGGTCACGAGCCGACTGGACTACGGAAACACCCTCTACGCAGGTACTACCGCTAAACTCCAGAAGAAACTCCAACGAATCCAAAACGCCTCAGCCAGGATCATATTAGACATCCCGCGTAACGAACACATTTCTGGTCACCTGAAAGACCTCCACTGGCTACCCGTCAATAAGAGGATCACTTTCCGACTGCTAACCCACGCACACAAATCACTCTACGACATCGGACCAGAATGCCTCAACTCACGACTGTCCTTCTACACCCCCTCCCGCCAACTACGTTCTTCCAGCCAAGCCCTCGCCACTGTACCTCGCATCAACAAGACAACCATGGGAGGCAGATCCTTCTCATACCTGGCTGCTAAAACATGGAACTCACTCCCCACTTACCTTCGCCTTACCCAGAACCACCTAGCATTCAGAAAGCAACTTAAAACGTGGATATTTGACAAGTAATCCTCTTCCCCTCCCTAAGCGCCTTGAGACCCTCTGGGTATGTAGTGCGCTATATTAATTCTTTGACTTGACTTGACTTGACTTGCATTGGTTCGAGAAGTCGTGAGGAAGGTTATCACTAGATTGAAATGCCACTGTGAAACAATAAACGGCGTGGGAGGAATCATACAGAAATGTTTCAGAAAAATCACAAGGGGTGACAAACAGAAGGGGTTGATCAGGCAGACACATGAATGTGAATATGGTAACCAAATGAAAAAGTTAATTACCTTCTATATCAATGTTTCTGGTGAATGAATACTCTCTCTAGATTCTTCATTTAATGAATATCCCCCAGGCACCCAGGAATAGCTCTTCAGCACCAAAAGATGGCACCATGTGGTCTAAGTTGCAACACTAGGAGGTATAAAGAAGTGAATGGTGTGCTGGTGTTCCTTCCCTTTACCACACACCCTTCAGAGAATGTGGAAAGGAATCTAGTGAGCGTTGTACGAGTAACTTACCTTCGGTAACGATGTATCTGGTAGAGACGATTCTAGCCGCAGATTCCTTCACTTAGAATTATCCCCAGGCGTGAGACTGGATCTGGAAACTTTTGCCACAGCATCCCTGCGCGCCAGGGGCGGGGCGACACCACGCAACTCCGCCCAGGCGTCGTCCGCATACGTGACGTCAGCGAGGTCACATAAGACCCACCCCGGCGCTCCTACGTCAGTTTTCTTTGGAGAACTTTTCCGCACCACAATGCGGAGCCACCAGGCAAAAAACTGAGGGAGCATGGGAACAGTGTGCGAAAGAGTAGAAATAAGGAACAGTGCAACACTGCAGTGTCCAAAGGCAGGGGAAGAAAAAAAGAACAGAGCAGAGCCCTGAGCAGCCACCCTGCCAGTATGTAGACAGCCTTCACCCTCCCCTCCCCTGTGTCCCGGGAGACAAGGAACATGCCGAAGGCATGACCCATGTAGCAGGCCTACCACCCCTAGACAGAACAAGGAAGGGGGAGTCAGTCCCAAGACAGACAGGAACAACAAACCTCCAAGCCAACCAGCATAGAGGGCAACCACCTCACAAGGAAAAAGGGCAAGACCTGGCCATATGACCCTTACCCAGAGGTTAGCAGAGGGGCCTGGACCCTCAGCAGCAAGAGGGAGGGGAGGGAGGGAAGGACAGAGATTGAAGGCAAACCCCCCTAAACCTGAAGTAGCCAGAGCAGAGGGTACAAGAGCACCGTAACCCCGTCCTCAAAGAACCAAGAGGAGGAATGAATCGCAACCAGACAGAGCAGCCCATCAAGAGTAAAAGAAGGCACTCACATGAGACACAGCCCCCACCGGGAGGCGAGTACCGAAGACCAACCCAAGGGTCCTCACAGAACGAGGAGGAAGGGCGGGCCGTGAAGGAATCTGCGACTAGAATCGTCTCTACCACATACATTGTTACCGAAGATAAGTAACTCGCACATCTGATAGAGACTACTAGCCGCAAATTCCTTCATGTAGAATAGATGCCCTAGCAATACCCACGGGGAAGGAAGGTCTGCGAAAGGACCCCAACAGCCTGGACAGAACAGAAGGTCCCACAGGGAACCAGATCTGCGGGCCAGAAGCAAAAACTTCATCCCTGCCAGGCAAGAGGCACTCCCACAAGAAGAACACCACCAACCCCAGAGGGTATAGGTAGAAGAGGAGGCCCGTACCCTACAGCAGAAGAACCAAGAGCAAGGCTAGAGGGCCGAAGCACCTCACTCCCTTACAAGGCAACAGAGCTTCCATCCAATGCCAAGACAGGAGAAGCAGGAAGCCCTGAGGGCCCAAGGAAATGAGGAAAAAGAAGGTGAGCCCCCTCCAGATGGAAGGCAGTAGGCCAGCCATAACAGCGCCAACAGGCAGAGCCGCCAAAATCAAGAGAAACAGCTTGGGGCTCCAGAAAGACCGAGCAGTCGACGCCTGACTAGGATCACTCAGAATCACCCAAGCCCTCAGGACAGGGTCAGTAAGGGGAGAAAATGCCCGGCCACAACACTATGAGGGGCCGCGCGCACGACCTCAGAGGCAAAGTAACATACAAGACCACATGGAGAACCGGCACGAGACGGCGACCAGAACTCCCAAGCAGAGCGCTAGCTATATAACAGCTACCACTACCCCACATATGGTACGTTAAGTCCCAAGACATGGGAACCCTCTTTGGAAGAACTTCCGCAGCAGGGGAAAAAACAAAAGGGCCACAGGGAAAAACACCCCAGCAGAAGGCTTGACAAGCAGCCCAAGCAAGCAGAAGGCCTAATCTCAGGGCCAAGTCTTCACAACTCCAGCAAAACACGTACACGGATGTATGACGTTACAACGCGTTATTTTACAACGCAGACCGTTACATCGCAATTTTTACAACGCAGGATCCATTACAATGCATGCCTTTACAACTCATGTCATTACATAGCAGATACTATTACAACGCATGCCATTACAACGTAAGTATAGGTAAGTATAGCTTTATTTAAAAATGTAATTAAGTTAATTTAATTAATGTAATTTAATTAATTTATAAATTGTAATTAAATTAAATTATTTTAAATAATTTCATTAATTTGAATTAAATTAAATTAAAAAATGGAATATAATTAAATTAATTTAATTTATTATAATTTAATTAATTTTAAAATTGTATGTAATTTAAATTAATTAATTTAACTTAATTGATGTAATTTAAATAATTAATAAATTGTAAATATAAATTAATAAATTAATTTTATTAATTTTATTTCATTAATTTTAAAATTGAAATAAATTTAATGTAATTAATTTAATTAATGTAATGTAATTAATTTATAAATTGTAAATAATATAATTTAATTAATTTAATTTAATTAATTTAATTAATTTAAAATCCTTTTTTAAAAAAACTGAACCCTAAAAATACCCCTGTACCCCAAAACCCAAACCCAGCCCTAAAACCTAAAAATACCCCTGTACCTCAAAACCCAAACCCAGCCCTGAAACCTAAAAATACCCCTGTACCCCAAAACACAAACCCAGCCCTAAAACCTAAAAATACCCCTGTACCCCAAAATCCAAACCCAGCCCTAAAACCTAAAAATACCCCTGTACCCCAAAACCCAAACCCAACCCTAAAACCTAAAAATACCCCTGTACCCCAAAACCCAAACCCAGCCCTAAAACCTAAAAATACCCCTGTACCCCAAAACCCAAACCCAGCTCTAAAACCTAAAATACCCCTGTACCCCAAAACCCAAACCCAGCCCTAAAACCTAAAATACCCCTGTACCCCAAAACTCAAACCCAGCCCTAAAACCTAAAAATACCCCTGTACCCCAAAACCCAAACCCAGCCCTGAAACCTAAAAATACCCCTGTACCCCAAAACCCAAACCCAGCCCTAAAACCTAAAAATACCCCTGTACCCCAAAACCCAAACCCAGCCCTGAAACCTAAAAATACCCAAACACCCCAAAACATATACCTCAGTACCCTAAAACATATACTCCTATACTCATACTTATTTTTAAAATTACTTAAATTAATACATTTAATTTATAATATAAAAAAACATAAATAAATATATTTATTTATAATTAATAAGAATTAAATTAATAAAATAATATGAAATAAAATTTAAAAAAATGATATACTTACCTATACTTACGTTGTATTGGCATGCGTTGTAATAGCATCTGCTATGTAATGTCATGCGTTGTAAAGGCATGCAATGTAATGGAACCAGCGTTGTAAAAGTTGCGTTGTAATAGACTCCCGTTGTAAAAGTTGCGATGTAACGGTGCAATACCCACGTACACACATAGGCACAAAGGGCTGTCCAGCAGTCAACAATGCCCAAGTCCCAAGGAAGTACTCAATGGCCAGAAAACACACTCCACAGCCCGAACAAGTGCCATAAGAAGACCCAGAACCAGCCCAACTCAGCAGTCACTGAGGAGGGGAAGGAGGAGGAGGAGGAGAAGGCGGAGAAGGAGCCCCGCCAGGAACCTTTGGATGGCAGAGTCAGCCGGGGCATAGAACAACAGACTACCCTCAAACGGAAGATCAATGAGACTCTTCCGAATATTTTCAGGGAACACGCCGTCACGAAGCGAAGCATGAGGACGGAGGGAGACTGAGGAAGTCATGGCCCGGCCCAGAACCTCCGAGATGTCAAGTGCGGAGCGGAGAATAAATGCTGCCAGCTCCTGGCCATCCACAGCATGATGCTGTAAGCCCACCTGGACCGTCTCCTGGGAGGCTGCGGATCCCAGAGACTCAGCCGAGTCCCACAAACAAGAGGAGGCCCTAGCCAACACACACAAGGTGTTAAGGGTCCGCAGAGCAGCGCTGGTTGAGATGAACATGTTGCGCCCCCAAGAGTCCAGCCAGCAAGCCTCCCGGGACAGCGCGGTCAACAGTGGCGGCAGGGAGGGAAAAGCGGTCCGCAAAAGCGGACTGGCAGCAGAGGGGTGGAGGGAAAGGCACGCCGGGTCACGTGGTGCCGGAAGATGCCGGTGCAGAAGGTGCTGAGGTACCGGATCCCCTGAGGCGGGACGCCTCCAAGCCTCTGTCAGGGAAGAAAGGAGTGAACTCTCAAAGGGAAGTAAAATATCCCTCCCACCAGAGCCCTGGTGGAGAACCTCCAAGAGATGGTCTACCGGAAAGTGAGCAACCGGGTCACCCTTGCGCAGAATGCCCACGGCCGAGGACACCGCATGAGCAAAGGCCGCACCCGCCTCCCTAGGGCTCCCCAGTGGAGAAAACAGCTCCACCGTGGGCGACGGCTGCAAACGAAGGCGGCCATCCCCGAAGCCAAGCGGGTCGGGCAAGGACCAGACCTGGAAGTCAGAAGGAACCGAAGAATGAGGGACCTGCCGCTCATCTGGCGAACACCTCAGCCTTAGAAAGGGCGGGGAGCCGGTAAAAAAGATACCATGCGGCGACCAGTCTGCGGGGAGGACGACACCAAAATACAGCTGCCTCCGGAGAAGCAGGAGCGTCCGAAGACTAATCTGCAGCACGACCCCTGCGTGGAGCCGTAGAGTCAGCCGCCTAAGGCAGGACGTCTGCACCATCCGGCGTTGCCAGACAGGATCCCTCCAAGTCACACTGCACCAGGGACCAGAGTGGATCCGGAGCCGAACCAGCTCCAGGGCGGCGCTGGAACGATGCTGACCCGACCTCCACCGTGGCAGCCGCCTGCATGGAGGAACGAGGAGGGCCTGGGGAGTGACACGAAGCCCTCCGCCAGCTGTGGCCCAGAATGTAGCGGATGTCGCCCGGCAACCCATGGGGCGACGCCAGGGACAATTCCACCTCCGACTCGCCCTACGACAAGGCAGCCGCCCGTGGGGAGGGACGACGGGTCCCCACCCAGCCTAGTCCTGGAGCGGGATGAGGAGTGTCCACTGACCCCTGTGGCTCCGCACGGTCCAGCTGCAGCCGGCGCCGTAGTGGTGTCACCTCGGCCTTAGACAGGACCAACTTCTCAAAGGACCGAGAGGGGCTCGGGGATGCGAGCCGAGCCCCGGCGACCTCCCGCAACACCACAGTGACTCCCACAGGTGCCGTGGCCTGAAGGAGGGACCCCCGAGGGGCTGCACCCCAACACTGCCACATCCTCCAAGCCTGGATCCGAGCCAGTCAGCACCAGAGCCGCCGACGGCGCCGCGGAGGGCCCCACGCAAGGCAAGGGTTCCGCTGACACCCCAGGAAGGGAAGAAGGAGGAGACGGCAGTGAGGCCTGCAAAGGCGCCACGTATATCTCCATCTGGACTCTCGACGCCCCAACACCGGGAAACAGTGGATAGGACGACACGCAGGGCCGCATCACCCATGGAGAGCCCACACCCTCGGCAGGCCGGAAACCAGCCCCCGGGGACAAACTGCGACACTTACCCACCTTGGTCGCTCAGGTGACATCAGAGAATGTCGAGGACGATGACCACAGCGGTATCTGAAGCCGTCTGCCGAAGCTGATCGAGGGGAGGACTTCGACCTGGAGAGACGCGCCGAGAGTAGTTTCATCCGGCGCTCTCGCCGCGACTTCAGCTTTAACTGTATGCACGCCTCACAGTCAGTGGTGCTGTGATCCTCCCCCAAACACCACATACAAATGAGGTGAGAGTCCGTCGCCGACATAAGATGCCCACACGACATGCAAGTCTTGAAGCCCGAAGGCATTCGCACACTATTCCACCAAAGAAGAGACAAGGGGAGAAAAAAGGGCCCCAAACAGGCCCGTAGCAAGGACCGGATCCGCGTTGCACGCGGAAAAGGAAAAATGTGACGTAGGTGCGCCGGGGTGGGGCTTATGTGACCTCACTGACGACACCTGGGCGGAGTCGCGTGTGTCGCCCAGCCGCTGGAGCGCAGGGATGCAGTGGCAAAAGTTTCCAGTTCCGGTCTCACGCCTGGGGATAATTCTATGCGAAGGAATCTGCGGCTAGTAGTCTCTATCTGTCCTGCCAAATGCGGTTGATGTAATAGGTTAGGATATTGCATGTATGGGATCTAGGCTAAGCAGTCCTTTGTCCTTTTTGGTGAGATGAGGAACAAGGAATAAAGATGGAAGATTAACAGACTGGCCCAAGTGGAAGGCAGACACCCCCTTATATAGAACGGATAGCTAGGTACAAAAGGACCAACCTGTTCAGGTAGAATACACTGAAAGATGGAGGTCCTGAGAGGGAGTGAAGTTCAACCCTATAGGCTAAAGTCTTTGTTACCAAGAAGACAGGCTTCAGAGTAAGATGTAAGTAAAACAGGGCAACTGTTTATCAACTTGAATAGGGATGCCATTAGAATAATCAACACAAGATAATTCCACATGAGGAATGATGAACGAAGTGGGAGGAAATGAGTACAATCAACCTTTCAGAAAGCGCACCAGTAGGAGTACCTGAAACAAGGCGGCGGATAGGCACCCAAATAATGAAAGGACACCACAAAAGGTATATATCAAATATATATGTATTTATTCTAAACACAACCCCTCTGCACTCTTTATGAGGTCAGAGGTAAAAGGACAATACAAGTTACTTAACTAGCATACGATAAGTTGCACAAATACAGTTTTGCCCTAGGGGCCTCACAAACCATATCCTAAAATAGTGGTATAAGAATCACGTCTGGAACAGAAAGTAGGCCTAGGGCCTAGTGAATCGCTGGGGCTACTATAAACAATCAAAGGTTAGGAAGTAGGAGGCCCACGGGAGACGCGTGCAGAGTCTAAACACAGCTGCGAGTTACCAATGACTTTCTATGGGAAATGTAGAAGTTACAAAGTTACTGTTTAAGGGCACTTCGGATGGACTACGACAAAACCCCTTTAGATTAGGACACTTCGAGTGTCAAGACCCATGGGAGCACCGAAGTACTCATGTTACCTCACCCAGGGAAGCCGGGTGCATAGGTGCCTTTTGGTGTCGGGTTTCGTGCTGCAGGCGACCAGAGGAAAAGTGTCCAGTTGGATCCAAGGGTGGATCGAAGATCTGAAGAAACTGAAAGCCGAAGGGACAGAGTCTAGGTAACTAGCCAGTGACCAGGAAGGAACCAGGCAATGTCGCAATGATCTCAGGTGAAGAGGTGAAGCTTGTCTCTGCAGCCACGAGGTACAGGAGGTGTTGACAACAACCAGGAGCTGGATTCGAGCTGTCCCACGAATGATCTAGTTGACTGCGGTGTCGGTATCCGGATTGGATCCAACAAGCCTTGGCAAACGCAATCCACGCAGGAGATGAAGATTGGCTTTGGTGCAGACCAGCAAAGTGTGTGGCGCTTCTCCTTTGCAGGGAAGCTGGAGCAAGCCTGGAGCAACGAGGAAAGCAGTTTAAGTTTAACGAAAAGTCCTCAGGGGGCCCACTAGCTAACGGACTAGGAACCGGGAAGACGCGTCGAGCAGGCCCCACGTGGCACTCGTGGAGTGCTGAGCTTCGGTGCAAATGGTGCTCGGGTCTGGGGTTTCTTGTAACCCAATGCTCAACTGCGAGTTACCTCAGGAGTCGATGCAGTTAACAAAATGCAGGATGCCGAAGAGTACGGGTCCCACGTCTCTCGTGTCCGGCACGGGTCTCAGCTTTGCTGGAGTCGTCGAGCAGGGTCAGAGATGTCTGGAAGTCCAAGTCCTGCATCGCATAGTCTTCGAGTTCCGGCGGGAGCCTCGACAATGCAGACCGGCAAGTTACTGGTCGTGCGTGTTTGCATAGGGTGGTCACTCCTTGACCACAAGGGAGATGTCTTCCAGTCAAAATGGAACGTCGAAGGTACAGGATTTGTGTTTCAAAGTTTCATTCAGGATAAGCTAAAGTCCTAGGTAAACAGCCCCTAAACTTATACCAAGTTAAGGGGTGGGATTACCTGGGAGGACCCTCCTATGGGTGGATCTGAGAAGGGGGTGGTTACACCAATTTCCCTTTGTTCAGTTTCGCGCCAGAGCGGGGCTGGAGTGCCCCAGCAACTGGTTTGAACCGGGCTATGCATGGGGCACCTTGTGTGCCCCAGGCAGTGTCTGGAAAATGCATTCTGAATGCAGCCCTCCCTTCCCCAATACACTACAGCCTGTCTGTGGAGGCATTGGCACCCCCCATGACAGGAAACCTATTGTCCAGGCCTCCCCTGCCGGAGTTTCGTCCAGCAGCAGGAGGTCAGACTCGTGTCTGTGGCAGCAGCATCCATTTTCTGATGCTGAGGCTCTGTTTAACTTTAACCGGGTTTACCAGTAACTACATGTCTTCTCCCTCTAGAAGGGTGAAATGCTACCCGGGAGGGGGGTAGTATTCCAAAGTGTTTGACACCTTACACAACATGTTTTGATAAAGCCAAACCAAAGTTAGCATTTTCCGCGAGGATTATAATGAACTTAAGAGTATATGGTATGGCTATATCATAGAACAGCTCAAAGGAGATGGTTCTGAAAGCTGCAGGGGGGCTCAGCTCATGCTAGGGAACCCTCTCACATAAAACCAAGCACTCTGCCTCCAGGATTGATAAGGCCTGCCATAGGAGTGACTTATAGGTTACTATGTGTCTATATATAAGGTAGATATAGATATACTATATCTAAGTAAGGAGTGATTACACCACCTTACCCAGGCTGTGTGAACAGACCTGTGGTGTCAGTTTGGAGTGCAAGCCAGGGGTGGCATAATACATGCTGCAGCCCCTGGTAGGCCTTGGATGCACCTATGCCCTGGGTACCTATGGTACACTATACAGGGGCTCACAAAGGTGATCAAATACCCAATCTGGTATGTACCTAAAGTACATGGTATCAATTTAGAGAGAGAGCAGCTAGGCTGGGGTCCTGATTAGCAGGGCCACAGCCAGTCTAAAGTCGAAAAACCAGAGTATCACAGCAAAAAGTGGGGGTGACCATAGGAAACAGACCCTACTCTCCTACAGCGACGCCTCCCAGCGGGGTGAAATGATTTGGAAACCAGAGCAAAGTGCTACACACTCCGCCCCCCCCCCCCCCCCCCCCCCCCACCACCACCACCACCACCACCACAGAGACTTGGGGTCTCTTGGAGTTGCATAACTTCTGGGTACAATAAAACAGTAGAGCCAGTATTTGTACAAGTCAGGAACCAACCAAAAACGTTTACAACCATGTAGCGAGTGGGGGTTGGGAGCTAGAAGTGGGTGGCGAATCAGGGTTCTGGCTTGTGCAGACTTTAGGACTATTGAGAACCTTGAGGACTTTGAGGTTCTAGGGGTGTTTGCATATGAAGGGAATGGAGCAACGGTTCTCAAAGATAATTAAAACCCCAGTTATTAGATCCTCACCAAACGAAACACCTACAGGGGTATAGTAGGCAATCTAGGCAGTAATGAGATGCCTGTAAGTAGGGAAAGGCAAGGGATGCATCCTAACTTACGAAGAGAAGCCTCATTTAGTAAGGAAGGGGAGAATAAGCAGTTGCAAGGTTCCACGTATTTAGGAAGAGTGATGACCTAGTGGTAGAGTCCAATAAAAGGAAATGGGTAGTGAGAGATAAAAGGGGGAAATATATCCCAGGATCATACCCAGGAAGAAAGTGAAGATACAGGGGGCAACCCCCTCTGTAAAAGCCATAGCATCATCAATGTAACAATTTGTAGGGAGACATTTCAAGAAAAGAGAGGAAGCAGTGGCAATGAAGATTAATGAATAAAGTGCGTGGAATATAATTGAGCAAGAAGCATTGGAACTGCTACATAGTGGGCTACAATTCAATGGATTCAACAGATCTCAATTTATGGAGGCAGAGCCCTTAGGCTTTTTTCTTCTCCAAAAGTATGGATTGGATCTCAGTGGATCCTAAATAGAAGGGAAGAGGTAGGGGAAGATCTCCTAGCGGTTAAAGATAGTATCGAAGGCCCAAATATCATGCCTCAGAGTGACATAGGGCAGGAGGAGTGGGAGAGGGTGGGTGTTCGAACTGGGGGTCGCAAGTTGGCTGAGGTAGGTACCTTAGGCCAAATAGGGACTCTTGCTTCCACGTCAGGGAAAGGAAGGACACCTTCTCAGATAGCCCCTGCTCACCCCTTCGGTAGCTTGGCAAGAGCAGCCATGCTTACCTTCAAGGCAAGTATTTGCAACCACGCTCTCAGTAACCCAATGATGACACCACAAATGGACTAGCTTCATAAAAACAAGTATATACTTACATAAAATGATATATGATGAGACCACACAATATCAATACAACATATGCGTATTTGTAATATTCCTCCTGGCCGGATATTAGGCCAGCCAGCCCTTGTAGATTCTGGCGATATTAATGAGCAATTCTAGATGATTCACTGCAGTCCTAATTCAATGCTATACAGTGCGTAATGCAAGAATCAGGCACTTCGCAATGTAAAAATAATTCAGTTCGTTATGCAACAATCAAGCAGTTTGTAATGCCAAAATAATGCAAAGCATAAAGCAACAATCAGGTAGTTCGTTATGCAAAAATAGTGCAATGTGTAATGCAACAATCAGGCAGTTCGTAATGCAGAAAAAATGCAATGCGTAATGCAACAATCACGCAGTTCGTATTGCAGAAATAATGGAATGTGTAATGCAACAACCGGGTAGTTTGTAATGCAGAACTAATACAATGCGTAATGCAACAATCAGGCAGTTGTAATGCAACAATAATGCAAGGCATAATACACTAATCAGGTAGTTCATAATGCAGATATAATGCAATGCGTAACACAATATATAATTAGACGGTCTCTCAGCCACTCGTACTGACTCGCGGTCAGCTTCTGCTAACAGATGCCCCCAACACGGGTATGGTGTAAACCAAAGTGCAGCTCCGCACTCTGGCCCCGGTACTGCCACTCCTTGGCCCAAAGGGAGATTTCTTCTGTCTTCCAGTTGATATGGAATGTCGAAAGTCCAATATTTCTGTATCAGAGTTTCGTCCAGGTTAATCTAAAGTCCTAGGGACTGGAGTCCTATACTAAGTTTAGGGGTTAGACTAACACTGGTGCAATGAAACTAGGGCCCTAAAAGGGATGACCCTTAACCCTAGAAATCGGTTCGCAGAATGAGGAGGATGGGTGGGGCGGTAAGGAATCTAACACTAACTACTGTTTCTTACAGATATAGCGTTACCGAAGGTAAGTAACTTGTGCATCTGAAAGAAACAGGTTAGTGTTAGATTCCTTACCTTAGAATAGATACCACAGCAATACCAACCCCGGTGGTGGGTCTGCGAACCAATGATAACACCAGAAAGTCCTAGAGAACAGAACAGTCGAAAAAGCAATCTCTCTGGACTTGGCAGTCCATGCAGTAGTGTCTAGCGAACGTGTGCAGCGAGGCCCATGTAGCTGCCTGACAGATGTCCTGCAATGGGTCTTCCCGACCCAGGGCAGTAGTAGCCGCCGTGGCCCGAGTGGAATGGGCACGCAGCCCCACAGGAGGCTCCTTTTTAGCCAGGTAATAACAAGCCTCGATGCACAAAATGACCCATCGAGAAATGGTCCGTTTGTGCACCGCTCGTCCCTTCTTAGCACCCATGTAACCAACAAAGAGTTGGTCACCCACCCGGAACTGGCGTGTGCGATCCAGATAGTATGAGAGCGCACGTTTTGGGTCCAGACGGTGGAGCCTCTCTTCCTCTTTCGAGGGATGCGGAGGCGGAAAGAAGGCGGGCAAGGTGATGGACTGCCCGATGTGGAAGGCTGTGAGTACCTTGGGCAGGAAAGAGGGAAGTGTTCTCAAAACAACTTTGTCCGGATGGATAGAAAGGAAAGGAAGTTGTGAAGAAAGAGCCTGGAGCTCACTCACTTTCCTGGCAGAGGTAATGGCAACCAGGAATGCAGTCTTAAGAGTCAGAAGACGAAGAGGGCAATTATGAAGTGGCTCGAAAGGAGCGCACATCAATTAAGTGAGAACAAGGTTTCAGTCCCATTGAGGCATCACGAAAGGAACAGGAGGAAACATGTGAGTGTTGCCCTTCAAGAACCTTTTTACAACAGGGGACTTGAAAAAAGAAGGCTGATCAAGTAGCCTTAAGAAGGCGAAAATGGCAGAGAGGTAGCCTTTAATAGTGCCCAGAGCAAAGCCCTGCTGGTCAAGAGAAAGAAGAAAGAGGAGAACCTCAGAAAGAGGGGCAGAGAGTGGATCCGCAGCCTTTGCTGTGCACCATGCCACAAATTTGTTCCACCTGCAGGAGTATACCGATTTTGTGGAGGGACGCCTGGCTGCCAGAATCACATCACATACTTCAGGAGGCAAGTCAAATGGCCTCAACTGTCGCCGCTCAAACTCCACACATGGAGGTGGATACTGGACAGGTTCGGGTGGAGGACCGTCCCCTGCTGCTGCGACAGAAGGTCCTCCTGAAGATGCAGACGAATCGGGGGATCGACTGACATGCTGAGTAGCTCGGGATACCAGTACCTTCGTGCCCAGTCCGGAGTCACAAAGATGACTTGGGCCCGGTCGCGCCTGATCTTCTTCAGCACTCTGGGCAGAAGTGGTATAGGCGGAAAGGCGTACAACAGACTGCAACTCCACTCGCGACGAAAAGCGTCTCCGAGCAAGTGCCGCCTTGGAAATTCCAAGGTGCAGAAATGATGACATTGCGTGTTCTCTTCTGTGGCCAATAGATCTAACCAAGGCTCTCCCCACTGCTGAAAGAGACCTTGCGCCATGCCCGAGTTAAGACGCCATTCGTGATCCATCATGCATCGACGGCTGAGTTTGTCCGCCCTGGCGTTCAGGGAACCTGCCAGGTGTTGAACCACCAGGGTCACGCCCTGATGTTCCAGCCAATGCCAGAGGCGCAGAGCCTCCTGGCACAGGGTCCACGACCCCACCCAGTCCTGTTTGTTGGAGTACCACATGGCGGTGGTGTTGTCCGTGAACACCTGCAGAACACTCTCCCGGACAGTGACTGCCTGTACTTGCTCAGATTACTGGGACTTACAGTAGAGGACATTGCTATGTCCCCATCACAGACAAGAACAGCCTGGGTTGGTACTCTGAATGGGCAACAGTCTACCTCAGTTCCCAGGGTCAACCCTACTACACCCTTCTGCTGGGAACCACCACTAACAGCTGGACTAGGGGGAACAGTTGCCTTCGGGCCAATGGTGGTTGGTGCTGTGCCCTTCTTGGTGCACTCACTAAACCAGTGAGAGACTGATTTACAGTATCCACACCAGGGCTTCTTTGGTCCTTCTTGTTTCTGTTTGTTCTTTTTGGAGCTACCCTCCCCCTGTGCCTTTTGGGGGCCTGGTGAAGACTTCGGGTCTTTTGGTTTCTGCTCATTACCCTTCTGGTCTGATTTTTTCTGATCACCTCCCTGGTTCTGGTTTTTCTGCTTGATTCTGGTTCTGACCCATTTGTCTGCCTCCTTTCCCAATTCTTGGGGAGAGGTCAGATCAGAGTCAATCAGGTATTGATGCAATAACTGGTTTTGACAATTGTTAAGTATTTGCTCTCTCAAGATCAAATTTTACAATCCTGTATAGTCCTTAACTTGACTTCCCAATAACCAGCCTCCCAGAGCCTTAGTGGCACAATCAACAAAATCAGTCCAGTCCTGAATCTGTGTCTTCTGGGTATCCCTGAACAACAGCCTATATTGTTCAGTGGTTAGGCCAAACCCATCAATCAGACCACTCTTCAGGACAGAGTAGTTGTTAGCATCCCCATCACTAACTGTGAGGAGCTTATCTCTACCTTTTTCTGAAAAGGAGAGCCATAAGATTGCTGCCCACTGACTTTGGGGTACCTGCTGTACTTTGCAGGCCCTCTCCAAAGCAGTTATCCATTTGTGGATGTCATCCCCTTCTTTGTAGGGGGCACAATCTTGCTTAGGTGTCTATTCTCATAGGACCTATCTTTATCCTTAAGTATATTGCTGCCACCAGTGGGTTCTAATCCACTCTCTCTGTGCTCTCTAGCATGAGCAAGCTTCTCTTTGGCAAAGGCAACTTCAAGTTCTTGCCTCTCAATCCTCAGAGCATGAGTGTGAGAAGTTGGCCTGATATATGATGTTCACTAGTTCTAGTGACCACCTTGTATCAGTCCGAACAACCCTTATGGTGATGGGTTGTAAGTCAACCTTATAGACCAGCTAACCTAGTAGCCTTGAAGAAAGATGCTGCAGGCGACCAGGAGGAAGATGTCCGGTGCAATCCAAGGGTGGATTGGTGAAGAGAGGAACCTGAAAGCAGAGGGGACAATGTTCAAAGTCACTAGCCAGTGACTGGAGTGGAACCAGGAGTGGAACCAGATGTCGTTGTCGCGTTCAGGTGAAGGTGGACGCTTGTCTCTGCAGCCACGTGGACCAGGTGGTGTCTTCGACGACCAGGATGGAGGCACGAGCTGTCCCACGCAGGCTCTCGCTGTCGGCGGTGTCGTCTCCGGATTCGGGTTCAACAGGCCTTGGCAAAGGCAACCCACGCGGTGAGTGGAAACGGCGTCTGGAGTGGACCAGGAGGGTCCGGGGTGCTCCTCTTTTGGAAGGGAGCAAGGGCCAGTCTGGAGCAACCAGACCAGCAGCAAAGTTGTCGGTGTTCGTCGTCTAGGAGGTCACTAGCCAGCCGGCAAGTGACCAGACAACGCGTCGAGCAGCAACCAGGCAGAAGGGGCCCACGCAGATCTCGTGGATGCTGGAGGGCTGATCTTCGGTGCAGGAGCTGCTCGGGGTCGGGGCTTTTCAGTCCCCAAAGCACTTGAACGAGGAGGCCTCGGAAGTCGTGCTGGAGCGAAGTGCTGCTTCTTTCAAGATGGCCGGTCCCACGTGTCTCGTCGCACCCACGGGTCTCAGCTCGGCTGTAGATGTGGGTTGAGGTCGGAGAGGTCTGGGAATCCGGGTCTGGTCTGGTTCTGAAGTCTGGATCCTTTGCAGGAAGACGACAAAGGGAAGTCGCGGTACGCTGATGGTGCCTGCAGATGCAGGGTGGACACTCCTTGCCCACAACGGAGATTCCTTCTGTCTTCTGTGGAGCAGAACGTCGAGGTCCAGAGTTTCTTCTTGTGAAGTTGATCAGGATAATCTAGTTTGTAATGGGACCAGCTCCTACCTTTATTCTCCTAAAGGGGGCTGCACTACGACTAGGTCCCTCCTCTGGGTGGGACCAGGAAGGGGGGTGGTTACACCCCCTTTCCTTTGTCCGGTCTTGCGCCAGCTCTGGGGCTGGAGTGCCCCAGGAACTGGTTTAGACCGGCATATGCACAGGGACACCTTGTGTGCCCCAGGCATGTCTCATTCCTTTCAGCCCTGGCCTACCTAATACACAAAATCCTGTCTGGGGTGGTGCTAGCACCTCCCAAGACAGGAAACGAATATGCTACTTACCAGTATGCATCTGTTCTTGGCATGTAGGGCTGCTGACATTCATATCTGTGCATAGATCGCCGCCTAGTGTTGGGTCCGGATGATTGCACATTGTTGTCCTGGAAGAGTCTTCGAAGTATCACGAGATAGGTGGCTCCTCCCCTGGACTACAGTGCGCATGGGCATCGACTCCATCCTCAGATTGTTTTTAGCCATTGTGGCCAAGATGGAGTGAAACTCAGTGAATGATGACCATGCTAGAAGTATATGTGAATTCTGCAGCTGCTACAGGCGCCGGGGAGGAGGGCGGGCGATATGAATGTCAGCAGCCCTACATGCCAAGAACAGATGCATACTGGTAAGTAGCATATTCGGTTCGAGGCATGTGGGCTGCTGAATTCATAACTGTGCATAGAATACATAGCAGTCCCTCCATTAACGGCGGCCGCCCGTGCCAGCTGCAGCAGTTTGGAAAAGTGTTTTGAGAACAGCCTGCCCTACAGCTGCCTGCTGTTTGGAGTGCACATCAACACAATAATGCTTTGTAAATGTGTGTGTGGTAGACCATGTGGCTGCTCTACATATGTCTTCCAAAGGAATGTTTCCTAGGAATGCCATAGAGGCCCCCAACTTTCTGGTGGAGTGGGCCCTTGGTGGAATGGTGAGAGTACGTTTTGCTTTCAGATAGCAGATCTGGATACATTTAACGATCCACCTAGCAATACCAGCCTTGGAAAAAGGGTTACCTTTGTGGTGTGGTGCAAAGGCGACAAAGAGTTGCTTAGTCTTCCTAAAATCCTTGTTCCTATCGATGTAATACATCAGGGCCCTTTTGACGTCAAGGGTGTGGAGCATCCGCTCCGCCAATGACTCAGGATTTTGGAAGATAACAGGCAATTCAATTGTTTGGTTAATATGGAATTGAGACACTACCTTAGGAAGGAATTTAGGGTTAGTGCGAAGCACCACCCTGTTAGAATGAATTTGAATAAATGGCTCTTGGATAGTTAGTGCTTGGAGCTCACTAACTCGTCGCAGTGATGTAATCGCTATGAGGAAAGCCACTTTCCATGTCAAGAACTGAATCTCGCAGGAATGCAGTGGTTCAAAGGGAGGACCCATCAGCCGGGTGAGGACCACATTGAGGTTCCACTCCGGAGCTGGAGGAGTCCGCGGAGGAATGACTCGTTTGAGTCCCTCCAGAAAGACCTTAATGGCAGGCACCCTGAAAAGGGAGAGGTGCTGCCTGTTTTGGAGATAAGCGGCCATTGCGGACAGATGTATGCGAATGGAAGCATAGGCTAGATTACATTTGTACAGATGGAAGAGGTAACAAATGATATTCTGAATAGACGCATCTAGCGGGTTAATGTTGTGGTCTGCACAATAAATGACAAACCGCTTCCATTTTGCCGCATAGCATGCTCTGGTGGTGGGCTTCCTTGCCTCCCGAATGATGTCCATACAGTCAGAAGGCAAGTGCAGGTAGCCAAACTCTAAGACTTCAGGAGCCAGATCGCCAGGTTGAGCTGTTGCGGATCTGGATGCTGAATGTCGCCATGGCTCTGCGTCAGAAGGCTGGGTGTGAGATGTAGCCTCTGATGCGGTACCACGGACAGTTCCAGAAACGTGGTGTACCATGGTTGGCGAGCCCATGTAGGAGCAACCAGGATGAGAATCATCGAGTGCTGCCTGAGCTTGCGTGCCACCAGCGGTATCAGAGGTGCTGGGGGAAAAGCGTACGCAAATTTGCCTGACCAGTTCATCCATATCGCATTGCCCTGCGATTGTGGGTGTGGGAACATGGCGGCGAAGCTTTGGCATTTTGCATTCTCCCTTGTGGCAAACAGGTCTATCTCTGGATGACCCCACCTTTGGAAGTACGGTCGGAGTACTGATGGATGTATCTCCCACTCGTGCATTTGGTGGCTGTGCCTGTTGAGCAGGTCCGCCATCTGATTGTCTTTGCCCGGGAGGTGCTCCGCCATGAGGAAGATGTTTCTCTGAATGGCCCACTTCCACATGCTCTGAGCCAGGTGAGACAGCTGCGGAGAGTGTGTTCCTCCCTGCTTTTGAATGTAGTACATGGCTGTCATGTTGTCCGTCCGGATCAACACAACCTTGTTGCACAGATGTACTTTGAAGGCTTTGAGTGCCATGAAGATTGCCATCAGTTCGAGAACATTGATGTGCATCTTCCGTTGCTGTTGCGTCCATAGTCCCTGCACCGTGTAGTGGAGGACATGAGGTCCCCTTCCCTGGAGAGAGGCGTCCGTCGTCAGGGTGATCTGTGGCACAGGCTCTTGGAATGGTCGGCCCCTGCAAAGGTTTCGTGGATTCCACCAATGCAGAGAGTTGTATGCCCGACCGCTCACCAACACTAGGTCTTTCAACTGCCCGTGAGCCTGAGTCCACTGACGTGCTAAGCACTCCTGAAGCGGACGCATATGTAGCCTCGCGTGCGGGACTATGGAAATGCAGGAGGCCATCATGCCTATCAACTGCATGAACACTCTTGATGGAAGCGAGTGTTGAGGTCTGAATCTCTGTATCAGCGATTGAATGCTGCTGACGCTCACTGAATTTGGCTGTGCTGTGGCCGCCAGAGTGTTTATGGTTGCGCCCAGATACTGCCGTACGTGTGCGGGCTGGAGGTGGGATTTCGGGTAATTCAGTGAGAATCCCAGATCGTGCAGGAGGTGAATGGTGTGGGACATGTGGGCGGCACACTGCTGGGCTGACTTCGCTTGGATGAGTCAGTCATCCAGATAAGGGTAGACGTGGATGTTCCGTCTTCTGAGATGCGCCGCCACTGTCGCCAGGCACTTTGTGAACACCCTGGGTGCTGTGGTGACACCGAAAGGCAAAACTTTGAACTGGTAGTGCTGGTTTTGTATGGTGAAACGGAGGTATTTCCTGTGTGAAGGGTGCAGTGGGATGTGAAAGTACGCATCCTTTAGGTCTAAAGTTGCGAGAAAATCCCCCTGCCTGAGCAACGGGAGCACTTGCTGCAGGGTCAGCATATGGAAGTGCTCCGACAGGATGTAGTACTTGAGTGGCCTGAGGTCCAGGATGGGCCTGAGAAACCGGTCCTTTTTTGGTATTAAGAAGTACAGGGAGTATACCCTGTGCCCCTTTCCTGCACTGGCACGAGCTCTATTGCTCCTTTTTGCAGCTTGACGGTTGTAGGAAGGTGGATACCTGACTGTGGTTACCCCCAACTTTTTGCCTAGTGTTTTGCTGGTTTTCCGACTTAGTTGACCTGGGATCCTGCTATTCAGGGCCCCAGGCCTACTGCTCTCTCTGTAAAATGGATTCCATGTACCTTAGGTGCATTTACCATTTGGCACTGGGCCACCTTATCAGTCCCTATACCCAGGGCCTTCCAGGGGCTGCAGCATGTATTATGCCACCCCTGGCTGGCTGTCTAAATCTGACACAACTGGCTGCACGACAGCTGGGGCAAGGTGGTGTAATCACCCTTTGCTTTAGATATAGTATACCTATATCTAACCCTAACATGGACACATGTATTCCTATCAGTCACTCCTATGGCAGGCCTTAACAATCCTGAAGGCAGAGTGCTTGGAATCATGTGAGATGGTGCTCTGGCATGAGCTGAGCCTGTTTGCAGCTTGCGGAACCAAGTCCTAATAGCTGTTCCATGATAACGCATACCATATACTCTTAAGTGCATTATAATCCTCGCGGTTATTTGCCAACTCTGGTATCACTTTATCAAAACATGTCGAGTAAGGTGTCATACGAATTGGAATACTAACCCCTCGCCAATTCTGGCGACGGGGTTAGCATTCCACCCTTCTAGAGGGACACGACATGTGTGTAACTGTGAACCCCAGTTAAAGTTAACTCGAGCCTCAGCATCACAAAATGGATGCTGCCACCACAGACACAAGTCTGACCTCCTGCTGCTGGGAGTCCTTCCAGCGAGGAGAGCTTGGACAAAGGGTTTCCTGTCAGGGGCGGAGCTAGCACCATCCCAGACAGGATTTTGTGTATCCTAGGTAGGCAGGGCTGAATAGGAAGGTGACTGCAAGTGGCACCCCGGTGCTCACTGTGCATATACCGGCCCTGAGCTGGGGAAAGTCCGGACAGGGGAGAGGGGTGTAACCACCCCCCTTCCTGGTCCCACCCATGGGCAGGACCTAGTCGCGTACCAGCCCCTTTCTTTAGAATAAAGGTAGGAGCGGGGACCCTTCCAAATTAGATCATCTTTGAATCCTGAAACTACTTTCTACGAAAGGAACTCAAGACTTCTTCTCAAGATTTCTCCCTTGTGACTAAGGAGTAGTCACCCTGCAGCAGCAGGCACCAACTAAGTATCTTGCGGTTTGCTGAAACGTCCTTCCTCCGGAACTAGACTGCCCAGCTTGACGAGACCCGGACTCCCTGTCCTCTCTGACCTCAACCTGCCTCTACAGCACAGCTGAGAACCGTAGGTGCGACGAGACCAGAGGACCCGGCGATCATCAGAACCAGCTCGACACTGAACCAGCACGACCACTGAGGGACCCTCGAGTGGGTGCACTGGGGTAAGAGAAGCCCCAACCTCAAGCAGCACGAGCACCGAAGTCCAGCCCCCCAGCATCCACCAGATCTGCGTGGGGCCCTTTTGCTCCTGGGTTGCTGCTACGTTGTCCGGTCACTTGCCCGTTGGCTAGTGACCCTCCAGACGACGTCCTATGTTTGTTTCACCGCTGGTCTAGCTCCTCTAGACTGGCCCCAGTCTCCTCTAAAGGGGACCTTCCTCGGACCCTCCTGGTCCACTCAAGACGCCATTTTGTGTCGCCACGTGGGCTTGCCGTAGCCAAGGCTTGTTGCCTCCTTCACCGGATCCAGCATCGCCAGCAGCAGACATCCGACGTGGGACAGCTCGCAGACCTCCAGCCTGGTCGACATCAGCGCCCCTGGTCCGTGCAGCAGCAGAATCCAGTGTCACCTCTTCACCTGGCTGAGTGACCTAGTCCGGTGCTATCCTGGTGCCCACCTAACCACTGGCTAGTGGTTCAGAACTTGGTCCCCTCTGCTTACAGGTTCTCTTCTTCACTGATCCGTCCCCGGATCAGCCCGGAACATCTTCACTGGTCGCCTGCCAGCAACTTCCACTTCAGGCTCCTGGTTCGTCAACGAGGATTCCCGACGACACTTGAACCCTATGCAGCCGCATCCCCTGGGCTAGGTAAACCGAGTACCACGGTGCTCCAGCGTAGATCCACTCTCTAAGTGTCTAGATCCACTTTCGTTTTTGACCTACCTAGTCGGGTTCGCCCGAGAACACTAACTTTGCATTTACTAGTATCCATAGACTTTGTCCCGCATTACGCGTGAGAGTTTCCACTCTGCACACGACGTCCCTAGGCCTCCTGCTTCTAATCTAAGGGTTCAGCATTGTAGGCCCAGCGGTTCTAAAGCCTCTGAGAGTAGTACTTACCTGCTAGTAATTTCGCATTCCACTTCCATAGTATATGGTTTTTCGTGCCCCTCGGGCATTTGTGTAAATTATGCGACTTTCAGTATTTCTTTAAGAGTTTTGTATTGTGCTTAGCGCCCTGTCCTCATAAAGAGTCCAGGGTTGTTGTGTTATAAATAAATATCCTTTTATTTTCATAACAACTTGTGTGGTGTCCTTTCACTTGGTGTTCAAGGGGTATATGTGATGGTATAACAGCTGGCTTAACACGCCCTCTAGAGTTTAGCCTAAAGACTGCTCTTGTCCATGCTACTAGGATAGCTGGTCTATAAGGTTGACTTACAACCAATCATCAATAAGGGTCGTTTGGACTGATACATAGTGATCACTAGAATAGTGAGCACTACATATCAGGCAAACTTCTCACAACGGGTTCCAACGCCTTCCACGGGGCTCAGCTGTGCTGGAGTCGTGCAGTGGGGTCAGAGAGGTCCGGGAGTCGAGGTTTTGTCAGGCTCTGTGCTCGTGTTCCAGCGGGAACGGGGTCAAAGCAAGCCGCCGAGTTGCTGGATGGTGCCTGGTTGCCCAGGGTGGTAACTCCTTGGCCACAAGGGAGATTTCTTCAGTCTTCAGTTCAGGTGAATGTCGAAGGGTCCAGAGTTTCGGTTCAGTTCGATTCCAGGATTAATCTAAAGTCTCCTGGGTCAGCTCCTACTTTTATACAACTAAAGGAGGCTGGTTTGGTCACTAGGTACCTCCTATGGGTGGGACCAGGAAGGGGGGTGGTTACACCCCCTTTCCTTTGTGCAGTTTCGCGCCAGAGAGGGGCTGGAGTGCCTTAGCAACCGGTTTGAACTGGGGTATGCATGGAGCACCTAGAGTGCTCCAGGCAGTGTCTGATTCTATTCAGCCCTCCCTGTCCCAATACACATCCTCCTGTCTGGGGTGGTGCTCGCACCTCCCCAAGCAGGAAACATATTGTCCAAACCTCCGTGACTGGAAGGACTCCCAGCATCAGGCGGTCAGACTTGTGTCTGTGACAGCAGCATCCATTTTGTGATGCTGGGGCTCTGGTTAACTTTAACCGGGATAGTCAGAACTAACATGTCTTCTCCCTCTAGAAGGGTGGAATGCTACCCCCGTCGCCAGAATTGGCGAGGGGGTAGTATTCCAAAGCGTATGACACCTTACACGACATGTTTGGATAAAGCCAAACCAAAGTTAGCATTTAACTGCGAGGTTCATAATGCACTTAAGAGTATTTGGCATGGCAATATCATAGAACAGCTATAAGGACATGGTTCTGAAAGCTGCAGACCGGCTCAGCTCAGGCTAGAGCACCATCTCACACATAACCAAGCACTCTGCCTCCAGGATTGTTAAGGCCAGCCATAGGAGTGACTTATAGGTTACTATGTGTCTATATATAAGGTAGGTATAGGAATACTACACCTAAGCAAGGGGTGATTACTCGACCTTGCCCCAGTTGAGTGATCAGCCAGTTGTGTCAATTTAGGTGGCCAGCCAGGGTGGCATAATATATGCTGCAGCCCCTGGTAGGCCTTGAGTGCACCTATGCCCTGGGTACCTATGGTACACTATACAGGGACTCACAAGGGTGACCCAATATCCAATTTGGTATGTACCTACAGTAGATGGAGTCCATTTTACAGAGAGAGCAGAAAGCCTGGGTGTAGGAGAGTAGGGTCTGCAATCCTATGGTCACCCCCGATTTTTGCTTTTTGCTTCACCGGTTTACGACTTTCCCTGGCTGTGGGCCTGCTAATCAGACCCACAGCCTAGCTGTTCTCTCTCTAAATTGACAACCATGTACCTTAGGTGCATTTACCAATTGGTACTGGGCCACCTTATCAGTCCCTGTACAGCATACCTTAGGTATCCAGGGCATAGGTGTACCCAGGGCCTTCCAGGGGCTGAAGCATGTATTATGCCACCCCTGGCTGGCCGATTAAACAAACACAACTGGCTGCACGACAGCTGGGGCAAGGTGATGTAATCACCCTTTGCTTTAGATATAGTATCCCTATATCTAACCCTAAAATGGACACATATATTCCTATCAGTCACTCCTATGGCAGGCCTTATCAATCCTGAAGGCAGAGTGCTTGGAATTATGTGAGATGGTGCTCTGGCATGAGCTGAGCCCGTTTGCAGCTTGCGGAACCAAGTCCTAATAGCTGTTCCATGATAACGCTATACCATATACTCTTAAGTGCACTATGAACCTCGCGGTCAAATGCTGTCTTTGGTATAGCATTATCAAAACATGTCGAGTAAGGTGTCATACGAATTGGAATACTACCCTCTCGCCAATTCTGGCGACGGGGGTAGCATTCCACCCTCTAGAGGGACACGACATGTATGTAACTGTGAACCCCGGTTAAAGTTAACTCGAGCTTCAGCATCACAAAATGGATGCTGCCACCACAGACACAAGTCTGACCTCCTGCTGCTGGGAGTCCTTCCAGCGAGGGAGGCTTGGACAAAGGGTTTCCTGCCTTGGGAGGTGCTAGCACCACCCCAGACAGGATTTTGTGTATTAGGTAGGACAGGGCTGAAAGGAATGAGACATGCCTGGGGCACACAAGGTGTCCCCGTGCATAGTCCGGTCTAAACCAGTTCCTGGGGCACTCCAGCCCCGGAGCTGGCGCAAGACCGGACAAAGGATAGGGTGTGTAACCACCCCCCCTTCCTGGTCCCACCCAGGGGAGGGACCTAGTCGTAGTGCAGCCCCCTTTAGCTGAATAAAGGTAGGAGCTGGTCCCATTCCAAATCAGATTAATCTTGACAACTTCCACGAAGAACTCTTGACCTTCGACCTCCTGAACCTCAGAAGACTGAAGAATCTCCCCTATGGTCAGGGAGTGACCATCCTGCTTCGCAGGTACCATCAAGCTCTTGTGTGGTTTGCTGCAAGTCCTTCCTTCCCGGAACCCGACGACCCAGCTCGACGAGACCAGGACCTCCAGACTCCTCTGACCTCTACCCACATCCACAGCACAGCTGAGACCCGTGAGTGTGACGAGCAACTTGGAGACGGCCATCTTGAGAAACCTGCACAGCGCTTCCAGCACGACCGCCGATGGATCCTCGAGTGAGTGCATTGGGGTCTGAGAAACCCCACACCGACGCAGCTCCTGCACCAAAGACCAGCCCCCCAGCATCTATGAGATCTGCGTGGGGCCCTTTTGCCTGGTTGCTGCTTGTCCTGTTGTCTGGTCACTTGCCGGCTGGCTAGTGACCTCTGAGACGACGACCCGAAGAATCCAACACCGCTGGTCTGGTCCCCCAGACTGGCCCGTGCTCCCTTGTAAAAAAGAGGCACCCCGAACCCTCCTGGTCCGCACCAGACGCCATCTTTGTTCCACCGCGTGGCTTGCACTTGCCAAGGCCTGTTGACCAGATCGACGATCCAACACCGCCAACAGCAGCAGACTACGTGGGACAGCTCGTGCCTCCAGCCTGGTAGTAGAGAACGATTTACAAAAGGGGGTGGTGATGAACAGAGTGTCTGAATTGAGCAGACCACTCTTACCCAGTCTAAAGATCAGGGCTTAATCCATCACCGTTATTTATCTCACTGCCCCATCCCAGCTCAGAACCTGGCTATATGCAAATCAGTCTGTCCCTGGCCCAGTGCATCATGGGAACAGGGCAGACTAAACTACCAAGCCAATTCTTTACCAGAAAGGAGCCAAGCTACCGGGGACCGGTTTCTGGCATTTCAGCCTCTTCGGCCCGGCTTGCTTGAATCCTGATGGAGCAGTGAGAAAGGGACTCATGTCTGAGTATACCCTGCCACACCTATAGTGGCCAAAATCGATTTACAAAAGGGGGTGGTGATGAACAGAGTGTCTGAATTGAGCAGACCACTCTTACCCAGTCCAAAGATCAGGGCTTAATCCATCACCGTTATTTATCTCACTGCCCCATCCCAGCTCAGAACCTGGCTATATGCAAATCAGTCTGTCCCTGGCCCAGTGCATCATGGGAACAGGGCAGACTAAACTACCAAGCCAATTCTTTACCAGAAAGGAGCCAAGCTACCGGGGACCGGTTTCTGGCATTTCAGCCTCTTCGGCCCGGCTTGCTTGAATCCTGATGGAGCAGTGAGAAAGGGACTCATGTCTGAGTATACCCTGCCACACCTATAGTGGCCAAAATCGATTTACAAAAGGGGGTGGTGATGAACAGAGTGTCTGAATTGAGCAGACCACTCTTACCCAGTCCAAAGATCAGGGCTTAATCCATCACCGTTATTTATCTCACTGCCCCATCCCAGCTCAGAACCTGGCTATATGCAAATCAGTCTGTCCCTGGCCCAGTGCATCATGGGAACAGGGCAGACTAAACTACCAAGCCAATTCTTTACCAGAAAGGAGCCAAGCTACCGGGGACCGGTTTCTGGCATTTCAGCCTCTTCGGCCCGGCTTGCTTGAATCCTGATGGAGCAGTGAGAAAGGGACTCATGTCTGAGTATACCCTGCCACACCTATAGTGGCCAAAATCGATTTACAAAAGGGGGTGGTGATGAACAGAGCGTCTGAATTGAGCAGACCACTCTTACCCAGTCCAAAGATCAGGGCTTAATCCATCACCGTTATTTATCTCACTGCCCCATCCCAGCTCAGAACCTGGCTATATGCAAATCAGTCTGTCCCTGGCCCAGTGCATCATGGGAACAGGGCAGACTAAACTACCAAGCCAATTCTTTACCAGAAAGGAGCCAAGCTACCGGGGACCGGTTTCTGGCATTTCAGCCTCTTCGGCCCGGCTTGCTTGAATCCTGATGGAGCAGTGAGAAAGGGACTCATGTCGGAGTATACCCTGCCACACCTATAGTGGCCAAAATCGATTTACAAAAGGGGGTGGTGATGAACAGAGTGTCTGAATTGAGCAGACCACTCTTACCCAGTCCAAAGATCAGGGCTTAATCCATCACCGTTATTTATCTCACTGCCCCATCCCAGCTCAGAACCTGGCTATATGCAAATCAGTCTGTCCCTGGCCCAGTGCATCATGGGAACAGGGCAGACTAAACTACCAAGCCAATTCTTTACCAGAAAGGAGCCAAGCTACCGGGGACCGGTTTCTGGCATTTCAGCCTCTTCGGCCCGGCTTGCTTGAATCCTGATGGAGCAGTGAGAAAGGGACTCATGTCTGAGTATACCCTGCCACACCTATAGTGGCCAAAATCGATTTACAAAAGGGGGTGATGATGAACAGAGTGTCTGAATTGAGCAGACCACTCTTACCCAGTCCAAAGATCAGGGCTTAATCCATCACCGTTATTTATCTCACTGCCCCATCCCAGCTCAGAACCTGGCTATATGCAAATCAGTCTGTCCCTGGCCCAGTGCATCATGGGAACAGGGCAGACTAAACTACCAAGCCAATTCTTTACCAGAAAGGAGCCAAGCTACCGGGGACCGGTTTCTGGCATTTCAGCCTCTTCGGCCCGGCTTGCTTGAATCCTGATGGAGCAGTGAGAAAGGGACTCATGTCTGAGTATACCCTGCCACACCTATAGTGGCCAAAATCGATTTACAAAAGGGGGTGGTGATGAACAGAGTGTCTGAATTGAGCAGACCACTCTTACCCAGTCCAAAGATCAGGGCTTAATCCATCACCGTTATTTATCTCACTGCCCCATCCCAGCTCAGAACCTGGCTATATGCAAATCAGTCTGTCCCTGGCCCAGTGCATCATGGGAACAGGGCAGACTAAACTACCAAGCCAATTCTTTACCAGAAAGGAGCCAAGCTACCGGGGACCGGTTTCTGGCATTTCAGCCTCTTCGGCCCGGCTTGCTTGAATCCTGATGGAGCAGTGAGAAAGGGACTCATGTCTGAGTATACCCTGCCACACCTATAGTGGCCAAAATCGATTTACAAAAGGGGGTGGTGATGAACAGAGTGTCTGAATTGAGCAGACCACTCTTACCCAGTCCAAAGATCAGGGCTTAATCCATCACCGTTATTTATCTCACTGCCCCATCCCAGCTCAGAACCTGGCTATATGCAAATCAGTCTGTCCCTGGCCCAGTGCATCATGGGAACAGGGCAGACTAAACTACCAAGCCAATTCTTTACCAGAAAGGAGCCAAGCTACCGGGGACCGGTTTCTGGCATTTCAGCCTCTTCGGCCCGGCTTGCTTGAATCCTGATGGAGCAGTGAGAAAGGGACTCATGTCTGAGTATACCCTGCCACACCTATAGTGGCCAAAATCGATTTACAAAAGGGGGTGGTGATGAACAGAGTGTCTGAATTGAGCAGACCACTCTTACCCAGTCCAAAGATCAGGGCTTAATCCATCACCGTTATTTATCTCACTGCCCCATCCCAGCTCAGAACCTGGCTATATGCAACTCAGTCTGTCCCTGGCCCAGTGCATCATGGGAACAGGGCAGACTAAACTACCAAGCCAATTCTTTACCAGAAAGGAGCCAAGCTACCGGGGACCGGTTTCTGGCATTTCAGCCTCTTCGGCCCGGCTTGCTTGAATCCTGATGGAGCAGTGAGAAAGGGACTCATGTCTGAGTATACCCTGCCACACCTATAGTGGCCAAAATCGATTTACAAAAGGGGGTGGTGATGAACAGAGTGTCTGAATTGAGCAGACCACTCTTACCCAGTCCAAAGATCAGGGCTTAATCCATCACCGTTATTTATCTCACTGCCCCATCCCAGCTCAGAACCTGGCTATATGCAAATCAGTCTGTCCCTGGCCCAGTGCATCATGGGAACAGGGCAGACTAAACTACCAAGCCAATTCTTTACCAGAAAGGAGCCAAGCTACCGGGGACCGGTTTCTGGCATTTCAGCCTCTTCGGCCCGGCTTGCTTGAATCCTGATGGAGCAGTGAGAAAGGGACTCATGTCTGAGTATACCCTGCCACACCTATAGTGGCCAAAATCGATTTACAAAAGGGGGTGGTGATGAACAGAGTGTCTGAATTGAGCAGACCACTCTTACCCAGTCCAAAGATCAGGGCTTAATCCATCACCGTTATTTATCTCACTGCCCCATCCCAGCTCAGAACCTGGCTATATGCAAATCAGTCTGTCCCTGGCCCAGTGCATCATGGGAACAGGGCAGACTAAACTACCAAGCTAATTCTTTACCAGAAAGGAGCCAAGCTACCGGGGACCGGTTTCTGGCATTTCAGCCTCTTCGGCCCGGCTTGCTTGAATCCTGATGGAGCAGTGAGAAAGGGACTCATGTCTGAGTATACCCTGCCACACCTATAGTGGCCAAAATCGATTTACAAAAGGGGGTGGTGATGAACAGAGTGTCTGAATTGAGCAGACCACTCTTACCCAGTCCAAAGATCAGGGCTTAATCCATCACCGTTATTTATCTCACTGCCCCATCCCAGCTCAGAACCTGGCTATATGCAAATCAGTCTGTCCCTGGCCCAGTGCATCATGGGAACAGGGCAGACTAAACTACCAAGCCAATTCTTTACCAGAAAGGAGCCAAGCTACCGGGGACCGGTTTCTGGCATTTCAGCCTCTTCGGCCCGGCTTTGTTGAATCCTGATGGAGCAGTGAGAAAGGGACTCATGTCTGAGTATACCCTGCCACACCTATAGTGGCCAAAATCGATTTACAAAAGGGGGTGGTGATGAACAGAGTGTCTGAATTGAGCAGACCACTCTTACCCAGTCCAAAGATCAGGGCTTAATCCATCACCGTTATTTATCTCACTGCCCCATCCCAGCTCAGAACCTGGCTATATGCAAATCAGTCTGTCCCTGGCCCAGTGCATCATGGGAACAGGGCAGACTAAACTACCAAGCCAATTCTTTACCAGAAAGGAGCCAAGCTACCGGGGACCGGTTTCTGGCATTTCAGCCTCTTCGGCCCGGCTTGCTTGAATCCTGATGGAGCAGTGAGAAAGGGACTCATGTCTGAGTATACCCTGCCACACCTATAGTGGCCAAAATCGATTTACAAAAGGGGGTGGTGATGAACAGAGTGTCTGAATTGAGCAGACCACTCTTACCCAGTCCAAAGATCAGGGCTTAATCCATCACCGTTATTTATCTCACTGCCCCATCCCAGCTCAGAACCTGGCTATATGCAAATCAGTCTGTCCCTGGCCCAGTGCATCATGGGAACAGGGCAGACTAAACTACCAAGCCAATTCTTTACCAGAAAGGAGCCAAGCTACCGGGGACCGGTTTCTGGCATTTCAGCCTCTTCGGCCCGGCTTGCTTGAATCCTGATGGAGCAGTGAGAAAGGGACTCATGTCTGAGTAAACCCTGCCACACCTATAGTGGCCAAAATCGATTTACAAAAGGGGGTGGTGATGAACAGAGTGTCTGAATTGAGCAGACCACTCTTACCCAGTCCAAAGATCAGGGCTTAATCCATCACCGTTATTTATCTCACTGCCCCATCCCAGCTCAGAACCTGGCTATATGCAAATCAGTCTGTCCCTGGCCCAGTGCATCATGGGAACAGGGCAGACTAAACTACCAAGCCAATTCTTTACCAGAAAGGAGCCAAGCTACCGGGGACCGGTTTCTGGCATTTCAGCCTCTTCGGCCCGGCTTGCTTGAATCCTGATGGAGCAGTGAGAAAGGGACTCATGTCTGAGTATACCCTGCCACACCTATAGTGGCCAAAATCGATTTACAAAAGGGGGTGGTGATGAACAGAGTGTCTGAATTGAGCAGACCACTCTTACCCAGTCCAAAGATCAGGGCTTAATCCATCACCGTTATTTATCTCACTGCCCCATCCCAGCTCAGAACCTGGCTATATGCAAATCAGTCTGTCCCTGGCCCAGTGCATCATGGGAACAGGGCAGACTAAACTACCAAGCCAATTCTTTACCAGAAAGGAGCCAAGCTACCGGGGACCGGTTTCTGGCATTTCAGCCTCTTCGGCCCGGCTTGCTTGAATCCTGATGGAGCAGTGAGAAAGGGACTCATGTCTGAGTATACCCTGCCACACCTATAGTGGCCAAAATCGATTTACAAAAGGGGGTGGTGATGAACAGAGTGTCTGAATTGAGCAGACCACTCTTACCCAGTCCAAAGATCAGGGCTTAATCCATCACCGTTATTTATCTCACTGCCCCATCCCAGCTCAGAACCTGGCTATATGCAAATCAGTCTGTCCCTGGCCCAGTGCATCATGGGAACAGGGCAGACTAAACTACCAAGCCAATTCTTTACCAGAAAGGAGCCAAGCTACCGGGGACCGGTTTCTGGCATTTCAGCCTCTTCGGCCCGGCTTGCTTGAATCCTGATGGAGCAGTGAGAAAGGGACTCATGTCTGAGTATACCCTGCCACACCTATAGTGGCCAAAATCGATTTACAAAAGGGGGTGGTGATGAACAGAGTGTCTGAATTGAGCAGACCACTCTTACCCAGTCCAAAGATCAGGGCTTAATCCATCACCGTTATTTATCTCACTGCCCCATCCCAGCTCAGAACCTGGCTATATGCAAATCAGTCTGTCCCTGGCCCAGTGCATCATGGGAACAGGGCAGACTAAACTACCAAGCCAATTCTTTACCAGAAAGGAGCCAAGCTACCGGGGACCGGTTTCTGGCATTTCAGCCTCTTCGGCCCGGCTTGCTTGAATCCTGATGGAGCAGTGAGAAAGGGACTCATGTCTGAGTAAACCCTGCCACACCTATAGTGGCCAAAATCGATTTACAAAAGGGGGTGGTGATGAACAGAGTGTCTGAATTGAGCAGACCACTCTTACCCAGTCCAAAGATCAGGGCTTAATCCATCACCGTTATTTATCTCACTGCCCCATCCCAGCTCAGAACCTGGCTATATGCAAATCAGTCTGTCCCTGGCCCAGTGCATCATGGGAACAGGGCAGACTAAACTGCCAAGCCAATTGACTGGGTGAGAGTATTCTGTTTAATTCAGAGACTCTGTCCCTCACCACCCCTTGTTGTAAATATTTTTGTCCACCCTAAGCGTGGAAGGGTATACTCAGATGTGAGTCCCTTGCTCATTGCACCATCAGGATTCAAGCAAGCCGGGCCGAAGAGGCTGAAATGCCAGAAACCGGTCCCCGGTAGCTTGTTTCCTTCCCAGTGTAAGAATTGGCTTTTGTAGTTTGGTTTGCCCTGTTCCCATCATGCACTGGGACAGGAACAGACTAATTTGCATACAGCCAGGTTCTGAAACTGGGATGGTGCAGTGAGCTAAAAAACGGTGTTGGATCTAGCCCTGATCTCTTGACTGGGTGAGAGTATTCTGTTTAATTCAGAGACTCTGTCCCTCACCACCCCTTGTTGTAAATATTTTTGTCCACCCTAAGCGTGGAAGGGTATACTCAGATGTGAGTCCCTTGCTCATTGCACCATCAGGATTCAAGCAAGCCGGGCCGAAGAGGCTGAAATGCCAGAAACCGGTCCCCGGTAGCTTGTTTCCTTCCCAGTGTAAGAATTGGCTTTTGTAGTTTGGTTTGCCCTGTTCCCATCATGCACTGGGACAGGAACAGACTAATTTGCATACAGCCAGGTTCTGAAACTGGGATGGTGCAGTGAGCTAAAAAACGGTGTTGGATCTAGCCCTGATCTCTTGACTGGGTGAGAGTATTCTGTTTAATTCAGAGACTCTGTCCCTCACCACCCCTTGTTGTAAATATTTTTGTCCACCCTAAGCGTGGAAGGGTATACTCAGATGTGAGTCCCTTGCTCATTGCACCATCAGGATTCAAGCAAGCCGGGCCGAAGAGGCTGAAATGCCAGAAACCGGTCCCCGGTAGCTTGTTTCCTTCCCAGTGTAAGAATTGGCTTTTGTAGTTTGGTTTGCCCTGTTCCCATCATGCACTGGGACAGGAACAGACTAATTTGCATACAGCCAGGTTCTGAAACTGGGATGGTGCAGTGAGCTAAAAAACGGTGTTGGATCTAGCCCTGATCTCTTGACTGGGTGAGAGTATTCTGTTTAATTCAGAGACTCTGTCCCTCACCACCCCTTGTTGTAAATATTTTTGTCCACCCTAAGCGTGGAAGGGTATACTCAGATGTGAGTCCCTTGCTCATTGCACCATCAGGATTCAAGCAAGCCGGGCCGAAGAGGCTGAAATGCCAGAAACCGGTCCCCGGTAGCTTGTTTCCTTCCCAGTGTAAGAATTGGCTTTTGTAGTTTGGTTTGCCCTGTTCCCATCATGCACTGGGACAGGAACAGACTAATTTGCATACAGCCAGGTTCTGAAACTGGGATGGTGCAGTGAGCTAAAAAACGGTGTTGGATCTAGCCCTGATCTCTTGACTGGGTGAGAGTATTCTGTTTAATTCAGAGACTCTGTCCCTCACCACCCCTTGTTGTAAATATTTTTGTCCACCCTAAGCGTGGAAGGGTATACTCAGATGTGAGTCCCTTGCTCATTGCACCATCAGGATTCAAGCAAGCCGGGCCGAAGAGGCTGAAATGCCAGAAACCGGTCCCCGGTAGCTTGTTTCCTTCCCAGTGTAAGAATTGGCTTTTGTAGTTTGGTTTGCCCTGTTCCCATCATGCACTGGGACAGGAACAGACTAATTTGCATACAGCCAGGTTCTGAAACTGGGATGGTGCAGTGAGCTAAAAAACGGTGTTGGATCTAGCCCTGATCTCTTGACTGGGTGAGAGTATTCTGTTTAATTCAGAGACTCTGTCCCTCACCACCCCTTGTTGTAAATATTTTTGTCCACCCTAAGCGTGGAAGGGTATACTCAGATGTGAGTCCCTTGCTCATTGCACCATCAGGATTCAAGCAAGCCGGGCCGAAGAGGCTGAAATGCCAGAAACCGGTCCCCGGTAGCTTGTTTCCTTCCCAGTGTAAGAATTGGCTTTTGTAGTTTGGTTTGCCCTGTTCCCATCATGCACTGGGACAGGAACAGACTAATTTGCATACAGCCAGGTTCTGAAACTGGGATGGTGCAGTGAGCTAAAAAACGGTGTTGGATCTAGCCCTGATCTCTTGACTGGGTGAGAGTATTCTGTTTAATTCAGAGACTCTGTCCCTCACCACCCCTTGTTGTAAATATTTTTGTCCACCCTAAGCGTGGAAGGGTATACTCAGATGTGAGTCCCTTGCTCATTGCACCATCAGGATTCAAGCAAGCCGGGCCGAAGAGGCTGAAATGCCAGAAACCGGTCCCCGGTAGCTTGTTTCCTTCCCAGTGTAAGAATTGGCTTTTGTAGTTTGGTTTGCCCTGTTCCCATCATGCACTGGGACAGGAACAGACTAATTTGCATACAGCCAGGTTCTGAAACTGGGATGGTGCAGTGAGCTAAAAAACGGTGTTGGATCTAGCCCTGATCTCTTGACTGGGTGAGAGTATTCTGTTTAATTAAGAGACTCTGTCCCTCACCACCCCTTGTTGTAAATATTTTTGTCCACCCTAAGCGTGGAAGGGTATACTCAGATGTGAGTCCCTTGCTCATTGCACCATCAGGATTCAAGCAAGCCGGGCCGAAGAGGCTGAAATGCCAGAAACCGGTCCCCGGTAGCTTGTTTCCTTCCCAGTGTAAGAATTGGCTTTTGTAGTTTGGTTTGCCCTGTTCCCATCATGCACTGGGACAGGAACAGACTAATTTGCATACAGCCAGGTTCTGAAACTGGGATGGTGCAGTGAGCTAAAAAACGGTGTTGGATCTAGCCCTGATCTCTTGACTGGGTGAGAGTATTCTGTTTAATTCAGAGACTCTGTCCCTCACCACCCCTTGTTGTAAATATTTTTGTCCACCCTAAGCGTGGAAGGGTATACTCAGATGTGAGTCCCTTGCTCATTGCACCATCAGGATTCAAGCAAGCCGGGCCGAAGAGGCTGAAATGCCAGAAACCGGTCCCCGGTAGCTTGTTTCCTTCCCAGTGTAAGAATTGGCTTTTGTAGTTTGGTTTGCCCTGTTCCCATCATGCACTGGGACAGGAACAGACTAATTTGCATACAGCCAGGTTCTGAAACTGGGATGGTGCAGTGAGCTAAAAAACGGTGTTGGATCTAGCCCTGATCTCTTGACTGGGTGAGAGTATTCTGTTTAATTCAGAGACTCTGTCCCTCACCACCCCTTGTTGTAAATATTTTTGTCCACCCTAAGCGTGGAAGGGTATACTCAGATGTGAGTCCCTTGCTCATTGCACCATCAGGATTCAAGCAAGCCGGGCCGAAGAGGCTGAAATGCCAGAAACCGGTCCCCGGTAGCTTGTTTCCTTCCCAGTGTAAGAATTGGCTTTTGTAGTTTGGTTTGCCCTGTTCCCATCATGCACTGGGACAGGAACAGACTAATTTGCATACAGCCAGGTTCTGAAACTGGGATGGTGCAGTGAGCTAAAAAACGGTGTTGGATCTAGCCCTGATCTCTTGACTGGGTGAGAGTATTCTGTTTAATTCAGAGACTCTGTCCCTCACCACCCCTTGTTGTAAATATTTTTGTCCACCCTAAGCGTGGAAGGGTATACTCAGATGTGAGTCCCTTGCTCATTGCACCATCAGGATTCAAGCAAGCCGGGCCGAAGAGGCTGAAATGCCAGAAACCGGTCCCCGGTAGCTTGTTTCCTTCCCAGTGTAAGAATTGGCTTTTGTAGTTTGGTTTGCCCTGTTCCCATCATGCACTGGGACAGGAACAGACTAATTTGCATACAGCCAGGTTCTGAAACTGGGATGGTGCAGTGAGCTAAAAAACGGTGTTGGATCTAGCCCTGATCTCTTGACTGGGTGAGAGTATTCTGTTTAATTAAGAGACTCTGTCCCTCACCACCCCTTGTTGTAAATATTTTTGTCCACCCTAAGCGTGGAAGGGTATACTCAGATGTGAGTCCCTTGCTCATTGCACCATCAGGATTCAAGCAAGCCGGGCCGAAGAGGCTGAAATGCCAGAAACCGGTCCCCGGTAGCTTGTTTCCTTCCCAGTGTAAGAATTGGCTTTTGTAGTTTGGTTTGCCCTGTTCCCATCATGCACTGGGACAGGAACAGACTAATTTGCATACAGCCAGGTTCTGAAACTGGGATGGTGCAGTGAGCTAAAAAACGGTGTTGGATCTAGCCCTGATCTCTTGACTGGGTGAGAGTATTCTGTTTAATTCAGAGACTCTGTCCATCACCACCCCTTGTTGTAAATATTTTTGTCCACCCTAAGCGTGGAAGGGTATACTCAGATGTGAGTCCCTTGCTCATTGCACCATCAGGATTCAAGCAAGCCGGGCCGAAGAGGCTGAAATGCCAGAAACCGGTCCCCGGTAGCTTGTTTCCTTCCCAGTGTAAGAATTGGCTTTTGTAGTTTGGTTTGCCCTGTTCCCATCATGCACTGGGACAGGAACAGACTAATTTGCATACAGCCAGGTTCTGAAACTGGGATGGTGCAGTGAGCTAAAAAACGGTGTTGGATCTAGCCCTGATCTCTTGACTGGGTGAGAGTATTCTGTTTAATTCAGAGACTCTGTCCCTCACCACCCCTTGTTGTAAATATGGTAGTAGAGAACAGCTCCTGGGCCGCGCAGCTACAGAGAGAAGTGTCCCGTCCTTCACCTGACTGCGGCGACAGCATCTGGTTCCCTCCTGGTTCCAGCACCGTCACCGGCTAGTGACCGAGACTCTGTCCCCTTCCTTTTCAGGACTTCTTCCCAGTTCCATCCTTGGAACCACCGGACTTCTCCATCTGGCTGCCTGCCAGCAACTCCTTGTTTCAGGCATCACCGGGATCAACGCAGCAAACCCAACACCACTTCAGCCCTATACACCCGCAGCCTGTGTGTTAGGTAACTAAAGCTTCTAGGCGCTGAAGACCGTGTTCACTATCCTAGTGGTCAGCTCCACTGTTGTTTTCCCTCCATCCAGCCGGGCTCGTCCGGAATCCGTAACTTTGTAAAACTGTAGCATCCATAGACGTTGGTACGCATCCCGCGTGAGAGTTTCCACTCTGCACGTGAGTCCCGTGGGCCTCCTGCTCTGTACTTACCTAGTCAGTAGCGTAGTCCCAGCGATCCTCCAGCCTCTGGATCTCCCTACAGTACTTTCTTTCCTCGCATTCCATTGTTCTTAGTATATGGTTTGTCGTGCCCCTAGGGCACCATTGTAAATCGTGCGACTTAAGTGTATTTTTCCGAAGAGTTTGTCATGTGCTTAGCCCTCTGACCTCATAAAGAGTTCAGAGGTGTTGTTAGCTAATAAATACTTGTTTATTTTCATAACTACCTGTGTGGTGTCCTTTCATGTGGTATTCAAGGGGTTATATGTGGTAAAACAGCTGGCTTCAAATGCCAATAGAGTTTAGCCTAAGACTGCTTTGTCCATGCTACCATTAGGATAGCTGGTCTATAAGGTTGACTTACAACCAATCACCATAAGGGTTGTTTGGACTGATACAAGGTGATCACTAGAACTAGTGAGCATCATATATCAGGCCAACTTCTCACACTGGGGTCCTGAATAGCAGGATCCCAGGCCAACTAAGTCGAAAACCAGCTAAACACTAGGCAAAAAGTTGGGGGTAACCATAGTCAGGTATCCACCTTCCTACAGCTGACGACTGTCTGGGGCGAGCCCGCCTTCAACAACCAGTCGTCCAGGTAGAGGAATACTGAAACCCCTAACCTGCGCAGATGAGCTGCGACCACCGCCATCACTTTCGTGAACACGCGTGGGGCACTGGTTAGGCCGAAGGGGAGCACGGTAAACTGAAAGTGCTCGTGGCCTACCGTGAACCGCAGGTAGGGCCGGTGGGCCGGCAGGACGGGGATGTGGAAATAAGCGTCCTGCAAGTCCAACGCTACCATCGAGTCTCCTGGGTCCAGGGCAGCTAAGACCTGAGCCAGTGTCAGCATCTTGAACCTCTCCTTCCGGAGGAAGCCGTTGACGTTCCGCAGGTCCAAGATAGAGCGTAGGCCCCGTTTGCCCTTCTTGGGAACCAGAAAGTAGTGGGAGTAACAACACCTCCTGTTGCCAGCCTCCCAGATCTCATTTTCCTTCACCGCCCACCCTCCTATACTGCCATTGAGTACCTTGCTTACCTTCTCTGAGAGACCGACCTCCCCAATTATCAGCATATCGACTTCATGACCTCGTTCTCACAGGCCCTGTCTGCCTACTAGCCGCATCCGGGGTAGTCCTCTTTTTCCCCTTTACTGCACCAATGCATGCCCTCCACACGCATGCTCGCCATGCATATACCATTCGCTGGTATCCTAGCCACTCACCCCCAACCCTAGCCTTTTCTACCCCTTTGTACAGCACCACTCATCAATCAACCCTGTCCTGAGGAAGATCCCCGTTAAAGAGGATAGAATCGGAGTCGACCACTCCGCGCAATCCAAGGCGCAACATACAATATGGTTTCTCTAAAATTACATCCAGCCTGCATCTAAACCAATATACCTCAAAATCAGCTGGACCCATATTGTTTCTTCTACCCACTGTATATATTTATGCACCAGTCACCTTGCGCGGTCTTCGCTGATCACTTGGTCACTTGCGTCGCTACCGTGTATATCACCAGCACCACTTGAGCACCAAGTACAAATAGGGTTGTTTTTATTGAATTGTCTACAGTGCTCATACAACTGTAACCAGTCCTATTACGTGTTTGGATAAATATGATGCCATGAGCACATTTACAACTTTATACAAGTCTCCTTTTTCCTTTCTGATAAAGTTTTCAACATATCCTTTGAAACTGTCTCCAAATAATACCAATTGGGATACCATATGTTTATAATATATTATTTACCCCAATCCCAACGCAGTTGATGGGTTTATACTCCTGTGGTCTATACACTATATATAATGGTAGGTATAGGAATACTATACCTAAGCAAGGGGTGATTACACGACCTTGACCCAGCTGAGTGTTCAGCCAGTTGTGTCAGTTTGGATGGCCAGCCAGGGGTGGCATAAGATATGCTGCAGCCCCTGGTAGGCCTTGGGTGCACCTATGCCCTGGGTGTGATAAGTTGGCCTGATATATAGTGCTCACTATTCTAGTGATCACTGTGTATCATACCAAACGACCCTTATTGATGATTGGTTGTAAGTCAACCTTATAGACCAGCTATCCTAGTAGCGTGGGCAAAAGCAGTCTTTAGGCTAAACTCTAGAGGGCGTGTTAAGCCAGCTGTTTTACCATCACATATACCCCTTGAACACCAAGTGAAAGGACACCACACAAGTTAAGAAAATAAAAGGTATTTATTTATAACAAGTCTACCTTGAACTATTTATGAGTCAGGGAGCTAAGCACAATACAAAACTCTTATGAAAATACTTCAAGTTGCACAATTTACACAAATGCCTGAGGGGCGCGAAAAACCATATACTCTAAAAGTGGAATGCGAAATACTAGCAGGTAAGTAACAAGATCCAGAGGCTTCAGGATCGCTAGGACTACACTTCTGAACCCTAAGGTTAGGAGCAGGAGGCCTAGGGAGATCGGGTGCAGAGTGTGCACTCTCACGCGGGATGCGGGACAAAGGCTATGGAGGCTAGTATTTCTAAAGTCACTGTTTCCGGACGAATCAGACTAGGTAGACTAAAAACGACAAAGGATCTGGACACTTAGATAGTGAACCTACGTTGGAGCACCGAAATGCTCGGGTTACCTAGCCCAGGGGCTGCAGCTGCATAGGGTTCAAAAGACGTCGGGAATCCTCGTTGTAGTCTATGGAGCTTGAAAGAAGAAGTTGCTGGCAGTCGACCAGTGAAGATGTTCGGTGTGATCCAAGCCTGGATCGGTGATGGAGACGACCTGAAAGCAGAGGGGACTCAGTTCTTAATCACTAGCCACTGATTGTGTGGGCACCAGGATGGCACCGGATGAAGTCACCTCGACCTGGTGAGTGGGCGACGCTGGACTCTGCAGTCACACGGGCTAGGAGGCATTGCCGGCGACCAGGCTGGAGGTGCAAGCTGTCCCACGCAGGTCTCTGCTGTCGGCGATGCTGGACCCAAGATGGGGGCAACAAACCTTGGCAAAGGCAAGCCCACGCGGTGGAGTCAAGATGGCGTCTGGAGTGGACCAGGAGGGTCCGGAGTGCTCCTCCTTTGGAAGGGGAGCAAGGGCCAGTCTGGAGCAACCAGACCAGCGGTGTAATCGTCGTGGTACGTCGTCAAGAAGGCCACTAGCCAACGGGCAAGTGACCGGACAACGCGGTGAGCAGCAAGGAGCAGAAGGGCCCCACGCAGATCTCGTGGATGCTGGGGGGCTGGACTTCGGTGCTGGAGCTGCTCAGGGTTAGGGCTTCTCAAACCCCAATGCACTCACTCGAGGATCCCTCGGCGGTCGTGCTGGTTAAGCGTCGTGCAGTTTCAGAAGATGACCGGTCCCTCAGGTCTCGTCACACCCACGAATCTCAGCTGGGCTGATGATGCAGGTAGAGGTCAGAGATGCCAGGGAATCCGGGTGTCGTCGAGCTGGGCAGTCTTGATCCGGAGGATGGACGTGCAGCAAACCGCGATGCTTAGATGGTGCCTGCGGGTGCAGGGTGGCTACTCCTTAGCCACAAGGGAGAGTCTTCAGAAAGTATCAAGAGTTCCTTTCGTGGAAAGTAGTTCAAGATTCAGAATTATCCAATTTGGGAAGGGGGCCCGCTCCTACCTTTATTCTAAAAAAAAAAGGGGCTGGCACTGACTAGGTCCTGCCCATGGGTGGGACCAGGAGGGGGGTGGTTACACCCCTCTCCTTTGTCCGGACTTTCCCCAGCTTAGGGGCTGGTGTGCCCCTGGAACTGGTTTAAGCCGGCATATGGACAGTGAGCACCGGGGTGCAACTTGCAATCACCTTCCTCTCAGCCCTGCCTACCTGGGATACACAAAACCCTGTCTGGGATGGTGCTAGCACCGCCCCTGACAGGAAACCCTTTGTCCAAGTTCTCCTCGCTGGAAGGACTCCCAGCAGCAGGAGGTCAGACTTGTGTCTGTGGTGGCAGCATCCATTTTGTGATGCTGAGGCTCGAGTTAACTTTAACCGGGGTTCACAGTTACATACATGTTGTGTCCCTCTAGAAGGGTGGAATGTTAACCCCGTCGCCAGAATTGGCGAGGGGTTAGTATTCCAATTCGTATGACACCTTACTCGACATGTTTTGATAAAGCGATACCAAAGTTGGCAATAACCGCGAGGATTATAATGCACTTAAGAGTATATGGTACGCGTTATCATGGAACAGCTATGAGGACTTGGTTCCGCAAGCTGCAAACGGGCTCAGCTCATGCCAAAGCACCTTCTCACATGATTCCAAGCACTCTGCCTTCAGGATTGTTAAGGCCTGCCATAGGAGTGATTGATAGGGATACATGTGTCCATTTTAGGGTTAGATATAGGGATACTATATCTAAAGCAAAGGGTGATTACACCACCTTGCCCCAGCTGTCGTGGAGCCAGTTGTGTCAGATTTGGATAGCCAGCCAGGGGTGGCATAATACATGCTGCAGCCCCTGGTAGGCCCTGGGTACACCTATGCCCTGGATACAGGGACTGATAAGGTGGCCCAGTACCAATTGGTAAATGCACCTAAGGTACACGTGTCAATTTAGAGAGAGAACAGCTAGGCTGTGGGTCTGATTAGCAGGCGAAAAGCCAGGGAAAGTCGTAAACCAGTGAAGCAAAAAGCAAAAAAATCGGGGGTGACCATAGGATTGCAGATCCCACTCTCCTACATATCCCCCCCCCAAACTTAGGGACATTAAACTAACCTTGACCAGGTGAGTCTTCTTGTTCTAAGTGGAAGTACCGGGAGAGACCATCTGCATTACCATGGTCAGTCCCTGGGCGGTGCTCCACTGTAAAGTCCATCCCCTGTAGGGAAATGGACCACCTAAGAAGTTTGGGGTTTTCACCCTTCATCTGATTTAGCCATAGGAGGGGCTTATGGTCGGTCTGAATCTTGAAGTGAGTGCCAAACAAGTATGGCCTCAGCTTCTTCAGGGCCCAAACCACAGCAAAGGCCTCCCTCTCTATAGCTGACCAACGTTTCTCTCTAGGGGTCAGCCTTCTATTTATAAAAGCAATGGGCTGGTCATGACCATCAATATTCAGTTGAGAAAGAACAGCTCCCACACCCAACTCAGATGCATCTGTTTGGACAATGAATGGCTTGGAGTAGTCTGGACTTTTGAGAATAGGTGCAGTGCACATGGCCTGCTTTAGGTCATCGAATGCCTTCTGACAGCTAACTATCCACTGAACTTTCTTTGGCATTTTCTTACTTGTCAGGTCATTAAGTGGAGTCACAATGGTTCCATAATTTCTGACTAATTTACTATAGTAACCAGACAGGCCCAAGAAAGCTCTGACCTGTGTCTGGGTGGTTGGAGGAGCCCAGTCCTTCATGGCCTGTATCTTGCTCTCCAAAGGTTGAACGTGGCCTCCACCTACAAGGTGGCCCAAGTATACAACTTGACTCTGCCCTATCTGGCACTTGGTAGCCTTGATAGTGAGGCCTGCCATTTGCAGAGCCTCTAAAACTTTCCTCAGGTGGATCAGGAGATCCTCCCAGGTGGAGCTAAAGACAGCAATATCATCTAGATATGCTGCACAGAAGTCATCCAGCCCAGAGAGAACTTGGTTCACCAACCTTTAAAAAGTGGCAGGTGCAATTTTCAAACCAAAGGGCATCACCACAAACTGGTAATGACCTCCTGGAGTAGAAAATGCTGTCTTGGCCTTGGCATCCTCAGCTAACCTGATTTGCCAATAGCCAGCTGTCAGGTCAAATGTGCTCAAAAACTTGGCAGAAGCCAATTTGTCAATGAGCTCATCTGCTCTTGGTATTGGATAGGCATCTGTCTTAGTGACAGCATTGAGACCCCTGTAGTCTACGCAAAACCTCATTTCTCTCTTACCATCTTGGGTGTGAGGTTTAGGCACTAGAACTACAGGACTAGCCCAAGGGCTCTCTAAGGGTTCAATGACTCCCAATTCCAACATTTTCTGTACTTCTTGTTTGATACAGTCCCTGACGTGGTCAGGTTGCTTGTAGATTTTACTCTTGATAGGAAGTCTGTCACCGATGTCCACCTCATGGGTGCACCAGTTTGTCTGACTGGGTGTCAGAGAGAACATTTGTCTAAAGGATTGAAGAACTTGTTTACAATCCTCTTGTTGATGCTCAGGGAGGCTGTCAGAAAAGACTACACCATCTACTGACCCTTCATCAGGGTTCTGAGTGAGCAGGTCTGGGAGAGGATCACTCTCTTCCTCCTGTCCCTCATCTGTAGCCATGAGCAAGCCCATGTCCTCCCTGTTGACAAATGCCTTGAGCCTGTTCACATGAAGTACTCTGTGAGGGCTCCTGGGAGTTCCAAGGTCTACCAGGTAGGTGACCTCTCCCTTCTGCTCAATGATGGTATGGGGTCCAGACCACTTGTCTTGGAGAGCTGCTGGGGCCACTGGCTCCAACACCCACACCTTCTGTCCAGGCCGGTAAACAGTAAGGACAGCCTTTTGGTCATGCCAAGCTTTTTGGAGTTCTTGGCTGGCCTCAAGGTTTTTAGATGCCTTCTCCATGTACTCTGCCATCCTGGAGCGGAGACCAAGTACATAGTCAACTATGTCCTGTTTAGGCTTTTTGAGAGGTAACTCCCATCCTTCCTTCACAAGACACAGGGGTCCTCTTACAGGATGCCCAAAAAGAAGTTCAAAAGGGCTGTAGCCAACCCCCTTCTGTGGGACCTCTCTGTAAGCAAACAGAAGGCAGGGTAAAAGGATGTCCCATCTTCGCCTAAGCTTTTCAGGTAACCCTTTTATCATCCCTTTTAGGGTCTTGTTGAACCTTTCAACAAGCCCATTGCATTGTGGATGATAGGGGGTGGTGAACTTGTAGTTGACACCACACTCCTTCCACATAGCAGTCAAGTATCCTGACATGAAGTTTGCACCTCTGTCAGAGACAACCTCCTTAGGAAACCCCACTCTGGAGAAAACTCCAAGTAGGGCCCTGGCCACAACAGGAGCTGTAGTGGTCCTAAGGGGAATAGCTTCTGGATACCTGGTGGCATGATCCACTACCACCAGTATAAATATGTGCCCAGATGCTGTTGGGGGGGGGGGGGGGGTCCATTGGTCCAACAATGTCAATCCCCACTCTTTCAAAGGGTACCCCCACCACAGGTAGTGGTATTAGGGGGGCCTTTGTTGCGCCACCTGATTTGCCACTGGCTTGACAGGTGACACATGAGCGACAAAACTCTTTAGTGTCCTCAGACATATGGGGCCAGTGAAAGTGTGGGACAAGCCTGTCCCAAGTCTTGTTCTGGCCTAAGTGACCTGCAAGGGGAATTTCATGGGCCAAGGTGAGAAGGAAACCTCTCAGAGACAAGGGGATGACCAGCCTCCTGGTAGCACCAGGCTTGGGGTCTCTTGCCTCAGAGTAAAGGAGTCCATCTTCCCAATACACTTTATGGGCACCTGTGGCATTCCCTGCAGCCTCAGCAGCAGCTTGCTGTCTGAGGGTCTCAAGAGATGAACAGTCTAACTGTGCCTTGCTCAAGTCTGCCCTGGAAGGTCCCCCTGTCCCAAAAAACTCAACCTGTTCAGGCTCAAGTTCTTCTAGGACAGTTCCTTCTGGGGTATTTGGGTCAGTTTCCTGTGAGAGCTGATCCTCTCCTTGAGGCAAGGGGGAAGGCACTGCCTTAACCCTACTGTTCTTCTTCTTGGTTAGTGTCTGGTCCATTGTTCCAGGATCCAGCACTAGTTCAGCTGGGCATTTCTTGGCCTGTGACCTAGTCACAGCAAGGACATGTGCTGACAAACCTAACATCTCCACATGAGTCCTATACTCCACATCTGACCACTGGGAGGATTCCAAATCATTGCCCAAAAGACAGTCCACTGGGAGGTCTGAACTAACAACAACCCTTTTGAGGCCATTTACCCCTCCCCAGGAGAAATTAACAAGTGCCATACTATGAGTGGTAGTGACATTGCTAGCGTTGGTCACTAGGTAGTCAGAACCTAGTATTACCTGATCAGGGTCCACAAAGTTTGGTGTTACCATAGTGACACTGGCACAAGTGTCCCTGTAGGCCTGAGCCAATTTTCCATCGATTAAGGGTGTCTGCCTATACTTGCCCAGTGTACTGGGACTTATTGTAGGGGTCAAATCCATGTCCCCAGTACAAACAAGAACAGCCTAGGTAGGTACTCTGACTAGGTCAGAGCCTGCCTCAGATACCATTGTCCACCCCACTAAAGTCTTAGGGGGACCACTACCACTACTAACTGAACTAGGGGTTGCAGGTGCCTTGGGGGCAGTAGTGGTAGGAGCTAGGCCTTTCTTGGTGCAATCACTAAACCAGTGAGTATTACTTTTACAGTATTGGCACCATGGTTTCTTCTGACCATTGTTCTTCTTTTTCTGGGAGTTCTGGGACCCACCCTCCTTAGATTGTTGGGGCCCTGTCGAAGACTTCTGGTCATTTTGTTTACTCTCATTACCCTTCTGGTCTGCTTTCTTCTGGCCACCACCCTGGTTCTGGTTCTGCTGCTTGACCCTTGTCCTGACCCATCTGTCTGCCTTCTTTCCCAATTCTTGGGGAGAGGTCTGATCTGAGTCAATAAGGTGCTGATGCAAAAACTGATTTTGACAATTACTTAAGATTTGTTCTCTCATAATTAGATTATACAATCCTGTGTAATCAGTAACTTTACTTCCCAGTAACCAGCCTTCAAAAGCCTTAGTGGCACAATCTACAAAGTCAGCCCAATCCTGAGACTGAGTTTTCTGGGTGTCTCTGAACAGCAACCTGTACTGCTCAGTTGTTAGGCCAAACCCATCAATCAGTGTATTCTTCAGGACTTGGTAATTGTTAGCATCCTCAGCTCTAGTAGTGAGGAGCTTATCTCTACCTTTGCCTTCAAAGGAGAGCCACAAAATAGCTGCCTACTGACTCTGGGGGATGCACTGGACAGTGCAGGCCCTCTCCAAAGCAGTCATCCATTTGTGGATGTCATCCCCTTGTTTAAAGGGGGGCACTATTTTACTCAGGTGTCTAGTATCAAAACTCCTGTCCTTATCTCTAGGGATAATGCTGCCACCAGTGAGGTCTGCCCCACTCCATTTCTGCTCTCTAGCAAAGGCAAGACTTTCCTTGGCAAGGGCAAGTTCTTCCCTTTCAATCCTCAGATTGACTTCCCTCATTTTAGCTTCATGCTCTCTTCTCTGAGGGGATGTCATCCCTCTGTGAGAAGATGCTTGAGAGCCATTGGTATGAATAGATCTGTTAGAGCCTCTGGAATGAGACCTAACTCGTCTACTCCCAATGTTAAGCCTGTCTGAGAGTGGGCCTGGGGGGTCCCCCAAGTCCATTTTCATGCATACTTACGTTGGTCCTGGTGAGCCTACTGACTACTACCTGACCTTTGTCTGCCTCATCCCCTGACAACTCCTGGTCCTCTTCCTCTCCTTCACTTCCTGTTCCATTGAGGTTGAGGTCAGGGTCCCCAAGGGTTCCCTCTAAGGGGGGCATGCTCCCATCTGGATTAGGGGGGCCTGTGTTAGAAGCCCTCCTGGCATCATAAGTCTCTAAGAGACCTATCAGAAAAGGAGTGGTAGGGTTAGAACCCTGCTTTAGCTTCCTGGAGGTACACAGTTGTCTCATCTCCTGGAAGCTAAGAGCTGCATATCTTGACATGACCTGTGGAGGGTCAACTGGCACGAGGGGAGCCACTGTGTTCTCTCCTGTGTCCGACATGCTTTCTAGTGAGGTGTAAGTGGTGCACTTACCTACACTATGGGTTTACCTAATGATCCCTTGCTAAGAGTTGTAGTCAGGGTGTGCTAAGCCCTGTTACACTACAACAGCTGGTTCAGTAGAACTCAGAGTATTCTAAGCTAAGTTATATGTACCTGGGTACTTATGTGATCTTTCAAATGATATTCTTAGGATACGTGCGAGGCAAAACAACAGCAAGCTCAAATCCCAACCGCTGCACACCAATGTGAGAAGTTGGCCTGATATATAGTGCTCACTATTCTAGTGATCACTGTGTATCATACCAAATGACCCTTATTGATGATTGGTTGTAAGTCAACCTTATAGACCAGCTATCCTAGTAGCGTGGACAAAAGCAGTCTTTAGGCTACACTCTAGAGGGCGTGTTAAGCCAGCTGTTTTACCATCACATATACCCCTTGAACACCAAGTGAAAGGACACCACACAAGTTGTTAAGAAATTAAAAGGTATTTATTTATAACAAGTCTACCCTGAACTCTTTATGAGTCAGGGAGCTAAGCACAATGCAAAACTCTTATGAAAATACTTCAAGTTGCACAATTTACACAAATGCCCGAGGGGCACGAAAAACCATATACACTAAAAGTGGAATGCGAAATACTAGCAGGTAAGTAACAAGATCCAGAGGCTTCAGGATCGCTAGGACTACACTACTGAACCCTAAGGTTGGGAGCAGGAGGCCTAGGGAGATCGGGTGCAGAGTGTGCACTCACACGCGGGATGCGGGACAAAGGCTATGGAGGCTAGTATTTCTAAAGTCACTGTTTCCGGACGAATTCGACTAGGTAGACTAAAAACGACAAAGGATCTGGACACTTAGATAGTGAACCTACGTTGGAGCACCGAAATGCTCGGGTTACCTAGTCCAGGGGCTGCGGCTGCATAGGCTTCAAAAGACGTCGGGAATCCTCGTTGTAGACTATGGAGCCTGAAAGAAGAAGTTGCTGGCAGGCGACCAGTGAAGATGTTCGGTGTGATCCAAGCTTGGATCGGTGATGGAGACGACCTGAAAGCAGAGGGGACTCAGTTCTTAATCACTAGCCAGTGATTGTGTGGGCACAAGGATGTCACCGGATGAAGTCACGTCGACCAGGTGAGTGGGCGACGCTGGACTCTGCAGTCACACGGGCTAGGAGGCGTTGTCGGCGACCAGGCTGGAGGTGCGAGCTGTCCCACGCAGGTCTCTGCTGTCGGCGATGCTGGACCCAAGATGGGGGCAACAAACCTTGGCAAAGGCAAGCCCACGCGGTGGAGTCAAGATGGCGTCTGGAGTGGACCAGGAGGGTCCGGGGTGCTCCTCCTTTGGAAGGGGAGCAAGGGCCAGTCTGGAGCAACCAGACCAGCGGTGTAATCGTCGTGGTACGTCGTCAAGAAGGCCACTAGCCAACGGGCAAGTGACCGGACAACACGGTGAGCAGCAAGGAGCAGAAGGGCCCCATGCAGATCTCATGGATGCTGGGGGGCTGGACTTCGGTGCTGGAGCTGCTCAGGGTTAGGGCTTCTCAAACCCCAATGCACTCACTCGAGGATCCCTCGGCGGTCGTGCTGGTTAAGCGTCGTGCAGTTTCAGAAGATGGCCGGTCCATCAGGTCTCGTCACACCCACGAATCTCAGCTGGGCTGATGATGTAGGTAGAGGTCAGAGATGCCAGGGAATCCGGGTCTCGTCGAGCTGGGCAGTCTTGATCCGGAGGATGGACGTGCAGCAAACCGCGATGCTTAGATGGTGCCTGCGGGTGCAGGGTGGCTACTCCTTAGCCACAAGGGAGAGTCTTCAGAAAGTATCAAGAGTTCCTTTCGTGGAAAGTAGTTCAAGATTCAGAATTATTCAATTTGGGAAGGGGGCCCGCTCCTACCTTTATTCTAAAAAAAGGGGCTGGCACGCGACTAGGTCCTGCCCATGGGTGGGACCAGGAGGGGATGGTTACACCCCTCTCCCTTGTCCGGACTTTCCCCAGCTCAGGGGCTGGTGTGCCCCTGGAACTGGTTTAAGCCGGCATATGCACAGTGAGCATCGGGGTGCCACTTGCAGTCACCTTCCTCTCAGCCCTGCCTACCTGGGATACACAAAACCCTGTCTGGGATGGTGCTAGCACCGCCCCTGACAGGAAACCCTTTGTCCAAGCTCTCCTCGCTGAAAGGACTCCCAGCAGCAGGAGGTCAGACTTGTGTCTGTGGTGGCAGCATCCATTTTGTGATGCTGAGGCTCGAGTTAACTTTAACCGGGGTTCACAGTTACATACATGTCGTGTCCCTCTAGAAGGGTGGAATGCTAACCCCGTCGCCAGAATTGGCGAGGGGTTAGTATTCCAATTCGTATGACACCTTGCTCGACATGTTTTGATAAAGCGATACCAAAGTTGGCAAATAACCGCGAGGATTATAATGCACTTAAGAGTATATGGTACGCGTTATCATGGAACAGCTATGAGGACTTGGTTCCGCAAGCTGCAAACGGGCTCAGCTCATGCCAGAGCACCATCTCACATGATTCCAAGCACTCTGCCTTCAGGATTGTTAAGGCCTGCCATAGGAGTGACTGATAAGGATACATGTGTCCATTTTAGGGTTAGATATAGGGATACTATATCTAAAGCAAAGGGTGATTACACCACCTTGCCCCAGCCGTCGTGCAGCCAGTTGTGTCAGATTTGGATGGCCAGCCAGGGGTGGCATAATACATGCTGCAGCCCCTGGTAGGCCCTGGGGTACACCTATGCCCTGGATACAGGGACTGATAAGGTGGCCCAGTACCAATTGGTAAATGCACCTAAGGTACACATGTCAATTTAGAGAGAGAACAGCTAGGCTGTGGGTCTGATTAGCAGGCCCACAGCCATTGAAAGTCGTAAACCAGTGAAGCAAAAAGCAAAAAAATCGGGGGTGACCATAGGATTGCAGACCCCACTCTCCTACACTGGGTACCTATGGTACACTGTACAGGGACTCACAAGAGTGACCCAATATCCAATTAGGTATGTACCTAAGGTACATGGAGTCCATTTTATAGAGAGAGCAGATAGCCTGGGGCCCTGATTAGCAGGGTCCCAGGCCAATTAAGTAAATAACTAGCTAAACACAAGGCAAAAATTCTGGGGTAACCATAGTCAGGTATCCACCTTCCTACAGATGGCCAGCCAGGGGTGTCATAATACATGCTGCAGCCCCTGGTAGGCCTTGGATGCACCTATGCCCTGGGTACCTATGGTACAGTATACAGGGGCTCACAAAGGTGACCCAATTCCCAATTATGTATGTACCTAAAGTACAGGGAGTTCATTTTACAAAGATAGCAGAAAGCATGGGTTCCTGAATAGGAGGATCCAGGCCAACTAAGTCAAAAACCAGCTAAACACTAGGCAAACAGTTGGGGTAACCATATAGTCAGATATCCACCTTCCTACAATGGGTATGGCAGAGACTATGACAGGTGGTATGCACAAATGGGCTTGGACCAGAGGCCAATGAAGGCAGGCTACAAGTAGAAGCTTCTTAGTGCTAACCCATTCTGGATGAACACTAGCATGTAACAAAGCACATTGCCATCAATTACATTGCCAAACATGCCACACATGAACGGATGTCCCGCTCCCGCTGGATAATCCAAAATGTGAACAACATTTCCCAAAAACAAACATTTGTCCCCCACTCTATTTATACTCTACTGTAGGTTGATTTGAAAATGAGAATAATACTTCCAGGAGGCAATGAGTGAAAAGGAATGACACATAGTCCCTCTCACAGTGTTGATTTGCATCCTAACCTCTAGCATGTCAGCTGGAGTTGACATCACAATGGAATGGCTCCGTTCACAACCCTGCGATACATCACTGGAGCCATAAGAAGGCCTTGTCGGCGTGCTGACTTCAGTTCCACCAATTTTTTCCATGCCTTCGAGGTGTACGGGTGAACCGACAACATAACACAAGTATACACAGTATACATTTCCTCAAGTAACCTAGTATACAACTTAAAGAAAAGAAACTAGAAATTCTAAAATATAGACATTTCCTAGTGACAAATATCACATCATTTCGAATAACAACAAAATACATGAATTTCATACCAAAATTATCTTCGTTATAAATAGGTAGGCAACGGGGAGGCAGGCGGGTCAGTAGGAATCCACAGGCAGATACTGCATCCAGCAGAAAAGGCGTTACCGAAGGTAAGTAACTTGTTCTTCTAATGGATACATCTGCCTGTGGATTCCTCACCTTTTGAATTGAATCCCCAAGCAGTGCCGATCCCGGAGTAGGGTGCCCGCCTACCTATACCAAAAAATCTTGCAGTACACAACGTGCAAAGAGGCCGTGCATCCTTACCTCCGAGACTAAGCAATAATGCTTCGCGAAAGTGTGGAGGGACCCCCAAGTTGCCAACTTGCAGATGTCTACAACAGGGACACCTCTAGCTAAAGCAGAAGAAGAGGACTCTGGTGGAATGAGCTCAAATACCTTCAGGAGTCTCCTTCTTGGCCAATGCATAGCACATCTTGATACAGAGGATGATCCACCTAGACAGAGTTCTCTTGTGGACAGCCTTGCCCTTCTTTTTGCCCACGCAACAAACGAAGAGTTGGTCGTCCAGCCTGAAGTCTTTTGTTCGGTCCAGGTAAAAGCTAACCACCCTCCTAGGGTCCAGGCATTGAAGTCTCTTCTCCTTAGAAGGGTGAGGGGGAGGATAGAAAGTGGGTAAAGTGATACACTGCCCTAGATGGAAGGGAATAACCACCTTTTGTCCTAAGAAACATCTTATCCTCATGAATTGAAGTAAATGGAGGCTTAGAGCTAAGAGCCTGAAGCTCACCACATCTCCTGGCAGAAGTAATCGCAACCAGAAAAATTGTCTTAAAGGCTAAAAATCTCAATGGACAACTATGCAGTGGCTCAAAGGGGGGCCCCATCAGGGAAGTAAGAACTAAATTTAAATCCCACTGAGGCATGATAAATGGAGTGAGAGGAAACCTGTTAGTGAGACCTGTGAGAAGTTGGCCTGATATAGGATGCTCACTAGTTCTAGTGATCACCTTGTATCAGTCCAAACAACCCTTATGGTGATTGGTTGTAAGTCAACCTTATAGACCAGCTATCCTAATGGTAGCATGGACAAAGCAGTCTTAGGCTAAACTCTTTTGGCATGTGAAGCCAGCTGTTTTACCACATATAACCCCTTGAATACCAAGTGAAAGGACACCACACAGGTTGTTATGAAAATAAACAAGATATTTATTACTAACAAAACACCTCTGAACACTTTATGAGATCCCGGTGTCGGATCCGGAGTCAACAGGCCTTGGTAAAGGCAACCCACGTGGTGAGTGGAGATGGCGTCTGGTGCGGACCAAGAGGGTCCGGGGTGCTTCTCTTTTGGAAGGAAGCAAGGGCCAGACTGGAGCAACCAGACCAGTGGTGTAGATTTCGTGGATCGTCGTCTAGGAGGCCACTAGCCAGCCGGCAAGTGACCAGACAACGCGTCGAGCAGCAATCAAGCAAAAGGGCACCACGCAGATCTCGTGGATGCTGGAGGGCTGATCTTCTGTGCAGGAGCTGCTCGGGGCTGGGGCTTCTCAATCCCCAAAGCACTTTCTCGAGGATGCCCCTGAAGTCGCGCTGGAAGCGAAGTGCAGTTTCTCCAGGATGGCCGGTCCCGCGTGTCTCATCGCACCCACGGATCTCAGCTGTGCTGCAGATGTAGGTAGAGGTCGGTCGGAGAGGTCTGGAAGTCCGGGTCTCGTCGGGCTCTGAAGTCTGGTTCCACTGGGAAGGACGACAAAGTGAACCGCTAGGACGCTTGATGGTGCCTGCTTGTGCAGGGTGGTCACTCCTTGGCCACAAGGGAGATTTTCTTCAGTCTTCTGTGGAGCAGAACGTCGAAGTCCAGAGTTTCTTCTTTGTAGAGTTTCAAATCAGGATAATCTAATTTGGAATGGCAGCAGCTCCTACCTTTATTCTCCTAAAGGGGGCTGTACTGTGACTAGGGCCCTCCCATGGGTGGGACCAGGAAGGGGGGTGGTTACGCCACCTATCCTTTGTCCGGTTTCGCGCCAGAGCTGGGGCTGGAGTGCCCCAGCAAATGCTTTGAACCGGGATATGCACAGGGACACCTTGTGAGCCCCAAGCATGTCTCATTCCTTTCAGCCTCTCCTACCTCAATACACAAAATCCTGTCTGGGTGGTGCTAGCACCTCCCAAGGCAGGAAACCCTTTGTCCAGGCCTCCCTTGCTGGAAGGACTCCCAGCAGCAGGAGGTCAGACTCGTGTCTGTGGTGGCAGCATCCATTTTGTGATGCTGAGGCTCGAGTTAACTTTAACCGGGGTTCTCAGTTACATACATGTCGTGTCCCTCTATAAGGGTGGAATGCTACCCCCGTCACCAGAACTGGTGAGGGGGTAGTATTCCAATTCATATGACACCTTACTCGATATATTTTGATAATGCTATGCCAAAGTTAGCAATAAGCGCGAGGATTATAATGCACTTAAGAGTATATGGTATAGCGTTATCATGGAATCAGATAAAGGACTTGGTTCCGAAAGCTGCAGACAGGCTCAGCTCATGCTAGATCACCATCTCACATAATTCCAAGCACTCTGCCTCCAGGATTGTTAAGGCATGCTATAGGAGTGACTTATAGGAGTATGTGTGTCCATTTTAGGGTTAGATATAGGTATACTATATCTAAAGCAAAGGGTGATTACACCACCTTGCTCCAGCTGTGTTACCAGCCAGTTGTGTCTGTTTAGATGGCCAGCCAGGGGGGGCACAATACATGCTGCAGCCTCTGGTAGGCCTTGGGTGCACTTATGCCCTGGGTACCTATGGTACACTGTACAAGGACTTACAAGAGTGACCCAATACCAATTGGTAAATGCACCTAACGTACATGGATGTCAATTTAGAGAGAGAACAGCTAGGCTGTGGGTCTGATTAGCAGGCCCACAGCCAGGGAAAGTCGTAAACCAGTGAAGCAAAAAGCAAAAAACTGGGGTGACCATAGGATTGCAGACCCTACTCTCCAACATAACCCCCCCCCCCGAAACTTAGGGACATTAAACTAACCTTGACCAGGTGAGTCTTCCTGTTCTAAGTGGAAATACCTGGAGAGACCATCTGCATTGCCATAGCCAGTCCCTGGTCTGTACTCCACTGTAAAGTCCATCCCATGTAGGGAAATGGACCACCTAAGAAGTTTGGGGTTTTCACCCTTCATCTGATTTAGCCACAAGAGGGGCTTATGGTCTGTCTGAATCTTGAAGTAAGTTCCAAACAAGTATGGCCTCAACTTCTTCAGGTCCCAAACCACAGCAAAGGCCTCCCTCTCAATAGCTGACCAACGTTTCTCTCTAGTGGTCAGCCTTCTACTTAAAAAAGCAATGGGCTGGTCATGACCATCAATATTCAGTTGAGATAGAACAGCTCCCACACCCAACTCAGAAGCATCTGTTTGGACAATGAAAGTTTTGGAGTAGTCTTGACTCTTGAGAATAGGTGCAGTACACATGGCCTGCTTCAGGTCATCGAATGCCTTTTGACAGCTAACTGTCCACTGAACTTTCTTTGGCATTTTCTTGCTTGTCAGGTCATTAAGTGGGGTCACAATGGTCCCATAATTTCTGTCAAATTTCCTATAGTAGCCAGACAGGCCCAAGAAAGCTCTGACCTGTGTCTGGGTGGTTGGAGGAGCCCAGTCCTTTATGGCCTGTATCTTGCTCTCCAATGGCTGAACCTGGCCTCCACCTACAAGGTGGCCCAGGTACACAACCTGACTCTGCCCTATCTGGCACTTGGTAGCCTTGATAGTGAGGCCTGCCTTTTGCAGGGCCTCCAAAACTTTCCTCAGGTGGATCAGGTGATCCTCCCAGGTGGAGCTGAAGACAGCAATATCATCTAGATATCCTGCACAAAAGTCATCCAACCCAGATGAACTTGGTTCACCAACCTTTGAAAAGTGGCAGGTGCATTTTTCAAACCAAATGGCATCACCACAAGTTGGTAATGACCTCCTGGGGTAGAAAATGCTGTTTTGTCCTTGGCATCCTCAGCTAACCTGATTTGCCAATAACCAGCTGTCAGGTCAAATATACTCAAGAATTTGGCAGAAGCCAATTTATCTATGAGTTCATCTGCCCTAGGTATTGGATGGGCATCTGTCTTAGTGACAGCATTGAGACCCCTGTAGTCTACACAAAACCTCATCTCTCTCTTACCATCCTGGGTGTGAGGTTTTGGCACTAGAATTACAGGACTAGCCCAAGGGCTCTCTGAGGGTTCAATGACTCCCAATTCCAACGTCTTTTGTACTTCTTTCTTTGGTCAGGTTGCCTGTAGATTTTACTCTTTATAGGCAGACTGTCACCAGTGTCCACCTCATGGGTGCACCAGTTTGTCTGACGGGGGGTCAGAGAGAACATTTGTCTAAAGGATTGAAGAACCTGTTTGGAATCCTTTTGTTGATGCTCAGAGAGGCTGTCAGAAAAGACCACACCATCTACTGACCCATCATCAGGGTTCTGAGTGAGCAGGTATGGGAGAGGGTCACTCTCTTCCTCCTGTCCCTCATCTGTGGCCATGAGCAAGCCCATATCCGCCCTGTCAACAAATGCATTGAGCCTGTTCACATGAAGCACCCTGTGGGGGCTCCTGGGAGTTCCGAGGTCCATCAGGTAGGGGACCTATCCCTTCTGCTCAATGATGGTATGGGGTCCAGACCATTTGTCTTGGAGAGCTGCTGGGGTCACTGGCTCCAACACCCACACCTTCTGTCCTGGCTGGTAAACAGTAAGGACAGCCTTTTGGTCATGCCAATCTTTTTGAAGTTCTCGGCTGGCCTCAAGGTTTTTGGTTGCCTTCTCCATGTACTCTGCCATCCTGGAGCGGAGACCAAGTACATAGTCCACTATGTCAAGCTTAGGCTTTTTGAGAGGTAACTCCCATCCTTCCTTCACAAGACATAGGGGTCCTCTTACAAGATGCCCAAATAGAAGCTCAAAAGGGCTGTAGCTCACCCCCTTCTGTGGGACCTCTCTGTAAGCAACCAGAAGGCAGGGTAAAAGGATGTCCCATCTTCGCCTAAGCTTTTCAGGTAACCCTTTTATCATCCCTTTTAGGGTCGTGTTGAATCTCTCCACAAGCCCATTGCACTGTGGGTGATAGGGGGTGGTGAATTTGTAATTTACACCACACGCCTTCCACATTGCAGTCAAGTATCCTGACATAAGGTTTGCACCTCTGTCAGAGACAACCTCCTTAGGAAACCCCTCTCTGGAGAATACTCCAAGTAGGGCCCTGGCCACAACAGGAGCTGTAGTGGTCCTAAGGGGAATAGCTTCTGGATACCTGGTGGCATGATCCACTACCACCAGTATAAATCTGTGCCCAGATGCTGTTGGGGGTCCATTGGTCCAACAATGTCTATCTCCACTCTTTCAAAGGGTACCCCCACCACAGGTAGTGGTATAAGGGGGGCCTTTGTTATGCCACCTGATTTGCCACTGGCTTGACAGGTGACACATGAGCGACAAAACTCTTTGGTGTCTTCAGACATATGAGGCCAGTGAAAGTGAGGGACAAGCCTGTCCCAAGTCTTAATCTGGCCTAAGTGACCTGCAAGGGGAATTTCATGGGCTAAGGTAAGAAGGAAACCTTTAAGAGACAAGGGGATGACCAGCCTCCTGGTAGCACCAGGCTTGGGGTCTCTTGCCTCAGAGTATAGGAGTCCATCATCCCAGTACACCTTGTGGGTACCTGTAGCATTCCCTGCAGCCTCAGCAGCAGCTTGCTGTCTGAGGGGTTCAAGGGAGGAACAGTCTAAATGTGCCTGCCCTCAAGTCTGCCCTGGAAGGTCCCCCTGTCCCAAGAAACTCAACCTGTTCAGGTTCAAGCTCTTCTAGGACAGTTCCTACTGGGGTCTTTGGGTCAGCCTCCTGAGAGGGCTGATCCTCACCTTGAGGCAGGGGGAAGCCACTGCCTTAACCCTACTGCTCTTCCTCTTGGGTAGTGTCTGGTCCATTGTTCCAGGATCCAGCACTTGTTCAGCTGGGCATTTCTTGGCCTGTGACCTGGTCACAGCAAGAACATGTGCTGACAAACCTAACATTTCCACATGAGTCCTATACTCCACTTCTGACCATAAGGAGGATTCCAAATCATTGCCCAAAAGACAGACCACTGGGAGGTCTGAACTAACAACAACTCTTTTTTTTTTTGTATCAAATTTGTTTTTATTGGCAACAACATAGTACATTGCAATGATCGGACAATTGCAAACCTCCAACCTGGCATGCCCTGCCCAAGCTCCGGCACGGGCTCCCAAACCGTATGACCTCGGGTCATGTGTCCATGAGTGCAGTGGAAGCCGGTTTCCAAGTAACGTGTCGCACCAACTTTCCTCCCTCTCCAACACCGAACTTGTAACTCCCTTTCCCACAACAACAGTAACCATCGTCCCACCCTCGCTCTCCCTCCCCGGTGTGTTCAGCCTAGACTTTATCAGGGTTCACCTGGGCATCCTCCATTTCTTCGTCGTTCCTTAAGCCTTCTGAGGATTGTGGAACTCATCTACCAGTCTGAGAACTTTGAGATATTTGGGGCATGTCAGCTCGTGGAATTCGGTGGTGAGCAGTGCAATCAAGGGTGACCATATCTATCTGAACGTGTCCGTGGTTTGTGTGAGAGATGCCTGTATACGCTCCATCCCAATTATAAACCAAATTTTGTGGAGCCATCCCGTGTGAGAGGGTTTGCGTGTGGTGCCCCACAGGGAGAGGATGTGTTGGGTCGCCGCGCCCATTGCCAACCCCATTTGCTTCCCGCGGATCGATTTGAGTGGAAAGGTCAGTTTGTTAGGCAGACCTAATATTGTGTACGCCGGAAAACGTGGTATCTCTGTTTCAAAATGTATATCTATATCACTGAGGACCTCCTCCCAATAGGTTTTCACCTCTGGGCATTCCCACAACAGGTGGATCATGGACCCGGTCTGTCCGCACCCCCTCCAGCACTTGGGGTCCCGCCTAGGATTGCTCTGATGAAGGCGTTCCGGAGTCAAGTGCCAGTAACAAGCCACTTTGACCGCGGCTTCCCTACTCGCCATGTTCCTATACGTGTGATGTGCCCTGAAAAATATATCTTGCCATTCCTCGTCCAAGAGTGTCCGTCCAAGCTCTTTCTCCCACCTCTTCTGCCCCGCTGACCTAGTTACCGGCGCTGGTGGGGTCAAGAATTTGTAGAGTTCAGTGATCGCTTTTTTATCGTCCGATTTGGCCAACAGCCTCAAAGGGTGTGAGGAAGCGGCCCACTTGCGAGGCGACGTCTTTGTGAGTGAGCCAGTGTCGCAATTGAAAATATTGGAAATGCTGCGGTCGTATTATCTCGTAGCCTTCTTTGAGAGCCTCCAATGTCATAAAGCCCTGCTGGTCAAACAAGTGTCCTGCCGAATTACATTCCGAGGGCCGCCACTGAGAAAAGGCGCACGGGGCCGTCCCGGGGACGAACGCCGGATTATCAAAAAGGGGCGTCATGGGCGATGGAAAGGAGGTAAGGTCCCTAGTTGTTGCTACCGCGTCCCACACCTGTAAGAGAGTTCTGGTGATGGGGGATTTCCTGATATATGCCGGTCTGTCGCGTCTCGCTAGGAATGGGACCCGCCAGAGTGGCATCCCCCCCATTGCCCTATCTTGAAATAGCCACCGTTTCTCCGAGGTCGGTCTGGACCACTCCAAAAGGTAGTGCAGCTGGGTCGCTTGGAAGTAGCGGTGTAGGTCTGGGACCCCCAGCCCACCTTCGGCCTGCGTCCGCGAGATGAGATCGCGGCGCATCCTAGGGCGTTTCCCGGCCCAAACATAATGCTGTATGGCGTCCTGCAGTTTTTTAATCATGCCCAACGGGGGGGGGTGACCGGGATGGTCTGATACAGGTATAGCACCCTCGGCAGCACAGACATCTTGACAGCGGCTACCCGGCCCAGCCACGACAACGGCTGATGTCGCCACCGGAGGAGATCCCCCTGAATACGGTGAAAAAGCTTGGAGTAGTTATTTTCCACCGTTTGGGCCGTCGAGGGAGACAGGTCAATCCCCAAATACGGTAGTTCCAGTCGTTCCTGTAGCCCTCCGATCCGGAGTGATCCTCTGTGAGGCTGCCGCGCATTAGACCCCAGCGGAAGGATCACGGACTTCTGGATATTCATCTTAAAGCCCGATACTTTCCCGAACTGTTCCATTTCTTGCAGAAATGCCGGAATCGAGACCCTTGGGTTCACAACAGCGACTAGAATGTCGTCTGCATACAAGCTGATGGTCTGTTCCTCACCTCCGAAGGGGATACCCTTGATGTTCTGGTTGTCTCGCACCAGTTGGGCAAACGAACAAGTTACTTACCTTCGGTAACGATATATCTGTAAGAAACATTAGTTAGTGTTAGATTCCTTACCTTAGAATATCCCCAGGCGTCAGTCTGGATCCGGAAACTTTTGCGTAGCAGTACCCTTGCGCGTCGGTAGGCGTCGTCTGCAGGCGTCTCCTGCGGCTCCGCGTCCGTCGTTGGCGTCGTGCGCCGTGATGACGTCGCTGGAGTATATAGACGCCGCCTCCGCGCGCTGACGTCAGTTCTTTGTACACAGCTTTTCCGCGCCAGAAGACGCAGAGCCATGAGAGAACCAACACTGGTGCCTTTTGAAACTAGGGCCCTGAAAGGGATGTCCTTAACCCTAGGTATCAGTTCGCAGAACGGGGAGGATGGGTGGGTTCGGTAAGGAATCTAACACTAACTAATGTTTCTTACAGATATATCGTTACCGAAGGTAAGTAACTTGTTCATCTGAAAGAAACACGTTAGTGTTAGATTCCTTACCTTAGAATAGATACCCCAGCAATACCAACCTGCGAACCAATACACTCCTACACCAGAAAGTCCTGGAGGACAGAACGGCCAAAGAAGCCATCCCTCCGGACTTGACTGTCCAGGCAGTAGTGCCTCGCAAATGTGTGCAGCGAGGCCCACGTAGCCGCTTGGCAAATGTCCTGCAAGGGGACTCCCCGACCCAGGGCAGTAGTAGCCGCCGTGGCCCGAGTGGAATGGGCCCTCAGCCCAACAGGAGGCTCCTTCCGAGCCAAAGAGTAGCACGCTTTGATGCAGAGAACGACCCACCGAGAGATGGTCCGTTTGTGTACCGCCCGTCCCTTCTTCGCACCCACGTAGCCAACAAACAGTTGGTCATCCACCCGGAACTGGCGTGTGCGATCCATGTAAAATGAAAGCGCACGTTTTGGGTCCAGACGGTGGAGCCGCTCTTCATTCTTTGAAGGATGCGGAGGCGGGAAGAAGGAAAGGAGGGTGATGGACTGCCCGATGTGAAAAGCAGAAACTACTTTGGGCAGGAAAGAAGGTCTAGTCCTCAGAACCACCTTGTCAGGATGGATGGACAAGAAAGGAGGTTTGACAGAAAGAGCCTGGAGCTCACTCACCCTCCTGGCAGAGGTGATGGCAACCAGGAAAGCCGTCTTTAAAGTCAGGAGACGAAGAGGGCAAGAATGAAGGGGCTCAAAGAGAGCACACATCAAAAAGGTTAGAACCAGGTTCAAGTCCCACTGAGGCATCACAAACGGAACAGGTGGAAACATGTGTGTGATGCCTTTCAAGAATCTCGCGACAATGGGGGACTTGAACAAAGAAGGCTGATCAGGAAGCCGAAGAAAGGCTAAAAGGGCAGAAAGGTAGCCCTTGATAGTGCCCAGAGCAGAGCCCTGCTGGGCAAGAGAGAGAAGGAACAGAAGAACCTCGGAGAGAGGGGCAGAAAGGGGATCCACAGCCTTTGCTGTGCACAATGCCACAAACTTGTTCCACAGACAGGCGTATACCGATTTCGTGGAGGGACGCCTGGCTGCCAGAATTACATTACAGACTTCAGGAGGCAAGTCAAATGGCCTCAACTGCCGCGGCTCAATCTCCAAGCATGAAGGTGGAGACTGGACAGGTTCGGGTGGAGGACCGTCCCCTGTTGCTGCGACAGAAGGTCCTCCTGAAGGGGCAGGAGGATCGGGGGACCGACTGACATGCTGAGTAGCTCGGGATACCAGTACCTTCGAGCCCAGTCCGGAGCCACAAGGATAACTTGGGCCCGGTCGCGCCTGATCTTCTTCAGCACTCTGGGCAGAAGTGGTATAGGCGGAAAGGCGTATAACAGACGGCAACTCCACTCGCGCCGAAAGGCGTCGCCGAGCGAGTGCCGTCTTGGAAACTCCAACGCGCAGAACTGATGACATTGCGCGTTCTCTTCTGTGGCGAATAGATCTAACCAAGGCTCTCCCCATTGCTGAAAGAGACCTTGCGCCACGTCCGAGTTCAGACGCCATTCGTGATCCATCGAGCACCGACGGCTGAGTTCGTCCGCCCTGGCGTTCAGAGAACCTGCCAGGTGTTGAACCGTCAGAGTCACGCCCTGATGTTCCAGCCACTGCCAGAGGCGCAGAGCCTCCTGGCAAAGGGTCCACGACCCCACCCCGCCTTGTTTGTTGCAGTACCACATGGCGGTGGTGTTGTCCGTGAACACCTGCACCACACTCCCGTTGACAAAGGGGAGGAATGCCTTCAGTGCTAGACGAATCGCCCGCAGCTCCAACAGGTTGATATGGAGCCGGGACTCCGCCGGAGACCAGATGCCTCTGATCTCCGCCTCTCCCAAGTGGCCTCCCCAGCCCTGGAGGGACGCGTCCGTCACGACAACGTGCTCCGGTTGGGGAAGGGAGAGGGACTTGCCCCTGACCCAATCGCGGTCCGTAAGCCACCACTGCAGTTGTCTCGCAGTGCCCTCCGAGATCAAGACGTGGTCGGACAAGTTGCCCTGATGCTGGGCCCACTGAAACTTCAGGTCCCACTGCAGAGCCCGCATCCGCCACCGGGCGTGATGCACCAGAAGGATGCAGGAAGCCATCAGCCCCAGCAGCCGCAGCGTCAACCTGACCGAAACCCGGGATAGCGGCTGAAAGATGGGAATCAACGCCTGAATATCCCGGATCCGCCGTTCCGGAGGATAGACCCGAAACTGCGCCGAGTCCAGAACCGCTCCGATGAAAAGGAGCTTTTGAGAGGGACACAGGTGTGATTTCGGCACATTGATGGAGAACCCCAGGCCGTGCAAGAGGTCTGCCGTCATCTGGAGGTGGTGGACGACTGTCTGGGGCGAGCCCGCCTTCAACAACCAGTCGTCTAGGTAGGGGAAGACTGAAACCCCTAACCTGCGCAGATGGGCTGCGACCACCGCCAACACCTTTGTGAACACCCGTGGGGCGCTGGTAAGGCCGAAGGGGAGCACGATAAACTGAAAGTGTTCCTGGCCTACCGTGAACCGCAGGTAACGCCGGTGGGCAGGCAGGATGGGGATGTGAAAATACGCATCCTGCAAGTCCAACGCTACCATCCAGTCTTGCGGGTCTAGAGCAGCCAAGACCTGAGCTAACGTCAACATCTTGAACTTCTCCTTCCGGAGGAAGCCGTTGAAGTTCCTTAGATCCAAGATAGGACGTAGGCCCCCTTTGTCCTTCTTGGGCACCAGAAAGTAGTGGGAATAACAACCACGCCCTACTTCTGGCCCAGGAACGCGCTCGATGGCCCCCTTGGCCAAGAGGGCCGTAACTTCCTCCTGCAGAAGTTGCAAGTGGTCCCCCGACACACGGTGGTTCTGCGGTGGCATGGCTGGAGGAGTTGTCTCGAAGGGGAGGGAGTAGCCCCTTCGGACGATTTGCAGCACCCACCTGTCCGAAGTGATCGTGCGCCAGCGGGCATGGTGATGGCGAACCCTGCCACCCACTGGCGTCACGTGGGCCTGAAAGCACGGACTAGGAGGATTTTGAGGCAGATGCTGCGGGGGGGATGTGGCCTGACCCCGCCTCTGACCCCGACCGCCTCCACGGCGGTTTCCACGGCCGCCACCGTGTTGATAAGATTGTTGCGGCGCGTGGCTGGCAGCACGTGTGGGGACGCCCCTTCCTTGGCCACGAAAGGAGCGAAACGAACCCGTTTGCTGGCGCTGGGTCGAGAGACCCAAGGACTTGTCCGTGACCCTGGAGTCCTTGAAGCGTTCCAGCGCGTGGTCCGCCTTGTCACCAAACAGATGACAGCCATCGAACGGCATGTCCATTAAGGCATTCTGGACATCTGCCGAGAAGTTGGCGGATCTCAACCAGGCGTGGCGACGAATCGCCACCGTCGTGGACATAGCTCTGCCTAGCGAGTCTGTCGTATCAAGGCCACATCGAATTGAATACCTAGCTGCATCTCGGCCCTCCGCTACAGCTTTGCCGAGCTTTGCCTGCACCTCCATGGGGCATTTTGGCAGCAGTTCCGCGACCGTATCCCACACAGAGTGGGTGTAGCGGCCCAAGAGGCAAGCGGTGTTGCAAGACCGCAGTCCTAAGCTCAGGGACGAGAAGACCTTCTTGCCATATTGGTCATACCTCTTGGATTCCCGATCGGGCGGGGCCGACGGGAATGCGGACTGGGAGGTAGAGGCCTGGATCACCAGACTCTCAGGGGTGGGGTGGGTGGACAGGAACTTGGGGTCGTCCGGACAAGGACGGTGGCGTCTGGCCACGTTCCGATCAACAGGCGCACCTGAAGAGGGCCTGGACCAAGTGCCCAACAGAACGTCTGACAAGGCTTCGTTAAACGGCAGCAGAGGCTCCTGTGGGCATGACCGCGGTTTGAAGACCTCAGTGAGGATGTTAGGCCTCACGGCCGCGACGGGGAGCTCAAGGTTTAAGGCCTTGGCAGCCCTCATCAACACCACTGAATAGGCAGCTCCCTCCTCCGATGCCACGGAAGGAGGAGAGACAAAACCAGGGTTAGGAGAGTCATCCAATCCACTGGCGTCCCCCAAAACACCTGTCCAGTCCGTGTCATACTGACACTCGCGTGACAGAGGGTCTTCAGACCCCTCCCAGCCCTCACCGTACTCTACATCATCACCGTAGTCGGTGTCAACCATGTAGACCGGCTCCACGGGGTCAACAGGCCCCATCGGCGTCGAACCCGGCGTCGGGCGACGCCGGTCCGACTCCGCGTCCGGATTCGGTGAGGGTATGGGGGCGGCGCCGCCCGGAGCCGGCGCCGGAGCCCCGGTGCCGCCCGAAGCCGGCACCGAGGAACCGGCGTCGCGCGGGGGCGGCGTCGGGGGTAACCCAGATGGAAGCGGCGCCGGATTGGATGGACGTCCATCCGGCGCCGATCCCGAAGGCCCTAGCGGCGCCGGCGGCGGCGCCGGCGGCGGCGCCGGTGTCGGAGCATCCGACGGCGTCGAGGTAGGGTCAGCTGAACCGATAGGGCCTCCGGACAGGTTCACTGGGCCCTTAGGCGCCGTGGAACCCGCCGGAGAAGAGAGGGCCCTCATGGCCATGAGGAACGCCTCTATCTCCTCAGGCGTCGCCCCGTGCCCAGGGACCTGAGGGTATGGGGCAGGCCGCGCCGGCGACTCTCGCGGAGCCGCGGGGTTGGGGTCACCCGAACCCCCGGCCGCATCGCGCGAGCGTCGGGGGGAGTCGGGGGTACGATGACGACGCCCCGACTTCTTGTGTCTCTTACCTGACGAACCCGACGAGTGATGTCGACTTCCGGAGCGTCCGGCGCGGCTCCGCGACCGCTCCCTCGAACGCTCCCTGGACCTCCGGCCGGACCGAGACCGCTCTCGACGCGGGGCCGACACCCGGAGCTCGAGCAGCTTGCGGGACCGCTCCCGCCTAGCTTTTCCAGTCAGAGCCCGGCAATCGACGCAGGCGTCGACATCGTGGTCGGGGCCCAGGCACCGGAGACAGAGACGGTGATGGTCCGTGACCGACATCGTGCGGTCACACCCGTCACAATGCTTGAAACCGGGCATCCTTACCAGGCACAAAGATAGAAAATACAATTATAACTTGGTCAAAAGACCGGGTACCGCTCTTCAGATCTGCGTCCACTGGCGCGGAAAAAAGAAGAACTGACGTCAGCGCGCGGAGGCGGCGTCTATATACTCCAGCGACGTCATCACGGCGCACGACGCAAACGACGGACGCGGAGCCGCAGGAGACGCCTGCAGACGACGCCTACCGACGCGCAAGGGTACTGCTACGCAAAAGTTTCCGGATCCAGACTGACGCCTGGGGATATTCTAAGGTAAGGAATCTAACACTAACGTGTTTCTTTCAGATGTTTCCATGTAGAGGGCGAATAACATCGGCGAAAGAGGACAGCCTTGCCGCGTACCCCGCCGGATGTCCAGTGGCTTGGAACCGGTCCCGTTCACCCTAATCGTTGCTCGGGGGGTCGCGTAACAGCTTGCCACCCAGGCTCTGAATCTCTCCCCGAGCCCGAATCTCGACAGTCTCCTGTCTAGGTGTAGCCAGTCCACTCTGTCGAACGCTTTTTCGGGGTCGACTGACAGTAGGGCTGCATCCGAATCGTTATAGTGGGCCTTGTCGATCACATGCAGTAGGCGTTTGGTGTTGTCTGCACATTGACGCGAGGGTATGAAGCCCGCCTGGTCCGGTTCAATTATGCCCGGGAGGCACGGCCCCAGCCTTGCCGGCAAGATTCCGGTGAAAAGCTTCAGATCAATATTCAGAAGCGATATTGGCCGGTATGCCGCACATTTAGAGGTGTCTTTTCCGGGCTTGGGCAGGACGATTATGTCCGCCTCGAGCATCTCTTGTGGGATCGAGCCCGGGTCTCGAAATGAGTTAAAGAGTTTCGTTAGCACTGGGGCTAAAAGTTGGCAAAAAGCTTTGTAAAAGTCCGCGGAGAACCCATCGGGCCTGGCGCCTTGAGCGGTTAAAGGCGCGCAATAGCAGAGATCACCTCCTCTAAGCGAATGGGAGCGTCGAGCGCCTCAGAATTCGCACTGTTCAGAGCGGTTACGCGGGCTTCATTTAAATACCCAGTCCCGAACTCCTCCTCCGAGGCCGGATCGGCCTCGTATAGCTTGGCGCAAAATGCCCTCAAAGCCTCGGCTATACTCTCGTCTTCACATTGCTCACTGCCGTCGTCCTTGCGAATGACTTGCACCTTGGCCTTGACCGTTTTTCGTTTTGAGTTTGCTGGCTAGCAGGCGGCCGGTCCTATCCCCCCCTACATAATAAGTGTGCTTGAGGCGTAGCGCCGCATATTCTGCCCTGTCTAAGTCAAGACTCGCAAGTTGCGCTCTAGCAGCCTTTAGTTGACGCCATATCCTAGGGACCCCTGTCCGACAGTGCACTCGCTCTAGTTCCAACACCTATGCGGTCAGTTCCCGGCGTCGTTCGGCCCGTTCCTTGTTATCTGAGGCCAAGATCGCCATCAGCTCCCCCCTAACTACTGCTTTCAGTGCCTCCCAAACCGCAGTCATGTCTACCTCTCCTGTGTCGTTCCTGCTCAGGTAGTCCGATATAGTCAGGGAGAGTTGCTGCGCAACCCCCTTACGCGTGAGCAGGGACTCCCTGAGCCGCCACCTACCCTGTGTGAATGGATGCGGGGGACCTGCAGGTGTAGTAGTATTGCGTCGTTGTCAGAAAGGACCGCAGGGTTGACCTCTACGTCATTCACCATAGGGCCCATACCTGTCGAATGAAGGAAGTGATCTATCCTGGTGTACGTCCGGTGTACATGTGAGTAGAAGGTGTACCCTGGAGCCGTGTGGTGTATCTCCCTCCATGCATCCCTGAAACCTCTGCTGGCGAGCCAGCGCTTCCCTTCTGAAGAGAGAGCACCGGAATCGCCAAACCTGTGCCCCGACCTGTCTACCCCATTGTCCATCACCAGATTTAGGTCCCCGCCCACTAGTGTGTACCGTGTCGCTGCCCCCAAAACCTCCGACAGCGCCCCAGTGAGAAACGATTCCTGCTTGGCGTTGGGCGCGTAGATGGATCCTACTGTGAGCTCCACATTGCCGATGCTAACAGTGTGCGCTAGTAGTCTGCCCTTGATTTCTGCCACCTTATCTCTTACTTGACCATTGAAGTGTTTAGCGAACAGAATGGCCACCCCTGCTTTCTTCTCTAAAGTGGAGGAATAAAGTTGCATCGGGAAGGCCCTGGATCGCATACGATGCCAGTCCTTTGCCAGCAAATGTGTCTCCTGTAGGATGTAAATCGCCGCACCGGAGTTCTCTAAGTATGAGAGCACCGCCCGCCGTTTAATTGGATTGTTGAGGCCTTTAACGTTTAGGGTTAGGATTTGCAAAGTTTCAGACGCCATTTAGGGGAACATGCCCTACCCCGCCACCGCCTCACCTATGCCAGATGCACCCTCGGGCTCTTGTGTGCGTCGCCCCAAACCTCTGTGTGGAGCCCTTTCGGAACCCTGCCTGTCTTGCCCCTCTGGAAGGAACACCCCGGAGCCCGCCCCCCCACCTCAGAACTCCCCGAACCCAAACTGAAACCCCCCCCCCCCTCGGGGCACCTCCCGGCCCCTACCGCCCCCTTCCCCCCCCTCATCCCGGATCCCAACTCCATATGCCCAACTGGTGAACATTGTCCTAGGCCTATACAGCAACAGTCCAGGCCTGTGGTAAAGTGTCAATGGAAGGGTATGTGTGGCAATGGCGGCCTCGAGGCCCCCCGTCCCGCCCACCCTGTATGATGCTGTGAAAGATCGCGGGCATTGTCTAGGTCCCTCTATGCGGCTCCTGTGTCTTTAGCGACTTCCTGAATTGCTGCCTCGTGGCCCTGCGCCACCGTTTCGGGGTCTGGCCTGAATCCTTTCCTGGCCCCACAACGTCGCCTCACTTTCTGCCACCCATCCCTGGTCGTTTGCGACACCGTGAATTGCGAGGATCTTGGTTCCTTGTCATCGTCTGACTCATCGCCCTCCGGCTGGATACCCAACAGATAGCAGGTGTCCTTCAGTGACCTCAGTTGGTGGAGGGAGCCGTTCCATTTAAATATAAGTCTGAATGGGTGGCCCCAGGAGTAGGGGACCCCCTTGTCCCGCAAGAAGGCAGTGGCCACTCTGAATGCTCGGCGTTTCTGTAGGGTGATTGCGGAGAGATCCTGAAAGAGCTCCACTCTGTGACCTTTGAAGAGGATAGGTTGCGCCTTCCTTGCCGCCTACAAAATGCGTTCTTTAAGAGGGTAATCCGGTAAAAACGCCAGTATGACCGGTGGGGGAGCAGGCGCCCTGCGAGGGGGGCCCACCCTGTGGGCCCTGTCGAGTCCTCATCCTCCTGCAGTATGTCCCGGAACAGTTCCTGTAGGTAGAGCGTGACATCTTCCCCCTCCGCCTTAGATGGCACATTTCGAACCCTAATGTTATTGCGTCTCGAGCGGTTCTCAAGATGTTCGGTGTGCGATTGCAGGTCTGTTTGCTGCTCATGCAGTTTGAGGATTTCCTGTCTCAACAGGTCTACCTCCCCGTCCCTGGCGTGGCCGGAGGTCTCCACCGCCTCCACTCGTTCTCCGAGCTCATCAACCTCCTTACGCAGCTCCTTGTAGTTTCCCGCCATGTCTTGCCGGAGGATTTGGATGTCCTCCTTCAGGGAGGCAAAGAGAGTCTCCAGAAAAGTTTCGTGGCCCCCCCACCCCTTCGCGGTCTTTCTCCTTAGTTGGCATGGGTGGTGGCGGTTTGTCCGGGCTCTTTTCCCCTTTCAACGAGCCTTTGGACAACATGTCGTGTATTATGCGTGTCCCTCTGCGAGCACCTGAGGACATTGTCTCCGGCCTCCGCTCACCTCGCAATCCGCCGCCCTGTGCATGTCTGGACGCCACCGGCCTTCCCGCTGGCCCCTCCGTGGAGCGGTCGTAGAGTCCCCTCTGAGCGCAGTCCCACGCAGCCTTGCCTATTGCGCCCGTGTGGGCCTTCCGGAGCCTAGGCAGCCTTGTCGCTGTCCGCGCCGTCTCCCGGTGCTTGCTCATTGGCAGGTGACCTCCCTTCCCGCTTCGGCGCCTCTTCTCGCCGGGGGCCCGCCGGTCCTCCCTCCCCTGTGTGTCTCCCTCTCTCGAGGGAGGGAAGGGTGTGCTTCCTTGGACGCAGGTCTTCGTGGACGGGCTCACGCTGGGCCTCTTGCAGTGTTTGAGCCAGACCCTGTCTCCTCTACCGGTCCGGTCCCCACCGTTTCCCGCCGAGGCCCGGCTGAGTCCCCTCAGTGCCGATGACACCGCTGCTGCGCACCTGCCGCCTCCAGGCCCCGGATTGACTGCAGGCCGTGGTATAGTCGCATGGGCGGTGGACGCTCTGTGACCGCCGGGGGCCCGAACTCCTGCCCCGAACCCTTGAGGCTGGTCTCCCCCGCGTCAGACACCGCGCTGGCGTTCCCCGGCCCCCGCTGCCTCCTGCGAGTCAGGCCTCCATCGCGGGCGCTGTGCAGTGTCGTGTAGGCCGGAGCCGGGACCTCGATTACGCTCACCCCCAGAAGGCCCTTCCGTCACGCGCCTGGGCACTGCGGCACAGCTCTGGCCTCACGTTCCGCTGCCCTCCTCCTCACCTCTCTATCCACGGTGCCGCAGGGTCACCGCCTCCCCCGGTGCTCCGAGCCTCCTCCTGGGCTGTAGCGCTCCGCTGTCTAGGCCAAAGCCAGGGCTTCCAGTCGCGCCCCCGCCGCGCACCAGCTGGCCTCACGGGGGGCCGCCGTTCTCGTGCTCCGTCGGACGGTCCCCCAGCCGGCCCCTTTCCGCCGGCGCCTTAACCGCCGCTGCCGGCACTTCCACTCGCGGCCTCCGGTCACCAGGCCCCTCGGGTCTCTGCCGCGGCGCCGGCCCGCGCCTCGTGCCCAGTCCCGGACACACCGCTTCCAGCTGCTTGCGGCTCCCAAGACCTCCACCAGAATCCCCACTGATTGCACCGTTGGTGCGAGTAGCGGGAGGCAGGGATGCCCACGAAATCTGTGCTTTTAGGGGGATCGGGCGAGGAGCCTCCGGCAAACACGTCTCCTCAGGCCGCCATCTTAGCCCTACCCTCAACAACAACTCTTTTGAGGCCAGTTACCCCTCTCCAGGAGACATTAACAATTGCCATACTGTGATTGGTAGTGACGTTGCTAGCATTGGTCACTAGGTAGTCTGAACCTAGTATGATCTGATCAGGGTCCACAAAGTTTGGTGTCACCATAGTGACACTGGCACATGTGTCCCTGTAGGCCTTAGCCATTTTTCCATTGATTAAAGGCGTTTGCCTGTATTTGCCCAGAGTACTGGGACTTACAGTAGGGGTCATATCCATGTCCCCATTACAAACAAGAACAGCCTGAGTAGGTATTCTGACTAAGTCAGAACCCACCTCAGTTCCCAGGAATAACCCAACTATAGCCTTGGGGGGTGCACTACCACTACTAACTGTACTAGGGGGTGTAGGTGCCTTAGGGGCAGTAGTGGTAGGAGCTGAGACTTTCTTGGTGCACTCACTAAACCAGTGAGTCTTACTTTTACAGTAGTGGCACCATGGTTTTCTTGGAACATCAGTCTTCTTCTTTTGGGAATACTGGGACCCACCCTCATTAGATTGTTGGGGCCCTGTTGAAGACTTCTGGTCATTTTGCTGATTCGGATTACTACCCTTTTGGTCTGATTTCTTCTGGCCACCACCCTGGTTCTGGTTCTGCTGCTTGACCCTTGTCCTGACCCATCTAACTGCCTTCTTTCCCAATTCTTGGGGAGAGGTCAGATCTGAGTCAATCAGGTGCTGATGCAACAACTGGTTCTGAAAATTATTTAATATTTGCTCTCTCATAATTAGATTATACAATCCTGTTTAATCAGTAACTTTACTTCCCAGTAACCAGCCTTCCAAAGCCTTAGTGGCACAATCAACAAAGTCAGTCCAATCCTGAGACTGAGTTTTCTGGGTGTCTCTGAACATCAACCTGTACTGTTTAGTTGTTAAGCCAAACCCATCAATCAGTGCATTTTTCAGGACTTGGTAATCATTAGCATCCTCAGCATTTTTCAGGACTTGGTAATCATTAGCATCCTCAGCTCTAACAGTGAGGAGCTTATCTCTACCTTTACCTTCAAAGGAGAGCCACAAGATAGCTGCCCACTGACTCTGGGGTACCTGCTGTACTGTGCAGGCCCTCTCCAGAGCAGTCATCCATTTGTGGATGTCATTTCCTACCTTATAGGAGGGCACTATTGCAAAATAGTGTTTGCGACTCTCGCTGCTAGGAAGGGGCGTTGCTTCCTAATGCACAAGTTACTACTTGTGTAACGATATATCTGTAAGAGACATTAGTTAGTGATAGATTCCTTACCTTAGAATATCCCCAGGCGTCAGACTGGATCCGGAAACTTTTGCGTAGCAGTACCCTTGCGCGTCGGTAGGCGTCGTCTGCGGCTCCGCGTCCGTCGTGGGCGCCGTGATGACGTCGTCGGAGTACTTAGACGCCGCCTCCGCGTGCTGACGTCAGTTCTTCTTCATCGCAGATCTGGAAAGAGCAGCTACCCTAGTCAATTTTTGACTGAGTTTTTGGTGATCTTTTGATCCATTTCGAAGTCTGTACGACTCCGACTGTGCCGTAGGGATGCCCGGCTTCAAGCATTGCGACTAGTGCGACCGTACCATGTCGGTCACGGATCCCCACCGCCTGTGCCTGACGTGTTTGGGCGTCGACCATGACGACGAGGCCTGCTCCGACTGTCGGGCCCTTTCGAGGAAGGCCAGGCGGGAGCGGTCCCGCAGGCGGCTCGAACTCCGGCAGTCGGCCCCGCGCCGGGTGAGGTCCCGGTCCCGGTCCCACGGGAGGTCGAGGGACAGGTCGCGGGGACGGAGCCGTCACAGCTCTCGGAGTCGGCTCCACTCCTCCGGGTCCAAGTCGTCAGGTAAGAAGCATAAGAAGTCGAAGAGACATCATCGCTCTTCTGACTCCCCCCGACGCTCGCGCGATGCGGCCGGGGGTTCGGGTGACACCGCCTACGCTGCTCCTCGGGAGTCGCGGGCGCCGCGTCCGGCCCCATACCCTCCGGTCCCTGGGCTGAACACGACGCCGGAGGAGATTGAGCGTTTCCTCATGGCCATGAGGTCCCTTTCTCCTCTGACGGGTTCCGCGGCGCCTTCAGGCCCAGGGAACCCGTCTGGGGGCCCTAGTGGGTCGGGGGCTTCGACCCCGACGCCGTTGGGTGCTTCGGCCCCGACGCCGTCGGCGCCTTCGGGCCCGGCGCCGTAGGGTGCCGCTGGACCTTCATCGGGCTCTGGATCGGCTCCGGTGGACCTTACAACCCCCCGGCGTCAGTCCGTGTGGTGTCACCTCCGGCGCCGTCCTCGGGCGGCGCCGTCCCCGATGCCTCCTTTCCTTCGGTTCCGACGTCGGGACAGCGCCTATCGGCGCCGCACCCGACGCCGTTTGGAGATTTTTGCTTCTACGAGCCGACCTCATGCAATTAAGACCCTGAATCTCAGGACATGAGGGATGAGGAGGATTGGGAGGGGTCTGAGGACTCTCTGACCAAGGAGTGTCAATCTGATATGAACTGGGCAGGAGACCTTGGGGAGGCCAGTGGGATATTCTAAGGTAAGGAATCTATCACTGACGTGTCTCTTTCAGATAGCGAGACTCACTAACAAATGTTTTGCGAATACATTTGCGGCCGCAAATCACTTGCAAGTTACCACCTACTTCAAGTAAGTGGTAACCCACTCGAAAAACGGGAAGAGGTCCCCAAAGGACCGCTTTCCTTTTGTGAGTGTGTGAGGAAATATTTTTCAAGAGCAGGCAGTGGTCTCAGGGACCACTGCCTGCCCTTAAAAAATGAAACTGAAAAGTTTCATTTTTCTTTTTTTAAATGCATCCCGTTTTCCTTTAAGGAAAACGGGATGCATTTAAGAAAAGAAAACTGATTTAATAAAAAACAGTCAAAGACATGGTAGACTGCTGACCCCAGCAGGCCACCATCCCTGTGAGTGCTAGCTATGCCCAATTGGGTCGCAAATTGAGCTTGCCTCATGAATACAGATGAGGCATGCAATTTGCAACCCCATTGGGAATCGCAAACAGTGCCTGAGAAACTGTTGTAATTGCATTTTTTACGAGTCACAAACTACGAGTCGAAAAATGCAAGAATCATACATCTGGCCTTTGGCGGAGTATCTTCTGGCCAATAATATAACATCCACCATATCAGGGAGAGAGAGAGAAAGACTCATGTTGGCCCGTTCAATATCCAGGCATGAAGGTGCAGGCTCTTGAGGTCGGGGTATAGAACCTGCGACTGTGAGAGGAGGTCTACCCGAACAAGGAAGATGGAGCGGAGGGTGCGATGAGAGGTGAAGTAGGTCTGTGTACCACACCATTCTTGGCCAATCCGGGGTAATCAATATGACTTGGGCTCGGTCTTGGAGAACATTCCTCAGAACCAAAGGAATCAAGGGTATGGGAAGAAACGTGTAAATAAACTAAACCGCGTCTTCCAACGCTCTCTGCATCGGATACTGGACCCACACATCCTGAAAATGTGACGGACCACCTCCGGATCAAGACGCCACTTGTGATCGGCCACATATTGTCGACCGAGACTGTCTGCAAGCACATTCAGGACTCAGGCCAGACAATTCACCATTACACAGATTTGATGGTCTTGAGCACAGGACCAGAGTCGCAGAGGCTCTCTGCAGAGACGATATGACCCTACTCCTCCCTGTTTGTTGATGCACCACATTGCGTTAGTGTTGTCTGTCAGACCTGAACTGACTGACCGCAAATAAAGGGAAGAAAGGCCTTGAGAGCCAAATGTATTACCCGCAATTCTAGAAGACTGATGTCTTTTTCTTTGGAGACCAAAGGCCTTTGACCTCCAGATGAGCTCCCTACCCTAGAGTGGAGACATCTGTTATCACTATAGCCACCGGAGACAGAGGTTGAAATGGCTTCCCTGGAGACAGTTTTCCTGGAACAATTCCCCATGACAGCTCCACTGCAGTGTCTCTGGAGATTTTGACCACTTCGCTGAAATCTCCGTTGTGTTGAAACCACTGCCTGTGGAGGCAGCGCTGGAGTGCCATCATGTGCCAGCGTAAATGGTTGACCAACAGTATGCAGGAAGAGAACAGATCGAGCAGGTGTAAGACCTTTAGGACTGGAACAGATGCTACATCTTGAAACATTGAATAATAGTCTGGATGTCTAGAATCCTCTGAGGAGGCAGGAAAGCACAGCTCACAGTAGTGTCCAGTACTGCCGCTATGAACAGGTTGCGCTAAGAGGGTACCAGGTGAGATTTGGTAACATTTGTCAAAAAACCCAAGTTGAACAACAGCTGTGTTGTTACTTGCAGATGATGCTGCACCATCTCTGGTGACTTTGCTTTGAGCAGCCAGTCATCTAGAAAGGGGAAAACAGGGATCCCTGACCTTCTGAGATGTGCTGCCACCACCACCATCACCTTTGTGAAGACCCGTGGTGCAGGCGTAAGACCGAACGGGTGGACCGCAAACTGGTAATGTTGAGATCCCACCGCCAAATGGAGATACTTCTGATGTGACTTCAGCATGGGAATGTGAAAATATGCACCCTGCAAATCGATCGACACTAGTAGAATCTGAGCTAGGGTCAACATCTTGAACTTTTCTTCCTTGAGATAAAAATTCAAGATCCTGAGGCCTAGGATCGCTCTCAAACGCTGGTCCTTTTAGGGGATCAGGAAATACCGGGAGTAGCATCCCTAGGGCCTAGCGCAACTTTGTACCGCCTTGCAACCGATCTGGACACAGCAGGGGCGGACATAGGTTTTTGCCATACCACAAATATAGGCGCTGTTCAAGCCTCATTAAATGGGAGCAGAGGCTCTGTCACAGATGAAGGAGGGTGAAGAACCTCTGTCAAGATGTTTGATTAAATCTCCGCAGAGGGCAACTGCAAGTTCAGAAGATCAGCCGCCTTCCTGATGATCGAGTGGTAGGAAGAGACCTCCTGTGAAGGAAGACTCTGTGGAGATGAGAGTTAGCACTATGGCGAAGTTTCTAGCCAATCAGCTTCCTGAAGCCCTTCAAACTCATGCATGGGATCCACAATTTCCCCTTCCTCTTCCGGTTGCTCTGGGATTTCTTCCTCCTCCTGAAGCCTCTGTGCCTCCCTTCTTGATCTTATCTTGGGAATCGCCGTTGGTGGCTCCAGACACGGCACCAGTGACTTCGGAAGAGCCATCAATGGAGACCCTTCAGGGATGGTCCGGGGCACTGCATGAAGTCGAGATGGCGCTGGACCGGAGCCCGACTGAGAATATTCCATCCCTCCCTTCTGGAATTGTATCGGCGTTGAGAACCTTGGCGTCGGGAGAGGCCAACTCAGGGTCATCGGCATTAACGGCATAAAAGGTGCCTGGGCATAATGAGGCGGTAAGCCAATGTTAAAAGAAAGTGGTCCCATGGGGCCAACAGTGCACCAGAAGGATTAGCCGCCCTGGCAAACATGCCATAAACCGCATTTTAAGAAATGCGAAGGATCCGTACATGGAAAGGGAGGGTACATATTCAGTAAAGCCTGCTCAGGAACCGCATGATGTTACAAAGATGGATCTGGCTACGGAGCCGGAGATACCGGGGGCGGAGTGGTCGGAGGCGAAGGCTCCACTTCCCTGGGCGTCGGAGAGCACCTCTGAGTCGGTGGATGAACCGGAGTCACCTGGGGCAAAGTTGAGACTTTATCCTTCCTGTGATGCCGTGGAGCTGGGGACCCCGACTTCGGCGACTTGTCCTTAGAAGAACGGCGTCTGGAGCCATGACGGCGCTTCTTCTTGTGCTTCCTTGACAACTTCGAGGAGTGCGCATTCGGTGACTTGGACTTCGATCCGGTCCTCCTTTGTCGTCTTTTCTGCTTCTTTGCCCTAGCCATAAACAGTTTAGCTTCCCTCTCTTTGAGGGCCTTCCGATTCATACGCCGACACAAAGAACATCCTTCGACGTCGTGGTCAGACGAAAGGCACCAAAGACATTCATCATGGGGGGGGGGGGGGCTGGGGGGTGGGGGGTGTCTATGATGGACATATGACTCAGCATTCCTTACAAGGTTTAAAACCAGACTTTTTCTGAGCAGTTATCGCACTGGTACAATTACAGAAGAACATGGAACAATGTTAAACTCTTAAGAAAGGGAGAGTCCCGGAAAAACTGTTACGCGAGACGGTGCGGAAAAAAGGGAACTCACGTCAGCAAGCTGACAAGGTCTTCTTATGGCTCCAGTGATGTCACACAGGGTTGAGAGTGGAGCTGTTCCATTGTGACGTCCTCGTCGATGTGGCAGAGCTATGGAGAAAAGTTGCTGTGTGATGCTGCGCAAGGGGTAATTCAAAAGGTGAGGAATCCACAGGCAGAGGTATCCGTCAGAAATAGATACTTCATGGGTTTCAATTTAGAACAAAACAATTGCTGCTATAGAAAAGAAATACCATTTGAGCACAGCGGAACAAAAAAAAACATACTCATTTACTTCAAACTCCTACCTATTTGACACTCTTCCATATGCTCTGGAAACACGAGTAGATCTCTAGCATATACAGGATTCCCAGTAGGTTTGAAAACACTTCTCCCATTCCTTATGTGTGGTAAAGGTCTGATGGAGAAAAAAAAAATTATTTACAGGTTAAGACAAATGCCAAAAGAAGAAAAGTCAAATTGTGTAAAGAGTTTCTATTTCATAAAAACCACTGGAGATATTTCTTGCCACAATACTAGGCACACAGTATGTGATACCATTTTACATCATGTTTTTTGTTCTAGAAATAGTGCATATAGTGACAGCTATAACATGGAGCCTGCTTTTCACACTGTGGTTGAGACAAAACTGGATTTTAGAAACGCAAGATGACAGTAAGTTAGAGATGTTGCTGATCAATTATATGTCAAGGTTAATAGTTTAACCATCACTGCTGGAAGGGAAAGGTCCGATTATCGTAAGCAAAAGATCTACACAGATTGCATACTGTTCTTAGCAGTTCTATGTGTAGGAAGGTGGATATCTGACTATGGTTGCCCCCAACTTTTTGCCTGGTGTTTTGCTGGTTTTTCGACTTAGTTGACCTGGGACCCTGCTATTCAGGGCCCCAGGCCCACTGCTCTCTCTGTAAAATGGATTCCATGTACCTTAGGTGCATTTACCAATTGGTACTGGGCCACCTTATCAGTCCCTGTACAGCATACCTTAGGTATCCAGGGCCTAGGTGTACCCAGGGCCTACCAGGGTACACCTGATGGGGTACTACCTGGTAGTACCCTGATAGGGTACTACCAGGCTGAGTCGCTAGGGAACGTGTTGACCCCCGGTCCGCATGCTCTTCCTGGTCTGCCCGATCTTTATGGTGTGGGCTTTGCGATGTCGGGCCTGTGATTGTATTTGGTTTTGGGAACCTTCTGGCATCTTTTTTCCCCTGATGCTTATTTTGTCTTGCTTTCCTCAGTCTCTTGCGCTCGCGCTTTTTCAGTGGGATGATTTGGTTAGTTTGCCCGTTGGATGTTGTTTCCGGGTCTTCTCTCCTCAGATTTTCAGGCTCTGCCGTAATACTGTGGGGTTGGATTCGTTTTTTTTAGGTTGCCAGGAAACATCTTTCCTTATGCTGGCTGGGTTCGGAGTACCTTTTAGATGCTCTCTTGTTGCTTCAAGGGTTAATTCCTCGGTGGCCATATGGCAAAGTGATGAACGACCTTCCATTTTGTCCGCCCTTGTATCCTCACTATCTGATGTGACGCTGGAGATAGAGGTTAGCATACTTTCTAAAAAAGGTTCCGGTCCCAAAGGTTTCAGGGGAATGGTGAACGTTATCTTGTTTGTTCTAAACCTCTTCCAGAATGTCAGTTAGGATTGCTGGTAAAACTTTAAGATGGTTCATTGTTTCAGAGCACTGACATTCATGGTACGTTGTGTGCGGGTCTTTCTGTGCCCTTTCAATGAAAGAATTCAGCTCGAGAATCTTTTTATCTATGCCCGCGACGTGCGTGGATAAGATTTACAAGATGTCTACCTGCACTTCCAACTTTTCAGAATGTTGAAGTAGGGCTGTTGAGATGGTTTCCATCATATTAATGAACGGCGGCCACAATGGTGCGTACACTGATGAGCTGTTGTCAACCGACTGATTTGGGTCTTAGGGGCAACTCCGAGATTTGTCCCTTGGTTTGTGCCTTGCTGAACCCAAGGCTCGAGTTTCTCGAAAGTCAGGTAGGTCTCTTTGGTCTCCATCCTGCCCCATGTTGGGGGTTGGTGAATGATTTGCCGTTCTGATCCTTAGCTCGGAGCCCTTAGGAGGAGTTGCTGTGCTTGTTGTAGAAAGGTTAAAGTGGAGCGGGAATAGCCCCGACGGGCGGTTTGATGTTTTCCTGCTGGTCAGTTGGCCGGCGATTGCGGAATTAGCACTGATCGAGTTGTGTGCCTCCTGCAATTCTACACAGTCGCTGGGGTTAGGTGTGTTATTTTGGTTTTCTTGTGCCTCTATGCCTAGCGAGCCATCTATTGGGTCTGTTCGATCGTTTGGAGTCTTCCTGTTGGAAGGGGATTGGTCCTTGATGGCAGTTTCACTGATGGCCTTGTCCGGTGTGTCTGATGGGCACTTATTGACCTTTATCAGAGCTGATCGCAGGTCCGCCCCGTGGTCATCATAGTCCCTTGAGCCAAAGTATAAGCCTAGGCTGAGGGAACGCCGCGTTCCTGGACCGGTGGGTACCGTTGATGTAACCTGTGTGTCCTCGGTGTGCACGTCCCTTAACGCAACATTGGGGTAGGGGTCGCCACCTTCCTCCCTTGTGTTTATTTGGACATTTACCTTGAATTGGTTCATCCTTTTTGTTGGTTGGGGGTGATGTTCATTTGCGTGGGAGTTGTTGCTCAGGGTATTATTTTGGGGCTGCAAGGCTTTTGTTAATGAGGTCACCGATTGGGATCTTCTTTTGATATTGGTTGTGGCCGTTAAATCTGGAACATGCGGCACTGACGGAGCTAAAGGGGTGGTTGAGATTAAAAAATCTGTGATCTTGGCGTTCTTAAGGGCTAAGTTCTTCATTGGTGTTTTAACGGTAAAGACGCTGGCAGTGTTGTCTTTTGCCTCTTTTGCCTCTAACGTATCCTCTGCTAGGTCCTCGTCAGATGAGAGGGTGAGATCTTCGCTCATTTTCCGGCGTAGGGGTTGTTTGTTTTTGCTTAATTTCACTATGGGTTCTGTTCTGATTTTCCCTGATCTCATGATGATGGTACAATATTAGAGTTTAGAGCGCTTGCTTCTTGCTCCTTATTACCTCTGAAACACCCTATTACGTGAGTGTGACGACGTGTAGCGGTGGAGTCACAAATTCGGGGCGCTAAATGAACGTGTAATCCTTTATCATGTAGTGACCGGTTAGCGCGAGCTGTGTTGATGATGACGATCCAATTTCAGTAGACGATCGCCTGAGCTTTGAAGGGCCACGGGTAATCCGAACTTGTTACGCTCACACGGTGGCCACTCTGGTTCTTGCGACGGGGTTTACTTGATCCAGGATTGGTGTTTTTGGACTGTGTACTGGTCCAGGGAGAGTCCAAAGGAACTCCTCCTCTCTGTGCGCACTTGCTGCCACTGCCGCTGCTCAAAAGATTCTAGCTGTTTATGACTGTGCGGGCAGGGCTATATGCTCTATGAGTGCTTGTTCTAAGTGCTTGGTGCGTTGGTTATGCTCCAGGGGTTATACTCCAGGGTTATACTCCAGGGCCCCTTATCTGCCAACACGGACTACCTCTCACCACTGCTGTGCTCTCCTGCTGTCTTTACTGGGGAGCCTGGGACCAGAGCACCAAGGGAGGAAGGGGGAAAGAGGCACACCAACCTGCTCTGCCTGCTGTGGTCCCACGACACACCTGTGATGGTCCTCCTGGCAATCCTGGAAATCCTGACTTCGGCGCTGGCTGAACAGCTCCCCAGGACGGCCTTCATCTTTCTTTCACCCCCTTTCCTCACAGCTCTGCTCTCAACCCCCTGCTGCCAGTCCACAGAACTCACTGGGGCGGCTGCTAATCTCTCCTCCCCCCTGGGGACAGGGGGGGGGGTGCAGCGGGAGACGCTGGATGCGTGGAACAGTTTGGAGCGGTTTGTGCAGCCCCCACCGGTGGCGCTCGCAGCTCCCTTTGCAGGCAGGCATGGCCGCTAACTGCAAACCGCTGCGGCTCCCACGGCCTCCACGGCTTTCCGCTGCTCCACTTTCGGCGCTTTCAGCGCTTCAACGCCGCTGCCCCTCTACTGCTATGGGGCGCGGACGGGGGTTGCAGCGTCTTTCGGGAGATGTGGCTAGCTACGGCGGCTACCAAGCCGCGCTGCTCTCCTGCTCTTTCCCGTTCTCCCGCAAACACAAACGCTGTGTGGCTTTGCTCTGCTCTCTGGCGCCCTCCTAGGAGTCCACTTGCACACTGGAAAACAGAAGAATTTTGAAAAAACACTTGTCAGCTGATGAGAAAAAAATGGAAGTGAGCTCCGGATTCTCGTACGAAGGTGTGGAAAGAAAGGAAATAATGACAAAGTGCCAATTCGGTGCTTGTATGCAGCTCTGCCATCACAACTGTGGGCAGAGCGATCTCAACATGGATCCGTATGATCCCACCTACCATCACACTAGAGCAATGCTGTTTAAATCTTCCAGAGTCAGTCATGCACCTGAAGATAGTCTAAGGGGCACTGCTGATACCAAAAGGAAGCACTGCAAACTAAAAGTGCACCGGCCAATCTTGAATCGCAGATGTCTGTGGGAAAGCAGGACAGGATTATGAAAATATGGGCCCTGCAGAGCAGAGGAAACCATCAAGTCCGGAGGAACCAGTATCTGGGTAGCATGAGCAATCTTAATATTTCCTTCTGCAAGTAGGCCTTTAAGGGCTGAAGGTCTTATATATTCAGGAGGCATCCGCCCTTTCTTGGAACAAGGAAGAAGAACAACCATCTCCACTTTCCGAGTCCGGAACCCTATCAATGTATACATTTTGCAGATATTTTTACCCACTTTAGACGTTAATAAACAATCTCTGCAAATAATGTAATTATTCATGCTACACAATACCTGTTCCATGAGGTCAGCGTTTTCTTATATATGGAATCAAAGGGCAACACTTGTTGGCGACCTTGAGTTTCATCAAATATACGACGTGCAGCTTCAGTGGTCATGGTAACTACACAGTCCATGTCACTTGCCAAATGCCATGATATCACCTTTGCTGCTTCATCATCTTCAATTTGTGCTAAATGTGCGATCTGTAAAAAAATAGAGGTCAAAGTGCTGCAGATTCACAGTAATTTACTTTATTTGCGTCACATGATTTATATGTTATAATAATAATAGAAAGTGTTATAAGTAAATTTGATTCAACCAATATACAGATCTGCACACATACAAGATATTTAATAGAGAATATATATTTAAACATGGTAAGATATACCTGATTAGCATGATTATATGATGAGTACCTTTGCATATATTTTGTTTAGTCATTTACCACATCCAAAGTTAATCTGCAGAGCCTTAGCACAAAAAAGCCAAACTACAGATAGTAATCAGAACTAACTTCCATGCAAAAAAGGATTCCTATTATGACACCCCTGAATAAAAACATGTAATAGTTTAATAGGCCTAAACATTTGTAGAATGGAAATAGCTTTTTCACAACACTAAGTTATACACCTTCTGATGAATACAGGAGCTTCTGCAGGTTACACAAATTAACATGTTTTCAACCACTGCTCATCACTGATACTTTGGAGGCATCCCCCGCACCAAGAGTGCTGCCGCTGGAGGTGGCATATACATGGTATGAACAGTACTCAAGCTTGAGTGACATAATTTCTATCCAGACTTTACCAAATCCCTCAGGTGATATAAATGACAGAATCAAACATAAACAAGATAAATATAAGCCCTCAAGAGGGGCAGTGGGTGAGTCATAAGGATTTTGAGGGATCACATAACCCATCACAAAAAACATTTACGAACGTCTAACAATCACACTCTCTCACAGACTATGAACACATAAATAATGATAAATGAACACATTCCACAGAAAAGAATATTAATGAGGAGGATTGAGGTCTAAAGAAACCTATAGTACGAGTTACTTATCTTCGGTAACTATGTATCTGGTAGAGACGATTCTAGCAGCAGATTCCTTCACGTAAAATTACCCCCAGGCATGAGACTGGATCCGGAAACTTTTTTTGCCACAGCATCCCTGCGCGCCGGGGCGACATCACGCGACTCCGTCGTCCACGTATGTGACGTCAGCGAGGTCACATAAGACCTGCCCCGGCGCGTCTACGTCCGTTTTCTTAGGAGAACTTTTCCACACCACAACGTGGAATCACCAGATAAAAAACTGTGGATGTATGGGAACAGTGTGCGAAGAGCAGAAAATTGGAAAGAAGCGGTGAAGCACAAGTTACTACTTGTGTAACGATATATCTGTAAGAGACATTAGTTAGTGATAGATTCCTTACCTTAGAATATCCCCAGGCGTCAGACTGGATCCGGAAATTTTTGCGTAGCAATACCCCTGCGCGCTGGTAGGCGTCGTCTGCGGCTCCGCGTCCGTCGTCGGCGTCGTGAGCGCCGGGATGACGTCATCGGAGTATATAGACGGCGCCCATGCGCGCTGACGTCAGTTCTGATAACACAGCTTTTCCGCGCCAGATACGCAGAGCCATGATAGAACTAACACTGGTGCCATTGAAACTAGGGCCCTGGAAGGGGATGACCTTAACCCTAAATATCGGTTCGCAGAACGGGGAGGATGGGAGGGCGGTAAGGAATCTATCACTAACTAATGTCTCTTACAGATATATCGTTACACAAGTAGTAACTTGTGCATCTGAAAGAGACACGTTAGTGATAGATTCCTTACCTTAGAATAGATACCCCAGCAATACCAACCCCGGTGGTGGGTCTGCGAACCAATATCACACCAGAAAGTCCTGGAGGACGGAACGGCCAAAGAAGCCATCCCTCCGGACTTGACTGTCCAGGCAGTAGTGTCTTGCGAACGTGTGCAGCGAGGCCCACGTGGCTGCCTGACAGATGTCCTGCAGGGGGACACCGCGGCCCAGGGCAGTTGTCGTTGCCGTGGCCCGAGTGGAGTGAGCCCGCAATCCAGCCGGGGGCTCCTTCCTCGCCATAGAGTAGCATGCTTGGATGCACAAGATGATCCACCTGGAGATGGTCCTCTTGTGTACAGCCTTTCCCTTCTTCGCGCCCACGTAACCAACGAAGAGTTGGTCATCCACCCGGAATTGGCGAGTGCGGTCCAGGTAGTAGGAGAGCGCACGTTTTGGATCCAGACGGTGGAGCCTCTCTTCCTCTTTCGAGGGATGCGGAGGCGGAAAGAAGGTGGGCAAGGTGATGGACTGCCCGATGTGGAAGGCCGTGACAACCTTGGGCAGAAAGGAAGGTCGTGTACGCAACACCACCTTATCAGGATGAACAGACAGGAAAGGCGGAGAAGAAGAAAGAGCCTGGAGCTCACTCACCCTTCTGGCAGAGGTGATGGCAACCAGGAAGGCCGTCTTCAGTGTAAGGAGACGAAGAGGACAGTTATGAAGTGGCTCAAAGGGAGCACACATCAGATAGGTGAGAACAAGGTTCAAGTCCCACTGGGGCATCACGAAGGGAACAGGAGGGAACATGTGTGTGATGCCCTTCAGAAATCTACTCACTATAGGGGACTTGAACAAAGAAGGCTGATCTGGTAGCCTCAAGAAGGCTGAAAGAGCAGAGAGGTACCCTTTAAGAGTGCCCAGAGCAGAGCCCTGCTGGGCAAGGGAAAGAAGAAAGAGCAGCACTTCCGAAAGGGGTGCAGAGAGGGGATCCACAGCCTTTGCTGCGCACCATGCCACAAATCTGTTCCACCGGCAGGCGTATACCGACTTAGTGGAGGGACGCCTGGCTGCCAGAATGATGTCACAGACTTCGGGAGGCAAGTCAAATGGCCTCAACTGCCGCCGCTCAATCTCCAAGCTTGTAGGTGGAGACTGGACAGGTTCGGGTGCAGGACCGTCCCCTGCTGCTGCGACAGAAGGTCCTCCCGAAGAGGCAGACGAATCGGGGGATCGACTGACATGCTGAGCAGCTCGGGATACCAGTATCTTCGTGCCCAGTCCGGAGCCACAAGGACGACCTGGGCCCGGTCGCGCCTGATCTTCTTCAGCACTCTGGGCAGAAGTGGTATAGGCGGAAAGGCGTACAACAGACCGCAGCTCCACTCGCGACGAAAAGCGTCTCCGAGCGAGTGCCGCCTTGGAAACTCCAACGCGCAGAACTGCTGACATTGCGCGTTCTCTTCTGTGGCGAATAGATCTAACCAAGGCTCTCCCCACTGTCGAAAGAGACCTTGCGCCACGTCCGAGTTCAGACGCCATTCGTGATCCATCATGCACCGGCGGCTGAGTTCGTCCGCCCTGGCATTCAGAGAGCCTGCCAGGTGTTGAACCACCAGGGTCACGCCCTGATGTCCCAGCCACTGCCAGAGGCGCAGAGCCTCCTGGCAAAGGGTCCACGACCCCACACCGCCCTGTTTGTTGCAGTACCACATGGCGGTGGTGTTGTCGGTGAACACTTGCACCACGCCTCCCCTGACAGAGGGGAGGAATGCCTTCAGTGCAAGACGAATCGCCCGCAGCTCCAGAAGGTTGATGTGGAGCCGGGACTCCGCCGGAGACCAGAGGCCTCTGATCTCCGCCTCTCCCATGTGGCCTCCCCAGCCCTGGAGGGACGCGTCCGTCACAACTACGTGCTCCGGCTGGGGTAGGGAGAGGGGCCTGCCACTGACCCATTCGCGGTCCGTGAGCCACCACTGCAGTTGCTTCGCAGTGCCCTCCGAGATCAGGACATGATCGGACAGGTTGCCCTGATGCTGGGCCCACTGAAACTTCAGGTCCCACTGCAGAGCCCGCATCCGCCACCTGGCGTGACGCACCAGAAGGATGCAGGAGGCCATCAGTCCCAGAAGCCGCAGCGTCAACCTGACCGAGACTCGGGATAACGGTCTGAAGACAGGAATCAGAGCCTGAATATCCCGAACCCGCTGCTCGGGTGGGTAAACCCGAAACTGCGCCGAGTCGAGAACCGCTCCGATGAAAAGGAGCTTCTGAGAGGGACACAGGTGCGACTTCGGCACATTGATGGAGAACCCCAGCAAGTGCAGGAGGTCGGCCGTAGTCTGGAGGTGGCTGACGACTGTCTGGGGCGAGCCCGCCTTCAACAACCAGTCGTCGAGGTAGGGGAAGACTGATACCCCCTGCCTGCGCAGATGGGCTGCGACCACCGCCATCACCTTTGTGAACACCCGTGGGGCGCTGGTAAGGCCGAAGGGGAGCACGGTAAACTGAAAGTGCTCTAGGCCTACCGTGAACCGCAGGTAACGCCGGTGGGCCGGCAGGACGGGGATGTGGAAATAGGCGTCCTGCAAGTCCAACGCTACCATCCAGTCTCCTGGGTCCAGGGCAGCCAGGACCTGAGCTAAAGTGAGCATCTTGAACTTCTCCGTCCGGAGGAAGCCGTTGACGTTCCGCAGATCCAAGATAGGGCGTAGGCCCCCTTTGCCCTTCTTGGGTACCAGAAAGTAGTGGGAGTAACAACCACGTCCTACTTCTGGCCCAGGAACGCGCTCGATGGCCCTCTTGGCCAAGAGGGCCGAAACTTCCTCCTGCAGAAGTTGCAAGTGATCCCCCGACACACGGTGGTATTGAGGTGGCATGGATGGAGGGGAAGACTCGAAGGGGAGGGAGAAACCCCTTCGGACAATTTGCAGCACCCACCTGTCCGAAGTGACTGTATGCCAGTGGGAGAGGTGATGGCGAACCCTGCCTCCCACAGGCGTCACATGGGCCTGAAAACTCGGACTAGGAAGGTTTTGAGGCGGGGGCTGCTGAGGGAGGTGTGGACTGGCCTCGCCGCTGACCCCGACCACCGCCACGGCGGTTCCCACGTCCGCCACCGCGCTGCTGTACATTTTGCGGCGTGTGGCTGGCGGTCCGTGGAGGGGCGCCCCTTCCGTGGCCACGAAAGGAGCGAAAGGCACCCGATTGCTGGCGTGGGGCCGTAAGGCCCAAGGACTTGGCCGTGGCCCTGGAGTCCTTGAAACGTTCCAGCGCATGGTCTGCCTTGTCGCCAAAGAGGCGACGGCCATCAAACGGCATGTCCAGGAGGGTGGCCTGGACATCGGCCGAGAAGTTGGCGGACCTCAACCAGGCGTGGCGTCGAACCGCCACCGTCGTCGCCATCGCCCTGCCCAGTGAGTCCGTGGTATCCAGCCCACACCGGATAGAAAAGCGTGCCGCATCTCGGCCGTCCGCAAGGGTTTGGCTGAGTTTAGCCCTGACCTCCTCAGGGCATTGTGGCAGCACCTCCGCAACCGTGTCCCACAGAGTGTGGGTGTAGCGGCCCAAGAGACAGTTGGTGTTCACTGACCGTAGCCCCAGGCTCACAGACGAGAAGACCTTCTTCCCGAACTGCTCATATCTCTTGGATTCCCTGTCGGGCGGGGCCGACGGGAATGCGGATTGGGAGGTAGAGGCCTGGATGACCAGGCTCTCGGGGGTGGGATGGGTGGACAAAAAGCATGGGTCGCCCGGTGCCGGGCGGTAGCGTCTGGCCACGTTCCTGTCCACAGGGGGGCCTGTGGCGGGCTTGGACCAAGTGCCCAGCAGAACGTCACACAAGGCCTCATTGAACGGCAGAAGGGGCTCCGTGGAACCGGACTGCTGTTTGAGGACCTCAGTGAGGAGATTAGTCCTCACGGCCGCGACGGGGAGCTGAAGGTTTAAGGCCTTAGCTGCCTTCGTCAACACTACGCTGTAAGCAGAACCCGCCTCCGAAGCCACAGTCGGGGGCGACGTAAATCCAGTGTCTGGCGAGGTGTCAATACCACTGGCCTCCCCAAGCTCATATGTCCAGTCCTGATGCGACTGGCAATCACGTGCCAGAGGGTCCTCGGACCCCTCCCATTGCTCCTCGTCACCTGGCTCCTGGAGACCAGGATTAACAGCCAGGGCCTCCTCGTGGAGATAGAAGTCTCCGAAGGCCGACGGAATCGGCGCCCAGCGGCGCCCCTCCGACACCTGAGTAGGACCGTAGGAAGCATTGGGGTCGGCAACCACATCGGCTGCCGGGGACGACACCTGAAGGGACGGCGCCGGTGAGGTCGTAAGGTCGACCGGCGAGGTCCCGGATCCGGAGCCGGATCCAGCGAGGTCGCGCGGCGCCGGGACCGAAGTCGCCAGCGGCGCCGGGGCCGAAGCACCCGACGTCGTCGGGGCCGAAGCGCCCGACCCGGAAGGACCTCCAGACGGAGCCGATCGGCCCGAAGGCGCCACGGGAACCGACTGAGGAGGGAGGGCCCTCATGGCCATGAGGTACCTCTCGACCTCCTCCTGCGACGCGCCGTGCCCAGGGACCCGGAGGTGTGGGGCAGGCGGCGACGCTTGCGACTCCCGCGGAGCCGCGTGGGCGGTGTCGCCCGAGTCCCCGGTCGCATCGTGCGAGCGACGGGGCGGGTCGGAGGAACGATGGCGTCGCTCCGACCTCTCATGCCTCTTACCTGAGGACTTGGAACCGGACGATCGGTGACCACTCCCGGAGCGTCGATGACTCCGACCTCGCGACCTGTCCCTCGACCTCCCGTGGGACCGGGACCGGGACCTGGAGCGGCGCGGGGCCGACTGCCTCAGCTCGAGACGCTTGCGGGACCGCTCCCGCCTAGCCTTCGACGTCAGGGCCCGGCAGTCGTCACAGGTTCGATCGTCGTGGTCGAGGCCTAAGCACTTCAGGCACCGGCGATGGGGGTCCGTGACCGACATGAGTCGGCCGCACTTCGAGCAAGGCTTGAACCCGGGCATCCCTGGCACCGATAGTCGAGAAGCGACTAAATAGAGGATCAAAAAGATCAAAAAAGTTTTCAGTCAAAAAGTGACTGGGGGTAGAGCTTCTTCCGGATCTGCGCTAGCTGGCGCGGAAAAAAGAAGAACTGACGTCAGCGCGCATGGGCGCCGTCTATATACTCCGATGACGTCATCCCGGCGCTCACGACGCCGACGACGGACGCGGAGCCGCAGACGACGCCTACCAGCGCGCAGGGGTATTGCTACGCAAAAATTTCCGGATCCAGTCTGACGCCTGGGGATATTCTAAGGTAAGGAATCTATCACTAACGTGTCTCTTTCAGATTAAAACACCACGCAGAGTAGTGGCAATACCGTAGAACCCAAGACGGGGAAGAAGAAAGAGCAAGCAGAGCCCTGCGCAGCCACCCCTTCAGCACATAGACAGCCTCCCACTCCCATGCCCCAGAGACAAGGAACATGCGTAAAGGTCATGGCACACGTTGTAAACCTACCACCCCCATCCTGAGCAAGGAAGGGGACCAGTCCCAAGACAGACAGGGACAACAAACCTCCAAGCCACTCAAACATAGAGGGCAACCACCCACAAGGGACAAGGGCAAGACATGGCCAGATGACCCTTAATCAGAGGATAGTAATGGAAGGAAGGGAGGGAAGGACAGGGATAGAAAGCAATTCCCCCCAAACCTGGAGTAGTCAGAGCAGCAGGGCACCGGAGCACCAGAACCCCATCCTCCAAAGAACCAAGGAGGAGTGACCCACCCCCCAAAGCCCCCCCCCCCCCAGAACAAAGAAGGCACTCAGAGGAGACACAGCCCCCCACCATGAGATGAGTACCGAAGACCAACCCAAGGGTCCTCGCAGAATCGTGGAGGAAGGGCTGGCCGTGAAGGAATCTGGGGCTAGAATCGTCTCTACCAGATACATCGTTACCGAAGGTAAGTAACTCGTAAATCTGATAGAGACTACTAGCCGCAGATTCCTTCACGTAGAATAGATACCCTAGCAATACCCCCTGGGAGGAGGGTCTGCAAAAGGACCCCACCAGCCAATACAGAACAGAGGGCCCCTCAGGAGACCAGATCTGTGGACCAAGTAGAACCTAGTCCCCGCCAGCCAACGAAAACTCCCACAAGCAGAACCCCACCGACCCCAAGAAGATGAGGAGGGAAAAGAAGCCTGAAGAGGCCCGTGCACACACAGCGGAGGAACCAAGGGCAAGGTCGGAGATGCCGAAGCACCCCTCTCCCCCACAAGGCAACCGAGCTTCCAAGAAGAGAGGAAGAAGAAGCCTAGAGGACCCAAGGAAACTAGGGAAAAGAAGGCGTACCCACTCCAGATGGAGAGCAACCTGCAAGAAAGAACAGCACTGGCAGTCGAAAGCCACCAGAAGCAAGAAGTACAGCCTGAGGCCCCAGGAAGGCAGAGTAGGCGGCGCCTGGCAAGGTAGAACACAGATTCATCCCAGACCTAAGGACAGGAGCAGGGAGAAGCCCGGACACACCACCACGAGTGGCCGCACAAACGACCCCAAGAAGCAAAAACAACCTACATAAACGCCATGGAGAACTGGCTCCCGTAGGCGACCAGAACCTCCTAGCAGAGCCCAAGCCATATGACAGCTACCACTACCCCACATAGTTAAGTCCCAGATATGGGAACCCTTTTTGGAAGAACTTCCGCAGCAGAGGAAAAAACAAAGAGCTACGGAAGGCTTGACAAATAGCCCAAGCAAAGCAGAAGGCCTAATCTCAGGGCCAAGTCTGCATAATAACTCCGTCTGAACACATACATAATTAACAAAAGGGCCGTCCAGCAGCCAACAATGCCAAAGTCCCAAGGAAGGAGGCAAATGGCCAGAAAACACACTCCACAGCCAGAACAACCGGCCTAAGAAGGCCCAGAATCAACCCCAACTCAGGAGTCACTGAGGAGGGGACGGAGGAGGACGAGGATAAGGCGGAGGAGGAGGAGGAGGAGGAGGAGGACGGAGACCTGCCAAGAGCCTTTGGATGGCGTAGTCGGCCGGGGCATGGAAAAACAGGTTGTCATCAAATGGAAGGTCGATGAGTCGCTTCCGAATATTGTCTGGGAACACTCCGTCCCGAAGCCAAGCATGGCGACGGAGAGCGATTGAGGAAGCCATGGCTCGGCCCAGCACCTCAGAGATTTCCAGAGTGGACCAGAAAATAAACGCCGCAAGCTCCCGGCCATCCAACTCATGATGTCCTAAGTCCACCTGACCAGTCTCCTGGGACATAGCGGATCCCAGAGACTCAGCCGAGTCCCACAAACAGGAGGAGGCCCTAGCCAGAACACACAAGGTGTTAAGGGCCCTCAGGGCAGCGCTGGTCGAGGTGAACAAGTTGCGCCCCAAGAGTCCAGCCAGCGGGCCTCCCGGGATGGCGGAGTCAACAGTGGCGGCAGGGAGGGAAAAGCAGTCCGCAAAAGTGGACTGGCGGCAGAGGGGTGAAGGGAAAGCCACGCCGGGTCACGCGGCGCCGGGAGGTGCCGGTGCAGAAGATGCTGAGGCACCGGGTCGCCTGAGGCAGGACGCCTCCCTACCCCTCCAGAGAAGAGATGAGCGAACCCTTAAAGAGGAGTAAGATCTCCCTCCCACCAGAGCCCTGATGGAGAACCTGTGAGAAGATAGCCTGGCATATGATGTCCACTATTCTAGTGGGCACCTTGTACCTGTCTAAACGACCCTTATAGATGGTGGTTGTATAGTCAACCTTATAGACAAGCTATCCGAGTGGTAGCATGGACCAGCAGTCTTTGGCTAAACGCTAAAGAAAATGTGAAGCTGTTTGTTTTACCAATTATAATCCCTTGAATACCAAATGAAAGGACACCACACAAGGTATATACCAAATATATATATGTATTTATTTCTAACACAACCCCTCTACACTCTTTATGAGGTGAGAGATCGAAGTACATCACAAGTTACTTAAATAGCATACGATAAGTTGCACAAATACAGTTTTGCCCTAGGGGCCTCACAAACCATATACTAAGTAAGTGGTATAAGAACCACTTCAGGAATAGTGAATAGGCCTAGAGCCTAGGGAATCGCTGGGGCTACACTAGACAACCAAAGGTTATGAAGTAGGAGACCCACGGTAGACACGTGCAGTGTCTAAACACAGTCGCGAGTTACCATTGATTTAGAATGGAGAACGTAAAAGTTACAAAGTTAAAGATTTAGGGCACTTCCGGATGGACTACGACAAAACCACTTTAGACTAGGACACTTGGATAGTCAATACCCACGGGAGCACCGCAGTACTCGAGTTACCTCACCCACGGAAGCTGGGTGCAAAGGTGTCTTTTGTGTCGGGTTTCGTCGATGTTTCCTATGGAGATCTGCAAGGAAGTGCTGCAGTCGATCAGAGGAAAAGTGTCTGGGTGGATCCAAGGGTGGATCTAGGAACTGAAGAACCTGAAAGCACAGGGGACAGAATCTGGGTCACTAGACAGTGACCAAGAAGGAACCAGGAAGGAACCAGGCGATGTCGAGGAGATTTCAGGTGAAGTGGTGAAGCTTGTCTCTGCAGCCATGAGGACCAGGAGGCGTCGATGACGACCAGGAGCTGGATTCGAGCTGTCACACGAAGGATCTAGTTGACTGTGGCGTCGGTATCCGGATTGGGCCAAACAAGCCTTGGCAACCGCAACCCACGCAGGAAGTGAAGATTGGCTTCGAGTCCGACCAGCAAGGTCTGGGGAGCTTCTCCTTTGGAGGGAAGCTGGAGCGAGCCTGGAGCAACAAGGCCAGCGGTGTAAATTCAAAAAGAAGTCTTCAGAGGGCTAACTAGCCAGCGGGCTAGCAACAAGGGAAGACATGTCGAGCTGAAATGCAGGAGCAGGCCCCACGCGGCCCTCGTGGAGTGTGGAGGGCTGAGCTTTGGTGCAAATGGCGCTCGGGTCTGGGGCTTTTCATACCCCAATGCACAACTGCGAGGGTACCTCGGGAGTCGAGCAGTTAGCAAAATGCAGGAAGTCTAGGGTGTGCGGTCCCATGTCTCTCGTGTACGCCACGGGTCTCAGCTTTGCTGTGGATGTGGATCGGAGTCGGAGAAGTCTGGAAGTCCAGTTCCTGAATTGCTGAGTCTTCGGGTTCCGGCAGGAGCATCGACAAAGCAAACCGGCAAGTTACTGGTGGTGCCTATTTGCACAGGGTGGTCACTCCTTGACCACAAGGGAGATGTCTTCAGTCTTCTAGTCGATATAGAACGTCGAAGGTCCAAGAGTTTAGTTTCAGAGTTTCAGTCAAGGATAATCCAAAGTCTGTAGACACAGCTCCTATCTTTATACTGATTTTAGGGGCTGGATTACCTGCTAGGTCCCTCCTATGGGTTCCCTGGGAAGGGGGTGGTTACATCCATTTCCCTTTGTCAAGTTTTGCGACAGAGCAGGGCTAGAGTGCCCCAGCAACTGGTTTGAAACGGGCTATGCATGGAGCACCTGCCCCAATACACTACAGGCTGTCTGGGAGGTGCTAGCACCTCCCTCCACAGGAAACCTATTGTCCAGGCCTCCCTCGCTGGAGTTTCCCCCAGCTGCAGTAGGTCAGACTCTTGTCTGTGGCAGCAGCATCAATTTTATGATGCTGAGGCTCTATTTAACTATAACCGGGTAAAGCAGTAACTACATGTCTTTTCCCTCTAGAAGGGTGGAATGCTCCACCCTATTCCAACGTGTTTGACTCCTTACACGACATGTTTTGATAAAGCCAAACCAAAGTAAGCATTAACCGCGAGGATTATAATGCACTTAAGAGTATATGGTATGGCTATATCATAGAACAGCTATAAGGAGATGGTTCTGAAAGCTGCAGAGGGGCTCAGCTCATGCTAGGGTACCCTCTCACATAAAACCAAGCACTCTGCCTCCAGGATCGTTAAGGCCTGCCATAGGAGTGACTTATAGGTTACTATGTGTCTATATATAAGGTAGATATTCTATATCTAAGTAAGGGGTGATTACACCACCTTGCCCAAGCTGAGTGATCAGCCTGTGGTGTCAGTTTAGATGGCCAGCCAGGGGTGGCATAATACATGCTGCAGCCCCTGGTAGGCCTTGGATGCACCTATGCCCTGGGAACCTATACAGGGGCTCACAAAAGTGACCCAATACCCAATCAGGTATGTACCTAAAGTACATGGTATCAATTTAGAGAGAGAACAGCTGGGCTGTGGGTCTGATTAGCAGGCCAGCAGCCACACTAAAGTCGAAAAACCAGAGAATCATAGCAAAAAGTGGGGGTGACCATAGGAAGCAGACGCTACTCACCTACAGAACCTCCAATAGAAGGTCGGCCGGAAAGTGAGCCAACGGGTCACCCTTGCGGAGGATGCTCACAGCCCTGGACACCGCGTGAGCGGAGGCCGCACCCGCCTCTGTAGGGCCCCGCGGAGGAGAAAGCAGCTCCTCCGTGGGCGACGGCTGCAAACTAAGGTGGCCGTCCTCGAGGCCAAGCAGGACGGGCAAGGGCCAGACATGGAAGTCAGGAGGAGCCAAAGAATGAGGGACCTGCCGCTCTTCCGACGAACACCTCTGCCTCAGGAAGGACGGGGAGCCGCCCTTCGACGCCGGATGAAAACGACAACACACAGCGACCAGTCTCCGGGGAGGACAACACCAATATACAGCCTGCCTCTGGAGAAGAAGAAACGTCTGAAGACGAATCCGCTGTACGACCCCTGCGAGGAGCCATAGAGTCCGCTGCCTGAAGCAGGACATCGGTGTCGTCCGGCGTTACCGGACAAGGCTCCACCAGGACACCCCGCACCGGAGACCGGAGTGGAGCCTGACCGGCTCCGGAGCGGTGACGGAACAGCGCTGACTCGACCCCCGCCGAGGCAGTCACCTGCGTCGGGGAACGAGACGGGCCTGGGGAGTGACACGAAGCCCTCCGCCAGCCGCGGCCCAGAATGAGGCGGAGATCGCTCGGCAACCCATGTGGCGGTGCCAGGGACGATTCAACCTCAGGCTCGCCCTCCGACGAGGCAGCCGCCTGTGGGGAGGGACGAGAAGGGCCCGGGCTGTGTGTCGCCGACGACACACAGATTGTGGTCTTCATATCACAATCGGTGAATACAGTGGCCTTAAATTTTAAAAACTGTATGGAGGCAGTCGCAGGCTGGATGGTTCAGAACTTCCTTAAGTTAAACGGGGAGAAAACGGAGGTCATTATTTTTGGAGGTAAACATGAGATCTGGTCAATGGACTGGTGGCCTGCTTCTCTTGGTGCCTGTCCCACGCCCTGTACCTCGGCCCGAAACCTGGTGTTATTCTGGACACCACCCTTACTCTTGATAAACAGGTTAGCAGGACAGTCTCTACCTGCTGTGGTGCCCTAAGAATCTTAAGAATTTTTTTTCACTATCTCTCCCCAGAAGCACGAAAACAGGTTGCGGTGGCTCTTATAGCCTTCCGGCTGGATTACTGCAATGCACTATATCTAGGCATTAACAACGGCTTGGTCCAACGCCTTCAGATTGTGCAAAATGCAGCGGCCCGCTTTGTGGTAGATGCCCCTAAGCGTGCGTCAGGCACGGCCATCAGGAAGAACCTACAGTGGCTCCCCATCCAGGCCAGGATCAACTTTAAGGCCCTCTGCCTTACGCACCATGCCCTAAATGGTTCTGGGCCAGAAGACATTCGTCCCCTCGTGTCTTTCTATGTCCCTGGCAGGGCTCTTCGCTCCGCTGATAAAAATCTATTTACTGTTCCTCGAGTCCTCAAGGCCAGATGGGGTGAAAGGGCCTTCCGTTCCCTCGCACCTAAACTCTGGAACATGCTCCCGGATGACCTCAAGGTACTTGCCTCTCACTCCCTCTTCTGCAAGGCACTTAAGACCTGGCTTTTCCGAGAAGGCTACCTATGATCTGCACATTTCCTGTTCATACAGCTATACCATCTTCAGAGCCTTGATGCCTTTGGGTTTAGTCGCGCTCTATAAATTCAAATTCATTCATTCACGAGGCCTCGACCCGGAGCGGGACGAGGAGGGTCCACCGACCCCTGTGGCTCCGCACGTTCCAGCTGCTGCCGGCAGCGTAGCGGTGTCACCTCGGCCTTTGACAGAACCACCTTGACAAAGGACCGAGAGGGGCTCGGAGAGGAGACCCGAGACCCTGAGACCTCCCGCGACACCACAGGGACTCCCACGGGAGTTTGCGGCAAAGCAGAGACGCCGTGGCCTAAAGGAAGTGCCCCAGAGGAGCCACACCCCAACAGCACCACATCCTCCAAGCCTGGATCCAAACCAGTCAGCGCCGGAGCCGCTGCCGCAGTGGGCCCTGCGCAAGGCGAGGGGTCTGCCGATGCCCCAGTAGGTGTAGGAGGAGGAGATGCCAGCGAGGCCTGCAAAGCCGCCGAGTATGTCTTTATTTTGACTCTCGACGCCCCAACACCAGGAAACGTGAATAGGACGACACGCGGAGCCGCATCACCCGCCCCCGGCAGGATGGAAACCAGCCCCCGGGGACAAACTGCAACACTTACCCACTGGGGATCGACGCTCACGTGACAACGGAGAAGGGCGAGGATGACGGCCACGGCCGTATCTGAAGCCGTCCGCCGAAGCAGACCGAGGGGAGGACGTCGACCTGGAGAGACGCACCAATAGAAGTTTCATCCGACGCTCCCGCCAGGACTGTTGGCATGTTTTACAAAAAAGGGGTAACCCTGTGTCCCTCAGAACCTGGGTAAGCGTGATTAACAACAAAAATGGTTCTGTCGGGTGGTAGCAAGAATTACTTTTAAGGAAGGCTGAAATAGCTCAGAACACAAAAGCACACCTCTCTGAGAACAAAGTTTTTTATAATAAAAACAAAGAATACACGGGAATTACTTCATTCCGTATTGTTTACGAGATGCTTAAAACATGTGATTAGTGACTGTGGTGAACAAAGTGACTAGTGCATTGCATATAGTGACACTTATATACAGATTTTTACAATTGAACAAGGGGGGGGGGGGGGGGGCAGGGGTGTTTTCTTTCGTTGGACGGCCAGTATTACAAAGTTAGTATTCCAAGGAAATAGATGGTTAATGTCTAAGTTCCTGGAGGTATCTTGGCCAAGTATGAGCGTCAACGTTTCGACCCTGTTGCGCCCCAACTGGTGGTTGCGGCGGGTCTTTATCAAGACAAGGGGTTGGAAGGGCCTGGAAAGGAAGGGAAAGGTATCAGAGAGGTGTAGATAATCATCGTCATGAATGACAGGGGGAAATAGAAATTACTTACATGGGGGTCTGGTAGGGTGAGAATCGACTCCGGAGGGAAGACCGTCGGTCAACCTAGATGGAAAGGGTTTAAGACCTGATCAATATTGAGAGGTCTGATGGAGGATATGCGATATTTTAAAAGTGCCTAGGTGATTTACGCTGAGTGCTAAAAGGCAATTACGCGATGCTGGATGTGCCTAGGTGATTTACAGGGACTTCTAGGTACCCAAAATAGTTACGCTGGTGAGTTATCTGCGCAGCAGTTGGACCGGCAGGAGGCTGGCTTACCCTCGGTATTGCGAACTATGGTAGTAACGAACAAGTTACTTACCTTCGGTAACGATATGTCTGTAAGAAACAGTAGTTAGTATTAGATTCCTTACCTTAGAATATCCCCAGGCGTCAGTCTGGATCCGGAAACTTTTGCGTAGCAGTACCCCTGCGCGTCGGTAGTCGTCGTCTGCAGGCGTCCCCTGTGGCTCCGCGTCCGTCGTTGGCGTCGTGATGATGTCGCTGGAGTATATAGACGCCGCCTCCGCGCGCTGACGTCAGTTCTTTGCACACAGCTTTTCCGCGCCAGAACACGCAGAGCCATGTGAGAACCAACACTGGTGCCATTGAAACTAGGGCCCTGAAAGGGATGTCCTTAACCCTAAGTATCAGTTCGCAGAACGGGGAGGATGGGTGGGGCGGTAAGGAATCTAATACTAACTAATGTTTCTTACAGATATATCGTTACCGAAGGTAAGTAACTTCTTCATCTGAAAGAAACACGTTAGTATTAGATTCCTTACCTTAGAATAGATACCCCAGCAATACCAACCCCGGTGGTGGGTCTGCGAACCAATACAATCCTACACCAGAAAGTCCTGGAGGACAGAACGGCCAAAGAAGCCATCCCTCCGGACTTGACTGTCCAGGCAGTAGTGCCTCGCAAAAGTGTGCAGCGAGGCCCACGTAGCCGCCTGGCAAATGTCCTGCAAGGGGACTCCCCGGCCCAGGGCAGTCGTAGCCGCCGTGGCCCGAGTGGAATGGGCTCTCAGCCCAACAGGAGGCTCCTTCCGAGCCAAAGAGTAGCACGCTTTGATGCACAGAACGACCCACCGAGAGATGGTCCGTCTATGTACCGCCCGTCCCTTCTTCGCACCCACGTAGCCAACAAACAGTTGGTCATCCACCCGGAACTGGCGTGTGCGATCCATATAAAATGAAAGCGCACGTTTTGGGTCCAGACGATGGAGCTGCTCTTCATCCTTTGAAGGATGCGGAGGCGGGAAGAAGGAGGGTAAGGTGATGGACTGCCCGATGTGAAATGCAGAGACTACTTTGTGCAGGAAAGAAGGTCTAGTTCTCAAAACCACCTTGTCTGGATGAATGGACTTGAAAGGGGGTTTGACAGAAAGAGCCTGGAGCTCACTCACTCTCCTGGCAGAGGTGATGGCAACCAGGAAGGCCGTCTTTAAAGTCAGGAGACGGAGAGGACAGGAATGAAGTGGCTCACAGGGAGCACACATCAAGAAGGTTAGAACCAGGTTCAAGTCCCACTGAGGCATCACAAACGGAACAGGTGGATACATGTGTGTGATGCCCTTCAAGAACCTTGTCACAATAGGGGACTTGAACAAAGAAGGTTGATCAGGCAGCCTCAGAAAGGCCGAAAGGGCAGAAAGGTAGCCCTTGATAGTGCCCAGAGCAGAGCCCTGCTGGGCAAGAGAGAGAAGAAAGAGGAGAACCTCGGAAAGAGGGGCAGAAAGAGGGTCCACATCCTTTGCTGTGCACCATGCCACAAATTTGTTCCACCGGCAGGCGTATACCGACTTCGTGGAGGAACGCCTGGCTGCCAGAATCACATCACAGACTTCAGGAGGCAAGTCAAATGGCCTCAACTGTCGCCGCTCAATCTCCACGCATGGAGGTGGAGGCTGGACAGGTTCGGACGGAGGACCGTCCCCTGCTGCTGCGACAGAAGGTCCTGCTGAAGGGGCAGGCGGATCGGGGGACCGACCGACATGCTGAGTAGCTCGGGATACCAGTACCTTCGAGCCCAGTCCGGAGCCACAAGGATGACTTGGGCCCGGTCGCGCCTGATCTTCTTCAGCACTCTGGGCAGAAGTGGTATAGGAGGAAAGGCCTATAACAGACCGCAACTCCACTCGCACCGAAAGGCGTCGCCGTGCGAGTGCCGTCTTGGAAATTCCAACGCGCAGAACTGATGACATTGCGCGTTCTCTTCTGTGGCGAATAGATCTAACCAAGGCTCTCCCCATTGCAGAAAGAGGCCTTGCACCACGTCCGAGTTCAGACGCCATTCGTGATCCATCGAGCACCGACGGCTGAGCTCGTCCGCCCTGGCGTTCAGAGAGCCTGCCAGGTGTTGAACCACCAGGGTCACATCCTGATGTTCCAGCCACTGCCAGCGGCGCAGAGCCTCTTGGCAAAGAGTCCACGACCCCACCCCACCCTGTTTGTTGCAGTACCACATGGCGGTGGTGTTGTCCGTGAACACCTGCACTACACTCACGCTGACAAAGGGGAGGAATGCCTTCAGTGCCAGACGAATCGCCCATAGCTCCAACAAATTTATATGGAGACGGGACTCTGCCGGAGACCAGATGCCTCTGATCTCCGCCTCTCCCAAGTGGCCTCACCAGCCCTGGAGGGACGCGTCCGTCACAACAACGTGCTCCGGTTGGGGAAGGGAGAGGGATCTGCCTCTGACCCAATCGCGGTCCGTAAGCCACCACTGCAGTTGTCTTGCAGTGCCCTCTGAGATCAAGACATGGTCAGACAAGTTGCCCTGATGCTGGGCCCACTGAAACGTCAGGTCCCACTGCAGAGCCCGCATCCGCCACCGGGCGTGATGCACCAGAAGGATGCAGGAAGCCATCAGCCCCAGCAGCCGCAGCGTCAACCTGACCGAAACCCGGGATAATGGCTGGAAGATGGGAATCAAAGCCTGTATATCCTGGACTCGCCGTTCCGGAGGATAAACCCGAAACTGCGCCGAGTCGAGAACCGCTCCGATGAAAAGGAGCTTTTGAGAGGGACACAGGTGTGATTTCGACACATTGATGGAAAACCACAGCTCGTGCAGGAGGTCTGCCGTCATCTGAAGGTGGTGGACGACTGTCTGGGGCGAGCTCGCCTTCAACAACCAGTCGTCTAGGTAGGGGAAGACTGAAACCCCTAACCTGCGCAGATGGGCTGCGACCACCGCCATCACCTTTGTGAACACCCGTGGGGCACTGGTAAGGCCGAAGGAGAGCACAATAAATTGAAAGTGCTCTTGGCCTACCGTGAACCGCAGGTAACGCCGGTGGGCCGGCAGGACTGGGATGTGAAAATATGCATCCTGCAAGTCCAACGCTACCATCCAGTCTTGCGAGTCTAGAGCAGCCAAGACCTGAGCCAATGTCAACATCTTGAACTTCCCCTTCCGGAGGAAGCTGTTGACGTTCCTTAGGTCCAAGATAGGACGTAGGCCCCCTTTGTCCTTCTTGGGTACCAGAAAGTAGTGGGAATAGCACCCACGCCCTACTTTTGGCCCAGGAACGCGCTCGATGGCCCCCTTGGCCAAGAGGGCCGTAACTTCCTCCTTCAGAAGTGTCAAGTGGTCCCCCGACACACGGTGGTTCTGCGGTGGCATGGCTGGAGGAGTGGTCTCGAAGGGGAGGGAGTAGCCCCTTCGGACGATCTGCAGCACCCACCTGTCCGAGGTGATGGTGCGCCAGTGGGAGTGGTGATGGCGAACCCTGCCACCCACCGGCGTCACATGGGCCAGAAAGCACGGACTAGGAGGATTTTGTGGCGGATGCTGCGGGGGGAGGTGTGGTCTGACCTCGCCGTTGTCCCCGACCGCCTCCACGGCGGTTTCCACGGCCACCACCGCGTTGATAATTTTGTTGCGGCGCGTGGCTGGCAGCACGTGTGGGACCGCCCCTTCCCTGGCCACGAAAGGAGCGAAACGAACCCGTTTGCTGGCGCTGGGTCGAGAGACCCAAGGACTTAGCCGTGACCCTGGAGTACTTGAAGCGCTCCAGCGCGTGGTCCGCTTTGTCGCCAAACAGGCGACTGCCATCAAACGGCATGTCCATCAAAGCATTCTGGACATCTGCCGAAAAGTTGGCGGATCTCAGCCAGGCGTGGCGACGAATCGCCACCGTCGTGGACATCGCTCTATCCAGCGAGTCGGTCGTATCAAGACCACACCTGATGGAGTATTTTGCTGCGTCTCAGCCTTCAATCATAGCCTTGCCGAGCTTTGCCCGTACCTCCGGTGGGCATTCCGGCAGCAATTCCGCGACAGTATCCCACAGAGAGTGGGTGTAGCGGCCCAAAAGGCAAGCGGTGTTGCAAGACCGCAGTCCCAGACTAAGGGATGAGAAGACCTTTTTTTCCATACTGGTCGTACCTCTTGGATTCCCTGTCGGGCGGGGCCGACGGGAATGCGGTCTGAGAAGTCGAGGCCTGGATCACCAGACTCTCAGGGGTGGGATGGGTGGACAGGAACTTGGGGTCATCCGTACACGGACGGTGGCGTCTGGCCACGTTCCTATCAACAGGCGAACCTGAAGCGGGCCTGAACCACATGCCCAAAAGAACGCCAGACAAGGCCTTGTTGAACGGCAGCAGCGGCTCCTGTGGGCATGACTGCGGTTTGAGGACCTCAGTGAGGATGTTAGTCCTCACGGCCGCGACGGGGAGCTCAAGGTTTAAGGCCTTGGCAGCCCTCATCAACACCACTGAATAAGCTGCCCCCTCCTCCGAAGCCACGGTAGGAGGCGAGACAAAGCCAGGGTTAGGGGATTCATCTAGACCACTGGCGTCACCCAAGTCACCTGCCCAGTCCACATTGTACTGACACTCACGTGTCAGAGGGTCCTCAGACCCCTCCCAATCCTCTCCGTAATCTACCTCCTCATCATATTCGGGATCAACATAGTAGACCGGCTCCTCGGGGTTCACAGGCCCCATCGGCGTCGGACTCGGCGTCGGGCAACGCCGGTTCGGCTCCGTGACCGAAGTCGGAGAGGGTATGGGGGCGGCGCCGCCCGGAGACGGCACCGGAGGACCGGCGTCGCGCGGGGACGGCGTCTGTAATGGACAGAAGGGTGTCCCAAGATTTAGCCATGGCTAAGAGATCCTCCCTAGGCCTTATTGCTCAGGCATGTACGCCCAACAACACTCTTGCCATGGTACACAATGTTGAGGATCCAAGTTCCCAACAGGGTCTGGAGGCCACCCCTAACCTCAATCTGCTGATAGAGGGTGGTTCAGTTAGCGATGAGTTAGATAACCCATCCATGGTTAGTGTTACAAATCAAAGGGGTTTGAAAGAGGGGGCAATCCCTAAACAAAAGGCCATTAAATCTATTACTCACAAAGGGAAGAAAGCACAAATTACCCACAACCGGGACACAACCATCCCAGATCCGGTGATTGTGAACAGCAACTTGGTAGCTTGAGCTAATGATACTGGGGGGGCGCATTCGGTGAATGTTGGCCTACCATTAAGCCTCCCGGATGACACTATCGTAGACAGTAGTTTGGAGGAAATTTTGGAATTAAGTGGCGAAGTAAATAATTTGGCCAAAAGTAGTCAGGATGGAAGTGGGTTAAGCATGGCAAATAATAATAATATCTTTGAAATGTTAAAAGCCCTCCTTAAACCCATAGAGGTTAGGCTACGTTGTTTAGAAACAGTATTGAAAAATATTCACAAGGACATAAGTGCCCCTAGTTTTAATCTGAACAACAAGGCACCCCATGTGGCGACCACAGTAAACAAGCCATCTTTGGCTGATAAAAGTGTTACTGTAGCTAAAAATAATGTGCTAAAGAACCCTAGCAATATCGCAAACCCAGGAGGTGCCAAAACAAAGACTCCTGACCTGAAACAAACACAGAACCCAGCCAAGCCCAAGATAACTCCCCAAGTCAAATTCAAAGACCCCACACCTTTGACCCCAAATCTGGACTCGGCCCCAAGAGACAAGGTAGAGGCCCGCAGAAATATCCATCTCCCTCCTGATGCCTGTCCTTATGTAGTGATTCTGACTGGGGTTACGGAAATCTCACCATCTGAAGCAGAATCCTACCAGGCATTGAAAAATAAAGTGTGCCACTGGCTATCCAAAAACCACCCCCTACCGCCGAATATCCCCAGCAACATTTTAATGGTGGAGAGAACCCCATGGGTGGGCGGGAACAGAAAAAATTTACAAGGGGATTGCATCGTGGTCACTTTTGAGAACACACAGGTGGTAGAACACATCTGTAGAGGAACCTCTCGTTATCAAGCGAGCTCTGTCACTGCCAGGCCTCTCTCTTATTTCTACTTACCTGTGAATCAAGTGGACAAAAGATGGAGCTGGTTAAGGGGTCCACATGAACAAAAAGCCAGACAGAGGTTTAATCCCCCATGGGAGGCGCAACCTTATGGGTGGGATGAGGGCAGTGACGCTGGATGGAACCTGGTTAGGAGAAGAAGAGGTAGATCTTTTCAAGGAGGGTTCGCCACAGGGCCACAAAATGGTCATCCATACTACCACCATCAGACTACGAATGGGTATGAAAACCACATTCCAATTGTTAATCGTTATGAGTGTTTGCCAAACATGGACTGGGTCGATTGACAAAAACAGGGTCCACCACTCAGACAGATGCAAAATATTCCTCTTATCCCTTCTCAAAATGAACATGGTATTCAGGTTGTGCAGAAGTCAAATACCGACCTAACCTTAACTACTGATCAGGGTGCTGAAGGTGGGGCCTCAATGTGCGAAAAAATGGACAAAGCATTGGGAAGGCGGGAGATAATTTTGGCAACATGGAATATTGCGGGTCTCAAGAGTAAAGTGGATGACCCCTTTTGGAGGGATTTCATAGGCACTATGGACATAATAGCTATACAGGAGACCTGGGATACCCAAAACATACTCACAGTTGATGGTTTCACCACTTTTTCCCTACCAGCTGTCAGCTCAACGCGGTGGCGGGCCAGAGGGGGTCTGGTTACTCTGATATCTGCTAAAATCCCGGGCATATATACGGAAATAGTCACTGATTGTCCTTATTGTCTTGCGGTTCGAATTACCCACAGGGGTTTCCACAATGTACTGGTAGTGAACTTCTATAATTCCTTTGACAGGGACCACCCAGTTAGTAACCAGATGATGTTAAATTCTTTTCTGTCTGACTTTAAAGAGTCTATAGAGTCTGAATGTATCATCATATTGATGGGGGATTTTAATGTCCATGGTTGTCAGGACAAATGTCCTTCTAATGTTCTATTTGGTCCTCCGGATGAGGAAAATATTCATTTTGAACACTCTGAACAGGGCATTTTCCTGGAATCCTTGTTGGCCGAAATTGGGTTAATACTACCAAATGGGTGTGATGAGGATATTCCCACATTTACAGGTCATGGTAGCGGGTCTGTAATTGATTATATTTTTGTAAGTAGTAGTTGCGGAGGCCAAATTACTAGTTATTCAGTTGTGCGGTCCCATTTTAGCGACCACAACCCAGTTGTATTAAAGGTTAAGAATGTAATTGTTACCAAGGAAAGTAAACCTAATTTGGTAGATAAATGTGATATGCCGCTGACTGACCAAGCACGTAGAATCAAGTGGTGCAAGATAATTCCAGAGGAGTTTTTTTGTAATCTCTGCAATAGTAGCCGGGAGGATTTAAAGCTCTGTATGGACGATCAGGCGGGGACAGTGAAGTAGTGGAGGCGTATAAAAAGGTCTGCCTCGACATTCTCTCCAACCTGACGCGTCAGGGTAAAGGTAAAATACAAGGGAAGGAAGGCTGGTTTGATAAGAATTGCTCTGCGGCTAATCATAAACTTAAAGTAGCAGTCAAATCCAAACCAGTAGACAGAATGCTCGTGGCTACTCTCAGGAAAGAATACAAGACAACCGTTGAAAGAAGACGGCGTGAGATTAGAGAGGATGCCTGGGCTGATTTGACTTCAACTGATGTATTGAAAAGTAGCGCCAAGTTTTGGGCCGTGGTCAATCAACCCTATTTTTCTGATCCTAGTAACAATGAACTGGATTGCGGAATCCAAGAAGATAAATGGCACTCGCACTTTAAGTCCGTTTACGAACAGGAGACCATGGGGGCAGAGGGCACGACCACCTTTTCCCAATTGCCTTATACTCTGATTGTGACGAAGAAGAGGTGGCCGTGGCCATTGGTAAAATGACTAGTAACAAGGCACCCGGGCCGGATGGTGTTCCCTCCGACCTTTTTAAAGTTGATATCTCATTTTGGTCCAAAGTTTTAGCAAATGTTTTTAACAGAATTTCAAAAACAGGAATCCCAGAGTCATGGACCCAGTCGGTGATTGTCCCTATCTACAAAAAAGGGGATAGGGGTGACCCTGGCAATTACCGCCCTATATCCCTTATCGATTCCGCAGTAAAGGTCCTAGGGAGAGTGGTCCTATGCAAACTTACAGAATGGCTAGAGGAGACTAATACCCTTTCCCCTCTACAGTACGGTTTTAGAAAGGGGCGCAGTACCATCGACCAAAGTCTAAATTTACAATTGCTTATAGGGAAGTACACACTAGCGAAGCAAGGATCTCTGTACATTGTGGATCTGTCCACGGCATTCAATCGAGTAAACAGATCCAAGTTGTGGGGCCAGCTCCTTAGCATTGGAATAGACTCAAATATTGTGTACTTCTTAGCAGACCTCCACAGGGACCTCACAGCCACGGTACGCTATGATAGAAAAGGGAACTGCACGGGAAAAATCAGCATTACCAATGGCGTAAGGCAGGGATGCATTCTTGCTCCCCTGCTCTTTACACTATATATAAACGACTTGGGTGGAGTTTTGGGTGCAGCGTGTAAGGACATCCCGAGGGCAGGGAAATACCTATTGCCCGCATTATTATACGCGGATGACGCTGCTCTCCTAGCCAGAACTGCAGTGGGTCTTCAAAGCCTGTTGAATTCTTTTTATGTTTTAATGATAAATCTTGACTTAAGTGTTAACTTTGGTAAATCCCATGTCATGGTGGTGGGCCATAAAGGGAAGGCGCCCTCAAATGCTGGAGAAAAAAAAAGTCATGGCTCGCTCTATTTCTGCGGTGCTGGGCTTCTCACGTAAATTAGGGGTGAAGCCCATTGAGGCAGTTTTAAAAGTATATGCTGCTAAATGTATTGCCATCGCTATGTACGGCGCAGACCTGTGGGGTTTTAGGCCAGTTAAATCGCTTCAGGTAACAGAAGATAACTTCCTTAAAGCGATTCTTTCCCTGCCAAGACCCACGGCCAGCTTCATAGTCCACCAGGAAAGCGGCGTGGATTATCTGGAGGATCGAATCGCCATGGCCCCCCTTTTAAAATGGATATCAGTCTGGCTTAATCTAGAGCTTGAAGTGAACCACGAAATTTTGAAGGACTGCCTAATGCTAGATCACTGGGACAAGATCCCTTGGTTGAAATATGTACAACAAATGTGTGTAAAGTTGGGTCGGCCTGAATTGTTCAACAAACCAACTAACCTGGTGAAAGGCGACCTGAAGTGGGCCAAAAACACTTTTTTGTTGAACAGAGGAATGGACAGAGAAGGCATGGAGTTGTTAAAGCCCTCTGTCAGGACTCATCAATTGATTGTTTCCCCTGGACACGATTTGGAACTTTACCTAAAGGTTGTTAACAACTCAAATCATAGGTATCTTCTAACTAAGTTTCGATTGAATAAAATCCATTTATTAATTTCAGGCCGCCCAGGATGGACTAAGGGACTGGATCTAGATCTGTGCAAATGTGACGGTTGTTCAATCATGGATACTGTTCACTTTTTGTTTTTTTGTGATTACTTTAAAGACATCAGGAAAAAGTTCATTATACCCTTGTTAAAGGGGAAAGGGTTTAGGCAAGTTAAGCCAGCTTTACTGTATCTTCAACTATTAGCAGATATTTGGGAAATCTACAATGTGGCTAAATTTTTAACCATAGCGGTGAGACTCAGTAAAAAGATCAACTGGTCCTAGACGATTTACTATAAATATTGACCATTGTAACTTGAATCAAGTTTTTAATCTGCAATTTTTTATGTTGCCTTTTAATTATAGATTGACGTATATATTGTCGTTTTTAAATTTTGCCACCATGTGCTGCATATTTTAATGGGTACTCCCTCCCTTTTTATGCTGTATTTTATCGTTGTCATGCTGCCTGGTGACTTATGGACCATTTTCATGTGTTCTGTACTTTTATGGTTTTCGTAAATTGAACCGAATAAAGTATTTCTTGACTTGACTCACAGAGTTAAGGGTGTGGATCCATTTACACTCCTTTCTATTCAGAGCAGTGGACAAAGAACCCCCTCTTGGGGTTGCATTAATTTTCTCCAAGATGCGCCAACGCATACTGTCAGGATCATGATTTTGAGTTACGAAGTGGTCCACCATGGGTGCCCCTTGAACCTTGCAACGAATCCTACTCATATGCTGCAGTATGCAAGCCTTCACCTTCTGTGTGGTCTGTCCCACGTAGGGTTTATTGCATGGACATAGAACGATGTATATGACATTGGAAGTGTTACAGTTTGTCAGGGAAGGCAATGTATATGTCTTGTTATTGTGAGAGAAGGAGGGTCCATCAATGCACAAGGGGCATGCTTTGCAGGTACTACATTTGAAGTGTCCTTTCATGGGCGGTAGACCCAGATGATCTCTGAGTGTTGCTGGTTTTGGTGGTTCAAGGAAAGCTTTCACTACATTATCCTTTATATTCCTAGCCCTCTTGAATGCAAAGAGTGGACCCTCATCAGTATTGAGCTCGGATGGCACCAAGTTCCAGTATTTCTTTATTGTTTTCTTCATGATGTTGCTCCGTGAGTGGAAGGTAGTGGCACAGACTAGGCTGGCCGTGGCAGGTTTCTTTTCTTTCGGGATCAGTAACTCATCGCTCGGACAATACCAGGCTCTTTTTTTGGCACGTTTGAGGAGTCCTAATGGGTAGCCACGTTCACGTAGGCGATTTGTGAGTGTCTCACATTCCTTAAAGAAGTCTGTTTTTTTGGTGTAGTTACGCCTCATCCGTAGATATTGACCGAATGGCAGATTGTCACGTAGATTACGTGGGTGGTGAGAGTCATATTTTAGTAGGGTATTTCTCTCCATGGGTTTCCTGTAGAGATCACATAGTATTAGTCCGTCTTCTGTTTTGAACAAAAGATCAAGGAATGCAATGCTCTTTTTGTCATAGCTGATGGTGAATTGGATGTCTTTGCACCTTGCATTTAACCAGAGGATGAAGTCTTTTAAATAAGCTTCCGTGCCTGTCCAAATCATGATCACGTCATCGATATAACGCTTCCATATCGATATTGAATTGATGAATGGATTCTCTTCTGTATACAGGTGTTGTTCCTCATATTGGTCCATGTGCAGATTCGCCAGACTCGGGGCATAAGTTGCACCCATTGCTACTCCTTTGCATTGCAGATAGAACTGTTGTTGGAAAATGAAGTAGTTGCGCTTCATGGCTATCTCAAGGAGGTTGATAAGGAAAGAAGTTGGTATCCAGTGCGGTGCAGGACGTTTATCCAGTACGTCATGTATGACCTAGATTGCATTGTCTTGGGGTATCGATGTATACAAAGAAGCAACATCTAATGCCGCCGCACAGTCAGTGGTGCCCAAACACCACATACAAATGAGGTGCAAGTCTGTCGCCGACATAAGAAGCCCACAAAACGTGCAAGTTTTGAACCCCGAATGCATTCGCACACAGTCCCACCAAAAAGAAATGAAAGGAAAAGGGGCCCTAAACAGGCCCGTAGCAAGACCGGATCGGCGTTGCAAGCGGAAAAGGAAAAAAATGAAGTTGGCGTGCCGGGGCAGGTCCTCGCTGACGTCACGTACATGGACGACGCTCGGGCGGAGTCGCGTGATGTCGCCCGGGCGCACAGGGATGCTGTGGCATAAAACGTTTACGGATCCAGTCTCACGCCTGGGGATAATTCGACGTGAAGGAATCTGCGGCTAGTAGTCTCTATCAGAAAGAAGAAATAAAGATTAGTTCTAACAAGTTGAACCTCCTCTTGCTTCTTAGTCAGAATATTATTTGACAGAGTAATGCACCAGGTCACAAAATTATAAATCGTTTTAATGGAAAGACAGCTCAAAAGAGCAAATATTGCGGCACTACCCTTTTGGAATGACTTCTGAAAGTCTCCGGAGCAAGTTCCCTGCCCAATTCATAGCAATGTCAAGCTACATAGAAATCACCAGCTTTCTAAATTCTCAACCACAATCATGGCCCGAAAAAAACCAATGAGAAGGATATCATCCACCCAAAAGGCCTACGTACCATGGATGTAATATAATAGTAACCTACAGGAATCAAGGAAATGCAAGTGTTCCACTTCCTTCAACGGAAATGGAGCAGGATAAAACAGAGGTAAACAAAACCCCTTGGACATAGTGAACGCTGAAGTCACTTCCAGAAAAAACAGAAGGTTTTAGACCCAAGGATACCCACTTCTTACCTTAGAATTACCCCCAGGCGTCAGTCTGGATCCGGAAAGTTTTTCATCAGCAGTACCCCTGAGCGTCGAAAGGTGGCATTAGCCGGCTCCGCGTTCGTCGTTGGCGCCATGGTCGTCGGGATGATGTTGCGGTAGCTACTTAGAAGCCGCCCTTGCGCTGATGTCTGTACACGACTTTCCACACCAGAGGCGCAGAGCTATACAAGACGCTGCCCACTGGTGCCCCAAACTAAGGCCCTGAAAGGAAATCCTTAACCCTATAAGTCACTTCGCAGAACAGGGAGGATGAGTGGGGCGGTAAGGAATCTATAACTAACCCATGTTTCTTACAGATATATCGTTACCGAAAGGTAAGTAACTTGTTCATCTGAAAGAAACAGTTAGTTATAGATTCTTTACCTTAGAATAGATACCCCAGAATACCAAGACCAGAGGTGGGTCTGCGAACCAACTTCACACCAGAAAGTCCTGGAGAACAGAACGGGCAAAGAAGCCATCTCTCCTGACTTGGCTATCCAGGCAACAGATATCAGGGGAACGCCACGTCCCAAAGCAGTGGTAGCTGCCGTCGCCCTGGTGGAATGGGCACACAACCCCACTGGCGGCTCCTTCTTTGCCAAGGAATAACAAACTTTGATGCACAAAATGACCAATCTAGAAATGGCTCGTTTGTGCATGGCCCGACCTTTTTTTGGCGCCCACCTAGCCAACATAGAGCTTGTAATCCACCCGGAATTGTTTTTTGCGATCAAAGTAAAAGGAAAGTGCACGCTTTGAATCCAGACTGTGGAGCCTCTTGTGAGAAGTTGGCCTGATATATGATGTTCACTAGTTCTAGTGACCACCTTGTATCAGTCCAAACAACCCTTATGGTGATTGGTTGTAAGTCAACCTTATAGACCAGATATCCTAATGGTAGCATGGACAAAGTAGTCTTAGGCTACACTCTTTTGGCATGTGAAGCCAGCTGTTTTACCACATATAACCCCTTGAATACCAAGTGAAAGGACACCACACAGGTTGTTATGAAAATAAACAAGTATTTATTAACTAACATACACCTCTGAACTCTTTATGAGATCAGAGGGCTAAGCACATGACAATCTCTTAGGAAAAATACATTTAAGTTGCACAAATTACAATGGTGCCCTAGGGGCACGACAAACCATATACTAAGTAAGTGGAATGTGAAAGTCGATAAAAGGAATGGAGCTGTCCAGAGGCTGTAGGATCGCTGGGACCACGCTATACTAACTCTAGGTATGTAATAGGAGGCCCACGGAACGCGTGTGCAGAGTGTGAACTCACACGCGAGATGCGTAACAGTGTCTATGGACAGTACAGTGCAAGAAAAAGGTGAGTACGGACAATCCTGACTAGGTAGAACTAAAACGACTGTGGATCTGGACACTAGGAGAGTCAAGCTACCCTTGAGCACCGAAATGCTCGTGTTACCTCACCCACGGGCTGCAGGTGCATAGGTGCCAAGTCGTGTTGGGTTCCGGCGTTGAAGTCTATGGAACCTGGAGGAAAAGATGCTGCAGGCGGTCAGGAGGAAGATGTCCGGTGTGATCCAAGGGTGGATCAGTGAAGAGAAGAACCTGAAAGCAGAGGGGACAATGTTCAAAGTCACTAGCCAGTGACTGGAGTGGAACCAGGAGTGGAACCAGATGTCGTCGTCGCGTTCAGGTGAAGGTGGACGCTTGTCTCGGCAGCCACGTGGACCAGGTGGTGTCTTCGACGACCAGGATGGAGGCACGAGCTGTCCCACGCAGGCTCTCGCTGTCGGCGGTGTCGGCTTCGGATTCGGAGTCAACAGGCCTTGGCAAAAGCAACCCACCCGGTGAGTGGAAACGGCGTCTGGAGTGGACCAGGAGGGTCCGGGGTGCTCCTCTTTTGGAAGGGAGCAAGGGCCAGTCTGGAGCAACCAGACCAGCAGTAAAGATTTCGGAGTTCGTCGTCTAGGAGGTCACTAGCCGGCCGGCAAGTGACCAGACAACGCGTCGAGCAGCAAACAGGCAGAAGGGCCCCACGCAGATCTCGTGGATGCTGGAGGGCTGGTCCTCGGTGCAGGAGCTGCTCGGGGTCGGGGTTTCTCAGTCCCCAAAGCACTTGGACGAGGTTACCTCAGAAGTCGTGCTGGAGCGAAGTGCTGCTTCTTTCAAGATGGCCGGTCCCACGTGTCTCGTCGCAACCACGGATCTCAGCTGAGCTGCAGATGTAGGTAGAGGTCGGAGAGGTCTGGGAATCCGGGTCTCGACGGGCTCTGAAGTCTGGATCCTCGAGGGAAGACGACAAAGGGACGCCGCTGGATGCTGATGGTGCCTGCTTGTGCAGGGTGGACACTCCTTGCCCACAAGGGAGATTTCTTCAGTCTTCTGAGGAGCAGAACGTCGAAGTCCAGAGTTTCTTCTTGTAAAGTTGTTCAGGATAATCTAATTTGGAATGGGACCAGCTCCTACCTTTATCCGGCTAAAGGGGGCTGTACTACGACTAGGTCCCTCCTCTGGGTGGGACCAGGAAGGGGGGTGGTTACTCCCCCTATCCTTTGTCCGGTCTTGCACCAGCTCTGGGGCTGGAGTGCCCCAGGAACTGGTTTTGACCGGTGTATGCACAGGGACACCTTGTGTGCCCAAGGCATGTCTCATTCCTTTCAGCCCTGTCCTACCTAATACACAAAATCCTGTCTGGGGTGGTGCTAGCACCTCCCAAGGCAGGAAACCCTTTGTCCAAGCCTCCCTCACTGGAAGGACTCCCAGCAGCAGGAGGTCAGACTTGTGTCTGTGGTGGCAGCATCCATTTTGTGATGCTGAGGCTCAAGTTATCTTTAACCGGGGTTCACAGTTACATACATGTCGTGTCCCTCTAGAAGGGTGGAATGCTACCCCCGTCGCCAGAATTGGCGAGGGGGTAGTATTCCAATTCGTATGACACCTTACTCGACATGTTTTGATAATGCTATACCAAAGTTGGCAATAACCGCGAGGATTATAATGCACTTAAGAGTATATGGTATAGCGTTATCATGGAAACAGCTAAAGGACTTGGTTCCGAAAGCTGCAGACCGGCTCAGCTCATGCCAGAGTACTATCTCACATAATTCTAAGCACTCTGCCTTCAGGATTGATAAGGCCTGCCATAGGAGTGACTGATAGGAGGATATGTGTCCATTTTAGGGTAGATATAGGGATATTATATCTAAAGCGAAGGGTGATTACACCACCTTGCCCCAGCTGATTGATCAGCCAGTTGTGTCAGATTTGGATGGCCAGCCAGGGGTGGCATAATACATGCTTCAGCCCCTGATAGGCCCTGAGTGCACCTATGCCCTGGGTACCTAGAGTACACTGTAAAGGGACTGATTAGGTGACTCAGTATCCAACTAGATATGTACCTAGAGTACATGGAATCCATTTTACAGAGAGAGCAGTGGGCCTGGGGTCCTGAATAGCAGGGCCCCAGGTCAACCAAGTCAGAAAACCAGCAAAACACCAGGCAAAAAGTTGGGGGCAACCATAGTCAGATATCCACCTTCCTACACCTCTCTTCTCCTTTGGAAGGATGCGGAAGAGGAAAAAAGGTGGGCAAGTGATGGTCTGTCCAATATGGAAAGGAGTAACCATTTTGGGAAGAAATGAAGGACTAGCTCTAAGGACAACCTTGTCCGGATTACCATTCAGAAAAAGAGGTTTAGAAGAAAGAGCTTGGAACTCTCTCACCCTGAGCACAGAGGTGATGGCCACTAGAAGCACAAGTTACTACTTGTGTAACGATATATCTGTAAGAGACATTAGTTAGTGATAGATTCCTTACCTTAGAATATCCCCAGGCGTCAGACTGGATCCGGAAAGTTTTGCTTAGCAGTATCCTTGCGCGTCAGTAGGTGGCGTCCAGCGGCTCCGCGTCTGTCACTGGCGTCATCAGCGCCGAGATGACTTCACAGAGTGTACTTCGGCGCAACTCATGCGCGTGGACTTAAGTTCTGTACTCGACTATCCGCGCCAGGAACGCAGAGCATTGCAAGATACTGACGATTGGTGCATAAAACTAGGGCCCTAAAAGGGGATGACCTTCACCCTAGTAATCAGTTCGCAGAACGGGGAGGATGGGTGGGGCGGTAAGGAATCTATCATTAACTAATTTCTCTTACAGATACATCGTTACACAAGAAGTAACTTGTGCATCTGAAAGAGACGCGTTAGTGATAGGTTCCTTACCTTAGAATAGATACCCCAGCAATACCAACCCCGGTGGTGGGTCTGCGAACAAAATTACACCGGAAAGTCACAGAGAACAGAACGGCCAAAGAAGCCGTCCCTCCGGACTGGACTGTCAGTTGACATGAGTATTTTGTAAACGTGTGCAGCGAGGCCCACGTAGCCGCCTGACAAATAGCCTGCAAGGGAACGCCGGGTCCCAAGGCAGTAGTGGCTGCAGTTACCCAGGTCGAATGGGCACCGAGCCCCACAGAAGGCTCCTTCTTGGCCAAGGAGTTACATGCTTTGATGCACAGAACGACCCACCCGGAAATGGTCCGTTTGTGCACAGCTCGACCTTTTTAGGCACCCACATAGCCAACAAAGAGTTGATCATCATCCACCCGGAACTGTTGAGTATGTTGCAGATAGAAAGCAAGCGCAGGTTTTGGGTCCAGACGGCGGAGCCTCTCCTCTTCCCTGGAAGGATCCAGCAGTGGAAAGAAGGTGGGTAAAGTGATGGTCTGCCCAATGTGGAAGGGCTTTACAATTTTTGGCAAGAAAGAAGGACGGGTCCTAAAAGCCACCATGTCCGGATGCCGAGCGAGTGCCACCTTGGAAATTCCAATGTGCAGAACTGATGCCATTGCGCGTTCTCTTCGGTGGCGAATATATCTAAACAAGGCTCTCCCCACTTGTGAAAGAGACCTTGCGCCATGTCCAAGTGCAGACGCCATTCATCATCCATCAAGCACTGGCGGCTGAGTCCGTCCACCCTGGCATGCAGAGAACGTAGGACCATCATGTAGGAGGCACCCTCCCTCAAAGTAGGATTGGTAGAGGCGAACCCTGGGTCAGAAGAGACATCGAGGTCGCCTGCATCCTCCAAGTCGTCCACCCAATCGAGTTCGGAGTTACATTGCCGAGCAAGCGGGTCCTCGGACCCTTGCCAGTCGTCGTACGCCTCTAGCGTAGAGGGGGTTCGGTCGCGGCGGCACAGCCAGAGCCAGACATGGGACAAACAGTGATGGGAAAGGCGCCAGCCGGGGCCGGACCCGCTCTGGATCCCAATGTGCATCCCAGGCCGGAACAAAATGGTCTGGGAACCGGGGCAAGGGTGGGATGAACTGCACCCAGTGCAGTGCCGGGGGTGACGGGGCTGGCGCCAGCAACGCCGCACTCGTGGCGCCGGGCCAGGAGACAGCGGCGCAGGATCCTGTGGAGCCAGTGGGGGAGCCACCGGGCCAGCAGGATCTGGACACAGGACCGCGGGGCCAGAACGCGCACCAGCGGGAGCCCGAGGCCTGTAAAGGCAGTCCAAAGCAGCAAGGAATTCTTGCATTTGTTCGGGAGTCGCAACAGAACCGGGTAGGCCTCAGGACTCTCTGGCTCCAGAGGAGCCGCAGGGGCGAGGCCCCAGTCCCCCTCTTCCGCCTCCGAGGAGTGACAGGGGCACGTCGGAGAGCAAACACGCTTCTTCCACTTCTTTTTATGGCGACGCTTACCAGAATCCAAAGTTGAAGACTTGGAGTCCGAGGAGAAGTAGAGGCAAACATCGTGGGGCTCTGCTACCGACATGTTTCGGCGACAGAGGTAAAAAAGAGACGAAGCTTAGTGCTCAATCCGGATCTACGCTTACTGGCGCGGAAAAAGAAAGAACTGATGTCAACACGCATGGGTGGCGCCTAAGTACTCTCCATGACGTCATTGCGGTGCTGACGATGCCAGTGACAGACGCGGAGCCGCAGGATGCCACCTACTGATGCGCAGGGGTACTGCTAAGCAAAACTTTCACTATCCTATCTGATGCTTAGGAATATTCTAAGGTAAGACATCTATCACTAACGTGTCTTTTTCAGATAGGCAGTTTTCAAAGTCATAAGTCTGAGAGAACAGTTATGTACCAGCTCAAAAGGAGTGCACATAAGATATGTAAGAAGTAAATTCAAGTCCCACTGAGGCATTACGAAGGGAACAGGAGGAAAAAGATGAGTAATACCTTAAGGAAACGATTTACAACAGGGGACTTGAAAAGAGAAGGCTGATCAGGAAGCCTAAGAAAGGCTGAAATGGCAGAGAGGTAGCCCTTTAGAGTGCCCAGAGCAGAGCCCTGCTGGGCCAAAGAAAGGAGGAACAAGAGGTCTTCCGAAGGGGATCCTCAGCCTTTGCTGTGCGCCATGCCACAAATTTGTTCCATCTGTAGGCGTATACCGTCTTAGTGGAGGTACGCCGGACTGCCAAGGTAACGTCACAAACTTCAGGAGGCAGGTCAAACGACGTCAACTGCCGCTGTTCAATCTCCATGCACGGAGGTGGAGGATGGACAGGTTCGGGTAGAGGACCGTCCCCCGCTGCTGTGACAGAAGATCCTCCCGAAAATAGGCAGGCTGATCAGAGGATCGACTGCCATGTGTAGCAGCTCAGGATACCAGACTCTTTGTGCCCAATCCGGAATCACAAAAAGGACTTGGGCCTGGTCGCGCTTGATCTTCTTCAGCACTCTGGGCAGAAGTGGTAAAGGCGGAAAGGCGTATAGAAGACCACAACTCCACTTGTGCACCAGGAGTCGAAGACTCAGCAAAACGGTGTCGACAAATGTCGAGAAAAAGTCAGTCAAAAAGTGACTAGAGGTACCACTCTCTCCAGATTTGGGCTGGCTGGTGCAGACAAAGAAAGAATGGACGTCAGCACGCGAGGGCGGCGTCTAAGTAGCTACTGCGAAATCATCCCGGCGAGGACGACAACGATAATGTGGAGCCGACTGACGCCACCTTTCAACGCTCAGGGGTACTGCTGACGAAAAACATTCCGGATCCAGTCTGATGCCTGGGGCAATTCTAAGGTAAGGAATCTATAACTCCGGGTGAGTAGCGCGCTATACAAATAACTAACGCAAAAGTTACTTACCTTCGGTAACGATATATCTGTAAGAAACAGTAGTTGGTGTTATATTCCTTACCTTAGAATATCCCCAGGCATCAGACTGGATCTGGAAAGCTTTCAGCAGCAGTACCCCTGCTCGTCGGTAGGTGTCATTTGCGGCTCCGCGTCTGTCGTCGTGATCGCCAGGATGACGTCGGAGTACTTAGACGCCACCCTTGCGCACTGACGTCAGTTCTGTACATAGCTTTCAGCGCCAGGAACGCAGAGCCATGCAAAAAAACGACAATGGTGCCATGAAACTAGGGCCCTCAAAGGGAGATACCTTAACCCTAGATATCGGTTCGGAGAACGGGGAGGATGGGTGGGGCGGTAAGGAATCTGACACTACCTACTGTTTCTTACAGATATATCATTACCGAAGGGAAATAACTTGTGCATCTGAAAGAAACTGGTTAGTGTTAGATTCCTTACCTTAGAATAAATACCCCAGCAATACCAACCCCGGTGGTGGGTCTGCGAATCAAGATCACACCAGAAAGACCTGGAGAACGGAACGGCCGAAAAAGCCATCTCTCCGGACTTGGCTGTCCAGGCAGTAGTGCTTAGCAAACGTGTGCAGCGAGGCCCACGTAGCTGCGTGACAGATGTCCTGCAAGGGGACTCCCCGACCCAGGGCAGTAGTAGCTGCCATGGCCCGAGTAGGATAGGCCCGCAGCTCAACAGGAGGCTCCTTTTTCGCCAAGGAGTAGCAGACCTTGATGCACATAACGACCCACCGAGAGATGGTCCGTTTGTGCACCGCCTGTCCCTTCTTAGAGCCCACGTAACCAACAAAGAGCTGGTCGTCCACTCGGAACTGGCGTGTGTGGTCTAGATAAAAGGAGAGCGCGCGTTTTGGGTCCAGACGGTGGAGCCTCTCTTCCTCTTTTGAGGGATGCGGAGGTGGAAAGATGGTGGGCAAGGTGATGGACTGCCCGATATGAAAGGCTATAACCACCTTCGGCAGGAAAGAAGGACGAGTCCTCAAGACAACTTTGTCCGGATGGACAGAGAGGAAAGGAGGTATAGAAGAAAGAGCCTGGAGCTCCACCTGAAATGCAGTCTTAAGAGTCAGAAGACGAAGATGACAGTTGTGCAGTGGCTCGAAGGGAGTGCACATCAGATAAGTTAGCACAAGGTTCAAATCCCACTGAGGCATCACGAAGGGAACAGGAGGGAACATGTCTGTGTGATGCCTTTCAAGAATCTATTAACCACAGTGGACTTGAAAAGAGAAGGCTGATCAGGAAGCTTTAAGAATGCTGAAATGGCCAAGAGATAGCCCTTGATAGTGCCCAGATCAGAGCCCTGCTGGGCAATGTGAGAAGTTGGCCTGATATATGATGCTCACTAGTTCTAGTGATCACCTTGTATCAGTCCAAACAACCCTTATGGTGATTGGTTGTAAGTCAACCTTATAGACCAGCTATCCTAATGGTAGCATGGACAAAGCAGTCTTAGGCTAAACTCTTTTGGCATGTGAAGCCAGCTGTTTTACCACATATAACCCCTTGAATACCAAGTGAAAGGAGACCACACAGGTTGTTATGAAAATAAACAATATATTTATTACTAACAAAACACCTCTGAACTCTTTATGAGATCAGAGGGCTAAGCACATAACAAGACTCTTAAGAAAAATACGATAAGCTGCACAAATTACAATGGTGCCCTAGGGGCACGACAAACCATATACTAAGTAAATGGTATAAGGAAATCGATAGAGGAAATGAAGGTGCCCAGAGGCTGTAGGATCGCTGCGACTACACTACCCTAACCTTAGGTAAGGAGCAGGAGGCCCACGGGACGCGTGTGCAGAGTGTGAACTCACACGCGAGGTGTGGAACAAAGTCAATAGGCACAACAAGTTACGAAAAAAGTGAGTAAAGACAGTTCCTACTGGTTGAGACTAAAACTACAGGATACCTGGACACTAGGAGGGTCAATCTACCTTTGAGCACTGAAATGCTCTCGTTACCTCACCCACGGGTTGCGGGTGCATAGGCGTGAAAGTGTGTTGGGTTTCCGCCTTGAAGAAAGATACTGCAGGCGACCAGGAGGAAGATGTCCGGAGTGATCCAAGGGTGGATCAAGGAAGATGGAGACCTGAAAGCAGAGGGGACAATGTTTAAAGTCACTAGCCAGTGACCGAAGTGGAACCAGGAAGGAACCAGATGCTGTCGTCGCGATCAGGTGAAGAGTGGACGCTTGACTCTGCAGCCACGTGGACCAGGAGGTGTCTTCGACTACCAAGATGAAGGCACGAGCTGTCCCACGCAGGCTCTCGCTGTCGGCGGTGTCTGATCCGGATTCTGAGTCAACAGGCCTTGGCAAAGGCAACCCAAGCGGTGAGTGGAGATGGCGTCTGGTGCGGACCAGGAGGGTCTGGGGGGGTGCTTCTCCTTTGCAGGGAAGCAAGGGCCAGTCTGGAGCAACCAGACCAGCGGTGTGGATTTCAAGGATCGTCGTCTAGGAGGCCACTAGCCAGCCGGCAAGTGACCAGACAACGCATCGAGAAGCAATCAAGCAAAAGGGCCCCACGCAGTTCTCGTGGATGCTGAAGGGCTGGTCTTCTGTGCAGGAGCTGCTCGGGGCTGGGGCTTCTCAATCCCCAAAGTGCATTCTCGAGGATGCCTCTGAAGTCGTGCTGGAAGCGAAGTGCAGTTTCTCCAGGATGGCCGGTCCCACGTGTCTCGTCGCACCCACGGATCTCAGCTATGCTGCAGATGTAGGTAGAGGTCGGAGAGGTCTGGAAGTCCGGGTCTCGTCGGGCTCTGAAGTCTGGTTCCACCGGGAAGGACGACAAAGTGAACCGCTAGGACGCTTGATGGTGCCTGCTTGTGCAGGGTGGTCACTCCTTGGCCATAAGGGGGATTTTCTTGAGTCTTCTGTGGAGCAGAACGTCGAAGTTCAGAGTTTCTTATTTATAGTTTCAATTATGGATGATCTAATTCGGATTGGGACCTGCTCCTACCTTTAGTCTCCTAAAGGGGGCTGTACTGTGACTAGGTCCCTCCTATGGGTGGGACCAGGAAGGGGGGTGGTTACACCCCCTATCCATTGACCGGTTTTGCACCATAGATGGGGCTGGAGTGCCCCAGCAACTGGTTTGAACCGGGGTATGCACAGGGACACCTTGTGTGCCCCAGGCATGTCTCATTCTTTTCAGCCTGTCCTACCTCAATACACAAAATCCTGTCTGTGGTGGTGCTAGCACCTCCCAAGGTAGGAAATCCTTTGTCCAGGCCTCCCTCACTGGAAGGACTCCCAGCAGCAGGAGGTCAGAATCGTGTCTGTGGTGGCAGCCTCCATTTTGTGATGCTGAGGCTCGGGTTAACTTTAACCGGAGTTCTTAGTTACATACATGTCGTGTCCCTCTAAAAGGGTGGAATGCTACCCCCGTCGCCAGAACTGGCGAGGGGGTAGTATTCCAATTTGTATGACACCTTACTCAACATGTTTTGATAATGCTATGCCAAAGTTCGCAATAACCGCGAGGATTATAATGCACTTAAGAGTATATGGTATAGCGTTATCATGGAACAGCTATAAGGTCATGGTTCCGAAAGCTGCAGACAAGCTCAGCTCATGCTAGAGCACCATCTCACATAATTCCAAGCACTTTGTCTTCAGGATTGATAAGGCCTGCCATAGGAGTGACTTATAGGAGTATATGTGTCCATTTTAGGGTTAGATATAGGTATACTATATCTACAACAAAGGGTGATTACACCACCTTGCCCCAGCTGTGTTACCAGCCAGTTGTGTCTGTTTAGATGGCCAGCCAGGGGTAGCACAATACATGCTGCAGCCCCTGGTAGGCCTTGGGTACACTTATGCCCTGGGTACCTATGGTACACTGTACAAGGACTTAAAAGAGTTACCCAATACCAATTGGTAAATGTACCTAAAGTACATGGATGTCAATTTAGAGAGAGAACAGCTAGGCTGTGGGTCTGATTAGCAGGCCCACTGCCAGGGAAAGTCGTAAACCAGTGAAGAAAAAACAAAAATCGGGGGTGACCGTAGGATTGCAGACCCTACTCTCCTACAACCTGCACTACACTTCCCCGGACAGTGGGAAGGAATGCCTTCAGTGCAAGCCGGAAAGCCCGCAGCTCCAGAATGTTGATATTGAGCCGGGACTCCGCCAGAGTCCAGAGGCCTCTGATCTCCGCCTCTCCCATGTGGCACCCCCATCCCAGGAGGGACGCATCCGTCACTACTTCGTGCTCTGGTTGGGGTAGGGAGAGGGATCTGCCGCTGACACAATCGCAGTCCGTGAGCCACCACTGCAACTGTCTCGCAGTGCCTGCAGAGATCAGGTCCCACTGCAGAGCCCGCATACGCCACCTGGCGTGATGCACCAGTAGGATGCAGGAGGCCATCACCCCCAGGAGCCGCAGCGTCAACCTGACAGAGACTCGGGATAAAGGCTGAAAGATCGGAATCAGAGCCTGAATATCCCGAACTCGCTGCTTGGGAGGATAAACCAGAAACTGCGCCGAGTCCAGAACCGCTCCGATGAAGAGGAGCTTCTGAGAGGGGCACAGGTGTGACTTTGGCATGTTGATGGAGAACCCCAGCGAGTGCAGAAGATCGGCCGTAGTCTGGAGGTGGGAGACAACTGTCAGGGTCGAGCCCGCCTTCAACAACCAGTCATTGAGATAGGGGAAGACTGAAACCCCTGATCTGCGCAGATAGGCGGAGTCCACCACCATCACTTTTGTGAACACACATGGGGCGCTGATAAGGCCGAAGGGGAGCACAGTAAAGTGAAAGTGCTCGTGGCCTACCGTGAACCGCAGGTAACGCCGGTGGGCCGGCAGGACTGGGATGTGGAAATATGGGTCCTGCACGTCCAACGCTACCATCCAGTCTCCAGGGTCTAGTGCAGCCAGGACCTGAGGCAAAGTCTGCATCTTGAACTTGACGCCCTGGAGGTCCAAGATAGAGCATAGGCCTTCTTTGCCCTTCTTGGGTACCAGGAAGTAGTGGGAGTAGCAACCACATCCTACTTCTGGCCCAGGAACGCGCTCGATGGCCCCCTTGGCCAAGAGGGCCATAACTTTCTCCTGCAGAAGTTGCAAGTGATCCCCCGACATGCGGTGGCATGGCTGGAAGGGTCGCCTCGAAGGGGAGGGAGTAGCCCCTTCGGACGATTTGCAGCAACCACCTGTCCGACGTGATGGAGCGTCAATGGAGGAGGTGATGGCGGACGCTGCCCCCCACTGGCGTCGAATGGGCCTGAGAGCTCGGACTAGGAAGGCTTTGAGGCAGATGCTGCGGGAGCGGATGTGTACTGACCTTGCCGTTGTCCCCCGGCACCGCCACGGCGGTTACCACGTCCGCAGCCACGTTGAGGCTGGTTCTGCGGCCTGTGGCTGGCAGGACGTGTGGGGCCGCCCCTTCCTTGGCTACGAAAGGGGTGAAAAGCGGAAGTTTGCTGGCGCTGGCCCAACAGACGCAAGGACGTGGCCGTAGCTCTGGAGTCCTTTAAACGCTCTAGCGCACTATCCGCTTTGTCGCCAAAGAGGCGACAGCCATCAAAGGGCATCATGTCCATGAGAGTGGCCTGGACATCCCCAGAGAAGTTGGCGGACCTCAGATAGGCGTGGCGACGAATGGCTACCGTCGCGGAAATCGCCCTGCCCAGCGAATCCATGGTATCAAGTACACACCTGATCGAGTACCGTGCTAAGTCCCGCCCCTCTGCAATGGCTTGGGCGAGTCGTAACCGGTCCTCCTCCGGGCACTGAGGCAGCACGTACGCAACCGTATCCCACAAGAAGTGGGAGTAACAGCCCAAAAGGCAAGCAGTGTTGAAAGACAGCAGCCCCAAACTTAGAGAGGAGAGAAGTTTCCTCCCAAACTGATCATACCTTTTAGATTCCCGATCCGGTGGAGCGGTCGGGAATGCGGTCTGGGATGTAGAGGCCTGGATCACCAAGCTCTCGGGGTGGGGTGAACGGAAGAAAGCAGGGGTCGCCCGGAGCCGGCGTTGGGCCACGTTCCAATCCACAGGAAGGCCTGTAGATGGCTTGGACCAAGGGCCCATCAGAACGTCGGCGAGGACTTCGTTAAACGGCAGCAGAGGCCCGAAGAGCTTACTGGCAGTTTGAGAACCTCGGTGAGGCGATTAGTGCTCATGGCCGCAACAGGGAGCTCAAGAGCCATGGCCTTGGCTGCCCTGTTAAACACCGTGCTATAAGTAGCACCCTCCTTCGAAGCCACCGAGGGAGGAGAGATGAATCCAGTGTCAGGTGAAGTGTCTAGACCACTGGCCTCCCCAGCTCATCTGCCCAGTCCTGACTTAACTGGCACTGCTGTGCCAGAGGGTCCTCAGACCCCTCCCAGCCCTTCCATTAATCCGGGTCCTGATAAACAGGCAAAAATGACGGAACCGGGTCGTAGGTGAATGGGCCACCCATCAGCGTCGGAGACCCTCGGGGTCGGCGCCAGCTGCGAAATCGTGAGGTCGACTGGCGACGACCCGGCTCCAGGCCTGGATCCTGCGGGGCCCTGCGGCGTTGGGACCGGAGTCGACGCCAAAGTCACCGGCCCGCTAGGGCCCCCAGTCGGATCTGCGGGGCCCGAAGGCGCCTCGACAGACTCCGACGGAGGGAAGGGAGTCCTCATGGCAACGAGGAAATCACGTATCTACTCCGGCAACACATTCAACCCAGGGACCGGCGGGTGTGGGGCTGGACGCAGCGCCTTTGGCTGAGCCACGCGGGCAATGTCGGCCGAACCCCCGGCCGCATCACGCGAGCAGCAGGGGAGTCGGAAGAGCAATGTAGTCTTTTCGACTTCTTTTTCGCATGCCTCGACTTACCAGAGGAGTTGGAGCCCGACGAGTGGTGGTGACTCGACGAGCGGCGATGACTGCGGCTCCTCGACCGGTCCCTCGACTTCCTCCTCGAGCGTCGCGGAGCCGACTGCCGGAGCTCTGGCAGCTTACAGGACCGCTCCCGTCTAGCCTTCGAGGTCAAGGCCCGGCAGTCGGGGAACGACTTGTCATCGTGGTTGGCCCGAGGCAGTAAAGGCACCGACGGTGGGGGTCAGTCACAGACAGTAGACGGTGACAGACGTCGCAAGGTTTAAAACCAGGCATCCCTATCGGCACCACGAGTCGATGTCGACTCGAAAAAGTGATCAAAACAGATCAAAAAGTTAGTCAAAAATTGACTAGAGTACTGCTCTTCCCGGATCTGCGCTTGCTGACGCAGAAAAAAGAACGGACGTCAGCGCGCGAGGGTGGTGTCTAAGTACTCCGGCGACGTCATCCCGGCGATCACGACGACGGATGCGGAGCCGTAGATGACGCCTACTGACGCGCAGGGGTACTACTGACAAAAACTTTCTGGATCCAGTCTGACGCCTAGGGATATTCTAAGGTAAGGAATCGAACACTAACCTGTTTCTCGCAGATAGTTTCTTTCAGATTAGTAAGTTTGAGGAGATGTGCTCCCCATCCTGTTAGGGAAGCATCTCTTGTTAGAATTATTTCGGGAACTGGGTCTTGAAATGTTGACCCAGTGACTGGAGGAGACATTGTAGGAGAGTAGGGTCTGCTTCCTATGGTCACATCCACTTTTTGCTGTGATTTTCTGGTTTTTCGACATTAGTGTGGCTGGGCCTGCTAATCAGACCCAACAGCCCAGCTGTTCTCTCTCTAAATTGATACCGTGTACTTTAGGTACATACCTAATTGAGAATTGGGTCACCTTTGTGAGCACCTGTATAGTGTACCGTAGGTACCCAGGGCATAGGTGCATCCAAGGCCTACCAGGGGCTGCAGCATCTATTATGCCACCCCTGGCTGGCCATCCAAACTGACACCACAGGATGATCACTCAGCTTGGGCAAGGTGGTGTAATCACCCCTTGCTTAGATATAGTATACCTTTATCTACCCTTATATATTAACACATATATACCTATAGGTCACTTCTATGGCAGGCCTTGACAATCCTGAAGGCAGAGTGCTTGGTTTTATGTAGAGGGTGCTCTAGCATGATCTGAGCCCTTCTGCAGCTTTCGGAACCATGTCCTTATAGCTGTTCTATGATACAGCCATACCATATACTCTTAAGTGCTTTATAATCCTCGCGGTTAATGCTAACTTTGGTTTGGCTTTATCAAAACATTTTGTGTAAGGTGTCAAACACTTTGGAATACTACCCCCCCTGCCAGTCCTTGCGGCGGGGGTAGCATTCCACCCTTCTAGAGGGAGAAGACATGTAGTTACTGCTTTACCTGGTTAAAGTTAAACAGAGCCTCAGCATCACAAAATGGATGTTGCTGCCACAGACACGAGTCTGACCTCCTGCAGCTGGACGAAACTCCGGCAAGGGAGGCCTGGACAATAGGTTTCCTGTCGAGGGAGGTGCTAGCACCTCCCCAGACAGCCTGTAGTCTATTGGGGCAGTGTGGGTTGAATGGAAAGATGCTTTTCCAGACACTGCCTGGGGCACACAAGGTGCTCCATGCATAGCCCGGTTCAAACAAGTTGCTGGGGCACTCCTGCCCCGCTCTGGCTTCAAACTGGACAAAGGGAAAGGGGTGTAACCACCCCTTCTCAGGGTCCACCCATAGGAGGGACCTAGCAGGTAATCCAGCCCCTTAGTTTAGTATTAGTGTCTAGAGACATTAGATTATCCTGGACTGAAACTCTGAAACGAAACTCGTGGACCTTCGACGTTCTATACCGACTAGAAGACTGAAAACATCTCCCTTGTGGTCAAGGAGTGACCACCCTGTGCAAACAGGCACCACCAGTAACTTGCTGGTTTGCTTTGTCGACGCTCCTGCTGGAACCCGAAGACTCAGCGACTCAGGAACTGGACTTCCAGACTTCTCTGACTCCGATCCACATCAAAGCTGAGACCCGTGGCGGACACGAGAGACGTGGGACCGGACACCCTGGACTACCTGCACTTTTCTAAACCGTGCAACGACCAAGGCAACCTCGAAGTTGTGCATTGGGGTTTGAGAAGCCCCAGACCAGAGCGCCATTTGCATCGAAGCTCAGCCCTCCACGAGTGCCGCGTGGTGCATGCTCTTGCATTTCAGCTCGACACGTCTTCCCGGTGGCTAGCCCGTTGGCTAGTTAGCCCCCCAAAGACTTCTTTTTGAAACTACACCGCTTGCCTGGTTACTCTAGGCTTGCTCCAGCTTCCCTGCAGAGGAGAAGCTCCCCTGACCTTGCTGTTCTGAACTGAAGCCCATCTTCCCTTCCTGCGTGGATTGCGGTTGCCAAGGCTTGTTGGGTCCAATCCGGATACCGACGGCGCAGTCAGCTAGATCCTTCGTGGGACAGCTCGTAACCAGCTCCTGGTCGTCGTCGACGCCTCCTGGTCTTCGTGGCTGCAGAGACAAACTTCACCTCTTCACCTGATTGCATCTCGACATCGCCTGTTCCTTCCTGGTTCCTTCCTGGTCACTGGCTAGTCACCCAGTCTCGGTCCCCTCTGCTTCCAGGTTCTTCACATCTTCGATCCACCCGGACACTTTTCTCCTGGTCGCCTGCAGCACTTCTTTGCAGCTCTCCATAGGAAAAAGCGACGAAACCTGACACGCAAGAACACCTATGCACCCGGCTTCCCTGGGTGAGGTAACTCGAGTACTCCGGTGCTCCCGTGCGTGTTGACTCTCTAAGTGTCCTAGTTAAAAAGGGTTTTACCGTAGTCCATCCGGAAGTGTCCTTAATCAACTACTTTGTAACTTCTACGTTCCCATTATAACTCAATGGTAACTCCCCACCCCGCTTGGTACCAGGTAAAAACTCCACAGAGCGGAATTATTGCTGTCATAGCTTGTGGTATTTTAAATTGATTACAAATTTTTAAAATACACTTCACTAGCGCCGCATGTCACTTGATGCTTGATTTTAAAACGCACGCTGTGTAAAATTGAAATAATAATTTAACACTCACCCTCTGTGCCCATACAAGTTACCCCAGAACTGTAAGGGGATTCAGGTGCTCTTCCCGGTCTGTGCTCAGTGGTCAAGCCTGCCCGCCCTGGTCCGACTCGGTATCCAATGCCGTTGAGCGGAGGGCGGGGCAGGTGAGAGACAGACACGCCCAGCAACCCCGAGGCAGTCGAGCGGTTAGCGCTCTAGTACCTAGTTCGAAGGACTATTTAGGCGGGAGGAAGCCTGGGCTCATTGCGGTAAGGGCAGGACAGTGGCAGTGTCTCCCGACCCCGCTTGGTACCAGGTAAAAACTCCACAGAGCGGAATTATTGCTGTCATAGCTTGTGGTATTTTAAATTGATTACGAAATTTTAAAATACACTTCACTCGCGCCGCATGTCACTTGATGCTTGATTTTAAAACGCACGCTGTGTAAAATTGAAATAATAATTTAACACTCACCCTCTGTGCCCATACAAGTTACCCCAGAACTGTAAGGGGATTCAGGTGGTCTTCCCGGTCTGTGCTCAGTGGTCAAGCCTGCCCGCCCTGGTCCGACTCGGTATCCAATGCCGTTGAGCGGAGGGCGGGGCAGGTGAGAGACAGACACGCCCAGCAACCCCGAGGCAGTCGAGCGGTTAGCGCTCTAGTACCTAGTTCGAAGGACCATTTAGCCAGTCGTCAGCCCAAGCGCGCAGCGGTTGCGCGCAGAGGGGCGCCTTTGACAGCGCCAAAGACCAGCCTAAGACCTGCCCGTCTGCGCCCGTCCGCGACAGGACGGGACCAGGGGCCATGGAGGTCTCACAATATGCCCCGCATGACACGATCACAAACAGGATTACCTATTCAGCACAGGTAATTAGGGATCTCCAGACAGTTGATTGTCAAAGAGATACTAACTACATAGTGGAAGGGCCTTTCGCATGCCTGTATTGCAAGTCCCAGTTCTCAACTCAACTGAAGGGAAAAAGTTTTGAGAGACGCGTGATGACCCATACACCCTCTTTAAAAACTTCCAAAGTTATCGGCCAAAAAAACATCCTCTGTAACGTACGATCCCTACCTAAACACACTTCTGAAATATGGGACCTCATTTCTACGAACGAGCCTGACTTCTGTTTCATTACTGAAACTTGGCTCAAACCTCATTCCACCCCCTCTATTACTCTGGCCATTCCAACAGGATATAAAATAATCAGGCTAGATAGACCTAAGAAAATAGGTGGAGGAGTTGCAATTGTACATAAAAATAACATCAACTGCTCCGTTTTGGCAGAACTTAGCACCCCTGAGATTGAACTATTGATCTTTAAAACTATTAATTCCCCTAAACAAACCAGATTGGGTGCTCTGGTATACCGTCCTCCGGGACCAAGTTCAAACTTTGTTAACATACTACTTGAAAACCTAGCACCATATGTTCACAAAGACAAAGAGTTCCTGTTAATAGGAGACTTCAACCTACATAGCGAACTCACAGATTGCAAAGAAGCACAATCATTTTTAAATGATCTCTCACTACTAGGTCTCGGACAACACAATGTGGGCCCAACTCACGTGGCAGGACATACCCTAGACCTTATAATTACAAATTTTTCCAGTGTTACATGCCTACCCCCCACACAAGTCAGCTGGACTGACCACTTTATCCTTGAGTTTGACACTCCCTATCCTGTAACCACCATCCTTGAACCTACCAACATTCCTAAAGTACGGCGGCAATGGCACAAAGTTAATGAGACCACCTTCTCAGGGAAATTTGTTCAACCCTCTCTACGGATCCTGAAGATATTGACAATGCAGTTGATATATTTACAAAAGCTACCAAAACGGCCATAGATGAGATAGCCCCCTTAAAACAATTTAGACCTCGACCAGCCTAAAAACAAGAGATCTGGTTCTCTGAAGAGCTCAGGAATCTAAAGCAAACAGCCAGAAAATTAGAAAAGAAATGGAGGACCACCCATCTTGTAACTGACAGGAGACATTACTGGGATGCATTAAGCATTTACCATAAAGCAATTAGAACTGCGCGGAAAGCCCATATTACCTCCCTTATCACGGCTGCAGACAATTCCCCTAGGGTTTTATACCAGGTCTTGCAGTCCTTTACCAATCCTGCAGCATGTGAGAGTCCTGACACCTCTTCACAAATACTCTGTGATAAAATATCTCTATTCTTTTCTAACAAAATAGATATCATTTATGCAAAAATAGTCAACTCCAACAACACGTTGACTACCAATGCAGTATCCATCTTTCATGATTCAGAGTTTAATAGTGGCCCCCACACCTTAGAGATCTTCCCTCCTATTACTCCTCAAGATGTGTCTCTTCTCACTATGCAGATTAAAAGCGGAAGTCCTGATGACATCATCCCAGCAAGACCCATGCCCACCTTATTGGAAATTCTATGCCCCACTTTTGAAAAACTTATCAACCTATCCCTGAGTACAGGCTCCGTTCCCAAACAGTGGAAACAGGCCTTAGTTAGGCCTATTAGGAAGAACACCGCAATTCCCTGGACCGATCTATCAAACCTTAGACCAATCTCTCTGTTACCATTTTTAGGAAAGCTCACAGAGAAATATGTCAATCGTCACTTATCCAGCTACATTGAGATAGCTGGCGGCCTAGACTACTCTCAATCTGGGTTTAGGCCGAAACACAGTACAGAGTCCACCCTCCTGTCTGTCACTGACGACCTGCATATGTTCCAGGACAAAGGCTACTCGGTAATTCTTGTGTTATTAGACCTGTCGGCAGCGTTCGACACCGTGCCACACAACATCCTTATTGACCGGTTGTCGAACGTAGGGATTAAGAACAAGGCCCTTGCCTGGCTAAGGAGTTTTCTTACCGATCGCACCCAGACTGTCACCATGGGTGAATATCGATCAACAGAGGTAGAGATTAGAAAAGGGGTGCCACAGGGCTCCTGTTTGAGCCCTACACTTTTTAACATCTACGTGGCACCCCTGGCAAGAGTGATGCGCAAATTTGGTTTCATTCCCGTGTCATATGCGGATGACACGCAGCTCCTCTTTCCCTTTCAAAAACTCACCACTGAAATAAGAAACTCCTTCTCCGCTGGCATGAAAGCCGTCGCACAGTGGATGTCCACCAACTACCTACAGTGCAATGTCAACAAGACGGAAGTAATGCTGTTTGGAGATGCCAAATTACTGTGGACCCCAGATTGGTGGCCGTCTGATCTTGGTACTGTCCCAGAGCCCAAACAGGTCGTCAAAAACCTGGGGATTCGTCTTGACCACGACCTTTCACTCAAACAGCATAGTAACATGGTAGCTGGCTCATGCTTTCACACCATCAGCATGATGCGCAGAATCTTTCCCCTGTTACCAGATTCTTTCAGAAAAACCCTAGTGCAAGCCCTCATACTGAGTCGTATCGACTATTGCAACGGATTGCTCCTCTCCGCTAATGAAGGAGTCCTGGACAGACTCCAGGTGGTCCAGAATACGGCAGCTCGCCTTGTCCTAAATGCCCCTCCCAGAACAGCATCAAAACCTCTCCTTGACAAACTGCATTGGTTGAGTATTCGACAAAGGGCCAAATTTAAGATATGCTGCATTATCCACAAATGCTTAAACGGACATGGCCCGACCTACCTGGAACAGAAATTCACCCCCTATACTCCCTCCAGATCACTGAGATCTAGCGAAAATCTTTTGTTGGCAGTACCTCGTGTTAAAAAAAACAGACACGGAGGGAAAGCACTATCTGTTGCAGGGCCCACACTGTGGAACAAACTTCCTCTGGCCCTTAAGCTATGCACAGATCATCTAAAATTCAGGAAACAACTGAAAACTCTGCTGTTTACCAATAAAATCTAGTCCCATGCCTCTTCTTCTGCTTATCTGTTGTAATCTTATTCGGTACCAAAGCGCAGAGATACTCCAGTTGGAGTAGATTCCAGCGCTATATAAACTCATGAATAAATAAATAAATAAACTCACGACTGTGTTTAGACACTGCAAGCGTCTCCCGTGGGTCTCCTACTTCCAATCCTTTGGTTGTCCAGTGTAGCCCCAGCGATTCCCTAGGCCCTAGGTCTATTCACTATTCCTGAAGTGGTCCTTATACCACTTACTTAGTATATGGTTCATGAGGCCTAAAGGGCAGAATTGTATTTGTGCAACTTATAGTATGCTTAATGAGTAACTTGTAATGTACTTCGATCTCTGACCTCATAAAGAGTGCAGAGGGGTTGTGTTAGTTGTGAGAAGTTGGCCTGATTGCAAATGCTACTTACCAGTATGCATCTGTTCTTGGTATGTAGGGCTGCTGACATTCATATCTGTGCATAGATCGCCGCCTAGTGTTGGGTCCGGATGATTGCACATTGTTGTCCTGGAAGAGTCTTTGAAGTATCACAAGATAGGTGGCTCCTCCCCTGGACTACAGTGCGCATGGGCATCGACTCCATCCCCAGATTGTTTTTAGCCATTGCGGCCAAGATGGAGTGAAACTCAGTGAATGATGACCATGCCATGAAATGATATGTGAACACTGCAGCTGCTACAGGCGCCGGGGAGAAGGGCGGGCGATATGAATGTCAGCAGCCCTACATGCCAAGAACAGATGCATACTGGTAAGTAGCATTTGCAGTTCGAGGCATGTGGGCTGCTGAATTCATATCTGTGCATAGAATACATAGCAGTCCCTCCATTAGCGGCGGCCGCCCGTGCCAGCTGCAGCAGTTTGGAAAAGTGTCTTGAGAACAGCCTGCCCTACAGCTACCTGCTGTTTGGAGTGCACGTCTACACAGTAATGCTTGGTAAATGTGTGTGTGGTAGACCATGTGGCTGCTCTACATATGTCCTCTAAGGGAATGTTACCTAGAAAAGCCATAGAGGCCCCCAACTTTCTAGTGGAGTGGGCTCTTGGTGGAATGGTAAGAGTGCGTTTTGCCTTTGCATAGCAGATTTGAATACATTTCACGATCCACCTAGCAATACCAGCCTTTGAAATAGGGTTACCTTTGTGATGTGGCGCAAAAGCAACAAAAAGCTGCTTAGTCTTCCTAAAATCCTTGGTCCTATCAATGTAATACATTAGGGCCCGTTTAACGTCAAGGGTATGGAGCATCCGCTCCGCCAGTGACTCTGGATTTTGAAAGAACACCGGCAACTCAATGGTTTGGTTGATGTGGAATTGAGACACAACCTTGGGTAGAAATTTAGGGTTAGTGCGGAGCACTACCCTGTTTGAATGAACTTGGAAGAAAGGCTCTTGGATTGTGAGGGCCTGCAGTTCACTAACCCTCCGTAGCGATGTAATTGCAACCAGGAAAGCCACTTTCCACGTTAAGAACTGGATCTCGCAGGAATGAAGTGGCTCAAAGGGAGGACCCATCAGTCTTGTAAGAACCACATTGAGGTTCCATTCAGGAGCTGGTGGAGTCCGTGGCGGAATGACTCTTTTGAGGCCTTCCAGAAATGCTTTGATGGCAGGCACCTTGAAAACTGAAAGGTGCTGTCTATTTTGGAGGTATGCGGCCATCGCAGACAGGTGAATGCGAATGGAAGTATATGCCAAATTACACTTGTATAGATGGAACCGGTAACAGATGATGTTCTGAATAGAAGCATCTAGTGGATCAATGTTGTGGTTTGCGCAATAGATGACAAACCGCTTCCATTTTGCCGCATAACATGCTCTAGTAGTGGGCTTCCTAGCCTCCCGAATGATGTCCATGCAATTGGGAGGAAGGTTGAGGTAGCCAAACTCTAGGACTTCAGGAGCCAGATCGCCAGGTTGAGCTGATGCGGATCTGGGTGCTGAATGTCGCCATGGCTCTGCGTTAGAAGGCTGGGAGTGAGATGAAGCCTTTGATGCGGTACCACGGAAAGTTCCAGAAACGTAGTGTACCATGGTTGGCGAGCCCACGTTGGAGCAACCAGGATGAGAGTCATCGAGTGCTGCCTGAGCTTGCGCGCCACCAGCGGTATCAGAGGTGCTGGGGGAAAAGCGTAGCGCAAATTTGCCTGACCAGTTCATCCATATCGCATTGCCCTGCGACTGTGGGTGTGGGAACCTGGTGGCGAAGCTTTGGCATTTTGCGTTCTCCCTTGTGGCGAACAGGTCGACCTCTGGATGACCCCACCTTTGGAAGTACGGTTGGAGTACTGATGGATGTATCTCCCCATCTGGTGGCTGTGCCTGCTGAGCAGGTCCGCCATCTGATTGTCCTTGCCTGGGAGATGTTCTGCCATGAGGAAAATGTTCCTCTGAATGGCCCACTTCCACATGCTCTGAGCCAGATGAGACAGCTGCGGAGAGTGTGTGCCCCCCTGCTTCTGAATGTAGTACATGGCCGTCATGTCCGTCCGGATCAACACGACCTTGTTGCACAGATGTACTTTGAATGCCTTTAAGGCCATGAAGATCGCCATCAGTTCCAGTACATTGATGTGCATCTTCCTTTGCTGTAGCGTCCATAGTGCCTGCACCGTGTATTGGAGTACATGCGCTCCCCATCCCTGGAGAGAAGCGTCCGTTGTCAGGATAATCTGCGGCACAGGCTCTTGAAACGGTCGGCCCTTGCAAAGGTTTTGTGGATTCCACCAATGCAGAGAGTTGTATGCCCGACCGCTCACCAACACTAGGTCTTTTAACTGCCCGTGAGCCTGAGTCCACTGACGTGCTAAGCACTCCTGAAGCGGACGCATATGTAGTCTCGTGTGTGGGACTATGGAGATGCAGGAGGCCATCATGCCTATCAACTGCATGAACACTCTTGCTGGAAGCGAGTGTTGAGGTCTGAATTTTTGGATCAGCGATTGAATGCTGTTGACTCTCACTGAATTCGGCTGCGCTGTGGCCGCCAGAGTGTTTATGGTCGCACCCAGATACTGCCGTATGTGGGCAGGCTGGAGATGGGATTTTGGGTAATTTAGTGAGAACCCCAGATCGTGCAGAAGGTGAATGGTGTGGGACACGTGGTCGGCGCACTGCTGGGCCGACTTCGCCTGAATGAGCCAGTCGTCCAGATAGGGGTAGACGTGGATGTTTTGACGTCTTAGATGCGCCGCCACCGTCGCCAGGCACTTTGTGAAAACCCTGGGCGCCGTGGTGACCCAAAAGGCAAAACCTTGAACTGGTAGTGCTGGTTTTGGATGGTGAACCTGAGGTACTTTCAGTGTGAAGGATGCAGTGGAATGTGGAAGTACGCATCCTTTAGGTCCAGAGTTGCTAGGAAGTCCCCTTGCCGAAGCAGTGGGAGAACCTGCTGCAGCGTGAGCATATGGAAATGTTCTGACAGAATGTAAAAGTTGAGCGGTCTGAGGTCTAGGATGGGCCTGAGGGATCCGTCCTTCTTTGGAATCAGAAAGTACAGGGAGTAAACTCCTGTACCTCTTTCCTGCAGGGGCACGAGCTCTATTGCCCCTTTTTGCAGCATGACGTTGACTTCTTGCTGCAACAAGTGCAAGTGCTCGCCGGACATAGGACGGTTCTTTGGGGGTATGGTGGGTGGAGTGGATGTGAGCTCCAGACAATAACCGTATTGGATAAGAGATCTGACCCACCTGTCCGTGGTGATGGACTTCCACATGGGAAGGAACTGCTGGAGTCTCCCCCGACGGGTGTTGCGTGGTCGGGGGGCAGTGACAAGGCGTCACTGTTTGTTGGCGGTGGAGGACCTGGAGCTGTTATTTCCACGTCCTCTGCCTTTGACGTTGTTGCCACGGTATCCACCCCGACACTTGTTGGTATAGGAAGGTTGGGTGTTGCTCTTGTAGAATTGCGTTGACTGCGACAGTTGACCCCTCGAGGTGCCTCTATTATTGGAGCGACGAAAGGAACCACCCCGAAACTGCTGGGACTGCAAGGCACCCATAGACTTCGCAGTGTCGGTGTCCTTTTTCATCTTCTCGAGGGTGGTATCAACCTCTGGGCCAAACAGGTGGTCTGGGTTGACCGTCTGGTTCAAGATGGTAGTTTGAATGTCTGGCTTGAAACCGGATATCCTGAGCCATGCATGTCTACGAAGTAGAACGCTAGTGTTAATTGCTCTTGAGGCGGTGTCAGCCACGTCCAGAGCGCACTTAATCTAAGCATTGGTGATAAGCTTCCCCTCCTGTATCAACATTTCTGCTGCTTCCTTATATTGATCGGGTAAGTGCTGTAAAAGGGTCTCTAGAGTATCATAGTGTGCCCTGTCATAACGCGCCAGTAGCGCCTGTGTGTTGGATATGCGCCATATGTTGGCCGCCTGCGCAGCCACCCTTTTCCCAGAAGCCTCAAATACTTTTGATTCCTTGTCTGGGGGAGGAGCATCATCCGTAGTTTGTGAGTTGGTTCGCTTGCGTGCATTGGAGACAACCAGGGAATCCAGAGGCAACTGTCCTTTGATATAAGTAGGATCAGTGGGCGCTGCCTTGTACTTCTTGTCTATACGTGGGTTGATGACTCTTGCTCGGGTGGGCTCCCTGAAGACTTCTGCTGCATGTTTCAACACCCCTTTTAGCATTGGCAAAGTTTTTACAGATTTTTCAGAGACTGAAAAGGGGTCAAAGAGGAAGTCGACGTCCACTGGGTCAGAATGGAGATTGACGTTGTGATTGGCTGCCGCCTTTTCAATGAGTGCATTGAAAGCTGCAGAGTCTTCTGTTGGGGAAGTCTTGGCTGAAAAAAGCTGAGGCTCCTGCCCCGAATGCGGGTCCCCAGGATCGCCACCAGCAGACCATGGCTCAGTCACATCTTCTGGGTCTGAGTAGACTGGATAGGTATACTCATCCTCGTCGTTGCCGTCACCCTCCTCCACATGGGAATGAGAGGGTGAAAGTTCATGTGCCTGTGGTGATAGAGACTCCATAGAGGCAGAGGCACCAGCAGAGTCCATCTTTTTCTTAAGTGGAATTTGGTAATGCTCCAATTGTGGTTCAGGGGTGATCTTTCTCTTAAGGAGAGAGAGCTTGCCAGTGTTGGCGTTGATGATCACTTCCTGACGCTCCTCTTCTGCCAGCGGTCGTTGCCGTGGGCTTGGGACCACTAACGATGGCTTTGGCGTCGAAGATATTTTCACGGGCACTCCGGCCCCAGGTTTCGCTGTGAAAGCCTTCGGCGCCGTCTTCGGCGGCAACGTGAACAGAATAGGCGTTGGCGCCTTCGCCGGTTTTTGAAGAGGCTTGGGCGGCACAGGGTCCTTCGGCTCGACTGCTGCGGCCCCCTCCCTAATACGTTGAAGGGACTCCGTAACCTTCTTAGTGAACGAGGCGGAGGGACGCACCGGCTCGAGAGAGTCTTCTGAAGCTGGTTTTGGGGTGGCGACCAATGACGCGGTCTTCGGAGTCGACGCCGCTGCCCCCTTGGCCTTGTCGAGTGGAACCGAGGCAGTGAGAGACTTGGGGTCGTCCTGCCGCTTCTTCGGGTCGAGAGGGTCCCTTCTTATGGTCGTCGGCCTTCTTGGGATCGAGGCGACTCTTATGTGCGTCGACCGTCTTCGGCGCCGATGCAGCTGCGTCTGGCTTTTTAACCTTCGGCTTCGATACAGTAGCCTTCGGGTCGGCCATTTTGGCGTGGCCTTTGAGCTCGACGGCCATCTTGGATTTCGTCGGCGCCGAGGCCTCCGAAGTCTTCGACCCGACCAGCGTGATCAGCGCTTTCGGTTTCGATACGTCTGGCGTCGAGACCGATGGTTTCACTTTCGGTTTCTATACCGTGAGTGGCGCCGTATCAATGTCCGTGGCCGGGCCGGAAGGTGGAGCCGTGGGACGTGAATCAAGGCTTTGGGTAAGGCCCGAAGGCGATCCCTCGACCTGGGCCTTATAATGGTGGCTGGCCCCGGAGTCAGTCTGAGGAAGCTCCTCGTCCGAGCTATCCTCTACGGTGGCAAGGGCCCCGTCGTCGTCCCCTACCTCCTCGACGACTTCATCGAAATCCTCGTCTTCCGCGTCGTAGTCGTCCTCGACCTCCGACGCCGGGTTAGATTCTGTGATCTCCTGGATAGTGTTGTGCCCGACATCCTCCGTGTCGAAGATGTCTGTAGGAGGTGGTGCCGATCGCTGGGCCTCCAGGCGCGCAGCTCGGCGGAGCTTGAGTGTCTTCTTGGACCGGAACTTGGGAGCAGGCCATACACTTGGCCTCGTCGTGGTCCGGCGACAAACACTTATTGCACACCGGGTGTACGTCGATATGCGGATACTTCGAGGCACACACCGGGCACCGTTTAAATGGACTTCGTTCCATGATGGAAGTAGGTAGGAGCGTCATGTAGGCCCGTCCGCGCCGAAGGCACGCGGAAGGGAAGTGTTGTTTCGGAGCCGAGGAAACTACGAACCCGAACGACAGACAATACCGACGCAAGTCCTAAAGACCTTTTGGTCTCGAGCAAAGTAAGTTAAGAACTATCGATCCCGACAGAGGGAACCGAAACACATCCGAACCCAATGGCGGAAAAAAACAATCTGGGGATGGAGTCGATGCCCATGTGCACTGTAGTCCAGGGAAGGAGCCACCTATCTCGTGATACTTCGAAGACTCTTCCAGGACAACAATGTGCAATCATCCGGACCCAACACTAGGCGGCGATCTATGCACAGATATGAATTCAGCAGCCAACATGCCTCGAACATATAGTGCTCACTATTCTAGTGATCACTGTGTATCATACCAAACGACCCTTATTGATGATTGGTTGTAAGTCAACCTTATAGACCAGCTATCTTAGTAGCGTGGACAAAAGCAGTCTTTAGGCTAAACTCTAGAGGGCGTGTTAAGCCAGCTGTTTTACCATCACATATACCCCTTGAACACCAAGTGAAAGGACACCACACAAGTTGTTATGAAAATAAAAGGATGTTTATTTATAACAAGTCTACCCTGATCTCTTTATGAGTCAGGGAGCTAAGCACACAACAAAACTCTTAAGAAAATACTTTAAGTTGCACAATTTACACAAATGCCCGAGGGGCACGAAAAACCATATACACTAAAAGTGGAATGCGAAATACTAGCAGGTAAGTAACAAGATCCAGAGGCTTCAGGATCGCTAGGACTACACTACAGAACCCTAAGGTTAGGAGCAGGAGGCCTAGGGAGATCGGGTGCTGAGTGTGCACTCTCACGCGGGATGCGGGACAAAGTCTATGGAGGCTAGTATTTCTTAAGTCACTGTTTCCGGACGAATCCGACTAGGTAGACTAAAAACGACAAAGGATCTGGACACTTAGATAGTGAACCTATGTTGGAGCACCGAAATGCTTGGGTTACCTAGCCCAGGGGCTGCGGCTGCATAGGGTTCAAAAGACGTCGGGAATCCTCGTTGCAGTCTATGGAGCCTGAAAGAAGAAGTTGCTGGCAGGCGACCAGTGAAGAAGTTCGGTGTGATCCAAGCCTGGATCGATGATGGAGACGACCTGAAAGCAGAGGGGACTCAGTTCTTAATCACTAGCCAGTGATTGTGTGGGCACCCGGATGGCACCGGATGAAGTCACCTCGACCAGGTGAGTGGGCGACGCTGCACTCTGCAGTCACACGGGCTAGGAGGCGTTGTCGGCGACCAGGCTGGAGGTGTGAGCTGTCTCACGTAGGTCTCTGCTGTCGGCGATGCTGGACCCAAGATGGGGGCAACAAACCTTGGCAAAGGCAAGCCCACGCGGTGGAGTCAAGATGGCGTCTGGAGTGGACCAGGAGGGTCCGGGGTGCCCCTCTTTTGGAAGGGAGCAAGGGCCAGTCTGGAGCAACCAGACCAGCGGTGTAATCGTCGTGATACGTCGTCAGGAAGGCCACTAGCCAGCGGGCAAGCGACCGGACAACGCGGTGAGCAGCAAAGAGCAGAAGGGCCCCACGCAGATCTTGTGGATGCTGGGGGGCTGGACTTCGGTGCTGGAGCTGCTCAGGATTAGGGCTTCTCAAACCCCAAAGCACTCACTCGAGGATCCCTCGGCGGTCGTGCTGGTTAAGCGTCGTGCAGTTTCAGAAGATGGCCGGTCCCTCAGGTCTCGTCACACCCACGAATCTCAGCTGGGCTGATGATGTAGGTAGAGGTCAGAGATGCCAGGGAATCCGGGTCTCGTCAAGCTGGGCAGTCTTGATCCGGAGGAAGGACTTACAGCAAACCGCGATGCTTAAATGCTGCCTGCGGGTGCAGGGTGGCTACTCCTTAGCCACAAGAGAGAGTCTTCAGAAAGTATCAAGAGTTCCTTTCGTGGAAAGTAGTTCAAGAGTCAGAATTATCTAATTCGGGAAGGGGGCCCGCTCCTACCTTTATTCTAAAAAAGAGGGGCTGGCACGCGACTAGGTCCTGCCCATGGGTGGGACCAGGAGGGGGTTGTTACACCCCTCTCCCTTGTCCGACTTTCCCCAGCTCAGGGGCTGGTGTGCCCCTGGAACTGGTTCAAGCCGGCATTTGCACAGTGAGCACCGGGGTGCCACTTGCAGTCACCTTCCTCTCAGCCCTGCCTACCTGGGATACACAAAACCCTGTCTGGGATGGTGCTAGCACCGCCCCTGACAGGAAACCCTTTGTCCAAGCTCTCCTCGCTGGAAGGACTCCTAGCAGCAGGAGGTCAGACTTGTGTCTGTGGTGGCAGCATCCATTTTGTGATGCTGAGGCTCGAGTTAACTTTAACCGGGGTTCACAGTTATATACATGTCGTGTCCCTCTAGATGGGTGGAATGCTAACCCCGTCGCCAGAATTGGCGAGGGGTTAGTATTCCAATTCGTATGACACCTTACTCGACATGTTTTGATAAAGCGATACGAAAGTTGGCAAATAACCACGAGGATTATAATGCACTTAAGAGTATATGGAACAGCTATTAGGACTTGGTTCCGCAAGCTGCAAACGGGCTCAGCTCATGCCAGAGCACCATCTCACATAATTCCAAGCACTCTGCCTTCAGGATTGTTAAGGCCTGCCATAGGAGTGACTGATAGGAATACATGTGTCCATTTTAGGGTTAGATATAGGTACACTATATCTAAAGCAAAGGGTGTTTACACCACCTTGCCCCAGCTGTCGTGCAGCCAGTTGTGTCAGATTTGGATGGCCAGCCAGAGGTGGCATAATACATGCTGCAGCCTCTGGTAGGCCCTGGGTACACCTATGCCCTGGATACAGGGACTGATAAGGTGGCCCAGTACCAATTGGTAAATGCACCTAAGGTACACGTGTCAATTTAGAGAGAGAACAGCTAGGCTGTGGGTCTGATTAGCAGGCCTACAGCCAGGGAAAGTCGTAAACCAGTGAAGCAAAAAGCAAAAATCGGGGGTGACCATAGGATTGCAGACCCCACTCTCCTACATAACCCCCCCCAAACTTAGGGACATTAAACTAACCTTGACCAGGTGAGTCTTCTTGTTCTAAGTGGAAGTACTGGGAGAGACCATCTGCATTACCATGGTCAGTCCCTGGGCGGTGCTCCACTGTAAAGTCCATCCCCTGTAGGGAAATGGACCACTTAAGAAGTTTGGGGTTTTCACCCTTCATCTGATTTAGCCATAAGAGGGGCTTATGGTCGGTCTGAATCTTGAAGTGAGTGCCAAACAAGTATGGCTTCAGCTTCTTCAGGGCCCAAACCACAGCAAAGGCCTCCCTCTCTATAGCTGACCAACGTTTCTCTCTAGGGGTCAGCCTTCTACTTATAAAAGCAAAGGGCTGGTCATGACCATCAATATTCAGTTGAGAAAGAACAGCTCCCACACCCAACTCAGAAGCATCTGTTTGGACAATGAATGGCTTGGAGTAGTCTGGACTCTTGAGAATAGGTGCAGTGCACATGGCCTGCTTTGGGTCATCGAATGCCTTCTGACAGCTAACTGTCCACTGAACTTTCTTTGGCATTTTCTTTCTTGTCAGGTCATTAAGTGGAGTCACAATGGTTCCATAATTTCTGACAAATTTTCTATAGTAACCAGACAGGCTCAAGAAAGCTCTGACCTGTGTCTGGGTGGTTGGAGGAGCCCAGTCCTTTATGGCCTGTATCTTGCTCTCCAAAGGTTGAACCTGGCCTCCACCTACAAGGTGGCCCAAGTATACAACTTGACTCTGCCCTATCTGGCACTTGGTAGCCTTGATAGTGAGGCCTGCCTTTTGCAGAGCCTCTAAAACTTTCCTCAGGTGGATCAGGTGATCCTCCCACGTGGAGATAAAGAGAGCAAGATCATCTAGATATGCTGCACATAAGTCATCCAGCCCAGAGAGAACTTGGTTCACCAACCTTTGAAAAGTGGCAGGTGCATTTTTCAAACCAAAGGGCATCACCACAAACTGGTAATGACCTCCTGGGGTAGAAAATGCTGTCTTGGCCTTGGCATCCTCAGCTAAACTGATTTGCCAATAGCCAGCTGTCAGGTCAAATGTGCTCAAGAACTTGGCAGAAGCCAATTTGTCAATGAGCTCATCTGCTCTTGGTATTGGATGGGCATCTGTCTTAGTGACAGCATTGAGACCCCTGTAGTCTACACAAAACCTCATCTCTCTCTTACCATCTTGGGTGTGAGGTTTAGGCACTAGAACTACAGGACTAGCCCAAGGGCTCTCTGAGGGTTCAATGACTACCAATTCCAACATTTTCTGTCCTTATTGCTTGATACAGTCCCTGGCGTGGTCAGGTTGCCTGTAGATTTTACTCTTTATAAGCAGACTGTCACCAGTGTCCACCTCATGGGTGCACCAGTTTGTCTGACTGGGTGTCAGAGAGAACATCTGTCTGAAGGATTGAAGAACCTGTTTACAATCCTCTTGCTGATGTTTAGAGAGGCTGTCAGAAAAGACCACACCATCTACTGATCCATCATCAGGGTTCTGAGTGAGCAGGTCTGGGAGAGGGTCACTCTCTTCCTCCTGTCCCTCATCTGTAGCCATGAGCAAGCTCATGTTTTCCCTGTCGACAAATGCCTTGAGCCTGTTCACATGAAGTACTCTGTGAGGGCTCCTGGGATTTCCAAGGTCCACCAGGTAGGTGACCTCTCCCTTTTGCTCAATGATGGTATGGGGTCCAGACCATTTGTCTTGGAGAGCTGCTGGGGCCACTGGCTCCAACACCCCCACCTTCTGTCCTGGGTGATACACAGTCAGGACAGCCTTTTGGTCATGCCAAGCTTTTTGGAGTTCTTGGCTGGCCTCAAGGTTTTTAGATGGATTTTCCATGTACTCTGCCACCCTGGAGCGGAGACCAAGTACATAGTCCACTATGTCTTGCTTAGGCTTTTTGAGAGGTCTCTCCCATCCTTCCTTCACAAGACACAAGGGTCCTCTCACAGGATGCCCAAACAGAAGTTCAAAAGGGCTGTAGCCAACCCCCTTCTGTGGGACCTCTCTGTAAGCAAACAAATGACAGGGTAAAAGGATGTCCCATCTTCGCCTAAGCTTTTCAGGTAACCCTTTTATCATCCCCTTGAGGGTCTTGTTGAACCTTTCAACAAGCCCATTGCACTGTGGATGATAGGGAGTGGTGAACTTGTAGTTGACACCACACTCCTTCCACATAGCAGTCAAGTATCCTGACATGAAGTTTGCACCTCTGTCAGAGACAACCTCCTTAGGAAACCCCACTCTAGTAAAAACTGAGAGTAGGGCCTTGGCCACAACAGGAGCTGTAGTGGTCCTAAGGGGAATAGCTTCTGGATACCTGGTGGCATGATCCACTACCACCAGTATAAATATGTGCCCAGATGCTGTTGGGGGGTCCATTGGTCCAACAATGTCAATCCCCACTCTTTCAAAGGGTACCCCCACCACAGGTAGTGGTATGAGGGGGGCCTTTGTTGTGCCACCTGATTTGCCACTGGCTTGACAGATGACACATGAGCGACAAAACTCTTTAGTGTCCTCAGACATATGAGGCCAGTGAAAGTGTGGGGCAAGCCTGTCCCAAGTCTTGTTCTGGCCTAAGTGGCCTGCAAGGGGAATTTCATGGGCCAAGGTGAGAAGGAAACCTCTCAGAGACAAGGGGATGACCCGCCTCCTGGTAGCACCAGGCTTGGGGTCTCTTGCCTCAGAATAAAGCAGTCCATCTTCCCAATACACTTTATGGGCACCTGTGGCATTCCCTGCAGCCACAGCAGCAGCTTGCTGTCTGAGGGTCTCAAGAGATGAACAGTCTAACTGGGCCTTGCTCAAGTCTGCCCTGGAAGGTCCCCCTGTCCCAAGAAACTCAACCCGTTCAGGCTCAAGTTCTTCTAGGACAGTTCCTTCTGGGGTCTTTGGGTCAGTCTCCTGTGAGAGCTGATCCTCTCCTTGAGGCAAGGGGGAGGCACTGCCTTAACCCTACTGTTCTTCTTCTTGATCAGTGTCTGGTCCATTGTTCCAGGATCCAGCATTAGTTCAGCTGGGAATTTCTTGGCCTGTGACCTAGTCACAGCAAGGACATGTGCTGACAACCCTAACATCTCCACATGAGTCCTATACTCCACATCTGACCACTGTGAGGATTCCAAATCATTGCCCAAAAGACAGTCCACTGGGAGGTCTGAACTAACAACAACCCTTTTGAGGCCATTTACCCCTCCCCAGGAGAAATTAACAAGTGCCATACTATGGTTGGTAGTGACATTGCTAGCATTGGTCACTAGGTAGTCTGAACCTAGTATTACCTGATCAGGGTCCACAAAGTTTGGTGTCACCATAGTGACACTGGCACAAGTGTCCCTGTAGGCCTGAGCCAATTTTCCATTGATTAAGAGTGTCTGTCTATACTTGCCCAGGGTACTGGGACTTATTGTAGGGGTCAGAGGGTATATATATATATATAAGCAATTGCAGCCAAATTCCCAATAGAGCTGGATTATGCTGTAAAGAATTTCCACCATACATGAAACATATGCATTAGAAACATGAAAAAACAACACCAAAGATTGTTTTGAAACTGTTTTAATGCTGAAAAAGCAGTAGAAATTCTTATTATATCCTGAAAGAATAGAAAACTCCCAGGCTGCATTGCAAACACACAGTCTAAAAAGACTGAAAAGCTAACCTGTAGCTGCATGCTACAAAAAACTGACACCGTGCCTTTAAGGCACTCATGACCCCCAGTATCCCATCATGCCTCAGGGGAGAGAGTTGGGTCAGTTGGTCTTTTCGGAGACTGAAAAACCATGGAAACAAAATAGGTTAACAATATCTCCAAATTAATAAAGATCCTTTGCCCGGGGAGGCGGGAGGGTTGCTTATGACTTTGATGAGGATACCCCTGGAAGAGAACTAGGATTACAGGTAGGTAACTAATCCTTCTCTGTCAGATGATCCTCATCAATAGTCATAAGCATTAGAATAGAATAGCGAGCCTCACCTCATCTCCCTGCGGGCAAAGGAGTAACAATACAGTAATAATATTACGAAGCCTAGGAAAACTAAGCTTGTACAGGCTGCAGGCTACCCAAATAGATTCCTCAAAGAGGCTTGTCCTCCGTGAGTATCAGTCCTGGAATCAGATTCTAGACAGTAATGCCTTGTAAAGGAATGAACTGATCTCCAGGTTGCAGCCTTGCAAATCTCTGACATAGGGGCATCATGCAGGAAAGCTACTGTGGCCGCTTTCCCCCTAGTAGAGTGTGCTTTAGGTGGCAAAAGTAAGGGCTTGCCTGCAAGCTGATAAGCCAATTTAATACAGGAGACTATCCATCTGGAGATGGATCTCTTGGCAGCTGGAAAGCCCGTTTTCAGTGGACCATAGTTGATAAACAATTGGTCCGTCTTCCTACTCTCTTAGGTGTTTTCTAAATAAAATTTAAGGACTCTTGAGATCTAAAGAGTGCAGCGACGGCTCAGCCGGGGTCGTAGGGTTGGAAAAAAAGAAGGAAGAGAAATAGACTGATTTATATGGAAATCAGAGACAACCTTAGGTAAAAAGGATGGCTGTGCCCTTAAGACTACTCTGTTGTGATGGAAAACAGTGTAGGGTTCTTTTGTACACAGCGCTTGTATCTCACTTACTTTGCGCGCTGATGTAATTGCAACTAGAAAAGCGGCCTTCCACGATAGGTGTTCCAAGGAAGCTCTGTGGATGAGTTCAAAGGGGGGCCCATCAACTTAGACAACACTAGGGTTAATTCCCACGGAGGAGAAGGGTTTCTAATAGGGAGGTATACTTTCTTCAACCCCTGTAAGAAGTCCCTGACCACTTGCATCTGGAAGAAGGAGGGCTGAGTAGGAGACTTCCTTTAAGCCGTAATGGCCGAGAGGTGCACCCTGATCGAAGCATATTTAAGACCAGATCTTGCTAGGTACAGCAGGTAAGGCAGAATCACATCCTCCTGTGCTGATGAGGGATCAAAGTGACGTTCTCTGCACCAAAGAAAAAGCCTCTTCCACTTAAACGCATAAGACGTTCTTGTGGAGAGTCGTTTTGCTTCCTTTAAAATATGCATACAATCAGGTGGCAAATTTAAATGTCCGTATTATAGGACCTCAGGAGCCATGCTGTTAAGTGCAGTGAGGGAAGGTTGGGATGAAGAATTCTCCCCCCATCTTGGTCAGCAGGTCCGCCCTGCCGGGGAGTCTCCTGGGTGGAAGCACCGACAGCTGTAGAAGGTACGGGTACCACCACTGCCGAGGGCAGTCTTGGGCTACCAGGATCATGGTCATGCTGGATCTGATGAGTTTGGACACCACCTTCGGAATCAGGGGCAGAGGTGGAAATGCGTAAGCAAATGTCTCTGACCAGTCCATCAAAAGGGCATTCCGCCTTGTCCCTGGACGGTGGAATCTGGACGCGAAGGCGTGGCATTTTGAGTTTTCATCGTCGGCAAACAGATCTATTTCTGGACGACCCCAGCGATGGAAGAGGTCTGCCACCACCTTGTCGTGCAGCACCCAGTCTGGCTGATCTTCGAAGTGCCTGCTGAGTGCGTCGGCCTTGATATTTAGCTCTCCTGGGAGATGCACCGCTACTACTGTGAGGTTCCCGTCGAGCAGCCAGTGCCAGATGGCTTGTGCATCCAGAGAGAGAGGACGTGACCGAGTTCCGCCCTGCTTGTTCAGGTAGAACATGGTCGTCGTGTTGTCCGTTTGGATCAGGACTGAGTGTAATGCGAGTGCAGGAAGGAAGGACTTCAGAGCCAGATGGACTGCTCGAAGCTCCAGCATGTTGATATGGTAAGACTGTTCTTTTGCTGACCACCTTCCTTGAATCTGCTGACACCCCATGTGTGCTCCCCCGCCTTGGAGAGATGCGTCTGTGACTATAGACGGTGTGGGGAGAGGTTGGTGAAAAGGCACTCCGAGGGTGAGTCCACCATTTGATGGAGGTCTTCGTCACCTGGGAAAGATTGATTCGGTGTTCCCAGCGCCCTGTCGACTGATCCCATTGATCCTCCAGAGCCTGCTGCAAAGGTCGCATCCTCAGCCTGGCGTGAGGAATCCGGAAGATGCAGGACGCCATGGAACCTAGCAGAGACGCTACTTGATGCGCTGTTGGATTCTGGGACTGCAGTAGAACTCTGCACTTCTGCTGCATAGAAAATAGTCTCTCCTCCGAAGGATACGCTTTTCCCAATTTTTTATCCAGCACGGAGCCCAGGTAGTGAATGGATTGGGTTGGTAGTTGTACTGACTTCTCTATGTTGACGTGGAGGCCGAGCCTGTGCAATTGTAGCAGGCAAAGGTGGAAGTCGTTCTCTACCTTTTGAGGAGATGGGCCTTTTAGGAGCCAGTCGTCTAGGTAGGGATAGGCGAAAAATCCTTTTTGTGCAGGAAGGCTGCCACCACTGCCATGCATTTGGTGAAGACTCTCGGTGCTGACTTTAGCCCGAAAGGCAGGGCCCTGTACTGGTAGTGTTTGCTGCCCACCAGAAACCTTAAGAACTTCCGATGTTGCATGGCAATTGGAATGTGGAAGTAGGCATCTTGCAAGTCCATCGAACACATCCAATCTCCTACTTGCAGATGTGGACATATTTGGTGAAGAGCAAGCATGCAGAACTTCTCTTTGACTATGTTCAAAGCGCCGGGACACTCCTAGGAGTAGCCGTGCGCTATATAAGTCACCCATTAACATTAACATTGTTCAGAACACGAAGATCCAGGATGGGCCAGAACTTGTTTTCCTGATCCTTTTTGGGGACAAGAAAGTATCTGGAGTAGACTCCTTTTCCCCTTTGAGAGGGAGGCACTTCTTCTATAACTCGTTTGAGGAGAAGAGCCTTCACCTCTTTTCGGAGCAGATAGAGTTGGTGCGGACAAGATTTCTTGGGGGAATGTCCTGTTGAGGCGCACGGAAACGAAGAGCATATCCATTGCACAGTGTATTCAGCACCCACCAATCGTTCGTGATGCTGCCCCACTCTGCCAGATGTTTTGAAACACTTCCTCCCACTGGAGTGGATAACGGCACCAGAGGAAGCCAGTGCTCATTGTTTTCCTCCTCTCGCCGAGGTAAAGGACTGCTGGTGACCTCCTCTACCTTGGCTGGCTTTACCACCCCGAAACTGAATATTGTTCTGTGTCTTGTTTTGGGACAACTGAGGGGTTTGAACTCTCTGTTGAGCCCCTCTGCCTTTGTTGGTCTTGAAACGGCGTTTAAACTTTTTCTTTTTTTCTAAGCCGACTGCCTTGACAGTGTCGAGCTCGGCTTTCATCCGACTCATCTCGCCATCCGTGTGCTGGCCAAAGAGAGATGATCCGGTAAACGGGAGGTTCAGAATGCCCTGTTGCGCATCGGGCTTAAGGCCTGTCAGGCGCAGCCACAATGAACGTCTGGCACATACCCCATGGGCATATGTATGTCCCGCCAGTATTGCTCCATCTGCAGCAGTGCTAATTATCTGGTTAGCCACCAGACTTCCTTCTGTCAGGGTTTCCTCGAAGTCTTAACGGTCCTCCTTAGGCAATTTTGATTTAAAACGCTCTATTGTGTTTTTATCTAGGAACCTGAATCAATACTGCTATTTTATGCCCTTGTACGGCTATAATCAATAATATCCCTATAATGGCATAAAAATCAGATCCATATTTAAGTAAATAGCCCTTGCAGTCCAAGGCACGGCAGAAGCTACTTCCTTGGATTCCTAGAAAGCACAACGAGTTCTTTCGACACACCAAACCTCCAGCAACCTGGGAAATCCCTGTTTGCTTTGTTTTGATTTGTAATAGAACTCCTGCGAGCACTGTAAGAACGGCCAGTTCTTAGTGACATCTTTATTGACGTCTTATGTCCAACCTTACGTCAAACTGGGCACCTTTCAGGTATAAATATACCAACGTTGCCTTAAGCAAACACACGGTGGTGGTTTTGGAGCAGAGCAGCTATCTACTTGCCGAGAGCCCAGCTGATGCGAAAGCCCACGGACGCTGCCCCTCCTCTTTGACGCGCTGAGAAAGACGCTGTCTTTTTCTCCAGCCGAGAAAATCCAGCTCCCGCATTTCCAGCCTACCCTTGCAGGATGCTGGGATATCGAGTCCTGAAAGAGAGATACCAGACCTCCTGCATTCTATTCCCAAGGTACGGTGCTGACTAAACCCTTAAAGAGAATTCTTGAATAAGATTCTTGGCAAAACCAACTTAACTTAAACTGCTACTTACTTACTCCTTCCCACGTATTAGGCTTAGGTCAGGTACACCGGAGTAGGCGTATTTTAGAAGCACCAGTTGAGTACGTTAGTCAATGTATATATGTATGTATATGTTTTATCCATTTTAAAGTATCTTATGGCTAAGAAACCATATCAATGCTTTTACAGTATTATTTCATAATACTCCTTTTTACTGTACGCACTTTACTTTATATTAAGTATTGCAATTGTGGCAATTCATTTCTCTTGCATGAGAAGGAAGACTGCTCAATAAATTATACCTTTTATTGAAAACGCCCGTCTCTCTCTTCTCTGCACTCTGGTGAAACTAAGAACGCACAATTGACTGAGTGAAATAGCTGTCTATTGTTTTCACACGACTCTAGAGATATACTCTTATTCTGAGGGAGCAAAGTTGTCATGTTATATGGTTGTCGGAAGCTAATCTCTTCTTGTCTATCCAGGGAGGTTAAACTCCTCCTCGTTTATTCGAGAAAGTTTCTAGTGACCTCTGAGCTAGCTGGCAAACCTTAAGTCTAATATAGTCAGAAGAGAACTAGTCGACCTCAGTCCTACGTCTACACTGCTGAATATATTATTCCAATGCGCAGAGCCTATTGGGAATATAGGAACTACACTACATGGCGCCCAACGTTTGGTAAGGCGATAAAACTAACGCAAGACGTTAGAGTAACTCAGTCGTGCTTTTTCACACAGACCCTTTTTCCCGTAAATACTCCAAAAGACGTCTGGAGTGGGTAAAAGGTTAAAATCCGCCGGAACTTAGTAGGAAGAGATTCCTATGTAGAGTTTTTGGTTTAGTCAACATTGAAGGATACAGTGTTCCAAAATATTGTGCACCTAATCTTTTGTTTTCCTTGAAACTTGATCTGCAACAAAAACTTTTCTGCCAGTAAAAATGGTCGAAAGTGAAGACGATAGGGAGGCAGCTAGAATAGCAGCTCAACTCCCAGAGGATGACACGAGTCTCCTACAGAATGACCCTAATGCTATACTCATTCCGGTCAACATAAGAAAAACTATAACGATTAAACTTATAGAAAATGGACTGACATCACGAGGTGGTACAGTCATATTCGTGGTAGAGGCCCATGAATATCGGCAGACAGAGGTATTCTATTCATGGATAAACTTTCCAGCAGCAAACGCTGTAACACACAAATTCCACTAATACAAAATAGAGGAACCTCCGGATGAATACACTCCTTTCGAGGATGTTGAAATCCCACCTGCTCTGGTTTTAAGGCACCCTAAACATAATGATCACATCACCAGGCTCGGTCCACTAGGTAGACCAGGAGCAATGTGGCCGGTTCTAGCCAGCTACACACCACTTCCAGCCATTGATAAAATATCAAGTGAAGAACTCTTAGTTAAAATAAAAGAATTAACAAAGGCATATAGAGAGTTAGTTCAATTGGCAATGGAGGATATAACTTACCTTCAGAAATTGAAAGAAACATCTATAGCAGACCAACCAATTGAACTTGCCAGAATCATAGAAAAATCCTATGAAGAACTAGGTAGAGATAGTTTGGGTGGGAAACCGGTAAAACTCCAAGTAACTGAAAATCCTGAAAACATATTTATTAGAAATAATCTAAGCACTCCAAAAAAGAGCTGGGATGGAAATAAACAATCCACTCCCAAAGAAAAAAGATTTCAGTCCAGAGGAAGGTCTCCTCGACGGAGAGAAAGATCTCCGGACCAAAGACACAAGTCTCCCCAAAGGGAGCCCTCTGAAAAAAGATACAACCTTAGAAATAGGGATAATTTGAAGAAACCTGATAGATATAAAGATATTGATACACGTCCCTCTCGATCTTTTCAGACTTCCTCGCAGAAATCGGAAAGAAAAGGACAGTCAGAGCACAGGGAAGAGCACGTCAAGTCCAAAGACAAAGAACCTGTTCAAAGTAAAAAATTACAATTTCCAAGAAAGAAGGTAGCAAGTATTAAAATAATCAAACATGCCGAGGATACTGAGGACACAGCTGAAAAACGGCGAGTGGGCCCAGACAATGCTAGACAGTGCAGCAGAAGTGACAATAGCTCGCAAGATCCTGATGAATCATCTGGAGACAGTGGACACAAATGAATATATTCAGGTGGAAACTGCAGATACCAGAGTTAGCGAACCTCATAAAATATACGAAATAACATTGCGTATAGAGGGAGATAAGGGGTCTGTTTTGGGATAACCTCTCAAAAGTCTATGACATCCTATTAGCTGAGAAAGACTGGCCACCAGACTTTGTCAGGGAGTGCCCTCATGGCGAAGAAATGATTAAGCCTGCCTTCTCAAATCATATTCCAATTCATAGAAAATACATATATGCAAGAAAATGGGCAGTAGCTCAAGCTCCTGCATTATATAAAAATCATGTAGAATGGGATGAGGACTCGCCTCCTCACAAAATCCAGTTAAAATGTCAACCAACTGCACAAAGGCAGTACCCAATTAAGCAAGAAGCTAAAAAACAAGTCAGGGAGATCTTAGATCAACTTGAATACCAAGGGGGGAGCGAAACATGCACCTCTCAAATGAACAATCCTTTGTTTCCTGTCTCCAAATCAGACGATTCATATTGTCTAGTCTTGACTACAGACACCTTAACTCGTGTTGCAGGACATTTGCGGTACAAAACTCGCACAGTGCAGCACTAATGAATAACATCGTTCGCAAAAAATACAAAACAACATTAGACATCTCTAATGGATTCTTTTGTCAAAACATTGCACCTGAAAGTAGGTATTTAACCGCTTTCTCAATAATGGGGTCACAGGAAAAGTTCTGTCGGCTCCCACAGGGATTCAAGAATAGCCCAGGATTATTCTCAGCAAGGGTAACAGAGTTACTACAAATATATGATGATAAAACATTATCATATGTCGATGACATCTATCTCACAGATGATGACCTGGATACTCACTTGAAAAGAGTGAACACCATAATACTTGGGTTTGCAGCAGAGGGTTACAAATTCAACTTTAAAAAGTCACGAATTGCCCATCTAACTGTCCTGTTTTTAGGATATGAAATATCAAGTGAAGGCAAAAGCCTAGCGCACAACTTCTTAGAGAAGTGCGCTGTACTCCAAGCACCAAAAACGCTGAAGAACTTACAATCAATAGTAGGTTTCCTGAATTTCGGAAGAACTTACATTCTAAATTATGCAGAGAGGGTTAAACCTCTCTACGAATTAATAAAACCTGATTTTAAACCAATCAATTGGACTCAGAAACACACAGAAATTTTGAGATCATTGCAAACAGACATGTTAGCTAAAACAAAATTACAAACTCGCGACAACACACGCAACCTTGTAATCAGAGTCATCCCAGGAAGATGCGGATTCACGTACCTGACCTCTAATGAGGGAGAAACGGTACCAATAGCTTACAAATCACATTTGTACACAAAAGCTGAAAAAACATTCGGTCTTACAGAGAATATTGTAAATACGGTTCAAACTATTGTAGCAAAAGAAAGAGCCGAAGGCAAAAGAATAACTGTTTTTACAGCAGAATCAGCCCTTGAGGGGTTATTAAGCCCAGTTAATCTAAAAACGGTGGCATTAGATCCAAAATGGATACAGTGGGAAAATTCTCTTGCTGCAAAAGACGTGACATACTATTTTGACCCGAACATGAAAAAACTGAAAGATCTAAAATATGAAGAATATCCTCTGCCAACCGAAATTCTGCCTCTCCAACAGTACTCTTGTATAATCTATACAGACAGATTTACACAACATTACGATGTGGATAATAAATCCTACAATGCAGCATGCGCGATTGTTAAAGGTCGCTGGCGCTGTGGTAAGTTCAGACCAAAAATAACAAAAACTGAATCACTGAGAAACTGTTCGGCTCAGCGAGCTGAAATCAGATCTTTAAAGATGGCGCTTGAAAATGCTGATCGTGAATTCCCGACACTAATAGTGTGTGATTCGCATTTCTGCGTCAAATCTTACAATAATGACTTGCAGAACTGGGTTCAAAACGATTACAAAGATGACACAGGTGCCGCAATAAAGCATAAGAAGCTTTGGGAACTGGTAGTTCTTTTGCAGAAAGAACTACGAAAGACTCACGTGATACATACACTGAGTCATCAACGTGATGGGGTTCACGTTGGAGGGAATTCATTGGCTAATACAGCCACAGCGGAAGCAACTCAACCGGCTTCCGTAGCCACAAAAAAGCGTTCAGAAAAATACATAGACGGGGAAACCATACTGGCGGTAAAAACGTCTTCAAAAGACGACTGTACAGCTCTTCCCGTGAACTATCCACTCAATTATACATACATAATTGATGCAAACTCCGTTCCTTTTGCTCGAATCCCTGGAGTGGGGGGATAGGGCAATTCCAAACATGGAACACAGGTTAGGACTAATTACAGCGGCACACGAAGGGCTCGCTTCTGCACATGCTGGTGTTTCTGCCACAATACCATTATTAAAACAGAGATATTGGGGATGTATGACGTTACAACACATACTTTTACATCGCATACCATTACAACACGACTTTTACAACGCAGGATCCTTTACAACGCATGTCATTACGTAGCAGATGCTATTACAACGCATGCCATTACAACGTAAGTATAGGTAAGAATATCTTTTCTTTAAAAATTGTATTTAATAAATATTTAATTAATTTAATTTATTTAAAGTAGTTTATTAAAAACACTTAACCCTTAAAATACCCCTGTACCCCTATACCCAAAATCTATCCCTAATCCCTAGAGCTACTCCTGAACCCCAAAACCCAAACCTAGCCCTGAACCCTAAAAATACCCCTGTACCCCAAAACTCAAACCTAGCCCTGAACCCTAAAAATACCCCTGTACCCCATAACCCAAACCTAGCCCTGAAACCTAAAAATACCCCTGTACCCCAAAACCCAAACCTAGCCCTGAAACCTAAAAATACCCTTGTACCCCAAAACCCAAACCTAGCCCTGAAACCTAAAAATACCCCTGTATCCCATAACCCAAACCTAGCCCTGAACCCTAAAAATACCCCTATACCCCAAAACCCAAACCTAGCCCTGAAACCTAAAAATACCCCTGTACCCCATAACCCAAAACCCAAAACCTAGCCCTGAAACCTAAAAATACCCCTGTACCCCAAAACCCAAACCTAGCCCTGAAACCTAAAAATACCCCTGTATCCCATAACCCAAACCTAGCCCTGAACCCTAAAAATACCCCTATACCCCAAAACCCAAACCTAGCCCTGAAACCTAAAAATACCCCTGTACCCCATAACCCAAAACCTAGCCCTGAAACCTAAAAATACCCCTGTACCCCATAACCCAAACCTAGCCCTGAAACCTAAAAATACCTCTGTATCCCATAACCCAAACCTAGCCCTGAACCCTAAAAATACCCCTGTACCCCATAACCCAAACCTAGCCCTGAACCCTAAAAATACCCCTGTACCCCATAACCCAAACCTAGCCCTGAACCCTAAAAATACCCCTGTACCCCAAAACCCAAACCTAGCCCTGAACCCTAAAAATACCCCTGTACCCCAAAACCCAAACCTAGCCCTGAACCCTAAAAATACCCCTGTACCCAAAACTCAAACCTAGCCCTGAACCCTAAAAATACCCCTGTACCCCATAACCCAAACCTAGCCCTGAACCCTAAAAATACCCCTGTACCCCATAACCCAAACCTAGCCCTGAACCCTAAAAATACCCCTGTACCCCAAAACCCAAATTAAATTAATGTTTTAAAAAAGATAAACTTACTAATACTTACATTGTAATGGCATGCGTTGTAATAGCATCTGCTATGTAATGTCATGTGTTGTAAAGGCATGCGTTGTAAAGGATCCTGCGTTGTAAAAGTCACATTGTAACAGTAGTGCGTTGTAACAGTTGCGTTGTAACTGTTGTTTCCCAGATATTGGTGGCCGCGTATGAGAATACAAACTAAGAAATATGTTCTAGAATGCGAAATATGCCAAAGAATGAAAGTATCAACAGTGAAATAACCTGCGCAGACACCCCTTCTAATCTCACATAAACCATTGGCATGTGTTTACCTGGACCACTGTGGTCCCTTACAAAGGGATGGTAACTATAAATATATCATGGTCGCAGTGGATTCCTGCACAGGATTCATTTGGATGTGGCCCCAGCGCTCGGCTGACGCCAGAACTGTTATAAAAGATTTGCGAGTCTTTATCGGCACATACGCAATTGGCATGCTACATTCTGACCAGGGTCCTGCCTTTAGCTCTCGAGCTTATAAGGAGGCCATGACCAGCATGGGCATTGCATTGCGGTACTCCTATCCCTTCCATCCCGAGGGAAATGGGATTGTGGAAAGAAAAAAACGGGACATAAAGCAATCTATAACGGCAAGGGTATTGGGCTCGGGTGATGGGTGGGTCCAACATTTAACAAGTGTCCAACGTAGTCTTAACAATCTGCCAAGAAATTCTCTAAAAGGTTTCAGCCCGTACGAACTATTGTTCAGAACTAGAATGTATATTCAGGATTTAGATAGTCAGACTTCAGTGGTAGAAGATAAGAAAAAATGCTTTGACATCAAAGATCATGTGGCTGTTTTACAGGACTTAAATGAAACAAGAAAAGCCCTGAGCAACATAAAGTTAAAACAGCAGCCAACAGCCACTGAAGATAAACCACCTGTCCCAGCAAGGCCTGTCTGGATTCCAAAGATTGGGGATCTGGTCAGAGAGAAGATCGCGGTGAAGAAGGAATTTGGGCCTTCTTACAGATAAGCAGTACCTGTCTTAGCTGTCAGCGGGACAAGATCAGTTGTACTACCGCCCCTTGCTGGTAAAATGGAGAACCGAGTTGTATCCATCGACCTGGTAAAACCACAATCATGTGGCCAATAATAAGTAGTAGGCCCAGTGGACTCCCAAGAAATAGCAGAATACCAAAATTTGCTACAATCCAAGAGGTTCAAACTGAGAGACTGATCACATTTGATAAACCTGCAGTGAATAAAAAGGACTATGTAACAATGCCATGGAACTTGTGCCTCTGGAAACCCAAATAGAAACAGCTCGTCAAGAAACACCTGTCTACAACGATGTAGCCTCAGACTATGCTAATGAAAGAAAACATGAAAAAGCAAAAGAAAAATCGGAAGCAATTCCAACAATTGACAGAACTGCATCTGGCTTCTTCATCAATTTCGATAACTTTTCTGAAGATCCGAGCGAACCTGAAGAAATGCCAATAACAAAAACTTTCAAAGACAAATTAACTCAACTTTTTCATCAACTCAAAGAAACCTATCTGATTTCTCCATGGATTGAATTTTGGATTGTGTTAGGTGTACTTTTCCTCCTGCTTTGGCTCATCATGGTACTTTGTTTGGGAGAATTCATTGAGGGAAAATTCAGTACAATGGACACAGCAAGTCAGAACATCAACTTGGTCCTAAAGCCACACAAGTCATCGCACATCGAGAAAAGAGAACAATCATCAGTGAATGTCACAGCCATTCCAATACACGGTGGGGTAGCTTGGGACAAAACGGATTACGAAATCTATGGCCCGGTTGAACTTTTGAAATATCCACATCAGTTCAAGGTTTCATTAAGTGACTTTGTAAAACTAAGTACATTCTCTGATGATTGGACTTTGAAAGCATAAACAATATGATGTCAGATTTAGTAATGTCAGCAAAATTTACAGAACATGATTATTTACAGGGTTCATCAAATTATGAACAAATGTACTGTTATAACCACTTTGCAAATCACTATTTGCATAAATCTGCTCAACCTAGAAATGTTTTTAAGTATAATCAATGGGAACATTGTGCAGCTCCACCTAAAAGCAGTTCGAAAACATTTTATGAGAAATTCCCATACTTCTCAGGGTTTAACACAAGTGATGCAGAAACATTTTATTACAAACTGCTAGATAAGACAGGGATAAAAACCATGTTGACAAATACTAAATTGATTTATTCTGAAACATTTTATGAAAAAATGATTACATTTGGTTTTGATTTCTGGAAAAACAACATTGAAACAAAAACCATCTGGGGTACAAAAGAATGGCAGGTCCAAGGTTTAGAAGCATTATTTCGAGCCTGCATAATCCCAGAGCAAATAATGTTCTTGAATGACACCATTCAACAGACTACTTGTCTTGGCCTAGCTAAGATTAAAGACTTAAGCAAACCGTCTATTCCAAAGCCAATACCTGATAGTAATACCACTACAGATATTGAGATAGACGTATCCCATATTTTACACCAAAACAGAACACATCCTGATTGGAAAAAGTGGTTGATCTGGCCAACAGACACAAATAACTGTCAAGATAGATTCCTGAATAAAAAACAGGTTTTCAAAATGACCAGACCAGACCCTAGATATTCCCAGAGACAACATCCAGGGATAGTAACAACATACAGTGTAGGGAAACTATGCCTTGAATGGCTACAGACATCCACACTGGCTGAAATTAAGCAACACTTGACTTTACTTAAAGACGGTGCTGACTTGCGCGATTTCATAATGGGACCACGCAAACAGCGTCAAAAACGTTTCATAGCGGCCGGTGTATACGCTGCGTACAACGAAGCTTGGAAAGTAACTCAAAGTGAGACAGCAGAGAAAATACGAGAAATTGATCGTATTCATTTGGAAAAATCACTTTCTGTTGTGGACAATGGGTTAATGACTCTGTCCTCCAGAATATATTCACTGGACAGTATTGTATCATCTGCTATCGATATAATAGATCAGGACTTACTAATGTTACAACACGGTCAGTCCCAATTAAGTTTTATTGTACAGCTAGGCTGGACATTGCAAAATCTGCGTTCAGGCTACGTGCCATTGCGTTTGATTAACACAACGTCATTATTCTCTATCTTTAACCTTACTGATAAACAAATCAGTTTGGCACAAAAAGGAGCAGACTATACGATTCTGAGCATTGAAAAACTTGAGAGATTACCATTGACAATGTCAGAAAGACCTGTCATTGAATGGATAATACACGGAATAATCACAATTCCGATAACAACTTTCCAATTTAAAAACTGCCAAGAGTATATACCAGCAGGCCAGTATGAAAGGTTGGGTAAAGGGTACATTAAGTCATCATGGAAATTACCTTACACACACACATGTTATAGTGAAAAGGAACAGAATGTATTTCTTAGTGGTAACAATTGTAAACGATCACTAAGCGGTATACTTCTGTGCCAAGGTATTAATTTGCATGGGGCCTGTGAGGGGACTTCAAATAACCTTTCATGCCACCAGCACGGCACACCTGCAACACAGATAGAGCCATTCTTTAGACAACTTTCTAACATGAGTTACGTTCTAATAACGGACCACAGCTGTTGTGGCATGGTGCCAGGGAAAGCATATCTCGTAAGCGTTAGTTCCATGGTCACTTGCTGTATGCAAGTATTGTATCCAAATGGCCCTCCTGATACAGAGGCGACGATTTGGCTTTCTTTGAATATCTCTTCTATACGAATTGATACTTTAAACAGAATGAATTCTGTTCTTTTACAAACAACCGTGCCTTTAACGTCATCAAAAGAAATGTATGATCTTCAAGTTGCAAGGACAACAGCAGAGATACATACCCTTTTATCAACTAATTGCCCGTGCATTTCGTAGAAATGCTAAGCCAAATTCTAAATATGTCAGATACTAGTGGCATCGCACATGTATTTAAGACAATTTTTTCGGGACTGTTAACACCATTTGAAACAGTTCTGGGCATCTTTCCCAATTGTGTCCATTCTGTCTTTGGCGGTCTACCACTACTTTTGGGACTCGTAGCAGGAATTTTATTTTTGTTCCTCCTGCTCAGATATGGCAAGCCAAATCGCAGACAAGACTCCAGCAACGACGGAAGAAACGATCCTAGCTATACGCTATCGGGACCGCATAACTAAAGTCCTTGGATTAGCCAGGCTAAGAGATCTGAATATGACCTGGTTTCTTTCGCTCAGACCTATATGGCAAAATTGCATCTTACCTGTGCTTCGATGTATGCAATGCAGAGAAGAATGCGTGTTGGACACCTGTCTTACACTACAATCAGCAGTACCAATGGATATCGATACTTTGCTAAGTCCTGTAACGGCTCATGGATCGTGTTGTCCCCAGCGGTTACCAATCCTGATGACGGCATTCGTTGAGTCTTCACCACTACGATTAGGTGGCAGTGAAGTACGAGATGAGAGCAACATCACCCAGGTACGACCTTTTGTGAGCATTGCTGATCCTGACATCGATGATAGCAATCATTCTCACGACTGCACTGTTGGAGCATTTTCAAACTTGGTCGAACTTTCACCTGAAGCTGTAGACTGCTTTTTTGCACATCTATCTGAAATGATGTCCTCCCCTGAACAGAAAGAATAACTTTTTAAGCAACGAGCACACAGCGTTCCCCTGAACTCTGAATTCGGCCTTCAGCTTTGATAAACAAAGGCTACTGAAAACATTTGGAACTATTTTCTCCCCTGAAAACGAAATTATTTTTTTTTCTCATCCAAAATATTTACCTTTTTTCTGGCACATGTACTCTGCTTAAAGTAGAACTATTCTTAAAGAACAGAGCTTCTATTTTTAGTAATTCTAGAGACAATATATTACCTCAGCCTCTAGCACATTTACAAGCAACTGTATTTATATGTGATGGAATAGTCTCAACCTTCTTTTCTGTATTAAGAGACATTTCATGTGTAATTTTCGCAAATCGTTCAGCTGAATATATATGCATCCTTTTTACTGAATGATTACACTGCTTGAAAAGCGTACAGTACCAATAATCATTTTCGTGTTATTTCTCCATACACCATTTCAAATGCAAAAATGTATTTTGGGGTGGGTTGGAATACACATGCACCTTTAAATGTTTACTATTGCTTAGTTTTAGTAATGATGGACATTAGATCATGGAGTGGGTATTGTGTTTTTATTTAGGAACCTGAATCAATACTGCTATTTTATGCCCTTGTACGGCTATAATCAATAATATCCCTATAATGGCATACGAATCAGATCCATATTTAAGTAAATAGCCCTTGCAGTCCAAGGCACGGCAGAAGCTACTTCCTTTGATTCCTAGAAAGCACAATGAGTTCTTTCGACACACCAAACCTACAGCAACCTGGGAAATCCCTGTTTGCTTTGTTTTGATTTGTAATAGAACTCCTGCGAGCACTGTAAGAACGGCCAGTTCTTAGTGACATCTTTATTGACGTCTTATGTCCAACCTTACGTCAAACCCGGCACCTTTCAGGTATAAATATACCAACATTGCCTTAAGCAAACACACGGTGGTGGTTTTGGAGCAGAGCAGCTATCTACTTGCCGAGAGCCCAGCTAATGCGAGAGCCCACGGACGCTGCCCCTCCTCTTTGACGCGCTGAGAAAGACGCTGTCTTTTTCTGCAGCCGGGAAAATCCAGCTCCCGCATTTCCAGCCTACCCTTGCAGGATGCTGGGATATCGAGTCCTGAAAGAGAGATACCAGACCTCCTGCATTCTATTCCCAAGGTACGGTGCTGACTAAACCCTTAAAGAGAATTCTTGAATAAGATTCTTGGCAAAACCAACTTAACTTAAACTGCTACTTACTTACTCCTTCCCACGTATTAGGCTTAGGTCAGGTACACCGGGGTAGGCGTATTTTAGAAGCACCAGTTGAGTACGTTAGTCAATGTATATATGTATGTATATGTTTTATCCATTTTAAAGTATCTTATGGCTAAGAAACCATATCAATGCTTTTACAGTATTATTTCATAATACTCCTTTTTACTGTACGCACTTTACTTTATATTAAGTATTGCAATTGTGGCAGTACATTTCTCTTGCATGAGAAGGAAGACTGCTCAATAAATTATACCTTTTATTGAAAACGCCCGTCTCTCTCTTCTCTGCACTCTGGTGAAACTAAGAACGCACAATTGACTGAGTGAAATAGCTGTCTATTGTTTTCACACGACTCTAGAGATATACTCTTATTCTGAGGGAGCAATGTTGTCATGTTATATGGTTGTCGGAAGCTAATCCCTTCTTGTCTATCCAGAGAGGTTAAACTCCTCCTCGTTTATTCGAGAAAGTTTCTAGCGACCTCTGAGCTAGCTGGCAAACCTTAAGTCTAATATAGTCAGTAGAGACCTAGTCGACCTCAGTCCTACGTCTACACTGCTGAATATATGATTCCAATGCGCAGAGCCTATTGGGAATATAGGAACTACACTACAGCTCCATTGAGTCCCATAAGGCTCTATAGTACCTGCCTAAAAGCGCAGGCGCGCTAGAAACCTTCAGCGTCGAAGCGGCAGAACTGCAGACCTTGCGGCCCCACGAGTCTTGCAACTTGCTGTCCTTATCAGGAGGAGTTGAGGAGGAGGGAGAGACTGAGTGGGTTTGTCGTGCTGCCGCCACGACTACTGAGTCGGCGGGCGGGTCCGCTTTCACAAAGATCGGGTCAGATGGTGCGGCCTTATACTTCTTTTGGATGCGAGCCGGCACCGCTTTTACCGGTGCTGGAGCCAGGAACACATCATTGACAGGATCCATGATCCCTGGGACCAACGGTAGCACTGGACGAGACCCAGACTTTTGGTGAAGAGTGTAGGAGAGTAGGGTCTGCAATCCTATGGTCACCCCAGATTTTTGCTTTTTGCTTCACTGGTTTACGACTTTCCCTAGCTGAGGGCATGCTAATCAGACCCACAGCCTAGCTGTTCTCTCTCTAAATTGACATCCATGTACTTTAGGTGCATTTACCAATTGGTATTGGGTCCCTCTTGTAAGTCCTTGTACAGTGTACCATAGGTACCAAGGGCATAAGTGAACCCAGGGCCTACCAGGGGCTGCAGCATGTATTATGCCACTCCTGGCTGGCCATCCAAATCTGACACAACTGGCTGATCAATCAGCTGGGGCAAGGTGGTGTAATCACCCTTTGCTTTAAATAAAGTATACCTATATCTAAACCTAAAATGGACACATATACTCCTATAAGTCACTCCTATGGCAGGCCTTAACAATCCTGGAGGCAGGGTGCTTGGAATTTTGTGAGATAGTGCTCTGGCATGAGCTGAGCCTGTCTGCAGCTTTCGGAACTAAGTCCTTTAGCTGTTTCCATGATAATGCTATACCATATACTCTTAAGTGCATTATAATCCTTGCGGTTATTGCCAACTTTGGCATAGCATTATCAAAACATGTCGAGTAAGGTGTCATACGAATTGGAACACTATCCCCATGCCAATTCTGGCGACGGGGGTAGCATTCCACCCTTCTAGAGGGACACGATATGTATGTAACTGTGAACCCCGGTTAAAGTTAACTCGAGCCTCAGCATCACAAAATGGATGCTGCCACCACAGACACAAGTCTGACCTCATACTTCTGGGAGTCCTTCCAGCGAGGGAGGCTTGGACAAAGTGTTTCCCGCCTTGGGAGGTGCTAGCACCACCCCAGACAGGATTTTGTGTATTAGGTAGGATAGGCCTGAAAGGAATGAGACATGCCTGGGGCACACAAGGTGCCTCTGTGCATAGCCCGGTTCAAACCAGTTGTTGGGGCACTCTAGCCCCAGCTCTGGCACGAAACTGGACAAAGGATAGGGGGTGTAACCACCCCCCTTCCTGGTCCCACGCATAGGAGGGACCTAGTGATAGTACAGCCACCTTTAGCTGAATAAAGGTAGGAGCTGGTCCTATTCCAAACTAGATTATCCTGAATTGATTTTACAAGAAGAAACTCTGGACTTCGACGTTCTGCTCCACAGAAGACTGAAGAAATCTCCCTTGTGGGCAAGGAGTGTCCACCCTGCATCAGCAGGCACCATCAAGCGTCCAGCGGCTTCACTTTGTCGTCTTCCCTCGAGGATCCAGACTTCAGAGCCCGACGAGACCCGGATTACCAGACCTCTCTGAACTCTACCTACATCTGCAGTACAGCTGAGATTCTTGGGTGCGACGAGACACGTGGGACCGGCCATCTTGAGGAAACTGCACTTCGCTTCCAGCACGACTTCTGAGGTATCCTCGACGAAGTGCTTTGGGGATTGAGAAGCCCCAGCCCCGAGCAGCGGCTGCATAGAAGATCAGCTTTCCAGCATCCACGAGATCTGCGTGGGGCCCTTTTGCTTGATTGCTGCTCGACGCGTTGTCTGGTCACTTGCCGGCTGGCTAGTGGCCTCCTAGACGACGACCCTTGAAATCCACACTGCTGGTCTGGTTGCTCAAGACTGGCCCCTGCTTCCCTGCAAAGGAGAAGCACCCCCGGACCCTCCTTGTCCGCACCAGACTCCGATTTCACTCTCCGCGTGGGTTGCCTTTGCCAAGGCCTGTTGATGCCGAAGCCAGATCCAACACTGCCGACAGCGAGAGCCTGCGTGGGACAGCTCGTGCCTCCATCCTTGTCGTCGAAGACACCACCAGGTCCACGTGGCTGCAGAGTCAAGCGTCCACTCTTCACCTGATCGCGACAACAGCCTCTTGTTCCTTCCTGGTTCCACTCCAGTCACTGGCTAGTGATTTTGAACATTGTCCCCTCTGCTTTCAGGTCTTCAGCTTCACTGATCCACCCTTGGATCACACCAGACATCTTCCTCCTGGTCGCCTGCAGCATCTTTTCCTTCAGGCTCCATAGACTTCAACGCAGAAACCCGACACGACTTCGCACCTATGCACCCGAAGCCCGTGGGTGAGGTAACGAGAGCATTTTGGTGCTCAAGGGTAGATTAACTCTCCTAGTGTCCGGATTCACAGTCGTTTTAGTCCTATCTAGTCAGGATTGTCCGTACTCACCTTTTTCTTGAACTGTACTGTCCATAGACGTTGTTACGCATCTCGTGTGTGAGTTCACACTCTGCACACGCGTTCCGTGGGCCTCCTATTACTTACCTAAAGTTAGGATAGTGTAGTCACAGCGATCCTACAGCCTCTGGACAGCTCCATTCCTTCTATCGACTACCTTATACCACTTGTTTAGTATATGGTTTGTTGCGCCCCTAGGGCAACATTGTAACTTGTGAAACTTAACGTATTTTTCTTAAGAGTCTTGTCATGTGCTTAGCCCTCTGATCTCATAAAGAGTTAAGAGGTGCTTGTTAGTTAATAAAGATCTTGTTTATTTTCATGGTGTCCTTTCATTTGGTATTCAAGGGGTTATATGTGGTAAAACAGCTGGCTTCACATGCCAAAAGAGTTTAGCCTAAGACTGCTTTGTCCATGCTACCATTAGGATAGCTGGTCTATAAGGTTGACTCACAACCAATCACCATAAGGGTTGTTTGGACTGATACAAGGTGATCACTAGAATTAGTGAACATCATAAATCAGGCCAACTTCACACAAAGAGTCTCAAAGATCATTGTCGTGGAGACCTGTGGCACAGACAGCTCGATGTTTAATTTCAGTGCACCCCTCTGTAGGACATCATGATAGGCGTTGATATCGTCCACCGGGGAAACCCTAGAGACAGGGCTATCAACCAAAGTGGGTGAGTAATCCCGAATGGAAGAGCGGGTAGAGGAGGTAGGAGAAGTAGCTGGTGTTCGAGCTCTCCTTTCGCGAGATCTTCTGGCGGGTACCTCCCGTCTAGGGTAACGAGTGCGCCTCCTCTCGTGAGACCTCCCTGAGCGTTCTTCTCGTGCAGGAGAATGAGATGCAGCTAGCCTCACAGGCGATTTTTCTCTGTGCCTGGGAGGGCTGCGACTGTCCACTTCCTCGACCAGTCTTTGCGGAGGAGATCTGTGTATTGGGCTGACATATTCCTGCAGCCGTCTTGTAGCCCCGAGTCTCGCCAACTGTGCAGAGGCATATTCCATCTGGGAGACAACTGCACACCATCAGTGGGAGGTCTGCGGGCAGGACTTCTAGATCTGTGGGCAGGAATTCTGGATCTTGACGGGGATCTGGAAGAGCCAGAAGAGTGACGGGAGGCTGATTCAGTCACTAGGATCACTGAACCATGCCTGGATCTCGTAGCAGAGTGTCCAGACATCGACCTAGTTCGATCATGGTGTCTCGACGTGGACCTGGACCGTTCATGGTGCCTCGACGTTGAAAGCTCTGAAGGCGCATGATGACCTTTCGACGCCGACTGGCGCTGCCCCGCCGTCGACGGAGTCCTTTCCTTCGACGCCGACACTCTCTGTGGCGCCGGTAGATCAGGCAATCTGGACGTCGTATACCTCGACGGCGAATGGTGTGAGGAATGGTGGTCTCTCGACGCCGAGTGGCGTTGTGTGGCCGACGACGGAGCTTCCTCTCTTGGCGTCGAATGTCTACGTGGCGTCGGCGGAGGGGTATTGGTCGCCCTCGACGCCGAACGTCGACGAAGATTTCCTCCTCGACGCCTGGTTGTCGACGGCGGAGGAGTCGGGGCTCTCGACGTCGGTCGCTTAGCCTGCGACGACCGATGTGAGCCAGCTCTCGACGCCGAACGTCGTGACGACGACGAAGGCGGAGGCTTCTTACCCCTCGACGTCGAACGTCGCCTGGTTGACGTCAGCGGAGGAGTCACACTTCTCGACGCCGGTCATCGCCCGGTTGACGGCGGCGGAGGTGTAACGCCCCTCGACGCCGATCGTCGCCTGGTTGACAGCGGAGGGGTCTTATCTCTCGACACCGATCGTAGCCGAGTTGTCGATGGCGGAGGGTCTAGACATCTCGACGATGACATACCTGATCTTCTTGACGGCAAGCCCGCCGTCGACGGTGATAAACGTCGTTTTTTCTAAGAATGACCCACCGATTGCTCCTTCCTCAGTGCTGAGCCCGACGCTGAAGCTGCAGGACGAGAAGAATCGCCCTTTGAAGGTTCTCTGGACCTCTTGGAGCTCTTCTTGGCTGGGGACCTCCCCCTAGAAGACCTATGGGCTAGGCCATAGACTCAAATTCTCTCCCTGTCTTTCAATGTTCTTGTTGACAAGGACTCACAGTGAGGGCAGGTCCTTGTGTCATGGTCTTCAGCTAGGCAAAGGATGCATACCTCATGGCTGTCCGTCTTTGCCTTCTTCTCGCCACAAGAAGGGCATTTGTCAAAAAGGGAAGGCATATCATGATGAAAATGCCAACCAACAAGAGAAAACCTACTTGACTAGCTGAAAAACATCGAAGTAACTTAAAAATGTAGAAAACTTAGAGAATTTTCTGTCAGAAACAGAAAAAGAGTGGAGCTGTGTAACCAGGATCCTTCCTGAAGGAGCCAGAAAGAACAATTGACCCAACTGTCACCCCTGAGGCATGATGGGATACTGGGGGTCACGGTGAGGATCCCCTGGAAGAGAAGAGGGTGGTTACACCCCTTTCCCTTTGTCCAGTTTCGAGCCAGAGCTGGGGCTCGAGTGCCCCAGCAACTGGTTTGAACCGGGCTATGCCTGGAGCACCTTGTGTGCCCCAGGCAGTGTCTAATTTCAGTCAACCCACCATGCCCCAATACACAAGAGCCTGGCCCAAGGCAGGAAACCTATTGTCCAGGCCTCCCCTGCAGGAGTTTCGTCCAGCAGCAGGAGGTCAGACTCGTGTCTGTGGCAGCAGCATCCATTTTGTGATGCTGAGGGTCTGTTTAACTTTAAATGGGTAAAGCTCCAACTACATGTCTTCTCCCTCTAGAAGGGTGGAATGCTACCCCCGCCGCCAGGAAGGGGGGGGGGGGGTAGTATTCCAAAGCCTATGACAACTTACACGACATGTTTTGATAAAGCCAAACCAAAGTTAGCATTAACCGCGAGGATTATAATGCACTTAAGAGTATATGGTATGGCTATATCATAGAACAGTTATAAGGGCATGGTTCCGAAAGCTGCAGATAGGCTCAGCTCATGCTAGAGCACCATCTCACATAAAAACAAGCACTCTGCCTCCAGGATTGTTAAGGCCTGCCATAGGAGTGACTTCTAGGTATATATGTGTCTATATATAATTTATTTATTTATAAAGTTTTATATGGTAGGTATAGGAATACTATACCTACGCAAGGGGTGATTACACAACCATGCCCCAGCTGACTGATCAGCCAGTTGTGTCAATTTGGATGGCCAGCCAGGGGTGGCATAATACATGCTCCAATTGGATATGTACCTAAAGTACATGGCATGAATTTAGATTGACAACAGCTGGGTTGTGGGTCTGATTAGCAGGCCCACAGCCACACTAGAGTCGAAAAACCAGTGGATCATAGCAAAAAGTGGGGGTGACCATAGGAAGCAGACCCCACTCTCCTACACAATGCAAGCAGGGTCACTACCACCCATAGTATGGCAATTGTCAATTATGACCTAAGGGCCGTGAATGGGAGGACCCGTTCCGACCAACATGGAGCATACACTTTCAACCGGATATCCTCCCCCTCTAGAATAGATTACATATTCTTGGACGTTCGCCTATGGCGCGACCTTATTGACATGGAAGTTGTAGCCTCTTTGGACAGCGACCACAACCCACTCTGCATGCAGTTAAATAACATTTGGCAGCAGTCAGGACCTAAGGTACATAATCGCCTATTAATGGCAAGCAGAGAGGTAATCCCTTCCAATTGCAAGCGATGCTTGAAATGGCATAAAATCTCCCAACAAGAGGAGAAATGATCATGCATTAGGGAGGAAGTAGTTGCCAAGAGCATAGAATTGACAACACTTTATGGTGTCTGGAGGAGCAGATTATATCCAATTGTAAAAACTTTTATCAAGTCGCGATAGATAGGCTTAGTTCTTTTTTTATTCTGGAAGGGAATCCAGTAAAGAAACATGATTTTAAGAAACCTAGTAATCTTTGGTATTCCAAAAAATGCAGGGAAAAAAGGGCAGAGATAGGGTCCAGTATAAGGGCAAAGGACCCAATCTCAGTCAAGACTGCAAGGAAAGAATATGCTAGGGCCTTGATTGAGGCTAAACGAACTTGGGAGGAGGCTCATTGGCAGGAACTGAAGGATGCATCGTTATTGAAGGATTCCATTTTATTCTGGAGTTTGAATAATCGCAGGGCCAGGAAATTAGAGGACCCAATCCCAAACCATATTACCTGTCTTCAGTGGCATGAGCATTTTTTGAACCTCTACCGAGGTGAAGTTTGTTTAGAGCTCCCAGCAATAGAACCTGCCCCTGAAGCTGTCAAAGAACAGGAATCCCTTGACAGATTCGATCTCTACGAGGTCGAGCTAGCAATAAACAGCATTGCCCCTGGGAAGGCAGCAGGCCTTGATGGTCTTCCGGGGGATTTGCTTTTACACGACCCCATACCGTGGGCTCAGTTAATTCTTCTTGTTATGAACATGATAGCCAGAGGAGCTGCTGTTCCTGACTCCTGGAAAGGAGCCGAGGTAGTTCCAATTTTTAAAAAGGGGAGTAGAGAGGACTCCGCCAACTACCGGCCAATCAGTTTGATTGACGTGATACAGAAGGTGGTTGGCAGGGTCCTTCTTGCAAGAATCAGAACCTGGATGCACGAGGGTAACATCCTTTCACACTTCCAGGCAGGATTCAGGCAGAAGGTGGGCACGATGGACCAGGTCCTTAGGTTCTTCATGATCTATTGGAAGTCAGTTACCCTGGGGAGAGGGAGTTTGTACCTGGCTTTCATAGATCTGAGGACGGCTTTCGACCTGGTCCCTCGTGACAAACTCTGGAAGGTGATCGAGCACCTGGGCATGCCACCCTATATCCTTGACTTTTTAAAAAGATTACACTGCGACAACTATGCAAGGATTAGATGGGGAAACCAAGGGGAGCTGACGGAGAGGATTGGTAACCAGAGGGGTACGTCTAGAGTGCGTGCTGGCCCCCACCCTATTTTCTTTATTCATCAATGGGGTGGTGGGCCACCTTAACGAGGAACCAGCAGATGCCCCCATACTAGCAGGGGAGAAGACACCCACCCTTCTGTTTGCCGACGATACCCTTTTAATTTCAAAGTCACCAGCCGGCCTCCAGAAACTGCTCAACAGATTCGTTTTATTTTGCAAGGAGCAGGGGTTAACCATCAATACCGACAAAACTAAACTGATGACCATCAATCCCTCCAAACTTTTTAGGAATAGCATCTCCCTAAACAAGGTCCCTCTAGACGTGGTTGACTCCTTTGATTATCTAGGGATCAGAATGACGAAAGGTATGAAGTGGGCTGCCCACCTAGATAAGATGCTTTTAAACCACAAACGGGTGTCCGGGAGCCATCATCAGGGAACAGAACCTTTCTGTGAGTAGGCCGGTTGCCCCGGCGCTCGCTATCTACGAGGGGAAAGCACTACCTTCGGCCCTTTATGGAGCAGAATTGTGGGGTATTGAGACACTTGGAGTTTTAACCAAGTCTGAGAACAAATTTTTAAGATCCATCACCTCGCTCCCTGCCTCAACCCCTCTGAAACCCTTGTTCAATGACACAGGTAGAAGGAACATACAGGATATTGCCAGGCTCCGCCCCTTGCTTTTCTGGGTTCGCCTAAAGAGGTCCGCAGAGCTGTCCAACTATGCTGCGGCCTTTGACGAACTGTTGGCCATTGACTCAGGGCGCAGGATAAAATGGCTGGTGGACCTCAGACACCTCACTGGCCTTATCGGGCTAAGTGAGGCTTGGGCTTCCCAGACACCCCCCTCCAAGCAGGAGCTAAAACGCACTTACTGGGATTGGGTGTCGAAACGTGATCAATCTACCCAAAAATCAGGGAAACTAACAGAGGGATTCTTTGAGCATAAAAGCACCTGCAGTCTGGAACCCTACCTTGATTTCATCCAGGTACCTAGGGATAGATCCCTGTATATCCAGATGAGATTTGGAACCCTGCAAGTTAATACCCTAACCTCACAATGGAAAGGCCCTAACCATGTCCCGGAACCCTGCCCTAGTTGTGGCCACCCTGAGGAGTCTATTGCCCATCTTTTCCTGGCATGCCCGGCATACAAAAACGCCAGAGAAAAGTGGCTCAAACCAGCATGTAGGGCACTGGGCTTTATGAGCCATATTGCGGCACTGCGTATCTTGAAAACCGATACCTCCTCTCTGACAATTGTTTGTGGTGTAGCCAAATTTCTTGGGCGTGCCTGGCTAATCAGACAAAAGTACAGAGACAATTGTAAGGCAATTACAACCGCCTAGGACTAGGAATTTCGGTTTTGTTCCAGTGCCCTTACCGCAAGTCGGGGAACAATATGGCTCGAAACCTTCCTCTCTTCTGTAATGGAAATCTTGGATCCATGGATTTATGATTATTTTAAAGATATGATGTGATTTGTTTTTAATCTGTTTTACCTATATGATATTTTTACTATTCGTGCTGAATTTCTAACTGTTTTTTAAAAAATTTTGCTTCATAATTCTTTATTGTGTAAAATGCTTTTATGATAAATCTTTTATCGAATAAAGCCTATCTAACTAACTAACTAACAATTGTCAATTTCTCCTGGGGAGGGGTAACTGGCCTCAAAAGAGTTGTTGTTAGTTCAGACCTCCCTGTAGAATGTCTGTTGGGCAGTGATCTGGAATCTTCAGTCTGGTCTGAAGTGGAGTATAGGACTCATGCAGAGATTTTAGGCATATCAGCACATGTCCTTGCTGTGACCAGGTCACAGGCCAAAAAGTGCAAAACTGAACAGGCCCTGGATCCTGAAACTATGGATTAGTTGCCTACCAAGAGAAAGAGCAGTAGGGTTAAGGCAGTGCCTTCCCCCTTGCCTCAGGATGAGGATCAGTCTTCCAAGGAAGCTGACTGTGAGACCCAAGAAGGAACTGTCCAAGAAAAGCTTGAGCCTGATTAGGTTGAGTGTCTTGGGACAGGGGGACCTTCTAGGGCAGACCTGAGGCAGGCGCAATTAGACTGCCCCTCTCTTGAACCCCTCAGACAGCAAGCTGCTGCTGAGGCTGCTGGAAATGCTACAGGTACCCATAGAACTTATTGGGATGAAGGGCTCCTTTATTCAGAGGCTAGAGACCCCAAGCCTGGTACTTCCAGGAGGTTGGCCATACCTTTGGCATTCAGGGGCTTCCTTCCTACCTCAGCCCATGATATTCTCTTAGCAGGACATCTTGGCCAGAACAAGACTTGGGACAGGCTTGTCCCTCACTTTCACTGGCCCCATATGTCAGAAGATACCAAGGAGTTTTGTCGCTCCTGTGTCACCTGCCAAGCCAGTGGCAAATCAGGTGGCACCACAAAGGCCCCCCTTATACCACTACCTGTGGTGGAGGTTCCCTTTGAAAGAGTTTGGATAGACATTGTAGAACCAATGGATCCCCAAACAGCATCTGGGCACAGGTTTATTCTGGTGGTAGTGGATCATGCCACCAGATACCCAGAAGCTATTCCCCTAAGGACCACAACAGCACCTGTTGTGGCAAGAGCCCTCCTGGAAGTTTTCGCAAGAGTGGGTTTTCCGAAGGAGGTTGTCTCAGACAGAGGTGCAAACTTTATGTCTGGGTACTTGACTGCTTTGTGAAAAGAGTGTGGAGTGAACTACAAGTTCACCACACCCTACCATCCACAATGCAATGGTCTGGTGGAGAGATTCAACAAGACCTTAAAGGGCATGATCAAGGGTTTACCTGAAAAGCTTAGGCGAAGATGGGACATCCTTCTGCCCTGCTTTTTGTTTGCTTACAGAGAGGTCCCACAGAAGGGGGTTGGCTACAGCCCTTTTGAACTTCTGTTTGGGCATCCTGTAAGGGGACCCCTTTGTCTGGTGAAGGAAGGATGGGAGTTACCTCTCAAAAAGCCTAAGCATGACATTGTGGACTATGTACTTGTTCTCCGCTCCAGGATGGCTGAGTACTTGAAAAAGGCACCCAAAAACCTTGAGGTTAGCCAGGAACTTCAAAAAGCCTGGCATGACCAAAAGGCTGTGCTGACTGTTTACTAGCCAGGGCAGAAAGTGTGGGTGTTGGAGCCAGTGGCCCCAGCAGCACTCCAAGACAAATGGTCTGGACCCCACACAGTTGTTGAACAGAAGGGAGAGGTAACCTATCTGGTTGACCTTGGAACTCCCAGGAGCCCCCACAGGGTGCTTCATGTCAACAGGCTGAACCCATATGTTGACAGGGCAGACATGGGCTTGCTCAAGGATACAGATGAGGGATAGGAGGAGGAGAGTGACCCTCTCCCAGACCTGCTTTCTATGAACCCTGATGATGGTTCAGTTGATGGTGTAGCCTTGGCAGGCAGCCTCACTGACCAACAGCAACAGGACTGCAGACAAGTTCTACGGTCCTATAGACATATGTTTTCACTGACTCCAAGTCAGACAAACTGGTGCACCCATGAGGTGGACACTGGTGACAGTCTGCCTGTGAAGAGTAAAATCTACAGGGAACCTGACCATGTCAGGGACTGTATCGGGACAGAGGTCCAAAAGATGTTGGAGTTGGGATGCCAAGCTAACTTCTCACAGACATTATTGTAGAGGTCTTCTTATATTTAGTCTAGCATGTGGAACTATGTAAATACAAGATGCCACCATGCCCATAAGTCAGAGAAATGTTTAGGCTGGAATGTGATTTCCTGAATGAAATTGTTGAATTAATGTTAGTATGTTGCGCATTTTGTCTGCGTTTGGGGATGCTAACGCAAGATTTGTGTTGAGCTTGGCCCCTAGAAATGCTTGAGCAGTAGTTGGCTGTAGATTTAATTTTTGTACGTTGAAGGTGAACGTAAATCTTGAGTCTTTTGAGTGTTTTGTTTGCAAAGTGTGAATGTGTTTGCTTTGATTAGCCAGTTGTCTAGATAAGGGAAGACCTCAAGTTTTTTCTGCGCAGATATGCTGCCACAACTTCTAAGTGAATACTCTTGGTGCTGTATTGATCCCGAAGAGAAGAACTTTGAACTGATAATGTTTTCCCTCGAATAGAAATCTGAGGTATTTTCTGTGTGCATGATGAATCCGTATATTTTAATAGGCGTCCTTTAGATCTAAGGTTGCCATGAAGTCTAATTTCTGTGGTAAAGAGATGATTGCTCGAAGAGTGACAATGTGGAAATGTTCTGATATAATGTAATGATTTTGTTGACTGAGGTCTAGAATGGGCATGAGGGAGTCATCTTTTTGGGGAATAAATAAGTATAGTGACTATAACCCTGTCCCGTGAAATTGTGGTGGAACTGGTTTTATTGCTCCTTTTTGAAAGAGAGCTCTTCTTTCTTGATGCAGAAGGATTTGATGTATGGATAGTTTGTATTTGCGAGGTTGATTATTTGGAGGAGTTGTTAAAAGGTGTCAGTGATAAGTTTGCCTTCATTGACAATCTCTTGACCTCTTTTTCTGTGCTCCTCTGGGATGTGTTGGAGAAGCCCCTGCCATTTCGTCCAAGTAGGCCCAGTTATATCTAGCTAGTAATGCTTGACTATTATCTATTCACCAATGATTAGCTGCTTGTGCCGCAACTCTTTTACCAGAGGCATCCGTAAGTTTGGACTCAATTTCTGGTGGTGGTGCTTCTCCAGTTGTTTGGGAGTTAGCTCTTTTCCTAGCATTAGATACCACTAAGGAGTCACCAGTTAATTGACCTCTAATACAAATGGGGTCTGATGATGGGGGTCTGAATTTCTCATCAATGAAAGGAGTCATTATTCTTGCTTTGACAGGTTGATTAAAAATGTCATCTGTGTGAAGTGTCACACCTTTTAGAAGTGGTAAATATTGTGCACCTCAGTGTGTAGTAGACAAAGTCTCAAGGAGGAAATCCTCCTCTACTGAGTCCTTCTAAAAAGGCACCTGATGAAAAGTGACTGCTCTAGTAATAAGATCCTGATAAGCTGATGCACTTTCAGGTGGTGAGCGACAGCTAGCATATAAATCAGGATCAATGTCAACATGAGGGTCAATATTATCATCCTCCCAAGAATCCCTTGGTTTTGTGTCATCTGGGATGTCCTGATCATCCTCTATTGTTGACTGAGGAGACATGTTACCAAACTCAGATAAGTGTGGTGAGTGAGGTGGCGGAGTGGGTGGTGAAGGTGTTGATTGTGGTACAGGTGAAGTAGGAATAGGAATGTGCAATGGACTAGTTGCAACATCTTTTCTTTTCTTCTTTAGGGGTTGGTCAGGAATGTTCAATGACTCTTCAAAACTCCACTGCCTCTTAGGAGTATGTTGCTTTGGAGGCCGTAACATAGTTTTCTTTGTTCCAGGCTGAATTTGGAGTGTATTCTGTTTCGGATAGAGCTTTTGATGAAATAGCTCGAGGATTGGTTCTGGAGGAGATTTCGGACCAAAAACAAAGCATTTCGGCGTTGGAAGCTTTGTCTTTGATGGAGGAAGATTTGATTATGAAATAATTAAGTCTTTTTTTTCTTGAAGCTGAGAGCAAAGAGTGAGGTGTTTTGGTCTCGAATGGAAAAGATATAGAGGCCCCTGCTGTAGGCTGAACTTTCAGAGCCGAGCCGGAGGGAGAGGTTTCAAAGTCATGTTTTTGGTGCACGACATGGCTTATGTGCAGTGGCGGCCTGTGAGCAGTTTTATCAGTGGAAGTTGAGGATTTGGTTTTCGGAGCAGGGGTAGAAGTGCTCACGGTATGTTTCTGTACTGGCTGAAGAGTAGCAAGAGTCTTCTTCTGACTGAGACTTGAAGTCATGTATGGTAAGTTATTCCTCTTCTGCCGCTGAAGGCTCTTCTTCCTATCTTATCGACCAAAGATGTCGGGGACACCATCCATTTGCTTGTGCTGCATTTATTGTGAAATAGCCTCTAGCCCTTCGATCTCACAGATTCTTTTTAGATCAGAAAGACTTACAGCCCTCACAGGTATCTTCTCGATGTTCAGGTGAGAAACATACGTTGCAAGCGGGATATTGACCCATGTAAGGGGATTTGGAGTGGCACTTCGAAAGAAACGGAACAGAGTAGATTCCATTAGCAGGTCATTCTTGATCTTCTTGGAAATGGAGAAATGTTGCCCAGCCAGGCAGGGTCCGTAGGCCAAGGGAGCAAGTCATAAAACCTGCCACAAAAGTATAAGTCGGAGATGTATATGATACCGATCGAGACAATACAGAGAAATATAATGGACGGAAGGAGACTTGAACTGGAGCGCGAGACACTACATCCAAACTAATCAGCGGATAAAAACAATCTGGATGGACACCAATCCTAGTGACTGCATTGAGACCTCTATAGTCTACACAAAACCTCATCTCTCCCTTACCATCTTGGGTGTGAGGTTTTGGCACAAGGACTACAGGACTAGGCCAAGGGCTATCCGAAGGTTCAATGACTCCAGACTCCAGCATCTTTTGGACATCAGTCCTGATGCAGTCTCTGATATGGTAAGGCTGTCTGTAGACCTTACTTTTGACAGGCAGACTGTCACCTGTGTCCACTTCATGGTACATCAGGTGGTTTGACTGGGAGTCCGAGAAAACAAGTGTGGAAAATGATTGAGTTGCCAAGGATGCTCCAACAACTAAAACATCAACAGGGTCCTGAAAGAGGAGATCATGGAGAGGGTCATTTTCCTCCTCCTGTTCCTCATTAGTTTCCATGAGCAAGCTCATGTCAGCTCTGTCAATATAAAGCTTTAGGCGGTTCAAATGAAGAACACTGTGAGGACTTCTTGGAGTTCTAAGTCAACCAAGTAGGTGACCACACCTTTTTTCCTCAAGAATTGTGTGGGGGGCACTCCACTTGTTTTGAAGGGCTGCTGGGGCCATAGGCACCAGCACCCACACTTTCTGTCCTGGCTAGTAAACAGTCAGTACAGCCTTTTGGTCATGCCAAGCTTTCTGGCCTCAAAGCTTTTGCTGGCACTCTTCTTGTACTCAGCCATAAGTGAACACAGGCCAAAGACATAGTCCACAATGACTAGTTTAAGAGGTTTGAGACACTGCTCCTGAGGAAATATAAATTTTGGTCAAATTGTGTTCCCTAGCGTGTACCCCACCGTCTCCATGTACGAGTTAAAGTGCATGTAACTTCCCTCCTGTACCAGCTATGAAGACGCAAATACATTTGCGTCCAACGTCAACATGTCCTCTTTCAGACCCACCCTGAATGGGTTGGATAGCCCGTTCCTAAGTATACTATGCCAACGTCTTTTTGTAGTGTACTCTACATGTTTTCCAGTTCTGGCAAAGTAGGCCCAGAATATCTGCCATCGAGCCTTTTCCTCCCTCCTGACTCTGGGAGCCTCAAACCAGGCTGCCCAGGCTGCCCCCGTACCCGTGAACTCTGCCTTACTTCTAGCGCGGCCCAGAGCGCTCAGCTCAGCCTGCTGCCTGCCAAGATTGACTATAACCTTCGAGTTATCTGTTCCGCTCCTCGAAAATACATTCCTGCCTGCTAGCTTCAGTAAACATCCCCCTCAGCTACAGGGCCAAAGGGCCGACCTGTCTCCGTGCAAGTAATTCATAGCTTCTGTTGCCATGCTCCCATGGAAGGCCCATGCCCCCACATATTCTCATGCAGACACTCAGGCGCTTATACACGCACTCACAGTCAGTATAGAATAGCTTCTGCCCCAGAGACCTTTCCGCCCAGATAGCTCAGTTCCTAAACACCAGATATCAGATATGATAGAAGCACAAGTTGATCTGACATGCCAGACTTCTGTCTCTTTCCGTCAGTGCAAATGTCAAGCCCTCCTGCACCCTCCAGTTTCACGTCCATCACACGTCATGCAGCTGCGCGCGCATCCAAGCTTCCGATTTCTGCTGACATTGCAACATTTCTGCTTAGTGCCACCCCTTTTGTGACACCTATCTGTGACGTTTCTAGCACACGCCTAGTCCACGCCTTCTGATTACGTACTAGTAACACGTGGCTACTGTTATCTTGTCTTCTCTCAGCTGCTACGCCTACTGTACTGTTTTCTATGACATGAATTAAGTATATAAGCTATGTACTGTCAATAAAATGTAGCGCGCTCTATCCCTTCTTCCACCCCTGTGGTGGGAAGAACATGATATCCTGGTCCTGACCATTCCTTTTTTAAGGAATAAAACCCCTAAGAACTCTAACACCACGGACTCTGTCTTCTTTCTTTTCGATTGAGTTATTATTGACTAAGTACTTACCTGCATAGAAATTTCGACGGTAAATTATATATTTACATCATTTTGGCGCCCGAACAGGGACCCCTCCCCCACCTCACGCGCCGGTTGGTGCGTTGTAAACTCTGTCCCCTGCCATCAGTTAGAAGGAAACTACGCGTACCGGCAGGATTTCCTGTATCTCCCTCTGGCCCACGGAGGTGACGAAGATTACGATCAGTACCCAGACGAGGCGGTGAGGAGTGCGGAGGATCCCGACCAGAGCCCAGCCGAAAGAAGCAAGGTCCGAGGTGTCAAGAGGCCCACCAGTTTTCCGAAGTTTTCCGAGGTTTTCCGAAGTTTTCCGAAGTTTTCCGAAGTGTCGAGTCCAGTCGAGTTTTCCGAGGCCTTCTGTTTCCTTGCTTCCCGGTGAGTACCATTGCTGGGACGTATCTAGACGGGTTTGGGTACACAAGTCCGGTCTGCACTGTTTCTAGACAGTGTATCTGTACTGTTTAGCAGTACATCCGTTCTGCACCGCTTTAGCACCGTTTTAGCAGTGTATCTGTGCTGTCTAGCAGTACATCCGATATAGGGGGTAGTCATATATGTTTTCAAAATGTCTTTTCATGTGATTAATGTCGTGGTATGAGTGTGACTGTTTCCTAATGTGCATTTATGTTTTCTTGTATAACTAGCTGTATTCAGTATTAAGTAGCAAGGATCGAGCATTCAGTATCAAGTAAACAAGATGCCGTTTTTCAACAAGTTAAAGCAGATAGGAACTAGGAAAGGGATACTAGAGGAAGAAATTCCTATCCCCCCTAGGGACACCCCAGGTAACTTTATGTACCACAAGCATGGCATAGATGCCATATTATATCTCGATTTATGGGCTGACTATACCAAACACCTAGACGAAAGACACAGATGGCCCGTTACCGGAACATGGGATGCCGAGTGCATCATGAAGGTAGAGGAAGCACTATGGAAAAAGAAAGCCAGACAATCTCAGAAGGACGCCATAGAGTTTTGGCGTTAGGAATCACATAAGCGTGCTGAAAGAACATTACGTAGAGAAGACAGACTTAAAGAATCAGAGAAAGCCCAAGAAAACGAACTAGTTACCGAGGGGATCCGAGTAAAAACTGAACAGATAGACCGCGCACGAAATAATCTCGTAAACGGTATGTATCTCGCGGCCGAGGGTTCACCTGAGGCCATTTCAGAAATACCGAAAGACCTACCACCCCCATTGGTTCCAACCAAAGTAACTCATAGGACCACTAAAGACATATTCCTGAATGCCTATCTAGAGGATGTAGCACCCGCTTACACCAACCTGCCTGTTCGCGCCCTGCCTACCGACGGGGACGGGGGTGGTAACCCGCCCCAAGATCATATTCTACCAGTATCTCGACAGGTTTCCCCTGTTCCACCAGCTCCACCACTTCCCGTACCTAAAACTGATCCACCGAAACCACTTCTACCTGATCCTACTAAAAGACACATTCAAGTTCAGGTACAGACTCCACAAAGAAATAATGCTCAAGCTTCCGCCTCAGGGGGTGCTACCGGGGGTCTTCACACCCCGCCACCAACACGCAGGTTACCGCTTGGGGACTTGCGGAATCCTTTTTCGTTCAAATCACCCCGTCTTGACATGTTTAAAGAAACTATTTCAGTTTGCAGATATGATCCAGTACCCGGCAAAGACGATATAATGGTGATGGCATCACTACGGTTAAGATCTGCTACTGATTTCCTGCTGTGCTATGCAGGAATGAAGGAGCGCCTAGATAGAATATATGAGTTTGTTCAGACTGGGAAAGACCCCGACAGTATTAAAGATGCCATGGAGCGTCAGAAAGTTGACGTTCAAGCACAGATACTACGTTTTTTCATAAATTGCCTAATAAGAGAACGAGATAGGCCTGGGACCGACCAGAGTGAATTAGATGCATTAAACAAGTGGGGTCAAAATATATCTGAAGGAAAACACGACAAGGGGACTTGCATAGCTAGTATGTACAAGAAAATTAGAAAAGCAGTGATAGAAATACACCAAAAAGAGAAAGAGAAGGCTTCCTCCGAGGGGGAAGAAGAATGTGAAGAACCAGAAGAAACTCTAGACACTATAGCATATGTAGGTAAAGGAAATTACCTTAGGAAAGGCATCCGTCCAGAAAGCAAGAGAGTTCTTTTCTGTGCCTTGACAAATCCGAATTCTGCTGAGCATCAGTTCCAGGAAACTGATAAAAGGCTTTGAGATCGAGTAGGGTACCATGTACTCAATTCTATGGATGAACAAGAACTAGCCCGGTCAGCCATATCATGGGCCGAAAATCCAGACATATATAATGATGACACAGTAGCGCAGACATTTCTGAACCTCTCCCCAGACGAGCAGAAATTAGCAGGTGTATACATGATTCAGCACCTTCTCATAAAGTACAGAAATCAGCATTCGGATCCAGGTCCCTTATCCGAATTATTAGAAGCATTACTCATGGATAGATGGAGAGGTCTAAGTACCAAATTAATTCAAATAATTCTAGAACAACGACGTAGATATGACACTTTCATAAGCTCTGAATATGTTCCTGCTCCGCCCCCAGAAAGAAAAACGTATCACATGCAATGCCTGGGTGGCATTGAAAGTCAGAACCCCTTACGAGAAGTACACCCAGTTATGGGTACGGACAATCTCTTGAAACGTGTATATGTACACACGCCATTGACCAAGTTAGAACTGTTAGAAATGAAGAAACTAGTTCCGAGCCATGATAAAGACCCTGCAGGTTTCCACAGAGAGCTTAAAGACATGTTACTGATGGGGGATTACACATATGATGATATCATGAAAATGTTAAAGGTGCTGCTGCCCACGGGCATCTACGAGAAACTAAAGAAAAGAAATGGGAGGTGGGAGAGAAAAAGATTGTATGGGCAGAAATAGAAGACGAAGAGAATAAACGTGTCCCAGGGGTAGGCCTTGGGGACAAAACTAAAGCATTACCAGGTTTAATAGTACAGGTCCTGCCAAGATTATTGGCAACTAGAAAAGAAGACTGGGATGCGATCTCAGCATGTAAACAGAAGCCCGACGAAGATACTAGTGACTTCTATTCAAGATTCGAGAAATGTTTTATTATCAATAGTGGTCTTAAACCAAGTAGCGAATCGTACCCGCATCTCTTTGTATCAAAGTTAGTTGAGAATTCCCTGTTAGCAGTCAAGAATCGTGTATACAAGGTGGAGAGTACATGGCAAGCAAATACGCCATCTCAGATGTTACAAATGTTACAATACCATCAGAATAGAATTAGAGAAGAACAGGACCAAGAACAGAAACGTATGAAAGACACAAAAATGAAAATGTTAGTAGCCCAGTCGGTCCATACCGACGGGAATAGAAAGGGTACGGCCCAGACAGGTCACGCCGCAGCTCCCGTTAAAGGGACGTGCAACTATTGCAAACAGCCAGGTCACTACGTACATGAATGCCCCGTTCTGAAACATGACATAGCGACAGGTAAAACTAAAGAAAGACCGCATCCGCCTAGACAAGACCATAACCAGCATCAGTCCTCACAGAATACACAGCCTATGCATGTTTCCTCGCCTCCAGCACAGACAGTAGCGGTATCACAGCCACAGCCCATTGCCGCGTCCCAGCAAGTTTCACAACAGATGTACCAGTATGCCCAGTCCGCTTACCCCGATTATCCACGATATACATGAAACAGCCTAGAGAGGGAGTTTGGTTTGCCTCCTATTGAGATTCCTGTAGATCAAGAGGGTCCTTATGTACACAGTCAAGTATTGGGAAAAGACAGAAAGTTTTTAATTGACACAGGGGCAAGCCGCACAACAATAAGTCATAATGAAGTCCCAGGGGCACCCCTCTCAGGCTCACAGAATGTTTCCCTTGGCTTTTCAGGACAGCCCATTGTAAATGAAGTATCAGAACCAGTCCCCCTGGCTGTGGGTCCACTATCACGTGTTACAGACTTGTTACTTACGAAATCATGTCCAGAAAATCTGTTAGGAATTAAAACATTGAAGGCTCTAGGAGCTATAATCTGCTGTTCCCCGGAGGGAGTTAGACTCTTTCTACGGGATTTCAAGGGTCATTATGTTTTGCGAGAATTCGATGTCAGATTGAAAAATGTACCAGATCACCTATGGGCAAAAGGCCCAACTGATGTAGGTTGTATGCATATCACACCATACCGTGTTACACTCAAGACAGGAGTTGTACTACCACGAATCCGACAATACAAGTTACCACCCGATGCTGTAGTGGCTTTACTGGAAATCATTGAAGAGCTCATAGCACAAGGAGTGGTCGTAGAGACCGACTCCAATATCTGTAATTCACCCATTATTCCGATTCTTAAACGTACTGATCCCAATGCACCGCCAGTATATCGGCTGGTGATTGATCTAAGAGAACTGAACAAATGCATTATTCCACAGTACCCTGTGGTTCCCGACATCTCATCCTTATTGACTGCTATCGATTCAGAAGCAACGTTCTTTACTGTAATTGACCTCAAGAACGCCTTCTTCAGCGTGCCTATTGATCCAGAGAGCCAATATCTCTTCGGATTCAGTTTAAATGGACGCAGTTTCAAATTTTCACGCGCACCTCAAGGATTCACAGAAAGCCCCAGCATCTATAGCCAAGCACTGAAGAGACAACTTGATTGTATCACAATGCCAGTTAACACTGCTTTACTGCAATACGTCGATGATCTGCTGATCACCGCACGAAGTGAGCCCGAATGTGAACAAGCATCACTGACAGTTTTACATTTTCTGGCAGACAAGGGACACAAGGTGTCTCCTTCGAAGCTACAATTCTGTGTTCAGCAAGTTGTGTACCTGGGTCACTTGCTGTCCAAAGTGGGGAGACAGCTCACTCCCGATCGCATTCAGTTAATTGCAAATATGCCACAACCCCAGACACAAAAAGAAGTGCGGGCCTTCATAGGCCTCACCTCGTACTGCAGACAATGGATTCCTCAGTATGCATTTCTAGCCAAACCACTCATTCAGTTAACAACACAGGAGGCAGCAACTTCGACTGTCCTTCCTTGGACTCAGGAACATACACAAGCCTTTGAGGAATTAAAGAAAGCATTATGCCAAGCACCAGTTTTAGCGACACCATGTTACAGCAAACCGTTTACACTTTTTGTCACAGAACGTGATGGTACAGCGTTGTCTGTCCTCACCCAAGATCAAGCAGGTTCACATAAGCCTTGCGCTTATTTTTCAAGTACATTGGATTCAGTAGCCCAGGCACTCCCTGCGTGCTTAAAGTCAGTAGCAGCAACAGCACTAGCAATCAGACAGAGCGATTCAATTGTTTTAGGTCATCAGTTAACCGTACAAGTTCCACATTCTGTTGAGGTTCTTTTAAACAGAACCCAGACTCAGCACTTGACCATAGCACGACTGACAGGTTATGAATTAACGTTATTCCAGCCACACATAGAGATCAGACGCTGCAGCATTCTGAACCCCGCAACACTGTTACCTACAATTATGACAGATCCTGCCCCGCATGATTGTATAGAAATCATTAATGCAGTAACAAAGCCACGGCGAGACTTAACAGATGTCCCACTGACAAATCCAGACCTGACACTTTATGTGGACGGTTCATGCATGAGAACAAGTACAGGAGAATTAGTGGCCGCGTATGCAGTGACCACTGAAACTGAAATTAAAGAAACACATCGTATTGACACACTGTCTGCTCAAGCAGCAGAGCTCATCGCTCTGACCCGAGCTTGTATACTAGCCAAGAACAGAAATGTTAACATATACACTGATTCCCGTTATGCGTTCGGAGTCGTACACGACTTCGGAATGTTATGGCAAGAACGAGGTTTCCTGACCTCTCATGGTGCCAAGATACAACACGGTCCCCTCATTCAAGCACTGTTAGAAGCAATACATCTGCCCTCAGGCATATCCGTCATGAAGTGTAAAGCACATACTAAGGTTACAGATTCTGTTTCCCAGGGTAATGACCTGGCAGATCAGACAGCGAAACATACAGCATTGACTCGCACTCAGACAACTGACATGACAAAGACAATAGGACCGACAAATTGTATGACAGTTAGGGATCCTGCACTAGATGTTATCGATATTCAGACACATGCTACCCCAGATGAAATAAAGAAATGGATTGAACTAGGAGGGATCCAGACAGATCAAGGTTGGATGACGAAGGGAAATTCTACATGGTTTCTCCCTGACTCTATGGTTCAAGTCATAATTAATACAGCACATAGTCCAGCACATCTAGGAGAAAAAGCAATGTTAGACAGTTTACAGAATCTCTGGAGCAATAAACACTTACGAGCAGCAGCAAAACAGAAAGTGCGTACTTGCATGATCTGTTGTCAGTTCAATCCAGGTAAAAGCGTCCCTGTAGAGCAAGGTGGATTTCATCCCCCCGATCATCCTTTTGAAGTCCTCCAGATGGATTATATCCAGATGGACCGTTGTCGGGGATTTAAATATGTCCTCGTAGTTGTTTGTGCACTGTCCCGTTGGACCGAAGCTTACCCAGTCCCAGATTACACTGCTCCGACCACTGCACGGTACGGCATGCCTCGTGTCGTGTACTCAGATAACGGTCAGCCATTCTCATCCGAATTAATGAAACAGGTTTCCTTGCTGCTAGGATATCAGTGGAAATTCCATTGTGTCCGACATCCCGAAGCCGCAGGCCTTGTAGAAAGGCATAATCAGACACTAAAGACACGTCTTGCTAAAATATGTCAAGAGAAAGGGGTCGACTGGATAGTCGCCCTGCCAGTGGCACTGTTCTATATGAGAATGGTAGCCCATTCGAGATCAGGACTATCCCCGTACGAAGTGGTCTTTGGTAGACCACCGAATATGTGGGGGACGCCCATCCCTAAAAAAATTACCGATGTTGATTGCAATATGTTGACAGATTACCTTGCCTCCTTGATGTCTGCACTCCAATCATGTCGTTCACAGGTTGCCGCAGCCTTCCCTGACAACACTGATGTAAAGCCACACGATGTCCGTCCAGGTGATCTGATCCTCATAAGGAACTTCGACCGGAAAAGTCCGTTGGAGCCCCGCTGGAAATCACCGAAGACCGTTCTACTTACTACGAGGACAGCAGTGAAGGTTGAGGGCAGGAAGGGGTGGGTCCACATGAGCCATTTTAAGCTGTGTAATGAACTGAAATCCGACCCAGGCTCATCCACCCCTTCCAAAGACTGTATCAAGCCCAGTGACTTTGAAGTTTCCAAACGAGAGAAAACTCCCCAAGAGGAATACAGACTCAAGCTTCGATCTAGCAAGTCAGACAGTTTAATTGTTTAAGTCCTCCCCTAGGTGAATCGGTTAAATAGTTTCTGACATGTATCCCCTAGATCGAGATAGAGAGAGAGAGAGAGAATTCAAGAAACGTACATATTGCAAATCACTGCGTAGTCACTGTATAGTGACATTATTAATCATGTTTTTTCTAAGTATTCTGATAATTGTTGCAAGCGTACTTCTTCCAATCTATCGCCCTATTTTCAAGCATGGACAATCTGCTTACAATGTTTCTGCTGAACACTCTTTTAGCGAGTTACCTCCACACGAACTCTCCTACAGACTTGCGCTGCGCAACAACACATTCATTAGTATGCTGCATCATTCTCATCAGACTAACAATGCTACAGACTGCTGGATATGTGGCCGACTCCCTCCCTACCAGAATTACAAGGGAGCTCTGCCCCTCTTTCCGTACCCGTTCACTCACAATGGCTCCTGTGGGGCATGGTTTAAAATAATTAATTCCTTAGATCCTGATATTGCTGTTTTCGATGGGGGCTGGGTTTGGGGAAACTTGAACTTGGTCCTGCTCGACGTCTGTTACCCTGATAAGGAGGGACTCCCCACTCGAATAGGAACTGATCTAGAAAATGAAGTATATGGATTAGGTAATTACACAATTAGCCTTATGATTCTTACTGTTGAATCCGAAGCTGCACCAGTCCTGCCCGCTATGCTAGTACTACCAGCCACTGGTGAATTATGTGTCAGAAAGAAAGGTTCAGTACACTTAGGTCATAGTAAATGCACTACTGTGGTCGAATTCAGTGATCATGGTAAATCGTCCTTTAAAGCTATCAGTCACTCTTATTTTGTTTGTGGTCATACCGCATACATACGTCTGCCTCCAGATTGGGATGGTACTTGTTATATTGCATTCCTCCTGCCACCTGTTTTTCTAGCCCCTCCTGATTACCACAGAAACACAAATCTAGTAAAGAATAGACTCCGAAGGGATCTCCCGCTTGTCGACTATACAGAAACGGCATGGGAACAATACACCGATTTTAATAAAGGATTCTTTTTCTTTTTAGGCCCCGTCCAAAACAGTAAATTAATACGTAGATTAACTAGAACGCTTGAAGCTGTAGTACATGAAACTGCCTCCGCCTTGGGTAACCTAACCGAGGAGCAATCTGCCATGCGGGTTGTTGTCCTTCAGAATCGTCTTGTTATTGACGTCATCTTGGCAGATAGAGGTGGAGCCTGTAAGGTCATCGGGTCAAGTTGCTGTGTTTTCATTCCACAAAACGCGCCATCTGTATATCAAGCTATTACACGTTTGCATAAAATTGCAAATCAGATACATCAGAATCCAGGCACCTGGACTTGGTCCGGTTGGTTCGGGACAACGTTAACCGCTTGGGGATGGAAGATCCTATCCTTCCTAGGTTTTGGCCTTGTCATAGTATTCAGCTGCTGCCTGTGCCTACAGTGTGGGCCAGCGATATGTGGACTGTGTGCCACATCGTGCATTGAACATTCCAGTTTTCTCTCAAATAGACAACGGAAGAGAGACGAACAAATTATGTTACAAGAACAAACTGATCAATTTATGATGATTGATATATCATGAAGGGTCCGTAGGGAACAAGGAGGGAATGAGGAAATATAAATTTTGGTCAAATTGTGTTCCCTAACGTGTACCCCACCGTCTCCATGTACGAGTTAAAGTGCATGTAACTTCCCTCCTGTACCAGCTATGAAGACGCAAATACATTTGCGTCCAACGTCAACATGTCCTCTTTCAGACCCACCCTGAATGGGTTGGATAGCCCGTTCCTAAGTATACTATGCCAACGTCTTTTTGTAGTGTACTCTACATGTTTTCCAGCTCTGGCAAAGTAGGCCCAGAATATCTGCCATCGAGCCTTTTCCTCCCTCCTGACTCTGGGAGCCTCAAACCAGGCTGCCCAGGCTGCCCCCGTACCCGTGAACTCTGCCTTACTTCTAGCGCGGCCCAGAGCGCTCAGCTCAGCCTGCTGCCTGCCAAGATTGACTATAACCTTCGAGTTATCTGTTCCGCTCCTCGAAAATACATTCCTGCCTGCTAGCTTCAGTAAACATCCCCCTCAGCTACAGGGCCAAAGGGCCGACCTGTCTCCGTGCAAGTAATTCATAGCTTCTGTTGCCATGCTCCCATGGAAGGCCCATGCCCCCACATATTCTCATGCAGACACTCAGGCGCTTATACACGCACTCACAGTCAGTATAGAATAGCTTCTGCCCCAGAGACCTTTCCGCCCAGATAGCTCAGTTCCTAAACACCAGATATCAGATATGATAGAAGCACAAGTTGATCTGACATGCCAGACTTCTGTCTCTTTCCGTCAGTGCAAATGTGAAGCCCTCCTGCACCCTCCAGTTTCACGTCCATCACACGTCATGCAGCTGCGCGCGCATCCAAGCTTCCGATTTCTGCTGACATTGCAACATTTCTGCTTAGTGCCACCCCTTTTGTGACACCTATCTGTGACGTTTCTAGCACACGCCTAGTCCACGCCTTCTGATTACGTACTAGTAACACGTGGCTACTGTTATCTTGTCTTCTCTCAGCTGCTACGCCTACTGTACTGTTTTCTATGACATGAATTAAGTATATAAGCTATGTACTGTCAATAAAATGTAGCGCGCTCTATCCCTTCTTCCACCCCTGTGGTGGGAAGAACATGATATCCTGGTCCTGACCATTCCTTTTTTAAGGAATAAAACCCCTAAGAACTCTAACACCACGGACTCTGTCTTCTTTCTTTTCGATTGAGTTATTATTGACTAAGTACTTACCTGCATAGAAATTTCGACGGTAAATTATATATTTACATCACTCCCATCGCTCATTAACCAGACACACTTGACCCCTAACTGGATGTCCACATCGAAGTTCAAATGGGCTGCAGCCCCCCCCCTTTCTGAGGAACCTCGCTGTAGGCAAAGAAAAGGAAGGGTAGTAAGACATCCCATTTTCGCCTGAGCTTTTCTGGGAGTCCCATGATCATATATTTTAGGTTCTTGTTGAACCTTTCAACAAGCCCATTGCACTGCGGATGGCAGCGTGTGGCAAACTTGTAGTTTACACCACACTCTTTCTACATTGCAGTTATGTAACGAGACAAAGTTTATACCTCTGTCTGACAATATCTACTTAAGAAACCCCACTTTGGAAAAGACTCCCAGATGGGCCCTAGCCACCACAGGAGGTGTAGTGGTCCTAAGTGGTTTTGCTTCTAGATACCTAGGGGCATGGTCCACCACCACTAGGATGCAACTGTGTCCAGAGGCTGTTGGTGGGTTTAAGGGACCATCAATGTCCATCACTACCCTCTCAAAGGAAATCCCCAACCGCTGAAAGTGGAATTAAGGGGGCCTTTTTAGTGCAACCTGACTTACCACTGGCTTGGCAAGAGATACAGGAGTGACAAAACTCATTGGTATCCTCAGACATTTGGGGTCAGTGAAAGTGAGGGACAAATCTGCCCTAAATCTTACTTTGCCCAGGATGTCCGGCAAGGGGAATGTCATGGTCTAGGGATAGAAGAAAACCCCTGAATTTCTGAGGTATACCGAACCTCATGGAGGCACCAGTCTTGGGGTCTATACACTCAGAAACCAGGAACCATCTTCTCAATAGATCGGGTGGAATCCACTGACACTCCCAGCCTTCTCAGCAGAAGCATGCTGTCTGAGCTGTTCAAGAGAGGGACAGGATTTCTGCTCCAGAATCAAGTTTGCCCTGGAAGGGCACCTTGCCACCAAGAACTCTTACGAGTCAAGCCCAAGCTCCTCTGGGACAGTTCCTTCAAAGGGGCTGATGTCATCTCTTTCAGAAGACTGATCCTCACAAGCCCAGGATCCAGAGCTCTCTCAGGGCCTAACTGTTTGGCCTGAGACCTAATAACAGCAAATGCACTGGAAGAGATTCCCATCACCTCTGCATGTGTCCTGATCTCCACTTCAGATGAGGCTAAAATTTCTAAATCATTGCCCAACAGACAGGCCACAGGTAGGTCTGGGCAAACCACAACTCTTTATGACCAGTTACCCCTCCCCAGATGAGATTTACCACTGCCAACGAATGTACAGTCCGACATTGCTTGCATTGGTCACTTAGTATAGCTGAAAAAGCATTATCTGTCACTATAGTGACTGTGGCCCATGTGTACCTGCATGCAACAGCCTGAGTGGATGTTCTGAATAAGCCAGAACCCACTTCAGAATCCAAGGTTTATATATTTTATTTTGTGTTTTATAGAGCGCCCTTGGGGGCACTACTACTACTTGTACTGGTGCTAGGGGCGCTAGTCGCTTTAAAAGCAGTGATAGTAGTCTCCTTAGTTTTAGAGCAATTTACTTCTCTTTCTCTATGGCCTTTTCCTTACACAGGTAACACCAAGGTTTCTTGTTGTAGGAGGAAAAGGTTTGAGACCCAACCCCAGGGGAAGAATTTTGGGAACCTTTTCTTATCTTTACCTTTCTCCCACCTTTTTCTTTGGCTTTAGAAGAATCTGGCTTCTTCTGGTCACCACCACAAGATTTCTGCTTCACCCTGGTGAGGACCCATTTGTCTGCCTTCTTTCCCAATTCTTGGGGAGAGGTCAGATCGGAGTCCACCATGCACTGGTGCAGTTGTTGATTTTAACAGTTATTAAGAATGTGCTCCCTCATCAATAAATCTTTACAGTTCCTCATAACCATGCACATTACTTCCATGAATCCAGCCTTTCAGAGCATTAATAGCACGGTCTACAAAATCTATCCATTCTTGGGCGTGTGCCTTCTGTGTGTCTCTAAACTTAACCCTGTACTGTTCAGTGGTTAAACCAAACCCATCTATGAAGGCACTCTTCAAGACTGATTAATTGCCTGCATTGTTTTTCCTAACAGTTAGAAGCTTGTCTCTACCTTTGATAGCAAATGCGAGTCAAAGGATAGCTGCCCACTGCCCTTGAGGGACCTTCTGACCTTTACAGGCCCCATCTAAAGCAGTTATCCATTTATGGATGTCATCCCCCTCCTCGTAAGGAGGGGCTATCCTGCTCAAGTTCTGAGTATCGAAGGAGTGTTCCATGACCCTAGGTTCGCTAGTGCTGCCACCATGGGACCCTACTCCCAAATTCTTCCTAGCCCTCTAAACGTCCAGGGTATCCTTATCAAGTGCCAACTGCTCCTTCTTGATTCTGGCTCTCTCAAGGTTGAGCAAGTGGTATTCCCTTTCAAAGGAGTCGCCCCTCTGACTAGAGATCGAGGTCCCTATGGAGTGGTTAGTGGAGGTTGAATTGACGCAGGAGGCCCTAGAACCCCCCTGGACTTTTTGCACACTCCGTGTAGAAATGAAGGTGGACCTACCTCTAGGGCCTTTCTCTGTTATCTTCTGTATTTTTTCCTAGGGGATCAGAGTTCACGACCGAGGGGTCTTCATACTCCTCCTGGTCACGATCAGAACTGGGGTCATTGGGGTGAGTTAACCTGTTCTTCTGGCCTATTAGGATTCTGGAGTTTATAATGCAGGAACATCTCTAAGAGCTGCTCTTTGATAGGTTTGCTACCAGTCTTGAGTTTTCTAAATTCAGCAATGGGTTCCTGAGTTACTGGAACTTGAGACCACTGTACCTAGAGGGTTGAGATCCACTGGGCTCCCCAACTAAAGACAGGTGTAGGGTAGTGTTGCACCTGCCTAACCTAGTGAAACTAAACTTCCAAAGATAGGAGAAAGGGTTGTACTAGACCCGTACTACTCATCCAAACATTTCAGTAGAACTTACTAAATCCCAAAGGTATTATATGTGGTTAGGCTAGTGATGGTTTTTCATGTAACCAGCACATAGATCAAATGGTAAAACAGTGCAGGCTTAAATCCCAACAGCTGCTCACCAGTGTAGGAGGCTGGATTAGTATATGGTGCACACGTATTTAAGAGATGCATCTTGCACTAAACAAGGCAACCCTTATGGTGGTTTTAGTGGTCTTTGATAACCATAGAAAGCTCTCAAAGTGGTAGCTCTGGTGAGCAACCTATAGCCTTATTTTGAAGGAGTGTGAAGCAGCTTGTTTTACCAGTTTAATCATATAGTGTAAGTTAAATGAAAAAGAACAATACAGTGTTGATATAAAAATACTTCTATTTATTACACAACACTCAATAATACAGTGTTATATCTTTTACCTGGAGATATCAACACAATACACCAAAACACTTCAAATGCAATACGGTAAGTAGTACAAAATATTGTGGTCTCCAAGGAGAGACCAAACCATATACTAAGACATTGGAATGCGAACTGCAAAGGAGGATGGGTATTGGACCAGAGGAGAAGGGGACACAAGGAACCACCCAAGGTAAGTACCCAGGAACCCCACACAGAGGTTGTGCGTAGAGCGGAAACACAGCTGTGTGGCCAATTAAAGGAAAAGTCTTGTTTGCAGTTTTGCAGAAGAAGGACCTTCCCAGAGGATCCCGAAGAAATTCCTTGGAGGATGGAAGGTAGGAGAGCCACCCCTAGAGTGGATGTCCCAGGAATGAGGTTACCTACACCAGGTAAGCCAGGTGCATAGTTGTGGGAAGACGTCGGAAACCTCCGTAGATGACAATGGAAGACTTGGAATAAAATGCCTCTGGAGAAGTAGTGAAGAAGTGGAATCCAAGGGTGGATTCTGGAAGTGAAGAACCTGCAAGCACAGGGGACAGAGTCTATGCCACTATGGAGTGACCAGGAGGCACAAAGACACAATGTCCACCTATGTCAGGAGGTTAAGAAGACTCAACTGTGACCTTGTTGCTGCAGCTGTGAGGACCAGGAAACGCTGAGGAAGACTAGGAGCCGTGCAAGAGCTGTCCCACGTCCAATGCAGGTGACTAGGTGGTTGGTGCCCAGCGGGAGCACAAATAAGCCTTGGTAGCCGTGGGGAGCCTACTGAAACAGTAGAAGACCCTCAGGAGGACCCACAGACCAAAAGCACAAGAGGACCTCGAGCAGCTCATCAAGAGCGAAGGCCCACAGTGCAGAGCTGGAGTACAGGGGGGTACCCAAAGGGAGCCACCAGTGCATGGGATTATACCTCTAACACTGCAATCGGTGTTGGGGTATGATTTCAACATGTTTGATACAAAACATGACTAGGTTCGGTGCAGTCACTATATAGTTAGACATCTCATAATGACTGATGTCCACTATATATATCAGAATGGCTGACTGCACTTACAAAGCCTGGAGAGTCGACTCCAGGGTTTGTAGGGGTGTTCTGCTCATGCACAGGCACCCTCAAACTTTTAAACCAAGCACCCTGCCCTCAGATCTGGAGTGCCTGCCATAGTGGTGACTTATAGGTTTAAAGAGTAGTGACCTCAGATATAAGGAAACATATCTGTTATGAGAGGTGCAATCACCAACTCACAAAGGGTGCGTTGGCATGCCTGTAGGCACAGTTTACGTGGACTCCCATGGGTGGCACAATACATGCTGCATCCCATGAGAGACCCCTGGTGTACATATGCCCTGGGTTCCTTAGTACAATATACTAGAGACTTACAAGGGTACACCAGTAGCCAATGTTATGTTAGCCGTACTTTTTGAGCGCACGGCTACCCCAAGGGGTGTCCCGGCGCTTTAGCAAAGAGGCCTGATAACCCAGAAACAGAAAGGCAGAAACACAGCGGTCACACTGATTACACGGAGAAAAGCACGGTCTTCAACTCCTTCCTAAAAGCCAGGAGGTTATTAGCTTTACGGAAGGAGAGAGGGAGCTCATTCCAAAAACGAGCTGCCACATATTGGAAGGACCGACCTCCCATCCGGACTCGTTTAACAGCAGGTACAGCCATTGTGGCCAAATCGGCTGACTGCAGCATCCTCCGCGGAACATAGAAAGCAGTGCGCTTCCTGATGTAGTTGGGGCCAACAGAGTGGAGGGCTTTGAAAGCCAGCGTAAGGATTTTAAACCCGATTCTGCTGGAAATAGGTAGCCAGTGCAACCTATTTAGCAGCGATGAGGCACTAGCTCTCCTTGGCAGGCCAAATATGGCTCTGGCCGCCGAATTCTGGACAATTTGCAATCTGGACAAAAGGTACTTAGGCAGACCTGCGAAGAGCGCATTTGCGTAGTCTAAACGAGACCCCACAAGCGCCTGGACCACAGTCTTGCGATATTGCAGGGAGAGCAGTGGGAGGAATTTCCTGAGCATCTTGAGGATGCCAAAGCATTTCCCAGAAAGCCCCAGGACATGGGGTCGAAAAGAGAGGGCGTCATCAAACACCACTCCAAGGTTTTTCACTTGGGAGGATGATTCCTCAGGAGGGAACATGTCCTGGGGCCACCACGACTTCCAGCCCGGATCAGGGGCACAGCCGAAAAACAGCAGCTCAGACTTATCCGAGTTGCATTTCAGGCTGTGCCGCTGAAACCACGCAAAGACTGCACTCAGACAGCCTTTGATTCTGTCGCCGTCGAAGACCTCTCCCTTCCTGCAGGTAAACAGGAGCTGGGTGTCATCAGCGTATGAGATGACCCGGGCCCCGAACTCCTCCGCTACCCTCGCTAGAGGTGCCATATAGATGTTAAAGATGGTGGGGCTCAGAATGGACCCTTGAGGCACCCCAACCTCTAGCGATGGCATTACCGCGGAGAAGGGAGGAGCCCAGATCACCTGTCAACGGTCGGCTAGAAAGGATTGAAACCATTCCAACACCGTCCCCCGTAGTCCTATCTCCCTGAGTCTTGAAAGGAGACCTGCGTGTGGGACGGTGTCGAAAGCCGCCGACAGGTCCAGCATGACTAACATAGCCTTTCCCCCCTGATCGAGCGTCTCCCTGATGGCGTCGGACACCTCAACGAGGGCCGTCTCCGTGCTATAATTAGCACGGAAACCAGATTGAGAATCATGGAGTAAGTTGCTATTCTCTATAAAGGTGGTAAGAGTATGCTGAACATGTTTCTCAACCACCTTAGCCAGAGCAGGGAGGAGGGAGATCGGTCTATAGTTAGCCAGCTGCAAGGGATCTAGCAGAGGTTTTTTGATCAGCGGCAGAATGAGTGCGTGTTTCCATTCTCGAGGTACCACCCCGGAGCTCAATGACAAATTGAGCAAGGGATTCAGCAAGCTGTTTACAGCCGAAGCCACCCTGGCCAGACACTTAGCTGGACAGGCATCCAAAGGTGATCCGGATTGAAGCCGGGATAGCAGCTCAAGGGAAGTTTCACCGGAAAGCTGGGGGAAGACAGATAGCGTGGGCCCGGACTCTACCTCTAAAGATGGTGTCGACCTCCATTTGCAACCTGAGGCATCGGCAACTATGGGGGGGGGTCTACAGGAGGGAAGGAGTCTTGAATCATTATAATTTTAGTGACAAAAAAGTCGGCAAGCTGCCTAATCCACTCTTCAGTATGAGTGTGTGAGAGGGCACCTACTGAGGATGTACAAAGTACTTACCATGGTCAATTTAGGGAGAACGCACAGTGAATGTTGTCCTGGTTAGTAGGTTCCTAGTCAGACTAGGTCAAAAACATACTGACACCAAGTAAAAAGTGGATGGGACCATGAAAGCAGATCCTACTTTCCTACACTAAGGGTTGCCTGGATTCAGTGCACAGTGCCTCGTCATAGGTGTACACTATATACTGAGCCAGCCTCCTACAGAGAACCCTCCCCTGCTGCTGCAACAGGATAGCCTCCAGAAGAGTCAGCCTGATGGAAGGATGGAGCCATGCTCAGCAGCTCCAGATACCAAACTCTCCAAGCCCAGTCAGAAGCCACAAGGATGTTGTTATTGATCTTCCTCAGAACTTTGAGCATGAGTGGTGTGGGCGGAAAGGTGTATAGAAGGCCTGAGATCCACTTGAGATGAAAAGCGACTGTGAGAGCTGCCTTGTAAACTATAGTGCGCAGAAGGGCTGACACTGTGAGTTGTCTGCGTTGGTGAACACATCTAACCAAAGCTCTCCCAACTGCTGAAAGAAACCTTGCACTTCCGCCGGAGGTAGATACCATTTGTGATCCACTAAGCATCTTCTGCTGAGTTCATCAGCCCTGGCGTTTAGAGAGCCTGTAAGGTTTCGAACCAGCAGGGATATGACCTGATGTTCCAGCCATGTCCAGAGACGTAGGGCCTTTTGACCAAGGGTATACAACCCACCCTGCCCTGTTTGTTGCAGTACCACATGGCGGTGGTGTTATCAGTGAACAACTGCACTAGCCTTCCTTTCATGGAGGGTAGAAAGGCTTTCAATGCCAGCCAGATCACCTGGAGCTTCAGTAGGTCGATGTGAAGTTCAGATTCCACCGGAGATCAGAGGCCTCTGATCTCTACCACTTCCAGATTGCCACCCCATCCAAGGAGTCACGCATATGTCACTACCGTATATCTGGTTGGGGAAGGGAGAGGGGTCAGAAGCTGACCCAATCGTGGTCTGTTAACCACTACTGCAGATCTTTTGCAATTCCCTCCGAGATCTGGACCGTGTCGGAGAGATTCCCCTGATGCTGCACCCACTGGAACTTCAGGTCCCACTGCAGAGCCCACATGTGCTGGCGGGCATGTGTTACAAGCTGGATGCAAAAGGCCATATGACCCAGCAGCCGCAGGTCAGTCTCACCGGAAACCAGGACAGAGGCTAAAACATTGGTATCATAGCCTGAATATCCTGGACTCACCATTCGGGAGGATAAGCCCAGCCCGGCTCCGATGAAAGGGAGTGTCAGAGAGTCAGGTGTGACTTCGGCAGGTTGATAGTGAACCTCAGCAAGTGCAGGAGGTCCGCCGTAGTCCGGAGGTAGGAGACCAGTCCACCTTCATCAGGCTGTCATCGAGATAGGGGAAGGGTGATACCCCTGATCGTCACAGATGAGCTGCAACCACTGCCATCACCTTGGTGAACACCAGAGCGGTGCTGGTAAGGCCAAAAGTGGGCACAGCAAGCAAAGTGCCTGTGGCCTACTGTGAACTGCAGGTAATATCTGTGGACAGGGATGTGAAAGGAATATGCTACTTACCAGTATGCATCTGTTCTTGGCATGTGGGCTGCTGACATTCATATCTTGTGCATAGATCGCCGCCTAGTGTTGGGTCCGGATGATTGCACTTGTTGTCTTGGAAGAGTTTTCGAAGTATCACGAGATAGGTGACTCCTACCTTGGACTACAGTGCGCATGGGCATCCTCTCCATCCTCAGATTGTTTGTCGCCATTGTGGCAGAGATGGAGATAGCAAAGTAAGAGATGGCCATGCCAGAGAGAATGCTGCAGCTGCTACAGGCACCGGGGAGGAGGGCGGGCGTAATGAATGTCAGCAGCCCTACATGCCAAGAACAGATGCATACTGGTAAGTAGCATATTCCGTTCTAGGCATGTGGGCTGCTGAATTCATATCTTGTGCATAGACTGTATAGCAGTATCTCCTCTAGCGGTGGCTACCTGTGCCAGCTGCAGCAGTTTGAAAAATAGTTTTGAGGACAGCCTGGCCTACAGCAGCTTGCTGTTTTGTTTGTACATCTACACAGTAATGTTTTGTGAAAGTGTGTATGGTGGACCATGTGGCTGCCTTACAGATGTCTTCAAGAGGAATATTTCCTAGGAAAGCCATGGATGCCCCCATTTTCCTAGTGGAGTGTGCCCTTGGGAGGATGGTTAAAGTGTGTTTTGCCTTTTGATAGCATATCTGAATGCATTTAACTATCCATCTGGCTATTCCTGATTTTGAAATTGGATTCCCCTTGTGCTGTGGTGCAAATGCAACAAACAGTTGCTTTGTTTTACGAAAGGATATAGTTCTGTCCACATAGTAAAGTAGAGCTCTCTTTACGTCTAGTGTGTGCAGTGCTCTCTCAGCTACTGACTGTGGATTTTGAAAGAACACTGGCAGTTCTATTGATTGGTTGATATGGAAATTGGATACAACCTTAGGCATGAATTTAGGGTTTGTTCTAAGAACCACCCTGTTGGCGTGTACCTGCATGAAAGGTTCTTGAATTGTAAGGGCTTGTAATTCACTCACTCTTCTGAGTGAGGTGATGGCCACTAGAAAAGCAACTTTCCACGTTAGGAATTGTATTTCGCAAGAATGTAAAGGTTCGAAAGGAGGGCCCATGAGTCTGGTAAGCACTATATTGAGATTCCAGACTGGGGAAGGGGGGTGCCTAGGAGGAATCACCCTTTTTAGACCCTTCATGAAAGCTTTGATTGCTGGTATTCTAAACAGTGAAAGGTGTTGTCTGTTTTGAAGGTATGCTGCAATGGCAGCAAGGGTGAGTATGCTAAGTTACATCTTTGTAGGTGCAGCAGGTAACATATAATGTTTTGTATTGATGCGTCTAATGGATTGATTTGGTTATTGTTGCAGTAAATAACAAATCTTTTCCATTTAGCTGCATAGCACGCTTGTGTGGTTGGTCTTTTTGCCTCTTTAATGATATTCATGCAATCTGGGGGCAAGTTAAGATATGCAAACTCTAAGACCTCAGGAGCCAGATCGCTAGGTTCATTTGGTTGGGATCTGGGTGTCTGATTTCTCCATGGTTCTGAGTTAGAAGATGAGGCGCAAGGTGCAGTCTTTGATGGGGAACTACTGAGAGTTCTATGAACGTTGTGTACCAAGGTTGTCTCGCCCATGTGGGAGCAACTAGGATTAGTGTGAGGGAGTGTTGCCGCAGTTTGCGTGCTACGAGCGGGATCAGTGGTGCTGGTGGAAAAGCGTACGCAAATCTGCCTTACCAGCTCATCCATATCGCATTGCCCTGTGACAATGGATGTGGGAACCTGGCGGCAAAGTATTGGCATTTCGAGTTTTCTTTTGTGGCGAACAGGTCTATTTCTGGGTGACCCCATGTAGGAAGGTACATCCTGACTATGGTTGCCCCCAACTTTTTGCCCTGTGTTTTAGCTGGTTTTGGACATAGTCGACCTGGGACCCTGCCAATCAGGACCCCAGGCCTACTGCTCTCTCTTTAAAATGGATTCCATGTACCCTAGGTACATTTCCAATTGGTACTGGGCCACCCTATCAGACCCTGTAACTCAGGGCATGGGTGTACCCAGGGCTGCCAGGGGCTGCAGCATGTATTATGCCACCCCTGGCTGGCCTCCTAAATTTGACACAACTGGCTGCATGACAGCTGGGGCAAAGTCGTGTAATCACCCTTTGCTGTAGGTGTAGTATACCTATACCTAACCCTAAAATGGACACACAGATTCCTATCAGTCACTCCTATGGCAGGCCTTGACAATCCTGAAGGCAGAGTGCTTGGAATCGTGTGAGATGGTGCTCTGGCATGAGCTGAGCCTGTCTGCAGCTTGCGGAATCAAGTCCTAATAGCTGTTCCCTGATATCGCATACCATATACTCTTAAGTGCATTATAATCCTCGCGGTTAAATGCTATCTTTGGTATTGCTTTATCAAAACATGTCGAGTAAGGTGTCATACGAATTGGAATACTAACCCCTCGCCAATTCTGGCGACGGGGTTAGCATTCCACCCTTCTAGAGGGACACGACATGTATGTAACTGTGAACCCCGGTTAAAGTTAACTGAAGCCTCAGCTCCACAAAATGGGTGCTGCCACCACAGACACGAGTCTGACCCCCTACAGCTGGGAGTCCTTCCAGCGAGGGGAGCCTGGACAAAGGGTTTCCTGTCAGGGGCGGTGCTAGCACCGTCCCAGACATGGTTTTGTGTATCCTGGGTAGGCAGGGCTTTACAGGAAGGTGACTGCTGAGTGGCACCCCGGTGCTCACTACGCATAGGCCGGTCTGAACCAGTTCCAGGGGCACACCAGCCCCTGGCCTGGGGAAGTCCGGCATGGCTGAGGGGTGTAACCACCCCCCACCTAGTCCCACCCATAGGCAGGACCTGGTCACCGGGTCAGCCCCTTTTTTTAGTATAAAGATGGGAGCGGGCCCCCTGTTAAAATTAGATCATCTTTGGAATCAAGATACCACTTTCTTCGAAAGGACTTCACGATTTCTTCTTCAAGATTCTCCCTTGTGGCTAAGGAGTAGTCACCCTGCATCCGCAGGCACCATCCTAAAGAACACTGCGGTCTGCTGCAAGTCCTTCATCACGAATCCGACGACCCAGCTCGACGAGACCCGGCTTCCCTGGCACCTCTGACCTCTACTCACCTCTACAGCCCAGCTGAGAACCGTGAGTGCGACGAGACCTCAAGGGACCGACGATCGCCAAGACTGCACGACATCTTTACTGCAAGCCCACCGTGTCCTCCACTGGTGAGTGCTTTGGGGTCCGAGAAGCCCCGACCCTGCGCAGCTCCAGCACCCAAGATCAGCCCCCCTGCATCTCCACGATCTGCGTGGGGCCCTTCTGCTGTTTGCTGTGCACCGCGTTGTTTGGCTACTAGCCGGCTGGCTTGTGGCCCTCTGAACGACGCCCAACGACTTCACGACTGCTGGTCTGGTTGCTCCAGGCTGGCCTTTGCTTCCTTCTTCAAGAGAGGCACCCCGGACCCTCCTGGTCCACTCCAGACGCCATTTTAGGTCCACCGCGTGGGCTTGAATTTGCCAAGGCTTTGTTGCCCAATCCTGGGTCCAGCGACGCCGACAGCTTCTATCTTCGTGGGACAGCTCGATCCTCCATCCTGGTCGCCGACAACGCCTCCTGGTCCGTGAGATCTTCGAGTCAAGCGTCACCCACTCACCTAGTCGAGGTGGCTACCATCCGGTGCCCTCCTGGTGCCCACTGACTACTGGCTAGTAGTCTCGAACTTGGTCCCCTCTGCTTTCAGGTGTCATCTATCTTCAAGATCCAGGCTTGGATCCGACTGAACTTTCTTCACTGGTCACCGGCCAGCATCTTTTCTTCCGGCTCCTGGTCCGTCTACGAGGATTCCCGACGTCTTTTCAGACCTATGCAGCTGCAGCCCCTGGGCTAGGTAACTTCGGCATTTCGGTGCCCCAGCATAGCCTCACTATCCAAGGGTCAGAATCTACTTTCGTTTTCTCCCTACCAGGTCGGGTTCGCCCGAGAACACTAACTTTCTAATTCCTAGCTACCATAGACTTTTGTCCCGCATCTCGCGTGAGAGTGCACACACTGCACCCGAGTCCCCTAGGCCTCCTAGACATAATCTAACGATTCCCTAGTCAAGTCCTAGCGATTCCAAAAGCTATTAGTACTGTACTTACCTGCTAGGAATTTCGCATTCCACTTTCAGAGTATATGGTTTTCCGTGCCCCTCGGGCATTTGTATATACTGTGCTAACTTAAGTATTTTTGTAAGAGTTTTGGTTTGTGCTTAGTACCCTGTCCTCATAAAGAGTACAGGGCTGTTGTGATCTTTAAATAAATAACTGTTTATTTTCATAACACTTGTGTGGTGTCCTTTCACTTGGTATTCAAGGGGTATATGTGTGGTAAACAGCTGGCTTAACGCGCCCTCTCGAGTCTTTAGCCTTAGACTGCTCGTATCCACGCTACTAGGATAGCTGGTCTATAAGGTTGACTTACAACCAATCATCAATAAGGGTTGCTGGACTGATACATAGTGTTCACTAGAATAGTGAGCACTGCATATCAGGCCACCTTCTCACATTGGTGAGCAGCGGTTGGGATTTGAGCTTGCTGTTGTTTTACCACACGTATCCTAAGAATATCTTGTTGAAAGATCACATAAGTACTGTTAGGTACATATAACTAAAGCTTAGAATACTCTGAGTTCTACTGAACCAGCTGTTGTAGCTCCTCAAGGCTTAGCACACCTTGGCTGCAACTCTTAGCAAGGGATCAGTAGGTAACACATAGTGTAGGTAGGTGCATCACTTACACCACACTAGAAGCAGTATGTCGGCCACAGGAGGAAACACTGAGTCTCCCCTTGTGTCAGTTGACCCTCCACAGGTCATCCCTTCAAAATATACTGCTCTTAGCTTCCATGAGATGAGACAAGTGTGTACTCTCAGGAAACTAAAACAGGGGTCTAACCCCACCACTTCCTTTCTGATTGGTCTCTTAGAGGCTTATGATGCCAGTAGGGCTGGTAACCCAGACCCTTCTAATCCAGATGGAAGTTTGCCCTCCTTACAGGGTCCCTTTGATATCCATCCCCTCCTTGAGGCAGATGTTGCTGAGGATGAGGATGAGTTATCAGGGGATGAGGCAGATAAGGGACAGGTAGAAGTCAGCAGACTAAGCAGGTCCAACTTAAGCAGACATGAGCTTGGTACTGGGGAACTCCTGGGCCCACTCTCAGGTCAGCTTAACATTGGGAATGGACGAGTTAGGTCTCTATCAAGAGGCTCTAGCAGATCCTTTCGAACCAATGGCTCTCTCAACTCTTCTCACAGAGGAATGTCTTCCCCTAAGAGGAGAGTGTATGAAGCTGAAGAAAGGGCAGTCAAACTGAGGATTGAAAGGGAAGAACTTGCCCTGGCCAAAGAGAGACTTGCCCTTGCTAGAGAGCAAGAATTATGTGGGCTAGTTCCCACTGGTGGCAGCAATAAACCTAGCAATAGGGAAAGGAGTTTTGATACAAAGCACCTGAATAAGATAGTGCCCCCCTTTAAAGAAGGGGATGACATCCACAAATGGATTACTGCTTTGGAGAGAGCCTGCACTGTGCAGGGTGTTCCCCAAAGTAAGTGGGCAGCTATCTTGTGGCTCTCCTTTGATGGTAAAGGTAGAGATAAGCTCCTCACCACAAGGGTGGAGGATGCTAACAATTACCAAGTCTTGAAAAATGTACTGGTTGATGGGTTTGGTTTAACCACTGAACAATACAGGATGCTGTTCAGAGACACCCAGAAAACTCAGTCTCAAGATTGGACTGACTTTGTTGATTGTGCCACTAAGGCTTTTGAAGGCTGGCTACTGGGTAGTAAGGTTACTGATTTTAAAGGATTGTATAATCTAATTATGAGGGAGCAAATCTTAAATAATTGTCAGAACCAGTTATTACATCAGCACCTGGTAGACTCTGAGTTGACCTCTCCACAGGAATTGGGTAAGAGGGCAGACAAATGGGTCAGAACCAGGGTTAGGCCTAAAAACCAGGGTGGTGACCAGAAAAAGGAATCAACCAAGCCTCAAGAGAAGGGTGGGGATAAATCCACAGAGAAGACTTCCCTAGGGCCCCAAAACTCCAACAAGGGTGGTGGGTCCCAGAACACTCCTTCAGAACAGAAGAAACCTTATTGCCATACCTGTAAACAGGTGGGCCATTACAAAAGTGATGCCAGTTGCCCTAAAAATGGTAATAAGGGAAATACACCCCCAGGTAATACTCCTAAACCTCCTGTTACCACTAGTGGTAATCCCCCAGGTGGTGGGAGTGCCCCCAAGAATGTGGTGGGCATTACTTTGGGCAATCAGGAGGACTATGGCTTAGCCAGGTTCCCTGGCCACACTCTTGTCTGTGAGACTGGCATGGGGTTTGCCAACTTCACTACTGGACCCCACATTTTGGGAAAGTATAGACAAGAAGTGTTAGTGAATGGTCAGAAAGTTGAGGCATTCAGAGACACAGGGGCCAGCCTCACCATGGTGAGTGACCATCTGGTCCCCTCTGCTCAACTGACCCCTGGTTTTACTTATCAGGTGACAGACATTCATGGAATGAAGAGAAGGCATCCCATGGCAGTAGTCAAGCTCAGCTGGGGTAATGTCACAGGGCCCATGAGAGTGGCAGTGACAGATAACCTACCTGTAGATTGCTTACTGGGGAATGACCTGGAACTCTCAGCATGGGCTGAAGTGGAACAAGAAACTCATTCCAGAATGATAGGCCTATCCAGACAGGTTAGTGGGGCAGTAATAGCTACAGCCCCAGTCCAAGCACCAGTCCTCCCTGAAAAGGTTGGCAAGGTTGAAATGGTCTCAGCCTCTACTCAGACAGATAGTGAGGTTGTGAAGCCTGAAACAATGGATCACTCCACTCAAACAGAGAGCCTTGAGGAGGAAGAAGAGTCTCCCCCCTCCCAGACACTAGGTGAGAGCCAGCCTCCTCAGGGAACTGACTCTACCCCTGTTGAAGGAACTGCCCCAGAGGTAGTCAGGCCTAGCCTGACAGAGCCCCTGATGGCAGTGGACCCTTCCCAGGTGGGACCCAGTCTGGAGCAGGTAACCTGCACCTCTCTACCCTGCCTCAGTCAGCCCAGGGCTGAAGAGACCAGGGAGGCCAGTGGTGGACCCCAAAGGGCCCCCTGTCCAAAAGAACCACTTAATCAGCAGATTAGGGTCACTGAAGCTGGTAAACCCAGCCAAGTGAAAATAAGTCAGACTCCTGAGGGATCCCCCTTAAAAGTAGTTAGGGAACTCCCACAGCTGGACACTGTTGGGCACAGCCAAACATGGGGCCTAAAAACCCCAGACCTGACCTGTCCCTCCAGTAAGCCAAACAGAGGGACCCAGCCTCCAGCTTTAGGTAGCCAGAGGCTGACCCTGAGAGCTCAGTGCATCTCAGCTAAAGAAAGAAAGGCACATATGATGGATGGTGATTGGAGGAAGTTGAGCCCAAAGGTAGAGGAGCCTCACTTCAGTACTCCATCCCAGCATCAGCCTTCTTCTTTCCCAAGACACACCAGAGACAGAGATTCCCTATGGTGGAGGCCCTCAGATACCCTTAGGGTGAGGGGTTGCCTAGTGGACCATGACACAGGGGGAAACCAAGCCAGAGCTGGTCCTTCCTTATATGGCCACTTAGGTAATAGAGGCTTACCTGGACAAGGATAGCCTTATCTCCTTTCGTTTGGGGGGGGGTTGTGTAGGAAGGTACATCCTGACTATGGTTGCCCCCAACTTTTTGCCCTGTGTTTTAGCTGGTTTTGGACATAGTCGACCTGGGACCCTGCCAATCAGGACCCCAGGCCTACTGCTCTCTCTTTAAAATGGATTCCATGTACCCTAGGTACATTTCCAATTGGTACTGGGCCACCCTATCAGACCCTGTAACTCAGGGCATGGGTGTACCCAGGGCTGCCAGGGGCTGCAGCATGTATTATGCCACCCCTGGCTGGCCTCCTAAATTTGACACAACTGGCTGCATGACAGCTGGGGCAAAGTCGTGTAATCACCCTTTGCTGTAGGTGTAGTATACCTATACCTAACCCTAAAATGGACACACAGATTCCTATCAGTCACTCCTATGGCAGGCCTTGACAATCCTGAAGGCAGAGTGCTTGGAATCGTGTGAGATGGTGCTCTGGCATGAGCTGAGCCTGTCTGCAGCTTGCGGAATCAAGTCCTAATAGCTGTTCCCTGATATCGCATACCATATACTCTTAAGTGCATTATAATCCTCGCGGTTAAATGCTATCTTTGGTATTGCTTTATCAAAACATGTCGAGTAAGGTGTCATACGAATTGGAATACTAACCCCTCGCCAATTCTGGCGACGGGGTTAGCATTCCACCCTTCTAGAGGGACACGACATGTATGTAACTGTGAACCCCGGTTAAAGTTAACTGAAGCCTCAGCTCCACAAAATGGGTGCTGCCACCACAGACACGAGTCTGACCCCCTACAGCTGGGAGTCCTTCCAGCGAGGGGAGCCTGGACAAAGGGTTTCCTGTCAGGGGCGGTGCTAGCACCGTCCCAGACATGGTTTTGTGTATCCTGGGTAGGCAGGGCTTTACAGGAAGGTGACTGCTGAGTGGCACCCCGGTGCTCACTACGCATAGGCCGGTCTGAACCAGTTCCAGGGGCACACCAGCCCCTGGCCTGGGGAAGTCCGGCATGGCTGAGGGGTGTAACCACCCCCCACCTAGTCCCACCCATAGGCAGGACCTGGTCACCGGGTCAGCCCCTTTTTTTAGTATAAAGATGGGAGCGGGCCCCCTGTTAAAATTAGATCATCTTTGGAATCAAGATACCACTTTCTTCGAAAGGACTTCACGATTTCTTCTTCAAGATTCTCCCTTGTGGCTAAGGAGTAGTCACCCTGCATCCGCAGGCACCATCCTAAAGAACACTGCGGTCTGCTGCAAGTCCTTCATCACGAATCCGACGACCCAGCTCGACGAGACCCGGCTTCCCTGGCACCTCTGACCTCTACTCACCTCTACAGCCCAGCTGAGAACCGTGAGTGCGACGAGACCTCAAGGGACCGACGATCGCCAAGACTGCACGACATCTTTACTGCAAGCCCACCGTGTCCTCCACTGGTGAGTGCTTTGGGGTCCGAGAAGCCCCGACCCTGCGCAGCTCCAGCACCCAAGATCAGCCCCCCTGCATCTCCACGATCTGCGTGGGGCCCTTCTGCTGTTTGCTGTGCACCGCGTTGTTTGGCTACTAGCCGGCTGGCTTGTGGCCCTCTGAACGACGCCCAACGACTTCACGACTGCTGGTCTGGTTGCTCCAGGCTGGCCTTTGCTTCCTTCTTCAAGAGAGGCACCCCGGACCCTCCTGGTCCACTCCAGACGCCATTTTAGGTCCACCGCGTGGGCTTGAATTTGCCAAGGCTTTGTTGCCCAATCCTGGGTCCAGCGACGCCGACAGCTTCTATCTTCGTGGGACAGCTCGATCCTCCATCCTGGTCGCCGACAACGCCTCCTGGTCCGTGAGATCTTCGAGTCAAGCGTCACCCACTCACCTAGTCGAGGTGGCTACCATCCGGTGCCCTCCTGGTGCCCACTGACTACTGGCTAGTAGTCTCGAACTTGGTCCCCTCTGCTTTCAGGTGTCATCTATCTTCAAGATCCAGGCTTGGATCCGACTGAACTTTCTTCACTGGTCACCGGCCAGCATCTTTTCTTCCGGCTCCTGGTCCGTCTACGAGGATTCCCGACGTCTTTTCAGACCTATGCAGCTGCAGCCCCTGGGCTAGGTAACTTCGGCATTTCGGTGCCCCAGCATAGCCTCACTATCCAAGGGTCAGAATCTACTTTCGTTTTCTCCCTACCAGGTCGGGTTCGCCCGAGAACACTAACTTTCTAATTCCTAGCTACCATAGACTTTTGTCCCGCATCTCGCGTGAGAGTGCACACACTGCACCCGAGTCCCCTAGGCCTCCTAGACATAATCTAACGATTCCCTAGTCAAGTCCTAGCGATTCCAAAAGCTATTAGTACTGTACTTACCTGCTAGGAATTTCGCATTCCACTTTCAGAGTATATGGTTTTCCGTGCCCCTCGGGCATTTGTATATACTGTGCTAACTTAAGTATTTTTGTAAGAGTTTTGGTTTGTGCTTAGTACCCTGTCCTCATAAAGAGTACAGGGCTGTTGTGATCTTTAAATAAATAACTGTTTATTTTCATAACACTTGTGTGGTGTCCTTTCACTTGGTATTCAAGGGGTATATGTGTGGTAAACAGCTGGCTTAACGCGCCCTCTCGAGTCTTTAGCCTTAGACTGCTCGTATCCACGCTACTAGGATAGCTGGTCTATAAGGTTGACTTACAACCAATCATCAATAAGGGTTGCTGGACTGATACATAGTGTTCACTAGAATAGTGAGCACTGCATATCAGGCCACCTTCTCACACCCCACTCCTGGAAGAATGGTTGGAGGGCCTGGGGGTGAATCTCTCATTCGTGTAATTGCTGGCTGTGCCTGCTGAGCAGGTCGGCAACTTGGTTGTCCTTCCCTGGAAGGTGTTCTGCTAGGAGAAAAATGTTTTTTGGAATCGCCCACTTCCAGATGCTCTGTGCCAGATGGGACAGCTGTGGAGAGTGCGTTCCTCCCTGTTTCTGGATATATTACATTGCGGTCATGTTGTCCGTCCGGATCAACACCGTCTTGCTGTACAAGTATTTCTGAAATGCTTTCAGGGCTAGCAATATCACTAGCAACTCTAGTTGGTTGATATGCAGCTTTTTCTGCTTGTTTGTCCAGAGGCCCTGTATCGTGTATTGAAGGAGATGGGCTCCCCAGCCTGTCAGTGATGCGTCCCGTGTTAGTATTAGTTGTGGAACCGGCTGTTGGAACAGTCGCCCCTTGGAAAGGTTTTGTGGGTTCCACCACTGCAGTGAGTTGCGAGTGCGACTGTCTACCAACACTAGGTCTTTTAGTTGTCCTTGAGCCTGGTTCCATTGCAGTGCTAGGCATTCCTGTAATGGGCACATTTGTAATCTGGCATGGGGGACAATGAATATGCAGGAGGCCATCATGCCTATGAGCTGCATAAAGACTTGAGCTGTGAGAGTGTTGTGGTTGGAATTTTTGAATGAGTGCCTGCATACAGGCTATCCTTGTTGAGTTTGGATACGCCATTGCCACCGAGGTGTTTATGGTGGCTCCAAGGTACTGCTGTATGTGGGACGGTTGCAGATGTGATTTTGTGTAGTTGATTGATAATCCCAAGCTGTGTAACAGCTGGATTGTTTGAGACGTGTGTTCTGCGCATTGTTGGTACGATTTTGCTTGTATAAGCCAATCGTCCAGGAAGGGTACACATGGACGTGCTGCCTCCTGAGATGTGTTGCCACGGTCGCTAAGCATTTTGTAAACACTCTTGGAGCCGTGGTAACCCCAAAGGGCAAAACCTTGAATTGGTAGTGTTGACCTTCTATTGTGAACCTGAGGTATTTTCTGTGGGCTGGATGGATGGGTATGTGGAAATACGCTTCTTTGAGGTCCAGTGTTGCTAGGAAATCCCCCTGTTGTAGCAACGGGAGCACTTGTAGTGTGATCATATGAACGTGCTCCGACAGTATGTATTGATTTAGGGGTCTGAGGTCCAATATCGGGCTGAGAGAGCCATCCTTCTTGGGAATAAGGAAATAATGGGAGTACACTCCCTTCCCTTGCTGTTGGAAAGGGACTTGCTCTATGGCCCCCTTTTCTAGCATGCAGTTCACCTCTTGTTGTAATAGGGTGATGTGCTCTCTGGACATTGGACGATGTCTTGGTGGTTTATTTGGTGGTGTAGAAGTCAGTTCTAGGCAGTAGCCAGACTGGATAATTTCTCTCACCCACCTGTCTATGGTAATTGTGTTCCAGAATGGTAGGAACTGTTGTAGTCTGCCTCCGACCGGTGTTATGTGGTCTGGAGGTAGTGTGATAGAGTCATTGTTTTGAGGCAGTGGAGGCTCTGGTGATATTGCCTCCACGTCCTCTTCCCTTGGTATTGTTACCTCTGTAGCCTCCTCTGGTGGTGTTTTTAGCAAAGGAACCTTTATATGAGGCCGTTGTTTGTGAGGTATGTCCTCGTGTGTTTGCCCTATATGAGGAGCGTCGAAAGGAGCCCCTTCGTTGCTGAAATTGCAATGCCCCCATAGATTCCGCTGTCTCTGTGTCCTTTTTCATTTTATCCAAAATGGTGTAGACAGCAGGGCCAAACAGAACGTCCTGGTTAACAGGCTGCTTAAGGATAGTGGACTGTACCTCATTTTTAAAACCAGAAATACGCAGCCATGCATGTCTGCGGAGTAGAACGCTAGTGTTGATTGACCTAGCTGCAGTGTCTGCTGCGTCAAGCGCGCATTTGATGGAGGCGTTTGTTATGAATTTTCCCTCCTGTATGAGATCTTGGGCTTGTGCTTTGAAAGGCTCAGGTAGGTGTTGCATTAGGGTCTGTAGCTGGTCGTAATGCGCCCTGTCGTACCGAGCCAGTATTTGTGTATTAGCTATCCTCCACGAGTTGGAGGCTTGTGCCGCTACTCTTTTCCCTGTTGCCTCTAGTATCTTTGACACTTTGTCTGGGGGAGGTGCTTCCACGGTTGTTCGGGAGTTGGCCCTTTTACGTGTGTTGGCCACTACCAGTGAATCAAGTGGTAACTGCCCTTTGATGTAAGTAGGGTCTGTAGTGGCCGCCCTATACTTTTTCTCTATTCTGGGGTTGATTACCAGTGCCCTGGCTCTGTCCTTAAATATGTCAGGTGCATGTTTTAGAACTCCCTTTAACATGGGAAGTGTTTTGACACTTTTTTCTGATGTAGGGAAGGTGTCAAACAAGAAGTCTTCTGCAACGGGGTCATTATGCATATCCACGTTGTGGAACTGTGCAGCCCTATCTATGAGCTGATTAAAAACTACTGTGTCGTCAGTAGGAGATGGTTTAGTAGGATAAGAGGACATGTTAGGGATGGGATGGGTGTTATAAGGTTCCTGAGGGTCAGTGTTCTGTGGGAAGTCATATTTAGGCTGTGGCTCATTCCCTGTGTTACCCTCGTCGTCCCCGTGATGAGAGGGAGAGTAAGGAATATAAGGATTGAAAGGAGTAGTAGGTATGATAGGTTTAAAAGGAATGAAGGGGCTAGGAGGAGAAGTCCCAAAGTCCTTTTTCTTCAGTGGAATGGGGGACTGAGGTTCAAAGCCTAAAGGCCTCTTTTTCCTATGCAGGATGGTAACTTTACCAGTCTGTGGGTCAATAAAAATTTTTGCTTGGTCGTCTGAGGGATCTGGGTGGAAGAGTTCTTCTTCAACAGTCCTGGGTTGAGCCTTAGGCTTTGGTTTGTAGACGACTTTAGGTTTAGGAACCGGCTTTCTCGGCTCGGGCCTTTTTTTCGGGTCCACTGCGTCTTTCGGGTCGACGTGTTTTTTGTGCTCCGTAGGCTTCTTCGGATAAGTGTTATCTCCCGAGTCGATGTTTTTGTTGGTATCAACTGGAGTCTTTAGTTTTTTCGGCTGAGCGTCTTTCCCGGAGTCGATTGTCTTTTTTGGATCGACTGGCGTCTTCGGATCCGGTGTTTTCGGTCCGAGAGGACATTCTGGCTTGGACGCGTGCTTCGGTAAGGTGCCTTTTGTTGGGTCGACGTTTTTCGGTGCCGAAGGCTTGTTTGGGTCGGTGACCTTCTTTGGTTCGGTGCCCTTGGGTTGTGTGGCCTTGTTCGGGTCGACAACGTGTTTCGCTCGACAATTTTGGGCTGTGCGTCCTTCTTGGGGTCGACAGTCTTTTTCGGCTCGACGCTCTTTGGCTGTACAGCCGCTTTCGGATCGACGCCCTTCGGGTCCGCGACCTTCTTTGGCTCTGGAACCTTCTTCGGGACGATGTTACTGGGCTCTGGGGTTTCTGAAGGTTTCGGTTTCAGAGCCGAGACGGATGGCGGGGCAATCAAAACTTTTTTATGATCTTGGCTAAGGCCTTTTGGCGATGCCTTGACCGGAGTCGTTGTTATTGGGGTAGATGGTGTCAGGGGCAGGGTACTCACGATTTGCCCCGGCGGGATCTCATCATCGGAGTCCAAATAGTCCTCTACGGTGACTATCTCTAGGTCCGAGTCCGGCGCCTCTTGTAGTTCTTGGTCGTCATCGAAGATGTTGTCCGGGTCTGGTGACTGTCGCTAAATGTCTTGCCTGGCTGCACGTCGGTTCTGAATAGTTTTTTTGGATCGAAACTGTGCACAGGCTGGACAGCTTTCCTCTTCATGGTCTGGGGAAGGGCACTTGTTACATACTGAGTGCTTATCAGTATGTGGGAACTTGGCGTGGCATTGCGGGCACCTTTTAAATGGGCTTCTTTCCATCGACGGTCGGCTCACATGGCGTCGAAAAGGCCCAACGGCCCACGTCGACGACCGCTTGGAGATGGAAGGCTGGATCGAGTAGAAAGATACCGATTGAGAACAATACCGTCGAACCAAAGGCCTTTTGGCCTTTAGAAAAGTTTTGTTTTCGCTTTCGCAGATGGAGTATAGGAGTTTGCATCCGAACCCAATGGCGGAAAAAAACAATCTGAGGATGGAGAGGATGCCCATGCGCACTGTAGTCCAAGGGAGGAGTCACCTATCTCGTGATACTTCGAAAACTCTTCCAAGACAACAAGTGCAATCATCCAGACCCAACACTAGGCGGCGATCTATGCACAAGATATTAATTCAGCAGCCCATATGCCTCGAACATATGCGTTCAAGTCCAACACTACCATCCAGTCTTCTGGATCGAGGGCAGACAGGTATTGAGCAAGCGGGAGCATTTTAAATTTCTTTTTCTTGAGGTAGAAATCGAGAGAGCGCAGGTCTAGGATAGGACGAAGGCTCAGTCCTTTTTGGGCACCAGAAAATAGCAGTAAAAACGATCGCGATCTACATTTGGCATCGGCATCCTCTCTATGGCCTCCATGGCCAAGAGAGCGGACACATACTGGCAGAGTAAGGATTGATGGTTGTATGTCAGCCTGTGGTATGCCAATGGCATTGGTGGAGGGGTAGTCATGATGGGGAGGGAGTAGCCCCTTCGGAAAATCTGAAGAACCCACCTGTTGTATAGACCTCCAGTGGGGTAGGTGATGGTGTCCTGCCTCCTAGGTACCCATGATGGTAAAAGGGCAAGCTAAGGGGTTTTGGAGGCTGCAGCTGCTGGGGGAATGGTGGACAGATCTGACCTCTGGCTGCCCGACCCAAGGGATCTGTGGGTACTGCGCCCTCTGCCACACAGAGGCTTGGAGGCTTGCAAGCTGTGGTGCCTGGGGGGTGGGGGGGATTAAAGACGTGGCTGGGATCCCCTTCAGGGGCCAAGAAAGAAGCAAAAGCAGACTGGCGTTGTGAGAGGCATAAAAGGCCCAATAACCTGGCCGTAGATCCGCTATTCTCGAAGTGCTCCAGAACGGAGTCCGCCTTGTCTCCAAAGAGACAGGAACCATCAAACGGCATGTCTGTAAGCAACACTTGGACATCCCCGGAAAAGCCAGTTTTTTCTCAGCCATGCATGGTGGCATAAGGCCACCGACGAAGAAACCACTCTGCCACGCAAGTTGGTTGTATCAAGCCCACATTGAATCATGAACTTTTCTGCATCTCTCCGATCAGACATAGTTTGGGAGAGTATGGTCCGGATCTCCTCCAGGACCATTGGCAGCACCAGTGCAACTGAATCCCGGAGGGCATGAGAGTAACAGCCCAAAAGACATGCAGTGTGAGCAGACCTCGGTGCCAGTCTGGTGGAAGAAAACATTTTCTTTCCTAAGGTGTGCAGCCTCTTGGATTTCGTATCCTGTAGAGTGTTAGGGAAAGCGCCCAGGACTTACATGGGAAGTGGAGTCTTGAATCACCAAGCTTTCTGGGGTAGGGGGGTGAGTAAGGAAGTTGGGGTACCAAGGGCAGAGTGGTGGTGGCGGGCAATCTTCCTGTTCACAGGAGTCCCTGTGCAGGGTTCGGTCTAAGTCCCCAGCAGGACATCTGGGAGGGATATATTAAATGGGTTCTGAGGGAGTCACTCCCGACTGAAGCACCTTTGTCAAGACATTAGTCTTAACTATCACAGAGGGTGGGCTAAGATACAGGATCTTGGTAGCCTTCTCAGCACCATAGTAAGACGCCCCTCCCCGTAGCCACTTTTGGAGGAGGAGAGCATGCCAGCATTTGGAGAGGTAACCAGTCTGCTGGCGTCCGCCAATTCCTCAAACTAGTTAATGTTGGGGTCTAGGGGCTGGTATTCTTCAGGGTCCAGCGACCATTCCCGATCCTCTCCGAGTCACAGCCCATTAGAATAGGGCTCGGGTTCCGGCCTGGAAGGCATGGCTCCAGTCAACGACGGACGACACCCCTCCAGTTCTGTGTTGGAGCCATGGATGATAATGGGGACCGTGCCTGGAGCATTGGATTGGGACCTGACGCTGGGAAAAGTTGAGGTGGTATCACCGGTGCTAGTACAGATCCATCTGTAGATTCAGGGGCCCGACTGGAGCTATGAGCAGAACCACCGGCGGAGAACCAGTGGTGGCCCCTCCCAAACCTGCAGGGCCTGAAGGTGCGCCAACAGGAACGGGTTGCCTAAATTGGAGGGTGCTACGCAAACTAATGATGGCTCTCCATGCCACTGGAGTCAAGCTATCCTGGCTGATGAGGGCTCAAAGCCTGAAACTGGTCCTAGGATGCTTGATTACAGTCCAGGAAGGAACTGGCCAGGCAGTTCGGGCTGGACTGTTCCCATTGGGCACAGGGTCAAGACTGATTTGCATATGGCTGGGTCCAAACTGGAATGGCATGGTGAGCAAAAAAACAATGGATTTAGGCCCAGATCTCTGTACTGGGGTGAATGTATGACATTGTTCTGCATTCTGTAGATAAATTGTTCTCTTTGCATTTGTCACCCCGAGTGGGACGGGTATGCCCAGAGGTGGGTCCCGTGCTCTCCATGCCACTGGAGTTAAGCTATCTTGGCTGATGAGGGTGGAAAGCCCGAAACCGGTCCTAGGATGCTTGTTTCCAGTCCAGGGAGAACCGGGCCTGGCAGTTCGGGCTGGACGGTTCCCATTGGGCGCGGGGTCAAGACTGATTTGCATACGGCTGGGTCCAAATTGGAATAACATGGTGAGTGAGCAAAAAAATTATGGGTTTAGGCTCAGATCTCTGTACTGGGGTGAATGTATGACATTGTTCTGCATTCTGTCCATCAATTCTTCTTTTTGCATTTGTTACCCCGAGTGGGACGGGTATGCCCAGACGTGGGTCCTGTGCTCTCCATGCCACTGTAGTCAAGCTATTATGGCTGATGAGGGCTGAAAGCCCAAAACTGGTCCTAGGATGCTTGTTTCCAGTCCAGGGAGGACCTGGCCTGGCAGTTCGGGCTGGACTGTTCCCATTGGGTGCAGGGTTAAGACTGATTTGTATATGGCTGGGTGCAAACAGGAATGGCATGGTGAGCAAAAAAAGATGGATTTAGGCCTAGATCTCTGTACTGGGGAGAATGTATGACATTGTTCTGCATTCTGTCCATCAATTGTTCTTTTTACCTAAATTGGAGGAGCATGGCCTCATAGAACTCGCAAAGCTGGGTCGGTATTGCTCCCAGGAACTCGAGGAGGCATGGAGCTGGCTCAAGTGCAGGCTCGTTAGTGGAGCCAGACCTTGAATGACGACGCTCCCTCATCTCGTTGGATGGCTTCGACGGATGAGGCGCGGTTGAACACCTTTTTGACTTCTTACTGTTAGGCACCATGAACATGCCTTCCGGCGCAGACGGCGCCATGCGGAGCCAAATGATGCCACCTACCGGAGCACAGTAGTACTGCTCACAAAAACCTTCCGGATTCAGTCTGACGCATGAGGATAATTCCAAGGTAAGGAATCTCGGCAGCTAGAAGTCCCTATCAGAAAACGTGTTTAGTTGGGCTCTGTTAAAATGTAACTATTTCCAGTGACTATTCAGACTGAGCCAAAATTACAATTAAAAAGGTAGTCTTTTCACACTCACTGGAGAATGTTATTCCATTGAAGTAGGCAAGTAGCCCTTAAGATCACATTTTGGGAAAGTAACCATCCCGATGGTATGTTGAGGAGAAATCAACAATCCACTGTCACATTCCGAAGGGCAGAAGTAAGTTGTGGGCTCCTGAGTCATCACCTCCCTCACTGGACATGGTAAGGCTTAGGGAACTGCAGTGTCTTAGAGCACCTTTCTTGCAATTACTGATCTAGGAGCAGTCATGTCCCTGGACGCCTCATCATAATAGAAATCCTCTGCTCTTTTCTTTATCCAGTTAAGGGTTATATTGGGGGGCCATGGAGATGAAAAGATGAAACAGGACCCAGTACCACAAAATACATGTCCTGTGCCCTATACAGTCCTCATAGCCTAGGCACACACAGAGCTGGCTGAAGAAAAAATTGGACATGTAGAAGAAAGAACCAGCATCAAAGAGCAGCAGTGACAACTCTGGTCCAAAAGAAATGGAGGCTCAAGGACATGGTCTGATGAATCACAGAGAGGGTCTATGGCACGGGTACTCATAGTACGGCCCGCGGGCCGGTGGCAGCCCGGCAAGCCTTCCGTGGCGGCCCGCGGACCATGAGGCATCCTACCCTGTTTTGAAAGAGTGTCTGCAAACACTCTGCTGCTCTGTGGGGGCCCGCCGATTCAATCGAGCGAAGCCAGAGTGCAGCTGCAGGGGCGCTAAGAGGAGGAGAATTCACATGCAAAGGGTCTTTTTGAAGACCTGTGAAATGCTGTTAAGTGCTCGGGTGGGGGCTGCGTGTCTGTGCGCGCTGGGGAAGCTGTCTCAGCCCGTGACAGAGGGAGAGGGAGGGAAAGGGAGACTGAGAAATGGAGACAGAGAAAGGGAGGAGGGCGACCGAGGGAGATGGAGTGAGGGAAGGGTATCCTAACCACGAAGAGGCCTGCGTCCTATCTGCATTGCTCTCTCCTCCATAATACATAACAGAACATGGGACTGATGCAGTCCTCTGCAGTGCAGCCACAGACTCAGAGGCCTACACCTCAAGACACATTAGAAAAATAAGGATGTCAAGTAGAGGTGGATATTTAAAAATAATGCCATACGATCAAAACCTAAAAGTTATTTCCCCCAAAATATAGTATATCAACGTATTATTCCTCTTGCTGCAGAAGGCAGGGTTATTAATTTATTTCTACTGTCATCACCAGTCATGCTCACACACAATCCCCACACTTCATATCGCCTGTTAACACAGTTTTCCCTTTCCTTCCTTGCGTTGTTAATAAAAGGTAATCTATGCGTGGACTTCAGAGCGACGATATTAGGCCCAGTGACCTGTAGTCCACAGCACGTGTTAGCAGGGAGAGCTTAACTCACTGAGCTACACAGCTAAGCAATGACAATGTGGACTGCCTTTCGAATTATTCTCTTCATAACTACCCTAGGGAGAATGAAGGAAAGCAGCAGTAAGAGGTAAAATGTAGTCTCAACAACGTGACATAACCAAATCATATAACCAAATCATTATAATGCACAGATAAAGCTATTGAATTAAGTTGGGCAGTCCAGAATAAAGAACCCAGTGTGCTATTGCTTTAGAAATGCTGCTTTGATCAGAAAAACAAAACAACCACTGATGGTGGTGGGCCTTCAAGATGATATGCCCCAAACCACGCCATTCAATGTCACTAAAGATCAAGAGGTGGATATGTTATGTTCATTTAAGCTGTAGGGCACTTGAATCACCCCAGAAGGGGTATCTCAGTGCCAGAGTGAACATGGACAAGGCAGAGTTAGTATGACCGGTGAAGTGCTGTGAAGTGCTCGGGTGGGGACTGTGTGTCTGTGTGCACTGGGGAAGCTGTCTCAGCCCGTGACACACAGGCAGGGTGAGATAACAGAGGGTGACAGAGGGAGGTAGAGGGACAGAGACAGAGGGAGGGAGGGAAAGGGAGACAGAGAAAGGGAGGAGGGCGATCGAGGGAGATGGAGTGAGGGAGATGGAGTGAGAGAAAGGGGAGTGATGGAGTGAGGGAAGGGGAGGGAGGGAAGGGGAGTGAGGGAAGGGGACTGAGGGAAGGGGAGTGAGGGAAGGGGAGTGAGGGAAGGGGAGTGAGGGAAGGGGAGTGAGGGAAGGGAAGGGGAGTGAGGGAAGGGGAGTGAGGGGAGAGAGGGAGGGAGGTAGAGGGAATAGGGGGAAGGGGAGTGAGGGTATGGTAGAGGGAAGGAGAGAGGGAGAGGGAGTGATACAGTCAGAGTGAGTGAGACAGAGGGAGACCCGGGAGGGAGAGGGGGAGAGGGAGAGGGAGACCCGGGAGCGAGAGGGGGAGAGGGAGAGGGAGACCCGGGAGGGAGAGGGGGAGAGGGAGAGGGAGACCCGGGAGGGAGAGGGGGAGAGGGAGAGGGAGACCCGGGAGGGAGAGGGATGGAGAGAGAGGGAGATAGAGGGATGGAGAGAGAGATAGAGAGAGAGGGAGAGGGATGGAGAGAGAGGGAGAGGGATGGAGAGAGAGGGAGAGGGATGGAGAGAGAGGGAGAGGGATGGAGAGAGAGGGAGAGGGATGGAGAGAGAGGGAGAGGGATGGAGAGAGAGAGGGAGAGGGATGGAGAGGGAGAGGGATGGAGAGGGAGAGGGGGAGAGGGGGAGAGGGGGAGAGGGAGAGAGGGAGAGAGGGAGAGAGGGAGAGAGGGAGAGAGGAGAGAGAGAGAGAGAGAGAGAGAGAGAGAGAGAGAGAGAGAGAGAGAGAGAGAGAGAGAGAGAGAGAGAGAGAGAGAGAGAGAGGTGCGTATGCCGGGTCTGGTAGCTCAGTGGACGAAGGCGTCTGCTGCAGAGACCTGTGTTCAACCTCATGGTCACAGTTTTTTGTTGTTGCTCTAGCTCCGCCCCCTCCCCCACTGACCCCGCCCCACCGGTGCGGCCCTCGGACACAAACCACACTGTAAATTTGGCCCCGAGAGAAAGTTTGTGAGTACCCATGGTCTATGGGACTAGTTTGATCCAAGCCTATAGCAATGTACATTACAGCTGGGCCAGCGGTCTTTCATCTGGGTCTGCATAATGAAGGGGGTTTAAATGAAATGCTGAGATTGGCAACACCTTTAATAAATCTAATGCCGACACTCTGTATTACTTTTTGGTGGAGACTGACAGTGCTTCGTCCAAGGCTTCAATGAAGAAAACTGACTTGAAAAAAGTTTTTTATTTTGTTTGCAGGGACGTCAGTGTGAAACCTAGGTCAAGAGAATGAGAATGGCTCCCCTTGTCCTGCTTCTGGACAGGAGTCAAAACCCTGATCAGTTGCTCCCAAAATGCTTTGCATGAAGCACAGACACAGGTGTTGTGACTGAGCCTCAGGTACCACATGCAACCTCTATAGAATAATTTAAGAGAGCTAAAAAAACAAAAACATAGAATACGTTTGAGAGTTAAAGACTTCCAGAAAAGTTGTGGTAGAATGGACAAAAAGAATACCGATTTAGGGAAGTGGGATATAAGGGCCTGGCTTCAGGTGTCAGTTGGAGCTTCCACCGAAATAGTGTTAACCAGAAACCAAGTAGTGATAGTCTCTGAAAGCCTGGCACAGTCTTATGGATTCAGTCTGTGCCTAGGCCCTATCACTAGAGCGAAGGAACGTGCCGTTTAGTAATATCCATCATCACAATCGCATAGTACAGCAACAAAACCAATTTGTTAAGAGATCTGTGAACTGACCTGTGCTGTATTTTATTCTGTTTCTCACTTTCAGAAAGAGTCTCATTTCCATTTGTGAAAAGAGGCTTCCTTATGGACAACAGGCAGATCATGAGATTGCTACCATCGGCTCCATATTATCAATGACTGAAGGATGCCTGGGATAGAGGCCCAAGGGTGGGTTTGTTATATACTAGGGGACAACATATCATCTACTCTCAGAACACAGGTATAATCCTTATAATGCTACCATTTCGGTAGCCACTTGGAACACTGCTTATTTGGGGTTATACAACAAACAAAGAATAGAAACCAGCATCCTCATACTTGGTTAGTCTGGCCCTCCATTTATAATGATTAGTAGCAAAACATACTAGGTCTACATCTTATAAACGATGAAACTTAAGGGAAACTTAAATAAAGTTAAACTAAAACATACTGCTGTAATGTTGAAAACACATACCTTGCCCAAAATATCTTTATTCCTTTTAGGGTAATTGCCAAGAGTGCACATTCTTCTTGGCTGTTTAATCATTGTTTCCTGATCTGCCATTTTTTGTTTTAAGATGGATTCTATGTACTGCAACTGTGGAATAAGTTTCAAAACACAATTAAGAGGAAAGGGTAGAAAATTTAAAAACATATTACTTGCATCTTCATACAAATAACTAGATTGTAGCACCATGCTACACACATTTTGCTCCACTAGAAATGTTCTCACTCTTGTAAAAACCTTTGTATTGGTTTTACAGCTAAGAAGAGATCAGAACGAAATTTAAAAGGAAATGTAATGCTTCTGTGCATTTCTCCAAGCCCCAGAATTCTGCGTGTTCATATAGGGATTATACATCTAACAAAATGTATGAATTAGCGGTAAGGTTAACCTAAACTGGAGTACTTTAACATACATAGTTCCACTGCCAAGATTCAACATGAATCACTACTGCTTGCACATCACTACACATTACCCATGTTAGCAAAGGATTTGATTAAGTGAGCATTAATCTAATACTGATCACTTCCACTAAAACACCATGTACAGCCCCTTAAATGATGTCTATTCTTAACAGTGGAATTAAGGAAATTATATAATAATTGGGTGAGTTATTACATAAAGCTGGTCAACACAGCTAAAAGATTGTAACTACTTTCAACATTTATCATCCATGGAAATCTATAGATATTACTTTGGATGCAACAATGTGATAAGCAAGTGATGCCAGCATACCCTGTTTTCTTCTGGTAATTCAAGTTTATGTTTTTTAAGTTCATTTCTTAGAGTGGACTCCCTTGCTTTTGCTTCTACAACTTGGCCTGAAAAATAAGAGAAAAGCAAAAATGTGATAGGTGGAAAGATTGAAGTAATCTCAGATACAGGTAATTACTCTGGGTCACAATGCAGTCAAATTTCAGAATTAACAGAGGCATTGAATTATTTAAATGCTCTGTAGAGTACCCAGTATTTAGAAAAGGGGGAGTACATTTTGGGAAAAGAACAATTTATTTATTTATAAAGTTTTATATAGCGCGAACAAGATCTCGAAGGATATCAGAGCGCTTTACAAAGGAAGAACATAAATCCAGTATTCCAGAGAAGTGACAAGCATTAAGGTCACTGAACCATCTAGCCATCATACGTAACATGTATATAACACAAAAAGGAATATGCTATTTACCAGTATGCATCTGTTCTTGGCATCTAAGGCTGCTGACATTCATATCTGTGCATAGATCGCCGCCTAGTGTTGGGTCCGGATGATTGCACATTGTTGTCCTGGAAGAGTTTTCGAAGTATCACGAGATAGGTGGCTCCTCCTCTGGACTACAGTGCGCATGGGCATCCTCTCCATCCTCAGATTGTTTTTCGCCATTGTGGCAGAGAAGAAGTGTGATACAGTAAGAGATGTCCATGCAAGAAAGAAGAGTAAGAAAGAATGCTAAAGCTGCGACAGGCACCGGGGAGGAGGGAGGGCGATATGAATGTCAGCAGCCCTACATGCCAAGAACAGATGCATACTGGTAAGTAGCATATTCCGTTCGAGGCATGTGGGCTGCTGAATTCATATCTGTGCATAGAATGTATAGCAGTCTCTCCCTTAGCGGAGGCTACCTGTGCCAGCTACAGCAGTCTGAAAAAGAGTTTTGAGAACAGCCTGTCCTACAGCTGCTTGGAGTGTACATCTACGCAGTAGTGTTTGGTAAATGTATGTATGGTTGTCCATGTGGCTGCTCTACATATTTCCTCTAGAGGAATGTTCCCTAGGAAAGCCATGGATGCTCCCATTTTGCGTGTGGAATGCGCTCTTGGGGGCACTGTTAAAGTACGTTTAGCTTTAATGTAACATATTTGGATGCATTTAACTATCCATCTAGCTAAACCATTTTTTGAAATAGGGTTACCTTTGTGCTGTGGTGAAAAGGCAACGAACAACTGTTTTGTCTTACTGAAATCTTTTGTCCTGTCTATGTAATATAGGAGAGCTCTTTTAACATCCAGTGTGTGCAGGGCTCTTTCAGGTACTGACTGTGGATTTGGGAAGAACACTGGCAGTTCTATTGTTTGATTGATATGGAAGTGGGATACCACTTGAATTTAGGGTTTGTCCGAAGCACGACCCTATTTGCGTGAATTTGAATGAATGGCTCTTGAATAGTTAGGGCTTGCAGCTCGCTAACTCTTCTAAGCGAAGTAATGGCTACGAGAAAAGCCACCTTCCATGTTAAAAATTGTATCTCACAGGAGTGTAATGGCTCAAAAGGTGGTCCCATTAGTCTAGTTAAAACAACATTTAGGTTCCAGACAGGTGAAGGTGGGTGTCTTGGGGGAATCACTTGTTTGAGGCCCTCCATGAATGCCTTAATTGCAGGCACTCTGAACAATGAAAGGTGCTGCCTGTTCTGAAGGTAAGCGGCTATGGCTGCTAAGTGTATCCGTATGGACGTATAGGCTAGATTGCAGCGGTGTAAGTGCAAAAGATAGCATATGATATTTTGAATGGACGCGTCTAGTGGGTTTACGTCGTTGTTGTTACAATAAATGACAAAACGTTTCCACTTTGACGCATAGCATGCTCTTGTTGTAGTCTTTCTTGCTTCCCTGATAATGTTCATGCAGTCAGGAGGTAAGTTGAGGTAGCTGAACTCTAGGACCTCAGGAGCCAGATTGCAAGGTTCAACTGCTGCGGATCTGGGTGCTGAATGTCTCCATGGCTCTGCGTTAAGAGGCTGGGTGTTAGACGTAGTCTTTGATGGGGCACCACGGAAAGTTCTAGGAATGTGGTGTACCACGGTTGCCTTGCCCATGTTGGAGCAACTAGGATTAGCGTCATGGAATGCTGGCGCAATTTGCGTGCCACCAGCGGTATCAACGGTGCTGGTGGAAAAGCATATGCAAATTTGCCTGACCAGTTCATCCATATCGCATTGCCCTGAGACTGCGGGAACCTTGCGGCGAAGGACCGGCATTTTGCGTTTTCTTTTGTGGCGAACAGGTTTATTTCTGGCTGTCCCCACTGTTGGAAGTATGGTTAAAGCACTGAGGGGTGAATCTCTCACTCATGCACTTGCTGGCTGTGTCTGCTGAGCAGATCTGCGATCTGATTGTCCTTGCCTGGGAGGTGTTCCGCCATGAGAAATTTTTTTCTCTGGATGGCCCACTTCCACACTTTTTGTGCCAGATGCGACAGCTGTGGAGAGCGTGTTCCTCCCTGTTTCTGTAGGTAGTACATTGCGGTCATGTTGTCCGTCCGGATCAACACGGTTTTGTTGCAGAGATGTACTTTGAAAGCTTTGATTGCCATAAAAATTGCCATCAGCTCTAGCATGTTGATGTGCAGTTTCTTCTGCTGCGTGGTCCATAGGCCCTGTACTGTGTGGTGGAGAACATGGGCTCCCCACCCTATCAGGGATGCGTCCGTTGTTAGCACAATTTGTGGTGCAGGCTCCTGGAACAGTCGGCGCTTGCAAAGGTTTTGTGGTTTCCACCAATGCAGAGAGTTGTATGCACGACTGGTCACCAACACTAGGTCGTTTAATTGTCCCCGAGCCTGGTTCCACTGCCGTGCTAGGCACTCCTGCATCGGACGCATGCAAAGTTTTGCATGAGGGACTATGAAGATGCACGAGGCCATCATGCCTATTAGTTGCATAAACACTCGGGCTGGGAGTGAGTGTTGTGGCTTGAACTTCTGGATGAGCGTTTGGATGCTGTGTATCCTGGCAGGATTTGGTTGTGCTTTTGCTGCCAGAGTGTCTATTGGTGCTCCCAGATACTGCTGCACGTGGGCAGGCTGGAGATGGGATTTGTTGTAGTTCAGCGAGAAACATAGACTGTGCAGGAGGTGAATAGTGCGCGACATGTGGCTGGCACATTGCTGGGCTGACTGTGCTTGCCAGTCATCCAGATATGGATAGACATGTATATGCTGTCTTCTGAGGTGTGCAGCTACTGTCGCTAGGCACTTGGTGAACACCCTTGGGGCTGTTGTCACCCCCAAAAGGGAGGACTTTGAATTGGTAGTGCTGGTTTAGAAGTGTAAATCTGAGATATTTCCTGTGTACCAGGTGTATAGGTATATGGAAATATGTGTCTTTGAGGTCCAATGTTGCGAGGAAGTCTCCTTGACGCAACAGTGGCAACACCTGCTGCAGAGTGATCATGTGGAAATGCTCTGATAAGATGTATTGGTTTAGGGGCCTGAGGTCTAAAATTGGTCTGAGACCCCCGTCCTTTTTGGGGATTAGAAAGTACAGAGAGTACACCCCTGTGCCTTGGTGTTCTAAGGGTACTAGTTCTATGGCCCCCTTTTGTAGCATGCTGATGACTTCCTGCTGCAATAAGTGTAGGTGTTCTGCGGACATAGAACGTTGTCTTGGGGGTACGTTGGGCGGTGTGGAGATTAACTCTAGGCAATAGCCATGCTGTATAATTTGCCTCACCCACCTGTCTGTAGTTATGTTTTTCCAGACTGGCAGGAACTGCTGTAGTCTTCCCCCGACCGGTGTTAAATGGTCTGGGGGAAGTGACAAGAAGTCACTGTTTGGTGTTGGTGGAGGATCTGGAGCTGTTATTTCTTCGTCATCTACCCTTTGTGTTATTGCCACGGTATCCACCTCTACTGTTCTTGTTGTAGGTGTTTTGCGTGTTGCCTTTATTGTAAGAGGTTTGCTGTGTTGAGGCTCCTCCAACAGCTCCTCTGTTGCCGGAGCGACGAAAGGAACCGCCTCTATATTGCTGTGACTGCAAGGCACCCATAGACTTTGCCGTCTCGGTGTCCTTTTTCATTTTGTCCAGTATTGTGTCCACATCAGGACCAAATAAATAGTCAGGGTTAACAGGTTGATTAAGTAAAGTGGTTTAAACTTCATTTTTAAACCCAGAGATGCGTAGCCACACATGCCTTCTGAGCATGACACTGGTGTTGATAGCCCTGGCTGCTGTGTCTGCTGCATCTAAGGCACATTTGATGGATGCGTTAGATATGAGCTTTCCTTCTTGTATCAGGAATTCTGCCTGTTCCTTATAAAGGTCTGGTAGATGTTGGAAGATTTGCTCCAGTGTGTCATAGTGCGCCCTGTCATATCTGGCTAACAGGGCTTGCATGTTTGCAATTCTCCATATGTTAGCTGCTTGAGCAGCCACCCTTTTGCCTGAGGCCTCCAGAATTTTGGACTCTTTGTCTGGAGGTGGAGCTTAGCCAGAGGTTTGAGAATTAGCACGTTTACGTGCATTGGAGACGACTAAAGAGTTCACAGGCAGTTGTCCCTTAATGTATGTAGGGTCAACCGGAGCTGGCCTGTATTTTCTCTCTATCCTAGGGTTAATGACCCGCTCCCTGGTTGTGTCTTTAAATATATCCCCTGCATGTTTAAGCACCCGTTTTTAGCATTGGCAATGTTTTGACGTTTTTCTCGGAGCTGCTGAAAGTGTCAAAGAGGAAGTCTTCATCAATGGGATCTGCATGCATCTCCACATGGTGATTATATGCTGCCCTTTCTATTAGTGCGTTGAAGGCAGCTGTGTCCTCTGTAGGCGATGTTTTAACAGGGTATGCAGGATTGTCAGGAATTGTTTGAGAGTCTCCAGGATCCACAGGGTCAGTCCATGGCTGAGTTTGTGTGTCCTGGTCATTATCCGTCGGATAATTATACTGGTCATTGTCCTCATACTCCCCATAGTCATCTGTGCGTGTGGACGAGTACATATAAGTCTCCTGCACATATGGTGTGATAGTTTCAAAGAGAACTGGAGATGTTGAGGTGTCTCTTTTCCTCTTTAGAGGTATTTTGTAGGACTCAACGTTAGTTTCAGGCCTGATTTTCCTTTTTAATAGGGTAACCTTCCCAGTATCGGGGTCGAGATACAGTTTGGACTGTTCTTCAGCTAACGGATCCTGTTCTTCAGGTACTGTAGCTCTTTCCCCCAATCTTGGCCTTTTTGGCTGGGTTGGTTGGAATCCGCTATCTTGTTCGACCATCCTCGGCTTGACGTGCGGAGGAAGTCCCAATTTTATCGGTCCGAGAGACTTTGGTTGTTGGACCGTTTTAGTAGACTGTATGATCTTTTTTGGAGCCGTGGAAACCGATCCGACTGTTTTTGGTTGTTCGATAACCATCCTTTGTCCCGGTGTAGACTTCGAGCTTGCTGCTTCAGAGCGATGTTTTGTTCCCTCGGTTCGACGGAGCCCTTCGGCTCGAGTCTTGATTTTGGCTTAAGTGTCTTTGTGTGCACTTGCTTTGGTTGTTTGACTCGTAGTTTGGGATCGACAACCGTTGTCCGTTCGAGTCCTTTCTTTGTGTTGCTTCAGCTTAATCGCGGACATAGGAGTGGTGGCTCTGGCCTCGACAACCTTTGCATGCGACCTCGACGGGTCGACGACCTGTTTTTGTTTGGTCGGCTTCGACGGATCCGCCATTTTCGGTCCGAAGAATGGGATGTCGATCAGTTTCGGTTTTTGTTTGGTTGCTATCACTTTCGGTTTCGATTTTTCCAAAGTTTGGTAATGTCGCACCGATGGCTCTTGTATTATATTCTTAGCCGGGCTTAACCGTGGGGCTATAGAATTGGCGTTTTGATCTTGGCTAAGGCCTTCCGGCGATGCCTCGACCTGAGCCTCTGGATCTGAACCTGCGAATATATGGGCTCCGTACTCACGGTCGGCCCAGTGTCCTCGCCGGAGTCGTCCTCGACGGCTCCTATGCCTGGTTCGTCGTCCCCTACCTCGATGATATCTTCCTCGTCATCGACTTAGTAGTTGGAGTCGTGTTCAGACCCCTGCTCCGACTGCTGATCCGAGTCTTCAGGCTCGACGATCTCTTCGTCGTCTTCAAAGATGTTCTCTGGCTCAGGCGCTGACCTCTGCATCGTCTGCCTCGCCGCACGTCGAACCCGAAGAGTCTTTTTTGACCGAAATTGAGCACAAGCTAAGCAGTCGGCTTTGTTGTGTTCAGGAGATAAACACTTATTACAGACTGGGTGTTTATCAATGTGTGGGTATTTAGAGTTACAGTTGGGGCATCGCTTGAAAGGACTTCGTTCCATCGACGATTGGCCCTGGTGTCGAGAAGGCCACGCGGCCCGATTCGACGTCCTGAGCAGAAAGAACAGGAATAAGTTGTTGGTACTGATCGAAGATACAATACAGACTCCCCAAAGGCCTTTTGGCCTTTAGAAAGTTATAAGCTATTTCCGAACTCCGAGTAACGAAAGTACATCCGAACCCAATGGCGGAAAAAAACAATCTGAGGATGGAGAGGATGCCCATGCGCACTGTAGTCCAGAGGAGGAGCTATCTTGTGATACTTCCAAAACTCTTCCAGGACAACAATGTGCAATCATCCGGACCCAACACTAGGCGGCGATCTATGCACAGATATGAATTCAGCAGCCCACATGCTTCGAACACATGCTTACTGGAGCTCAAAACACAGGTAGTATTTATGTTACTCCTAAGGTAAATGTGTGTATTGTGGTTGTGCGATCCCTCACCCCATGTATCACCTGACATTCAGATGTGCTCACTGTTGCGTTCTTTGATGAGCAAACTTGAATGCATTTTTCATGTTATGTTTGAAAAAAGATCAATCAAGTAACTTACAAAACCCCCAAATAATGAATTGGAAAAATACTCTCAGATCCGTCTCTCTCATAATATATCTACCTCTCTATCTATATGTGTATGTATGTATGTATGTGTGTAAATATATATATAAATATATACACACATATAAACTCAGTGGAGGTCACCACTCGGCAATTATAGCTGGGATTGTGTTTCCATAGGAAATGCATTATTTAGTTTGCTTATATCTTTGGTGCCATTTGATGAATGTTCATTAAACTTGCAAAAAGAAAAAAAAAGGAAATTCACCTCAGCTCTTCACTGGAACGTTTTGGGGAGTTCTGTCAAGCAGGGGCTGAAAAGGGGGGATTAGAGGTGTATGTGAAGGTGAATAGTCCCAAAACAAGTTTTTCAAATTTCTACATTCATTTATCCATGGGAACTTTAGACACAGCTACTACAAAACCATTGATCGGATTTAAACCAAATGTGTCAGAGAGCTAGATCTTGGGCAAGAAAGAGTGATTTTTGTGAGTTGGTGTAAATTAGTTCAGTGGTTTTGAGCAATCAAACTAAAGAAATGTGTCTATTTCATGCCTCTGATGATCCCGGGGCTAAAGGATCTCATAGGGAGATCAGATTGGCTGCTACCACATCACAGAGGGGATGTGATATCCAGGGCCACTATTGGCTCGGGGGAAGAGGGCAGTGCACCCCACTCCTCTTAAAGGCTCCAGAGCATAGGGTCCCCGAGACCCTTCTGGCTCGTGGCGGGGGCCACGTGTCCCCTTCTTGTTTACAAATTTCGTTTTGCCCTGGGGGGTGGGGTCCCAGGAGCCCGAAGTGGCTTGGAGTGGGCATCCGAGCAACTCATCCTCTTTTTAAAAAAAACAAAAAGCCCTGGCATCACTGATAACATCACTGCAACATCTGAAATTATATCATAGATTAAAACACTGTTCATGTTGGGGGTGCGAGTTATAGTTACTTTAGGGTACAAGTTAAAGTTCCTTGAGATAAATATAACTGGTGAATGTCAGTGGTTTTATCTGTTCGAAACAGCATATTGACATTTTTAACTATAACGTTCTTTTAGCCATGCCTTCTAGTTTTTTCAGTGGAAATCTACATACACCCACACTACCTACTGCCAATCGCCAGTAGGTAGTTATAGTTATCTAGTAGTTTCCATAGGATAAGCGTTTTTTTGACTTGCCTCTATCTTTGGCACTGTTTGACGAATCTCTCAAAAAAGTGTCGAGTTGGATCTTGTGCATTAAAAGGTTCGGGGTGATCTGCCAAGCAGGGGCTGAGAAAAAGGGGTGATCAACAAAAAAGTGCATTTCCCATGCTAATTCCCATTGGAATGTTAGACATGACTACAACCTGAACAGCTGGACGGATTTACACAAAATTTGGCATAAAGGGAGCTTGTTTCCGAGATATTAAAAGAAAAACACATTTGTATAGATATAGACGAGGACACTCCAAGTCCCCATCTTCAAATCTGACTGGCTGCCAACACTTCAAACAGGAAGTATTGGCAGCCATCTTGGGACTCGGCTTCATACGACTCCCCCCAGAAAAAGATCAAAATAAATATAGGGGACAGGGTAGCAATACCCTGAATCTCAATTCTACTGCTGGAGTTCCATAGGGACCCCGTCAGAGCAAAAATTCATAAAAAATAAATAAATAAATTATAGGTAATTTGCAACGAAGTTGTGAATTCTGGGCAAAAATATATTGAAAAAACAAGTGTTGCCCTTTGCACTTGTTTACTGTATAGCCCCGTGTAGTCAAGGTCTTTGGGGCATAAAATTAAAAGAAACAGATGGGGGGTGTGCTGTCCCCACTCCTGTGGCTCTTTGGAGCCCCGGGGAGAACCACCTAATTTACATTTGACAGTGGGGCGACACAGCCCCCCTACACTAGGCTCCCTGAGGCCCGGGAACCACCACTTCCCCAGGGCATTACATATTAAATGGAATGGACGGTGCAGACGCCCCTGTCCGGGCTGTTAGAAGCCCTGGAGACCACCACATCCCCAGGTAAAAAAAGTAATTAAAGTGGGGCCGCGTGACCGCCCAGGAGCCACCACCTCATTGGGGTCAACGCACAAGCTACTTACCTTCGGTAACGATATATCTGTAAGATACAGTAGTTAGAGTTAAATTCCTTACCTTAGAATATCCCTAGGCATCAGACTGGATACGTCAAGTTTTGCGTAGCAGTACCTCTGCGTGTCGGTAGGCGTCGTCTGCAGCTCCGCGTCCGTCGTCGCCGGGATGACGTCGTCGGAGAACTTAGACGCCGCCCTCGCGCGCTGACGTCAGTTCTTGTACATAGCTTTCCGCGCCAGGAACGCAGAGCCATGCCAGAGACCGACACTGGTGCCATGAAACTAGGGCCCTCAAAGGGAAATACTTTAACCCTAGATATCGGTTCACAGAACAGGGAGGATGTGTGGGGCTGTAAGGAATCTAACATTAACTACTGTTTCTTACAGATATATCGTTACCGAAGGTAAGTAACTTGTGCATCTGAAAGAAACAGGTTAGTGTTAGATCCCTTACCTTAGAATAGATACCCCAGCAATACAAACCCGGTGGTGGGTCTGCGAACCAAGATCACACCAGAAAGTCCTGGAGAAAGAGAACGGCCGAAAAAGCTGTCTCTCCGGACTTGGCTGTCCAGGCAGTAGTGTCTTGCGAATGCGTGCAGCGAGGCCTATGTAGCTGCCTGACAGATGTCCTGCAAGGGGACTCCCCGGCGCAGAGCAGTAGTAGCCGCCGTGGCCCGAGTGGAATGGGCCCTCAGCACAACAGGAGGCTCCTTTTTAGCCAAAGAGTAACAGACCTTGATGCACAACACGACCCACCGAGAGATGGTCCGTTTGTGCACCACCCGTCCAGTCTTCGCGCCCACGTAACCAACATAGAGCTGGTCGTCTACCCGGAACTAACGTGTGCGGTCTAGATAGAAGGAGAGCGCACATTTTGGGTCAGACGGTGGAGCCTCTCTTCCTCTTTCGAGGGATGCGGAGGCGGAAAGAAGGTGGGCAAGGTGATGGACTGCCCGATATGGAAGGCTGTAACCACCTTGGGTGTAGGAAAGAAGGCCGAGTCCTCAAGACAACCTTGTCCTGATGGACAGAGAGGAAAGGAGGCTCAGACGATAGAGCCTGGAGCTCACTTACTCTCCTGGCAGAGGTGATGGCAACGAGGAATGCAGTTTTAAGAGTCAGAAGACGAAGAGGGCAATTGTGAAGTGGCTCGAAAGGAGCGCACATTAAATAGGTAAGAACAAGGTTCAAGTTCGACTGAGGCATCACGAAAGGAACAGGAGGAAACATGTAAGTGATGCCTTTCAAGAATCTATTTACAACAGGGGACTTGAAAAGAGAAGACTGATCAGGAAGCCTCAAGAAGGCTGAAATGGCAGTGAGGTAGCTTTTGATAGTGCAAGGAACAGAGCCCTGCTGGGCAAGAGAAAGAAGAAAGAGGAGAACCTCCGAAAGGGGGGCAGAGAGTGGATCCACAGCCTTTGCTGTGCACCATGCCACAAATTTGTTCCACCGGCAGGCGTATACCGAATTCATGGAGGGACGCCTGGCTGCCAGAATCACATCACAGACTTCAGCAGGCAAGTCAAATGGCCTCAACTGTCGCCGCTCAATCTCCACGCATGTAAATAGGTGGAGACTGGACAGGTTCGGGTGGAGGACCGTCCCCTGCTGCTGCGATAGAAGGTCCTAACGAAGAGGCAGACAAATCGGGGGATCGACTGACATGCTGAGTAGCTTGGGATACCAGTATCTTCGTATCCATTACGGAGCCACAAGGATGACTTGGGCCCGGTCGCGCCTGATCTTCTTCAGCACTATGGGCAGAAGTGGTATAGGCGGAAAGGCGTACAATAGACCACAACTCCATTTGCGAAGAAAAGCGTCTCAGAGCGAGCGCCGCCTTGGAAATGCCAACGTGCAGAACTGATGACATTGCGCGTTCTCTTCGGTGGCGAATAGATCTAACCAAGGCTCTCCCCACTGCTGAAAGAGGCCTTGCGCCATGTCCGAGGTCAGACGCCATTTGTGATCAATCATACTCCAACAGCTGAGTTTGTCCGCCCTGGCGTTCAGGGAACCTGCCAGGTGTTGAACCACCAGGACGACGCCTTGGTGTTTCAGTGACTGCCAGAGGCGCAGAGCCTCCTGAAATAGGGTCGACAACCCCATCCCGCCCTGTTTGTTGCAGTACCACATGGCGGTGGTGCTGTCTGTGGACCTCATGGGAACAGTCCAGCCCTAACTGCCAAGCCATGCCTTGTCTGGACCGGAAACAAGCCTCCTGACAAAGGGTCCACAACCCCACCTCCCTGTTAGTTGCAGTACCACATGGCGGTGGTGTTGTCTGTGGCTCCGACCCCACAACCGGTCCTTCGACCTCCTCGCGGACCGGGACCTCGAGCGGCACGGGGCCGACTGCAGGAGCTCCAGTCGCTTGCGGGACTGCTAGCGACTCGAGCTTAGACGTCAGGGCTCGACAGTCGGAGCAGGCCTTGTCGTCGTGGTCGAGGCCTAGGCAATGAAGACACCGGCAATGGGGGTCAGTAACCAACATCAGACGGTCGCAGTCAGCGCAGGGTTTGAACCCCGGCATCCCTACCGGCACCATCGGAATCGTACAGACTTCGAAACAGATAAAAAATGATCGAAAAAGTTTAGTTAAAAATAGACTAAGGGTACCACTTTTTCCGCATCAGCGCTTGGTGGCGCGGAAAAAAGAAGAACGGACGTCAGCGCGCGGCGGAGGCGGCGTCTAAGTACTCCGACGACGTCATCACGGCGCCCATGATGCCGACGACGGACCCGCGGACAACGCCTACCGACACGCATGGATACTGCTACGCAAAACATTTCCGGATCCAGTCTGACGCCTGGAGATATTCTAAGGTAAGGAATCTATAACTAACGTGTCTCTTTCAGATGTGTCTATATATAAGGTAGATATAGATAGTGAGCAAGGACACAGTCTCGTGTCCGAAACGTGTCTTGAGGCATGCACCATTCCTTTAATTTAAAGCAATAAGAAATTAAAATCTGATTTTGGCATATTATTGAATCAGTGTTCCTGTTTAAGTGCGTCCAGGCACTGGGAAGCTGTGGAGTTGATAGATACACAATATCTAAGTAAGGGGTGATTACACCACCTTACCCAGGCTGAGTGATCAGCCTGTGATGTCAGTTTGGATGGCCAGCCAGGGGTGGCATAATACATGCTGCAGCCCCTGGTAGGCCTTGGATGCAACTATGCCCTGGGTACCTATGGTACACTATACAGGGGCTCACAGAGGTGACCCAATTCCCAAATAGGTATGTACCTAAAGTACATGGTATCAATTTAGAGAGAGAACAGCTGGGCTGTGTGTCTGACTAGCAGGCCCACAGCCACACTAAAGTTGAAAAACTAGAAAATCACAGCAAAAAGTGGGGGTGACCATAGGAAGCAGACCCTACTCTCCTACAATCGTTACAAAAGTAGTAACTTGTGCATCTGAAAGAGACATGCTAGTGATAGATTCCTTACCTTAGACTAGATATCCAAGCAATATCAACCCCGGTGGTGGGTCTGCAGACAAGATTACACCAAAAAGTCACAGAGCACAGAACGGCCAAAGAAACCGTCTCTCAGGACCGGAATGCCAAGGCAGTAGTGCTTGGTAAATGTGTGCAGCGAGGCCCAAGCAGCTGCCTGACAAAGGTCCTGCAAAGGAACGCCGCGTCCCAAGGCAGTAGTGGCTGCAGTTGCCCTGGTCGAATGGGCACGCAGCCTCACTGGAGGCTCCTTCTTGGCCAAGGAGTAACATGCTTTGATGCACAAAACAACCCACCGGGAAATGATTCGTTTGTGCACAGCCCAACCTTTTTTGGCACCCACATAGCCAACATAGAGTTGATCATCCACCCGGAACTGTTGTGTACGCTGCAGATAGAAAGCGAGTGCACGTTTTGGGTCCAGACGGTGGAGCCTCTCCTCTTCCCTGGAAGGATGCTGAGGCGGAAAGAAGGTGGGCAAAGTGATGGTCTGCCCGATGCGGATGGGTGTGACAACCTTTGGGAAGAAAGAAGGACGGGTCCTTAACCCCTTCGATGCGGCGGCGATTCCCCTGGTGTGCTGTAAATAGCACCAACAGGGGCGGGCCGTGACGAACCCCAGCCGTCATCAGCACACGAGCACCGTAGTGCATGGCGGCTGGGGTTCGTCATCAGCATGGAAGGGGTTAAAACCACCTTGTCTGGATAAACAGAAAGGAAAGGAGGTTTGGAAGAAAGAGCCTGGAGCTCACTCACTCTCCTGGCAGAGGTGATAGCTACCAGGAAAGCCATCTTTAGTGTAAGAAGACGTAAAGGACAGTTATGAAGAGGCTTAAAGGGAGTGCACATCAGTAAAGTAAAGGCAAGATTCAAGTCCCATTGAGGCATTACGAAAGGCACGGGAGGAAACGTGTGCGTAATGCCCTTGAGGAAACGGTTAACAACCGGGGACTTAAAAAGAGAAGGCTGATATGGAAGCTGCAGGAAGGCAGAAATGGCAGAAAGATATTCTTTGATAGCGCCCAAAGCAGAGCCCTACTGTGCCAAAGACAGAAGAAACAGAAGAACCTCAGAAAGAGGGGCAGAAAGTGGATCCACAGCCTTTGCTGTGCACCATGCCACAAATCTGTTCCATCGGCAGGCATATACCGTTTTAGTGGAGGGACTCCAGCTGACAGAATAACATTACAGACTTCGGGAGGAAGGTTGAAAGCAGTCAACTGTCGCCACTCAATCTCCACGCATGGAGGTGGAGACTGGACAGGTTCGGGTGGAGGGCCGTCCCCTGCCGCTGTGACAGAAGATCCTCCTGCAGAGGCAGACGGATCGGGGCATCGATGCTCATATTGAGTAGCTCGGGGTATAATACTCTTCGAGCCCAGTACGGGGACACAAGAAAGACTTGGGCCCGGTCGCGCCTGATCTTCTACAGCACTCTGGGCAGAAGTGGTATAGGCGGTTAGGCGTACAACAGACCACAGCTCCACTCGTGACGAAATGCGTCTCAGAGCAAGCGTCACCTCGGAAATTCCAATGCGTAGAACTGATGACATTGCGCTTTCTCTTCGGTGGCGAATAGATCTAACCAAGGCTCTTCCCACTGCTGAAAGAGACCTTGGGCCACGTCCGAGTGCAGACGCCATTCGTGATCCATCAAGCACCAGCGGCTGAGTACGTCTGCCCTGGCGTTCAGAGAACCCGCCAGGTGTTTGAACCACCAAGGTAACGCCTTGATGTTCCAGCCATGTCCAGAAGGGCAGAGCCTGCTGACATAGGGTCCAAGTCCCCACCCGCCCTGTTTGTTGCAACACCACATGGCGGTGGTGTTGTCCGTGAATACCTGCACTAAACTTTCCCGGACAGAGAGAAGGAATGTCTTCAGTGCAAGCCGGATCGCCCGCAGCTCCAGAAGGTTGATATGGAACCCGGACTCCGCCGGAGACCAGAGGCCTCTGATTTCTGCCTTTCCCATGTGGCTTCCCCATCCCAGGAGGGACGCATCGGTCACCACTGTGTACTCCGGTTGGGGAAGGGAGAGGGATCTGCCACTGACCCAATCGCGATTTGTGAGCCACCACTACAACTGTCATGCAGCACCCTCCGATATCTGAACGTGAGCGGACAGGTTGCCCTGATGCTGTGCCCACTGGAGCTTCAGGTCCCATTGAAGAGCCCGCATATGCCACCTGGCATGTGTCACCAACAGGATGCAGGAGGCCATCAGGCCCAGAAGCCGGAGCGTCATCCTGACTGAAACCAGAGATAGAGCAGAAAGAACGGAATCATAGCATGAATATCCCGGACTCGCTGCTTGGGAGGATAAACCTGAAACAGCGTTGAATCCAGATCTGCTTCAATGAAAGGGAGCTTCTGAGAGGGACTCAGGTGCGACTTCGGAACATTGATGGAGAACCCCAACAAATGCAAGAGGTCGCCGTATTCTGGAGGTTGGCGACAACTGCTGGGCGAGACCACCGTAAACAGCCAGTCCTTGAGATAGGGGAAGACTGACACCCCCGACCAGCGCAGATAAGTTGCGACGCCCGCCATCACCTTCGTGAACTCCCGAGGGGCACTGGTAAGGCCAAAGGGGCGCACGGCAAACTGAAAATGCTCTGGCCTACCGTGAACCGCAGGTAGCGCCGGCAGGACGGGAATGTGAAAAAAAGCGTCCTGCAAGTCCAACGCTACCATCCAGTCTCCAGGGCAGCCAGAACCTGAGCCAGGGTCAGCATCTTGAACTTCTCCTTCCGGAGGAAGCGATTGAAGTCCCGTAGGTCCAAGATGGGGCGCAAGCCTCCCCTTTTTTCTTGGGGACCAGAAAGTAGTGGGAATAACAATCACTCCCAAACTCCAGACCAGGAACGCACTTGATGGCCCCCTTGGCCAGGAGGGCTGTGACCTCCTGACGGAGAAGAGCCAAATTATCCTCCGACAGGCGGGGTTACTGAGGTTGCATGGCCGGAGGGAGGACAGAAAGGGGAGCGAGTAACCTTGGCAGATTATCTGCAGCACCCACTTGCCCGATTTCGCGCCAGTGGTGGAGGTGGTGACAAACCCTGCCTCCGACCGGCGTGGGGTGCTCCCTGAAGCTCGGATTAGAAAGTTTTAGAGGTGGAAGCAGCAGGGGTGGAGGTGGACTGACCCCCTTGCTGGTTATCAGACCCGCCCCTGCGAAGGCCACGTCCACGCTGAGGCTGGCTCTGCAAAGACTTCGTGGAGGAGCGTGTTTGGGTGCCTTTACCCTGGCCACGAAAGGAACGAAACCCAGGCGTGGCAGGGCTCTTCGCAGAAAGGCCCAAGGAGAACAACCTCTTGCCATATTGGTCCAGCTTCTTAGAGTACTTATCCAGCGGAGCTGTGGGAAAGGCACTCTGCGACATCAAGGCCTGAATGACCAGGCTCTCAAGCATGGGGTGAGTGGTCAAGAAGGCAGGATCACCAGGCGCCGGGCAGTGACGCCAAGCGACTTTCTTATTCACCGGTGCTCCTGAGGCGGGCCGCAACCAAGTGCCCAAGAGGACTTCGGTAAGGGCGCAGCGGCTCCGACCACGTAGACGCTGTCTGGAGCACCTCCGTAAGGAGGTTGGTCTTAAGGGCCACCATAGGGAGGTCAAGATGGAAGGCCTCCGCGGCCCGACGCAGCACCGTAGTGTAGGAAGCGCCCTCCACTGTAGTAGGCGGAGGGTCGTCAAATCCCGGGTCAGAAGACACATCAGGCTCACCCGCATCTTGAAGGTCATCCCCCCATTCTGCTCGGAGTCACACTGCTGCGCAAGTGGGTCCTCTAAGCCGTCCCAGTCCTCGTCCTGCTACGAGTCGGGAACGGCACCGGCCGGGGACGAGACATAGCCGCATCCCAATGCGGATCCCAGGCCGGAACTAAATGGTCCGAGAACCGGGGCAAGGGTGGGATAAACGGCACCCAGTGCCGCACCTGTTCCGGAGCCAGGGGCGGTGCTAGGGCCGGAGCCAAGGGCAGCACCGGGGCCGGAGCCATCGGTGTTGCACCTTGTGGCGCAGAGGCCGGAGCCGAAGTCGCTGGATCCAGTGGCTCTGGTGCCGCCGGGCCAACAGGATCTGGACACAAGACCGAGGGGCAGCAGGAGCGCCGGTGTGAGCAGGAGGCCTAAAAAGGTGGTCCATGGCAGCAAGAAACTCTTACATCTCTTCGGGAGTCGCCGACGGACCCGGGTATAGCGGGTAGGCAGCGGGACTCCCAGTCTCCGGAGGAGCCGCAGGGGCGGAGCCCCTGTCCCCCTCATCTGCCTCCGAGGAGTGACAGGGGGACATCGGGGAGCGAACACGCTTCTTCGACTTCTTTTTATGGCGTCGCTTACCGGAATACGAAGGTGAAGACTTGGAGTTCGAGGAGCGACGGTTCCGGTCCTGCGAGCGGTCCCATGAACGACCCCTAGACCCGGAGCGGCGGTGAGAGGAGTGCCGGACCTCCAGCAGCTTCCGGCGCCGCTCCCGCAAGGCCTTCGGGCCATGGCTCGACAGTCCCGGGAGTCATGGTCGGTCTCCAGGCAGACATCGTGGGGGTCGGCCACCGACATATGAACAAGTTACTTACCTTCGGTAACGATATATCTGTAAGAAACATTAGTTAGTGTTAGATTCCTTACCTTAGAATATCCCCAGGCGTCAGTCTGGATCCGGAAACTTTTGCGTAGCAGTACCCCTGCGCGTCGGTAGGCGTCGTCTGCAGGCGTCCCCTGCGGCTCCGCGTCCGTCGTCGGCGTCGTGCGCCGTGATGACGTCGCTGGAGTACATAGACGCCGCCTCCGCGCGCTGACGTCAGTTCTTTGCACACAGCATTTCCGCGCCAGGAGACGCAGAGCCATGAGAGAACCAACACTGGTGCCATGTAAAAACTAGGGCCCTGAAAGGGATGACCTTAACCCTAGGTATCAGTTCGCAGAACGGGGAGGATGGGTGGGTTCGGTAAGGAATCTAACACTAACTAATGTTTCTTACAGATATATCGTTACCGAAGGTAAGTAACTTGTTCATCTGAAAGAAACACGTTAGTGTTAGATTCCTTACCTTAGAATACATACCCCAGCAATACCAACCCCGGTGGTGGGTCTGCGAACCAATACAAACTACACCAGAAAGTCCTGGAGGACAGAACGGCCAAAGAAGCCATCCCTCCGGACTTGGCTGTCCAGGCAGTAGTGCCTCGCAAAGGTGTGCAGCGAGGCCCACGTAGCCGCTTGGCAAATGTCCTGCAAGGGGACTCCCCGGCCCAGGGCAGTGGTAGCCGCCGTGGCCCGAGTGGAATGGGCCCTCAGCCCAACAGGAGGCTCCTTCCGAGCCAAAGAGTAGCACGCTTTGATGCAGAGGACGACCCATCGAGAGATGGTTCGTTTACAGACCGCCCGTCCCTTCTTCGCACCCACGTAGCCAACAAACAGTTGGTCATCCACCCGGAACTGGCGTGTGCGATCCATGTAAAATGAAAGCGCACGTTTTGGGTCCAGACGATGGAGCCGCTCTTCATCCTTTGAAGGATGCGGAGGCGGGAAGAAGGAAGGGAGGGTGATGGACTGCCCGATGTGAAAGGCCGAAACAACCTTGGGCAGGAAAGAAGGTCTAGTCCTCAGAACCACCTTATCAGGATGAATGGACAGGAAAGGAGGTTGGACAGAAAGAGCCTGGAGCTCACTCACTCTCCTGGCAGAGGTGATGGCAACCAGGAAAGCCGTCTTTAAAGTCAGGAGACGGAGAGGACAAGAATGAAGGGGCTCAAAGGGAGCACACATTAGAAAGGTCAGAACCAGGTTCAAATCCCACTGAGGCATCACAAACGGAACAGGTGGAAACATGTGAGTGATGCCTTTCAAGAATCGAGTTACAATCGGGGATTTGAACAAAGAAGGCTGATCAGGAAGCCTCAAAAAGGCTGAAAGGGCAGAAAGGTAGCCCTTGATAGTGCCCAGAGCAGAGCCCTGCTGGGCAAGAGAAAGAAGAAACAGAAGAACCTCCGAAAGAGGGGCAGAAAGAGGATCCACAGCCTTTGCTGTGCACCATGCCACAAATCTGTTCCACCGGCAGGCGTATACCGACTTAGTGGAGGGACGCCTGGCTGCCAGAATAACATCACAGACTTCAGGAGGCAAGTCAAATGGCCTCAACTGCCGCCGCTCAATCTCCAAGCATGGAGGTGGAGACTGGACAGGTTCGGGTGGAAGACCGTCCCCTGCTGCTGCGACAGAAGGTCCTCCTGAAGGGGCAGGCGGATCGGGGGACCGACTGACATGCTGAGTAGCTCGGGATACCAGTACCTTCGAGCCCAGTCCGGAGCCACAAGGATAACTTGGGCCCGGTCGCGCCTGATCTTCTTCAGCACTCTGGGCAGAAGTGGTATAGGCGGAAAGGCGTATAACAGACCGCAACTCCACTCGCGCCGAAAGGCGTCGCCGTGCGAGTGCCGTCTTGGAAACTCCAACGCGCAGAACTGATGACATTGCGCGTTCTCTTCGGTGGCGAATAGATCTAACCAAGGCTCTCCCCATTGCAGAAAGATGCCTTGCGCCACGTCCGAGTTCAGACGCCATTCGTGATCCATCGAGCACCGACGGCTGAGTTCGTCCGCCCTGGCGTTCAGAGAACCTGCCAGGTGTTGAACCGTCAGAGTCACGCCCTGACGTTCCAGCCATTGCCAGAGGCGCAGAGCCTCCTGGCAAAGGGTCCACGACCCCACACCGCCCTGTTTGTTGCAGTACCACATGGCGGTGGTGTTGTCGGTGAACACCTGCACCACACTCCCGTTGACAAAGGGGAGGAATGCCTTCAGTGCCAGACGAATCGCCCGCAGCTCCAATAGGTTGATATGGAGCCGGGACTCCGCCGGAGACCAGATGCCTCTGATCTCTGCCTCTCCCAAGTGGCCACCCCAGCCCTGGAGGGACGCGTCCGTCACGACAACGTGCTCCGGTTGGGGAAGGGAGAGGGACTTGCCCCTGACCCAATCGCGGTCCGTAAGCCACCACTGCAGTTGTCTCGCAGTGCCCTCCGAGATCAAGACGTGGTCGGACAAGTTGCCCTGATGCTGGGCCCACTGAAACTTCAGGTCCCACTGCAGAGCCCGCATCCGCCACCGAGCGTGATGCACCAGAAGGATGCAGGAAGCCATCAGTCCCAGCAGCCGCAGCGTCAACCTGACCGAAACCCGGGATAGCGGCTGAAAGATGGGAATCAAAGCCTGAATATCCCGAACCCGCCGTTCCGGAGGATAAACCCGAAACTGCGCCGAGTCCAGAACCGCTCCGATGAAAAGGAGCTTTTGAGAGGGACACAGGTGTGATTTCGGCACATTGATGGAGAACCCCAGGTCGTGCAAGAGGTCTGCCGTCATCTGAAGGTGGTGGACGACTGTCTGGGGCGAGCCCGCCTTCAACAACCAGTCGTCTAGGTAGGGGAAGACTGAAACCCCCAACCTGCGCAGATGGGCTGCGACCACCGCCATCACCTTTGTGAACACCCGTGGGGCGCTGGTAAGGCCGAAGGGGAGCACGATAAACTGAAAATGCTCCTGGCCTACCGTGAACCGCAGGTAACGCCGGTGGGCCGGCAGGACGGGGATGTGAAAATAGGCGTCCTGCAAGTCCAACGCTACCATCCAGTCTTGTGGGTCTAGAGCAGCCAAGACCTGAGCTAACGTCAACATCTTGAACTTCTCCTTCCGGAGGAAGCCGTTGACGTTCCTTAGATCCAAGATAGGACGTAGGCCCCCCTTGTCCTTCTTGGGCACCAGAAAGTAGTGGGAATAACAACCACGCCCTACTTCTGGCCCAGGAATGCGCTCGATGGCCCCCTTGGCCAAGAGGGCCGTAACTTCCTCCTGCAGAAGTGTCAAGTGGTCCCCCGACACACGGTGGTTCTGCGGTGGCATGGCTGGAGGAGAGGTCTCGAAGGGGAGGGAGTAGCCCCTTCGGACGATTTGCAGCACCCACCTGTCCGAAGTGATCGTGCGCCAGTGAGCGTGGTGATGGCGAACCCTGCCACCCACTGGCGTCACATGGGGCCGAAAGCACGGACTAGGAGGATTTTGGGGTAGATGCTGCGGGGGAGGGTGTGGTCTGACCCCGCCGTTGTCCCCGACCGCCACCACGGCGGTTTCCACGGCCGCCACCGCGTTGGAAAGATTGTTGCGGCGCGTGGCTGGCAGCACGTGTGGGGGCGCCCCTTCCTTGGCCACGAAAGGGACGAAACGAACCCGGTTGCTGACGCTGGGTCGAGAGACCCAAGGACTTGGCCGTGACCCTGGAGTCCTTGAAGCGTTCCAGCGCGTGGTCCGCTTTGTCACCGAACAGGTGACAGCCATCAAACGGCATGTCCATCAGGGTATTCTGGACATCAGCCGAAAAATTGGCGGATCTCAGCCAGGCGTGGCGACGAATCGCCACCGTCGTAGACATAGCTCTGCCCAGCGAGTCGGTCGTATCAAGACCACACCGAATTGAATATTTCGCTGCATCTCGGCCTTCAGCCACAGCCTGACCGAGCTTAGCCCGCACCTCCATGGGGCATTCTGGCAGCAGCTCCGCGACCGTATCCCACACAGAGTGGGTGTAGCGGCCCAAGAGGCAGGCGGTGTTGCAAGACCGCAGGCCCAAACTAATGGACGAGAAGACCTTTTTGCCAAACTGGTCATACCTCTTGGATTCCCGGTCGGGCGGGGCCGACGGGAATGCGGACTGGGAGGTCGAGGCCTGGATCACCAGACTCTCAGGAGTGGGGTGGGTAGACAGGTACTTGGGGTCGTCCGGACAAGGACGGTGGCGCCTGGCCACGTTCCGATCAACAGGCGCACCTGAAGCGGGCCTGGACCACGTGCCCAACAGAACGTCAGACAAGGCTTCATTAAACGGCAGCAGTGGCTCCAGTGGGCATGACTGCGGTTTGAAGACCTCGGTGAGGATGTTAGGCCTCACGGCCGCGACGGGGAGCTCAAGGTGTAAGGCCTTGGCAGCCCTCATCAGCACCACAGAATAGGCAGCTCCCTCCACCGATGCCACGGTTGGAGGAGAGATCAAACCAGGGTTAGGAGAGTCGTCCAAACCACTGGCATCCCCCAAGTCACCTGTCCAGTCCGGGTCATACTGGCACTCGCGAGCCAGAGGGTCCTCGGACCCCTCCCAACCTTCACCGTACTCCTCATCCTCTCCGTATTCGGAGTCAATGATGAAGACCGGCTCCTCGGGGTTCATGGGCCCCATCGGCGCCGGGACCGGCGTCGTGCGACGCCCGTCCGGCGCCGCGTCCGGCGTCGGAGAAGGTAAGGGGACGGCGCCGCCCGGAGCCGGCGTCGGAACCCCACCGCCGGCCGGAAACGGCAGCGGAGAACCGGCGCCGCGCGGGGGCGGCGTCGGGGGTAACCCCGATGGCAACGGCGCCGGGGAGGCCGGAAGACCAGCCGGCGCCGATCCCGAAGGCCCCTGCGGCGCCGGGGTCGGAGCCGTCGGCGGCGCCGGGGCCGGAGCACCCGACGGCGCCGAGGCAGGGACACCCGAACCGCTAGGGCCCCCAGACGGTAGCACTGGGCCCGAAGGCGCCGTAGGCCCCGTCGGAGAAGCGAGCGCCCTCATGGCCATGAGGAACGCCTCGATCTCCTCAGGCGTCGCGCCATGCCCAGGGACCGGAGGGTATGAGGCAGGCCGCGCCGGCGACTCTCGCGGAGCCGCGGGGTTGGGGTCACCCGAGCCCCCGGCCGCATCGCGCGAGCGTCGGGGGGAGTCGGGGGTACGATGACGACGCCCCGACTTCTTGTGCTTCTTACCTGACGAGCCTGACGAGTGGTGCCGACTTCCGGAGCGCCCGGCGCGGCTCCGCGACCGCTCCCTCGAACGCTCTCTCGACCTCCGGCCGGACCGGGACCGCTCCCGGTCCCGACGTGGGGCCGACACCCGGAGCTCCAGCAGCTTGCGGGACCGCTCCCGCCTAGCCTTGTTGGTAAGGGCCCGGCAGTCGACGCAGGAGTCCACGTCGTGGTCAGGGCCCAGACACCGGAGGCAGAGGCGGTGATGGCCTGTGACCGACATCGTGCGCTCACAGTCATCGCAATTCTTAAACCCAGGCATCCTATCAGGCACCGTAGAGGAAAAAACAATTGAAAAACTTGGTCAAAGACCGGAGTACTGCTCTTCAGATCTGCGTCCACTGGCGCGGAAAAAAGAAGAACTGACGTCAGCGCGCGGAGGCGGCGTCTATGTACTCCAGCGACGTCATCACGGCGCACGACGCCGACGACGGACGCGGAGCCGCAGGGGACGCCTGCAGACGACGCCTACCGACGCGCAGGGGTACTGCTACGCAAAAGTTTCCGGATCCAGACTGACGCCTGGGGATATTCTAAGGTAAGGAATCTAACACTAACGTGTTTCTTTCAGATTAAGGCGGCACGACCCACAAGACTTAAAGCCGGGCATCCCTACGTGCACAAGGAGACAAGAGAGAGACAAAAGTCTCAAAAAGTAGTAAAAAATGTCCGAGGTACGTACTCAATCCGGATCTGCGCTTTTGGCGCGGAAAAAGTAAGAACTGACGTCTGCACGCATGGGTGGCGCCTAAGTAGTCTCCGTGACGTCATTCGGGCGCCTACAAAGCCACTGACAGACGCAGAGCCGCACGACGCCACCTACCGACATGCAGGGGTACTGCTAAGCAGAAAACTTTCCAGATCCAGTCTGACGCCTGGGGAATATTCTGAGGCAAGGAATCTATCACTAAGGTGTCTCTTTCAGATATCCTTTGCAGGGTGTCCAACTCGAAACCAGGACCGGCTCCCTTATTCTCTCATTCTCAGTTAATGGGGTGGACTAGATCCTAGAGGGATTCTTGGCATAACATCTACACAGATGCTAGGTACATTTAGGTACATCTAATTAGGAAAGAATCACAGGATTACACACTTTTTATCATGAATTTTATGTACTTGTATATACTCAGGATTACTGCAAAATGGTAGAACTATACCATCCTTTTACTTTCGTAGTACTGCTAATCTATTCTACACTAGAATATCAACTGTTCAATAAATTCTTACTGTCAAAACTCCCAGTATGTCTATTCAGTGTATCTCTGAGACCAACTAAGTGAGCACGAGTGACTGAGCAAAATGTAGTATATTGTTTCCACGATTCTGAGGGATCAGGGTTGTCATGTTCTGAGGTTGCCAGAATCTATTGTCTCCTTGGTAAGTGTAGATTATAGTGGCAATGTGAGCTAGCTAATACAGAAAGGCTAACATATCCCGTAGGGGTGCTCGGAAACAAGTCTGCCACCAATCCCACTGTTTATGTTATCCAAATGCGCAGATCCTTACAGACCCAATCACACACTCACGTTTGTACCACAGACCCAGTGAGACACTCACATTGCCACTCAGATATTCATACATCCACTCAGTCACAGACCCCTCTCAGAGTTATGCACTTACTCATTTGCTCATACTCACACACCCACTTACAGACTCACTCAGATATACACATACCCACTCACTCACCCATTCAAATACTTATTCATCTACTCAGAGACCCACCCGGACACTTGCCCTCCCAGTCACAACGCCACTCAGACACTCATGGATGCACCCATTGACTCGCCCACACAGACATTTATGCTCTTACTCACAGACCCATTGAAACACTCATACTCCCGCTCGGAGATCCATTCAGAGACTTACACACCCAGTTACTCATACACTCAGACTCGCACACCCACTCACAGCTTCACTCAGAGACCCATGCACCTACTCACATAACCACTCAGACACTCATGTACCCACTCACTCACCCACTGAGCCATGCACTTAGACATTCATGTATGCATTCACAGAACCAGTCGAACAAGTTACTTACCTTCGGTAACGATATATCTGTAAGAAACAGTAGTTAGTATTCGATTCCTTACCTTAGACTATCCCCAGGCGCCAGACTGGATCCGGAAATTTTTGAGTAGCAGTACCCTTGCGCGTCGGTAGGCGTTGTCTGCAGCTCCGCGTCCGTCGTCGGCGTCGTGGACGCCGTGATGACGTTGCCGGAGTACTTAGGACGCCGCCTCCGCGTGCTGACGTCAGTTCTTAGACACAGCTTTTCCGCGCCAAAAACGCAGAGCTATGTCAAAAACCAACACTGGTGCCATTGAAACTAGGGCCCTGAAAGGGGATGACCTTAACCCTAGATATCGGTTCTCAGAACGGGGAGGATGGGGGGCCGGTAAGGAATCTAATACTAACTACTGTTTCTTACAGATATATAGTTACCGAAGGTAAGTAACTTGTTCATCTGAAAGAAACAGGTTAGTATTAGATTCCTTACCTTGGAATAGATACCCCAGCAATACCAACCCCGGAGGTGGGTCTGCGAACCAATAATCACACCAGAAAGTCCTGGAGGACGGAACGGCCAAAGAAGCCATCCCTCCGGACTTGGCTGTCCAGGCAGTAGTGTCTTACGAACGTGTGCAGCGAGGCCCACATAGCTGCCTGACAAATGTCCTGCAAGGGGACTCCCCGACCCAGGGCAGTGGTAGCCGCCGTGGTCCGAGTGGAATGGGCCCTCAGCCCAACAGGAGGCTCCTTCCGTGCCAAGGAGTAACAAGCCTTGATACACAAGAAGACCCACCGAGAGATGGTCCGCTTGTGTACCGCCCGTCCCTTCTTAGCGCCCACGTAACCAACAAAGAGTTGGTCATCCACCCGGAACTGGCGTGTGCGATACAAATAGAATGAGAGCACAAGTTTTTGGTCCAGACGGTGGAGCTGCTCTTCCTCCTTTGAGGGATGCGGAGGCGGAAAGAAGGTGGGCAAGGTGATAGACTGCCCGATGTAGAAGGCCGTGACAACCTTGGGCAGGAAAGAGGGTCTTGTCCGCAACACAACCTTGTCCGTGTGAGAAGTTGGCCTGATATATGAGGCTCACTAGTTCTAGTGATCACCTTGTATCAGTCCAAACAACCCTTATGGTGATTGGTTGTAAGTCAACCTTATAGACCAGCTATCCTAATGGTAGCATGGACAAAGCAGTCTTAGGCTAAATTCTATTGGCATGTGAAGCCAGCTGTTTTACCACATATAACCCCTTGAATACCAAGTGAAAGGACACCACACAGGTATTTATTAACTAACATACACCTCTGAACTCTTTATGAGGTCAGAGGGCTAAGCACATGACAAACTCTTAGGAAAAATACGTTTAAGTTGCACGATTTACAAAAGTGCCCTAGGGGCACGACAAACCATATACTGAGAATAATGGAATGCGAGGAAAGAAAATACTGTAAGGAGATCCAGAGGCTGGAGGATTGCTGGGACTACGCTACCAACTAGGTAAGTTAGCAGCAGGAGGCCCACGGGACTCACGTGCAGAGTGGAAACTCTCACGCGCGATGCGTACCAACGTCTATGGATGCTACAGTTTAAAGAGTTACGGATTCCGGACGAACCCGGCTGGATGGAGGAAAAACAACAGTGGACCTGGACACTAGGATAGTGAACACTGACTTCAGCACCTAGAAGCTTTAGTTACCTAACCCACAGGCTGCGAGTGCATAGGGCTGAAGTGGTGTCGGGTTTGCTGCGTTGATCCTGATGAAGCCTGAAACAAGTAGTTGCTGGCAGGCAGCCAGATGGAGGAGTCCGGTGGTTCCAAGGATGGAACTAGGAAGAAGAAGTTCTGAAAGGGAAGGGGACAGAGTCTCGGTCACTAGCCAGTGACGGTTCTGGAACCAGGAGGGAACCAGATGCTGTCGCCGCGATCAGGTGGAAGAAGGGACACTTCTCTCTGTAGCTGCGCGGATCAGGAGCTGTTCTTTACGACCAGGCTGGAGGCACGAGCTGTCCCACGTAGTCTGCTGCTGTTGGCGGTGTTGGATCGTCGAGCTGGTCAACAGGCCTTGGCAAGTGCAAGCCACGCGGTGGAACAAAGATGGCGTCTGGTGCGGACCAGGAGGGTCCGGGGTACTTCTCTTTTACAAGGAAGCAAGGGCCAGTCTGGGGGACCAGACCAGCAGTGTTGAAATCTTCGGGTCGTCGTCTCAGAGGTCACTAGCCAGCCGGCAAGTGACCAGACAACAGGAAAAGCAGCAACCAGGCAAAAGGGCACCACGCAGATCACGTGGATGCTGGGGGGCTGATCTTTGATGCAGGAGCTGCGTCGGTGAGGGGCTTCTCAGACCCCAGTGAACTCACTCGAGGATCCCTCGGCGGTCGTGCTGGAAGCGCTGTGCAGGTTTCTTCAAGATGGCCGTCTCCAAATTGCTCGTCGCACCCACTGGTCCCAGCTGTGCTGTGGATGTGGGTAGAGGTCAGAGGAGTCTGGAGGGCCGGGTCTCGTCGAGCTGGGTCGTCGGGTTCCAGGAAGGAAGGACTTGCAGCAAACCGCACAGGAGCTTGATGGTGCCTGCGTAGCAGGATGGTCACTCCCTGACCATAGGGGAGATTCTTCAGTCTTCTGATATTCAGGAGAGCGAAGGTCAAGAGTTCTTCGTGAAAGTTGTCAAGATTAATCTAACTTGGAATGGGACCAGCTCCTACCTTTATTCAGCTAAAGGGGGCTGCACTACGACTAGGTCCCTCCCCTGGGTGGGACCAAGAAGGGGGGTGGTTACACCCCCTATCCTTTGTCCGGTCTTGCGCCAGATCTGGGGCTGGAGTGCCCCAGGAACTGGTTTAGACCGGAGTATGCACAGGGACACCTTGTGTGCCCCAGGCATGTCTCATTCCTTTCAGAACTGTCCTACCTAATACACAAAATCCTGTCTGGGGTGGTGCTAGCACCTCCCAAGGCAGGAAACCCTTTGTCCATGCCTCCCTCGCTGGAAGGACTCCCAGCAGCAGGAGGTCAGACTTGTGTCTGTGGTGGCAGCATCCATTTTGTGATGCTGAGGCTGGAGTTAACTTTAACCGGGGTTCACAGTTACATACATGTTGTGTCCCTCTAGAAGGGTGGAATGCTACCCCCGTCGCCAGAATTGGCGAGGGGGTAGTATTCCAATTCGTATGACACCTTACTCGACATGTTTTGATAATGCTATGCCAAAGTTAGCATTTGACCGCGAGGTTCATAATGCACTTATGAGTATATGGTATAGCGTTATCATGGAACAGCTATTAGGACTTGGTTCCGCAAGCTGCAAACTGGCTCAGCTCATGCCAGAGCACCATCTCACATAATCGCAAGCACTCTGCCTTCAGGATTGTTAAGGCCTGCCATAGGAGTGACTGATAGGAATATATGTGTCCATTTTAGGGTTAGATATAGGGATACTATATCTAAAGCAAAGGGTGATTACACCACCTTGCCACAGCTGATTGATCAGCCAGTTGTGTCAGATTTGGATGGCCAGCCAGGGGTGGCATAATACATGCTGCAGCCCCTGGTAGGCCCTGGGTGCACCTATGCACTGGGTACCTAAGGTACACTGTACAGGGGCCGATAAGGTGACTCAGTATCCAATTAGATATTTACCTATAGTACATGGAATCCATTTTACAGAGAGAGCAGTGGGCCTGGGGTCCTGAATAGCAGGGCCCAAGGTCAACTAAGTCGAAAAACCAGCAAAACACCAGGCAAAAAGTTGGGGGCAACCATAGTCAGATATCCACCTTCCTACAGTCCGGATGGACAGAAAGGAAAGAAGGTTTAGAGGAAAGAGCCTGGAGCACAATCACTCTCCTGGCAGAGGTGATGGCAACCAGGAAAGCAGTCTTCAAAGTAAGAAGGCGGATAGGACAGTTGTGAAGTGGCTCAAAGGGAGCGCATATCAAGTAAGTAAGAATCAGGTTCAAGTCCCACTGAGGCATCACGAAGGGAACAGGTGGAAACGTGTGGGTGATGACTTTCAGAAATCGATTTACAAAAGGGGACTTGAACAAAGATGGTTGATCAGAAAGCCTCAGAAAGGCTGAAAGAGCAGAAAGGTAGCCCTTGATGGTGCCCAGAGCAGAGCCCTGCTGGGCAAGAGAGAGAAGAAAGAGAAGAACCTCAGAAAGAGGGGCATTGAGGGGATCCACAGCCTTTGCTGTGCACCATGCCACAAATCTGTTCCACCTACAGGCGTATACCGACTTTGTGGAGGGACGCCTGGCTGCCACAATGATGTTACAAACTTCAGGAGGCAAGTCAAATGGCCTCAACTGTCGCAGCTCAATCTCCAAGCATGGAGGTGGAGACTGGACAGGTTCGGGTGGAGGACAGTCCCCTGCTGCTGCAACAGAAGGTCCTCCTGAAGAGGCAGACGAATCGGGGGATCGACTGACATGCTGAGTAGCTCGGGATACCAGTATCTTCGTGCCCAGTCTGGAGCCACAAGGATGACCTGGGCCCGGTCTTGCCGGATCTTCTTCAGCACTCTGGGCAGAAGTGGTATAGGCGGAAAGGTGTACAACAGACCGCAGTTCCACTCGCGATGAAAAGCGTAGCCGAGCGAGTGCCGCCTTGGAAATTCCAACACGCAGAAGTGATGACTGTAGGAAGGTGGATACCTGACTATGGTTGCCCCCAACTTTTTGCCTGGTGTTTTGCTGGTTTTCCGACTTAGTTGACCTGGGACCCTGCTATTCAGGGCCCCAGGCCCACTGCTCTCTCTCTAAAATGGATTCCATGTACCTTAGGTACATATCTAATTGGTACTGGGCCACCTTATCAGACCCTGTAACTCAGGGCATAGGTGTACCCAGGGCCTACCAGGGGCTGCAGCATGTATTATGCCACCCCTGGCTGGCCATCTAAATCTGACACAACTGGCTGCACGACAGCTGGGGCAAGGTGGTGTAATCACCCTTTGCTTCAGATATAGTATACCTATATCTAACCCTAAAATGGACACACAGATTCCTATCAGTCACTCCTATGGCAGGCCTTGAAAATCCTGAAGGCAGAGTGCTTGGAATCGTGTGAGATGGTGCTCTGGCATGAGCTGAGCCCGTTTGCAGCTTGCGGAACCAAGTCCTAATAGCGGTTCCATGATAACGCATACCATATACTCTTAAGTGCATTATAATCCTCGCGGTTATATGCTATCTCTGGTATCGCTTTATCAAAACATGTCGAGTAAGGTGTCATACGAATTGGAATACTAACCCCTCGCCAATTCTGGTGACGGGGTTAGCATTCCACCCTTCTAGAGGGACACGACATGTATGTAACTGTGAACCCCGGTTAAAGTTAACTCGAGCCTCAGCATCACAAAATGGATGCTGCCACCACAGACACAAGTCTGACCCCCTGCAGCTGGGAGTCCTTCCAGCGAGGGGAGCTTGGACAAAGGGTTTCCTGTCAGGGGCGGTGCTAGCACCATCCCAGACAGGGTTTTGTGTATCCTGGGTAGGCAGGGCTTTAGAGGAAGGTGACTGCAAGTGGCACCCCGGTGCTCACTATGCATCTGCCGGCTAGAACCAGTTCCAGGGGCACACCAGCCCCTGGGCTGGGGAAAGTCCGGCATGGGAGAGGGGTGTAACCACCCCCCTTCCTGGTCCCACCCATGGGCAGGACCTAGTCGCGTGCCAGCCCCTTTTCCTAGTATAAAGATAGGAGCGGGCCCCCTTCCAAATTAGATCATCTTTGAATCAAGAAACTACTTTCTACGAAAGGAACTCTCGACTTCTTCTCAAGATTTCTCCCTTGTGACTAAGGAGTAGTCACCCTGCACCCGCAGGCACCATCTAAGAACACTGCGGTTTGCTGCACGTCCTTCCTCCGGAATCCGACTGACCAGCTCGACGAGACCCGGCTTCCCTGGCACCTCTGACCTCTACCTACCTCTACAGCTAAGCTGAGAACCGTAGGTGCGACGAGACCTCGAGGGACCGGCCATCATCAGAACTGCACGACTTCTATCCAGCACGACCGCCGAGGGATCCTCTGGTGAGTGCTTTGGGGTCCGAGAAGCCCCAACCCTGAGCAGCTCCAGCACCGAAGTTGAGCCCTCCAGCATCCACCAGATCTGCGTGGGGCCCTTCTGCTTTTTGGCTGCTCACCGCGTTGTCTGGCTACTAGCCCGCTGGCTTGTGGCCTTCCCGACGACGAACGACGACATCAACACTGCTGGTCTGGTTGCTCCAGACTGGCCCTTGCTCCCCTCCAAAAGAGGAGCACCCCGGACCCTCCTGGTCCACTCCAGACGCCATTTTGAGTCCATCGCGTGGGCTTGCATTTGCCAAGACTTGTTGCCCCAATCCTGGGTCCAGCGAAGTCGACAGCAGATACCATCGTGGGACAGCTCGCACCTCCATCCTGGTCGCCGACAACGCCTCCTGGTCCGTGAGACTGCAGAGCCCAGCGTCGCCCACTCACCTGGTCGAGGTGACTCCATCCGGTGCCATCCTGGTGCCCATCTAATCACTGGCTAGTGATTCAGAACTTGGTCCCCTCTGCTTACAGGTGTTTTCCATCTCCGATCCAGGCTTGGATCCATCCGAATCTCTTCACTGGTCGCCTGCCAGCAACTTCTTCTTTCAGGCTCCTGGTTCGTCAACGAGGGTTTCAGACGACACTTGAACCCTATGCAGCCGCAGCCTCTGGGCTAGGTAAACCGAGTGCTCCGGTGCTCCAGCGTAGAACAACTTTCTAAGTGCCTAGATCCACTTTCGTTTTTGACCTACCTAGTCGGGTTCGCCCGAGAACACTAACTTTGCATTTACTAGTATCCATAGACTTTGTCCCGCATCCCGCGTGAGAGCGCACACTCTGCACCCGAGTCCCCTAGGCCTCCTGCTAGTAATCTGAAGGTTCAGTAGTCCAGTCCTAGCGATTCCAAACCCTATGAGATTAGTACTTACCTGCTAGTATTTTCGCATTCCACTTTTAGAGTATATGGTTTTTCGTGCCCCTCGGGCATTTGTGTAAATTGTGCAACTTAAAGAATTTTCGTAAGAGTTTTGTTGTGTGCTTAGTACCCTGTCCTCATAAAGAGTACAGGGCTGTTGTGATCCAAATAAATACACTGTTTATTTTCATAACACTTGTGTGGTGTCCTTTCACTTGGTGTTCAAGGCGTATATGTGATGGTATAACAGCTGGCTTAACACGCCCTCTAGAGTTTAGCCCGAAGACTGCTCATATCCATGCTACTAGGATAGCTGGTCTATAAGGTTGACTTACAACCAATCATCAATAAGGGTTGTTTGGACTGATACAAAGTGCTCACTAGAATAGTGAACATTATATATCAGGCCAACTTCTCACATTGGTGAGCAGCGGTTGGGATTTGAGCTTGCTGTTGTTTTACCACACGTATCCTAAGAATATCCTTGTGAAAGATCACATAAGTATAAGGTACATATAACTTAGCTTAGAATACTCTGAGTTCTACTGAACCAGCTGTTGTAGTTTAACAAGGTTTAGCACACCTTGACTACAACTCTTAGCAAGGGATCAGTAGGCAAACAAATAGTGTAGGTAGGTGCATCACTTACACCACACTAGAAGCATGTCTAACCACGGAGAGTCTTCAGAGACCCCTCTTGTGGTTGTGGACCCTCCACAGGTCCCTTCCAGATATGCTGCTCTTAGCTTCCAGGAGATGAGACAAATCTGTACATCCAGGAAGCTAAAACAGGGTTCTAACCCTACCATTCCTTTTCTGATTGGTCTCTTAGAGACTTATGATGCCAGGAGGTCTGCCAACACAGATCCTTCTCATCCAGATGGGAATCTGCCCCCCTTAGAGGGACCCTTTAGTAACCCTGACCACTCCCTCCAGGCAGCAGGTGATGCTGAAGAGGAGGAGGAAGAGGAGTTATCAGAGGATGAGGCAGACAAGGGACAGGTAGAAGTCAGGAGACTCACCAGGTCCAACTTAAGTAGGCATGAGAATGGATTTGGGGGACCCCCAGGGCAACTCCCAGGCAGACTTAACATTGGGAGTGGACGAGTTAGGTCTCTATCCAGAGGCTCTAACAGATCCATTCGAACCAATGGCTCTCAGACCTCTTCTCACAGAGGAATGTCTTCCCCTAAGAGAAGGGAGCATGAAGCTAAGATGAGGGAAGCCAATCTGAGGATTGAAAGGGAAGAACTTGCCCTGGCCAAAGAGAGGCTTGCCTTTGCTAGAGAGCAGAAATTGTGTGGGGCAGACCCCACTGGTGGCAGCATTCTCCCAAGAGAAAAAGACAGGAATTTAGACACTAGACACCTAAGTAAGATAGTGCCCCCCTTTAAGCAAGGGGATGATATCCACAAATGGATGACTGCTTTGGAGAGGGCCTGCACTGTACAGTGAGTCCCCCAGAGTCAGTGGGCAGCTATCTTGTGGCTCTCCTTTGAAGGCAAAGGTAGAGATAAGCTCCTCACTACTAGAGTTGAGGATGCTAACAATTACCAGGTCCTGAAGAATACACTGGTTGATGGGTTTGGCTTAACAACTGAACAGTACAGGTTGATGTTCAGAGACACCCAGAAAACTCAGTCTCAGGATTGGGCTGACTTTGTTGATTGTGCCACTAAGGCTTTTGAAGGCTGGCTACTGGGAAGTAAGGTTACTGATTTCAAAGGATTGTACAATCTAATTATGAGAGAGCAAATCTTAAGTAATTGTCAGAACCAGTTATTACACCAACACCTGGTAGACTCTGATCTGACCTCTCCACAAGAATTGGGTAAGAGGGCAGACAAATGGGCCAGAACCAGGGTCAGGCCTAAAAACCAGGGTGGTGACCAAAAGAAGGAATCAACCAAGCCTCAAGAGAAGGGTGGGAATACATCTTCTGATCAAACCACAGGGCCCCAAAATTCCTCTGAAAAGGGTGGGTCCCAAACTTCTCCCAAAACCCAAAAGAAACCTTATTGTCATACCTGCAAACAGGTAGGCCACTATAAAAGTGACAGCAGTTGTCCCAAGGCCAACAACAATAAGGAGAACATACCCCCAGGTAATACTCCCAGATCTCCTGTTACCACTAGTGGTAATCCCCCAGGTGGTGGGAGTGCCCCCAAGAATGTGGTGGGCATTACTTTGGGAAACCAGGTGGACTATGGCCTAGCCAGGTCCCCTAACAACACTCTTGTCTGTGAGACTGGCATGGGGTTTGCCAACTTCACTACTGGTTCCCACATTTTGGGAAAGTATAGACAAGAGCCCTTTATCAATGGTCAGAAAGTTGAGGCATACAGAGACACAGGGGCCAGCATCACCATGGTGATTGACCATCTGGTCCCCTCTGCTCAACTAACCATTGGTTTCATTTATCAGGTGACAGACGTTCATGGAGTGAAAAGAAGGCATCCCATGGCAGTAGTCGAGCTCAGCTGGGGTAATGTCACAGGGCCCATGAGAGTGGCAGTGACAGACACCCTACCTGTAGATTGCTTACTGGGGAATGACCTGGAACTCTCAGCATGGGCTGAGGTGGAGCAAGAAACCCACTCCAGGATGATAGGCCTACCCAGAAAGGTTAGTGGGGCAGTAATAGCTACAGCCCCAGTCCAAGCACCATTCCTCCCTGAAAAGGTTGGAAGAGCAGTGGTAGCCACTGCCCAGGCTCAGGCAGACTTTCATGAACAGGATAGGAGGGCTGTGACAGTCACAGCCTACACACAGACTGCGTGCCCTCCTGAAAAGGTTGGCAAGGTTGAAATGGTCTCAGCCTCTACTCAGACAGATAGTGGGGTTGTGAAGCCTGAAACAA